>NC_090929.1:1358631404-1359256404 GCF_040938575.1 Ambystoma mexicanum
AAACCCAGAGGTTTCTATGCGCGGATCGGGGGATCGAACCAGTGTTGCTGTGTGTCGACTTGCTTCCAAGGCTAGCACATTGCCGCTGAGCTATCCTCCTGAGTGTAGGTTTGCGATCATTTAAAAAGCACACCTGGATTTGATTTGCACAAAAACGCTAAAATAGCCCAAAAGTGTGGGTTGCAACAATTTTAAAAAAGCACACCATTAGGTTTGTAGGGTTCTGTTGTTCATCTGCTTTGATTGTATTGCCTAAATATGTATTTTAGTTTTTTCCTATTGGTGTTCAATAAAATTAAAATTTAAACTGTAAAAAAGCACACCTAGATTTGGTTTGCATAAAAATGCTAAAATAGCACAAAAGTGGAGGTTGACACAATTTAAAAGCACAGCTAGTTTTGATTTAGTGAAAGAGCACCAGTGCAGCATTAAAAGCGTTAAGCACAGTAGGCAGCAGAAGCAGGTAGAAAAGACATGTACAGTAAGTAGCCATTGCAGGTTGGAGGAGGACTCTGTTAACAGTGTGGAAGTGAGCCAAAGGTGGCAACAGTCAATGGGCAATCAGGTGGAGTGATTAATGGCCAAGGCAGGTGATCCAGTGTGCTTACCGGGGCATGGTGGTGGCCCATTGTCCAGGTGTTAGGTGCAGGAAGCGGTTAGTTTTATATGTGATGGGTGGATTAAAGATGATTGGCTTTGTTGTGAGGAGCTGCAGCCAATCACAGCAACATCAGGCTACAAGCAGAATGCACTCGGGTCTAAAATAAATCTAAAATAAAGATCTAAAATAAAAGAATACAAAATATTTAAAGTTCTAGTTTTTCATAAATACATTTTTTTTTTAATCAATACAGTCTCTCAACATAAAGTAAATGATTGAAACTTGCTTTGGATTAAATTGGAAATCTTGAAGTGAACTTTTCAACAAGTTCAAGTTTTGGAGGATGAACCACATTAGCAATTTTCTGTGCATTGACTGGGATTTGGAAACATATTTGGGTGTAAGTCTTTGCATTTGCATGGCCAGCAAGTCAACGTCAGATCTTTCACAAAGTAAAATTCCATCTGCTGTAATATTGGCTTTCTCACCCATTTTATTTTATTTTTGTGAAATCCACGGTGTAAGGAAGCATATACAAAGTGCATGCAGTTTTTGCTTGTTCCCTACCAACGTTCACATTGTGTGCAGATACAGCCAGCCTTGTTCTGGCCTCCATACCATCTATGCTGAAATGCAACCTGTTAGGCCTGTACTTTAGGCATATATTCTGGAAAACCTCCAAATCACCAGTGTGGCAAGATTCTGTCAGGCCCTTTCAATCTCTGGTAAGCGTTCTGTCGCACACAATGTTTTCAAGGGCTGTGTGAGGAGGGGAGCCTTGCACCAACCACTTTTTCTTATGTTTGTGCTACTCACTCAAAGGTCCATGTACACACTCGTGGAAATGCTGGTTTACCTCCCACGAATGCACGTTTGAACAATGGTGGAACATTGAACGCCACGTTTCAACAATAATATCCATTAAACCCTCACCAGTTTTTGAACTCCACCAAAGATGCTTGCTGATAGATTGTGACCATTTAAAAAATGTCTCCTGAATCACTTTTCTTTTTTTTTTTTTACCATACCATACAGCTACCCTATCTTTAGGTTGGTGCCTTTCACTACTCAAGTAAACCTCAACATGGCTGCCCACAAATCCTCCTACGAATCCTATGGTCGCATTTAATCATTTGTCTAATCTGTAGCTCACAGCAAGGTATTTTGGTTCCTGTAATAGCCATTCGTCAACAGTATCTCAAGAATCAATGTAATGCAACCTACACATATCCCACCATATGCCAACATTGTTAGGACACCCAAGGAGCTTTATAAAACGATACCTTAGGCAATACAGTAAACTCCAACTCTTAATATAGACCATCAGGCTTATCTTAGAAGAGAAAGAGGGCTGTAGACAGGTATATAGAACCTGTAGCATACATATGGTCCAAAGAAACATGGATACACTTATGTATTATAAAAATAATAGTTTATTTTATATATACAGAGGCAAAGTTCATTCTTTAGAAAGGTAAGTACTATTATCATTCATAAACACAATTATAAAAACCAACACAATACTTATGGTATACAAACAAAAGTATAAACCTTATTTAGAATAGCAGTATACAGTTCAAGGTGAGTAAAACCTAGTGATACACATTCAGAACGGCAGGATGCTCTTTATGGGCAGTAAAATCACATTAGTAGAATTTTAGAACGCCCGTATGTAATTCAAGGTAAGTAAACCCTATTGTTAAACATTTACACTTATGCAGTGTGAAAAACCTCAGTGGTTTTCCCTTCCCACTCTCAGGGATCATCCAAACAGGTGGCCAGGGGAGGGCCATCGCTTTTGGATCGCGACCCTGGGGGTGGGCAAGCGAGGGAGGATTACCTTGGTGGAGGATGCCTTGGGTTTGGGGAGGGATTACCTGAGGATGGGACATGGTATTCCCCCTTTCAGATGACCCCCTACCTGATGTTCCCTCAGCCTACTGTAAGCCAGATCCCTTATGAATCTACTCTAATAAGGCCAGTCAGGGTCAGGCTTTTGGTTAAAATCACAAACACCTGGATCCAATTGAGAACCAAACTAAGTATAAAAGGTGGAACCCAGACTCGTTCAAGGCGAATGAGAAGGAGCGCGAGAACGAGAAGCCAGGAAGGCAAGAGCGAGTCCGAGAAGGAGAACGAGCCAGATGGTGAGTGGCTGAGCAGAGGCTAGTGAGAACCAGGCTTGCGAGAGTGGGACGCTGAGACGCTACAAGGCTGTAGGCTAAAGCATAAGAAAGCATGAGAAGGGAGCTGTGTCTCCAGGAAGCCGGAAGGGTTCATCAAAGGAAGCTGCAAAGCTGGTTAATTGAAACGAACTACATGCCATGAGATTGGTCTCACTGGAACAGCAAGGCTGTCCAGAAAGGTCTGAGGGGCAGGTGGAAGAGACCCTAACCTTAGATAAAAGAATCTTAACGGATGCATTGAATAATGTTTAACCAGTGAGTTCAAAGGGCTGAGAGAGACCGGTTTGTAAAGCCACGAATTATTACTAAGTTGCTAGCAGCAGTACATGTAAGAAGCAAGATGTGTTGAAAGAAAGCTTTGATTGTTTGAACTCTGCTGAAAAAAAGTGAAAGAGTGGTCCGGTGGAATACTGCATTGTCGAAAGTCTTGGTGAAATGTAAAAGCTAACCAAAGTATCACTGAGGTGAAAAGCGAGTGAATCAAAGTTAATGGAAGTGAAAGCCTACCGGAAAGGCTACTGAAAAAATTATTGAGTGAAGCAGGATGCCGAGGGGGATTGGATAAAACAGAACTGACTGTGTAATTGAAATGACAAGCAAGTGGAACTTGTCGTGCTGCTAGAGGCACGCTTGAGGAACGATTGATAAAGGAAAAGAAATCCAATAACCAGAATGCAACAGTGTCAGAGAGGTCAGGCATAGGAATTAGTAAGTCTATGCCGTTTCAAAAGTCTTCCACGTGAGCCAAATGGTAAAAGCAGGAAGACTGGGGGAGGGATCCCTGTATATGAAGATGATGCTATGTCGTAATATGAATTGCTAAAAAAGTGAAAGTAACAAATAAAGAGGATATACGTTCCAGTGACCAGCACCTGAAAGATTCAACCAAGAACATTGTTAAAAGAGAACTGTGTTATATTGGGGAGCATTGAAACAGGCGAGGGAAGCCTGAGAAGGAGAACATTGTTAAAGCAGAACTGTGTTATATTGGAGAGTGTTGAATCAGGCGAGGGAAGCCTGAGAGAGGTAGATACAGCGTGCTGGATAAAAAAAAAAATACTGAACTGCCTTTTTGCAAACTGTTTGGGACAAATTGAACTTTTGAAGATCCCAAGTGACTTAAACTTGAGGAAGGGAGTTCAGAAAAAGCTCCTTGGTCATCCTGATATTCTTTTGAAACACTTACATACTTTATTAAAACCTACACATTGTTAAGTTGGAGAGTGAGGGCAAGTACAGGTTTGACACAGGCAGTTTTTTTTAATTTTGACAGACAGACATTTGGACTATTCTTTATTTTTATGGTTGAGACTACTCCATTTAGGAATAGGGCAAGTTAGGCATTTTCAAACCTGATTATTTTAAATTAAGCTTTTCAAAACTTGTATCCTTGTGTCTGTGTCTAACTCTGAGCACCATACCTTTCTCACATATGGTGTCAGAAGTGAGATGCAGCTCAACCAAAACAGTTAGGGGACCCTGAAGTATGAAAAGTTGAGTAAGGGAGCATCAGCTCCAACAGAGGCCACTAAAAGCTCCATTGGATTTTACATCTGTAGTAGCAGAGAGGCAACTATTCCTCCAGGAGAGCGAGGGTTAATACCAACAGATCTAGTTCTGATTCCCCTCCCCCTCGGGTGTTATATTAGACTTGCTTGGAAATTTGGACTCAATGTTTTAGCAGGCATTATTGACCCAGACCTTCGAGGAGACATTAAGATTCTTTTACAGAATCATGGGCAAACAGCCTTTAACATCCGACCTGGGGACAAAATAGCTCAAGGGATACTCGAAAGAGTAGTGCTACCAATCCTCCAAGAGGAGACTGATAAAAGGGTAACAGAAAGAGTGAATCTATGGTTTGGGGAAGCTGATTACATCTTTCAACCACCTGAAACCTCAAAGGTCAGTGAAGAAGAACCTGGGGTCCTTCCTGATTTGGCCTTCGCACAAAGAAACAACCCCTTATTAGCATAGGTCTTTTTACAAGTAACATCAGAACAAGAATAAAGAGAGCGTAGGGGTCCTTCCTTTTTCCTAAAACAATAACTATTATATAATTATATAAAAGAGCGATTAATGGAGAAGGGATGTTAAAGACACAACTGGTAGTTCCCAAAAACCATTAATCCATCATGCTTTAGATTGCCCATTCCCATATCACTGGGGGCCATATAGGACAAACAAAGACACTAGCCCATGTAAGCAATACATTTTATAGGCCAGGAATCTATGCAGGTATGCAAGATCTGCCAACGCACGAGCAGTCATACTCCACCTCCAGCGCCTTTGACTCTTCTACCAATTATTGAGGTTCCGTTGTCTAGGATAGGAATGGATATTATTGAGCCGCTCGAGACTTCAAGGTTAGGTAATAAGTATGTGCTAGTAATTGTGGGCTACACTACAAGGTATCCTGGGGCCTTCCCGTTGAAAAACAACACCACCCAACAGATACTAAAACCCCTGTTACCTTTTCTCTCACGAGTAGGGGTCCCTAAAGAAATTTTGACTGATCAAGGCACTCATTTTATGAGTAAACAGACGTGCAAAGTATTTTTACTTTGCCCATCTGTTTACTCATAAAATGAGTGCCTTGATCGGTCAACATTTCTTTATTAAAGGTTTTCCTTATTAAAAACCACCACCTTAAAGACCTCTGTATATCCTCAAACGGATGGTATTGTGGAACGCTTCAATAAGACTCTAAAGTCCATATTAAGGAAGCTGGTAGACCAGGACAGAAAAACATGGGATCAGATTATCCCATAGGCCCTCTTCACAGTCTTGAAAAACCCTCAAGCCTCCACTGGGTTCTCCCCTTTTGAACTATTATACAGGAGGGAGCCCTGTGATGTCTTAGACATGCTGTGGGAAACCTGGGATGAATAGTAGGAAGCACCAATACCGCTTTCACAGATTTCCCCCCTTAAGCTTAAAGAGCACATGACTACAGTCAGAACCCTAGTAAAGACTCACATGGAAAAGGCACAACAACATCAGAAATTGACCTCTGATAAAAAGGTGTCCCGCAGAACATTCTCCATGGGACCGAAAGTGTTGGTCCTTCTACCCACTACAGATAACAAACTCGCCTCAAAGTGGCACAAGCCTTATTCCATAGTAGAACAAATGGGTCCTTATAATTATAAAATATCCCAGCCGGATCGTCGGCAAAAGATCCAGATATATCACGTGAACCTATTAAAAGAGTGGGGGGAAAACCCATCAGAATCCCAAGCTGCCATTTTATCGTGCCCAGTGAAGTAGGCAAACCACTCCTAATTTTCCCTGAGCTCACAAATAATCATAAACAAGACCTGCATGACCTCATGTATCAGTTCCCTGATGTATTCTGCGATAAACCAGGAAGAGTGAAGGGAACATACCAATACATCCATACCCCACCAGGACAAGTGGTTCATTTAAGAGTTTATCGCTTGCCAGAAGCCCGTAAGGAAATTTCTATCCAAGAAGTGAAGCAGATGCTCAAGGCTAACATAATTGGGCCTTCCTCTAGTCCTGGTCCTCTCCCATCGTACTTGTGGCCAAACCTGACCAAACCTGGAGATTGTGTATAGATTTTAGAAAAGTGAATTTGATCTCAGCTTTTGACGCCTACCCTATGCCCTGCATTGACGATTTGACAGACAAGCTAGGTAGCACTGTCAATTTGTCAACTTTAGATTTTAGAAAGGGCTACTGGCAGGTTCCACTACATGGACCAGATAAGGAAAACACTGCATTCTCAACCCCCATAGGGTTATTCCAATTTAAGGTTTTGCCATTCAGTTTCCATGGTACTCCTGCAACGTTTTGAGACCATATTCCGAATTTTGCAGAGCATACCTCAATGATATAACAGTACATAGCAAGACTTGGGAAGAACTCCTAAACAACTTATATACCATCATGAGAGCCTTACACGAAGCTGGGCTAACAACCAACCCAAAGAAGGGTAAACTATCCCAACCTGCAGTAAAATATCTGGGTTTCTTCATGGGAAATGGCAACATCCAACCCCAGCAGAAAAAGGTAAGAGTGGTCCTTGAAATCCCTACGCCCAAAATAAAAAAGATCAGATGGCCTCTTTAGGGTTGATAGGATACTATCGTTGTTTCATTCCCAATTTCTCTGATAAAACTGAAAGATTAACCAATAAGCTAAAATATGCAGAACCCTACAAAATTAAATGGGATAATGAGGATGAAATTTGTTATAATATTCTCAAGTAAGCCTTATGTCAAAGCCCAATTCTTAGGGTGGGGGATTTCTCAAATGAATTAATTTTACAGACAGATGCTTCTCTGACAGGGTTAGGTGCCGTTCTATCCCAAAACTACGGTGGCTTGGAACACCCCATAGTTTACGCTAGTCGAAAATTGTTCCCTAGGGAGAAGAACTACTCTGTCATAGAAATTGAGGCCGTGGCCAATAAATGGTCTATTCTCCATTTAAAGTATTATTTACTTGGGCAACAATTTTGGTTGCTCACTGATCACTCTCCCCTTTTCTGGATCAGCCAAAGTAAGGAGTCCAATCTCAGAATTATGCAATGGTTCCTGGACCTGCAACCCTACTGCTTCTCAGCAGAGCACCGAAAGGGTAAAGAACAAGGTAACGTGGACTTCCTTTCGAAGTTCCCCCGCGAAGTAATCTTGTCCAATTCGCATATTGGAAGGGTATGTGAAATACCTGAGGGGTTTTCCTTTCCACTCCTGGTGATCTTCCAAACAGTTGGCCTGGGGTAGCCAAGGCTTTTGGATTCCGACCCTGGGGGCGGACAAGCGAGGGAAGTTCACCTGGGTGGAGGGTGATTTAGGATTGGGGAGGGATTACATGAGGGTGAGACTTGGTATTCCCCCCCTTTCAGTTGACCCCTGTAAGGAAGGCATGGTATCAACAGTAAATCAGACACAAGTGACCACGGTTCTAGAGTGTTTATTGAACTTCAACAAGGGTGTGATAAACGCCTATCTAAGCCTAAATCTACAGATGGGAGCAAACTACAACCATCAAATAATAATAATGCAGTCCTAGTGGAGTCTAGTCAAAATAAAAGGGCCCATACTAAAACAAACTATTGCTAATCCTTACCGCTAAACATAAATAGTGTGGGGTAGTATTCATGAAAAAGAAAGAAGTGTTCACAAAATGATATGTCAGGATGTTCAGGTCGTTGGCCTCCCTTCTCCATGTTTTCAGCATGGGACAAGGTGGTTCACTCGAGCAAAGCACACACTCTGGCTTCGTCGGCACGAGGATAGAGTTCCATTACCAGCATCAGTGCCTTCTGTGCCCAAGTCTCTTGACTTCTCAAAAGCCTCTTGATTCAGGGGGCCTGATGTACGAAAACAAAAACACAAAGTTCCTTTACAGTATTCAATTTGAGAGATTCACCCTGGATCCCCCTCCGCCGGGCTGAGATCCCTTTTATGTTATGTTATGTTATTTGCATTTATATAGCGCTCTATATATCATTGGTATGACCTAAAAGCGCTGGTAGGTTGAACGCCCTCGGGGACCGCAGTCCAGGTCAGTAGAGTGAGTAAGTGTTGTAGGGTGTGTGGGTGCACCAGTTATGTGAGAATGCTGATGTAATTGCCTGATGGTAGCTGCATCCTAGCATTAGGTTTGGTGGTGATGATATCAGTTGAATATGTGCAGTCTAGTGGGTGGACACCCAGACTGGGTTCTGGCTGCGTTAGGCCTGTAGTACACTTATGTGTGCAGCTAGGTCAGTTTGTCATGGGATATAGCTGTGTTTTATTAGAGTGATGAGATGTTCATGTGGTAGTGTTCGTATGTGAGCAGCTAGGCTGAATTTATCGAGGGGTATAGCTGTACTCTAATTGTGTGATGGTGTAGAGTAGAGAGTAAGCATGGTGATATGATATGATGTGATGGTTCATCCACACCGCGCCTAGGCACAGTGGGCTTTGAAAGTGCTCGATGACAGGGGAGGGAACAAGGGAGAACGCAAAGACACTCCACAGGCCATGAGCAGCACGAAAGTGAAACCTAGCTATTGTACTCGGTCTAGAAAACCCAGACGGTGCAAGTGCTAAGGCAAAGACAGGAGTGCATGCCTGGGAACAGTGCATGAGGACCTGAGGGGCTGGGTACACAGCGACATTGCAGGGGGGCCACGGTAGGGACAAACAGCTAATATGAAGGGCCAGAGGTGCAGAGGGACATCACCGGATCAGAGGGGCTGCGGGTATACAGCGACAACAAGTGACCAGAGGGGGCTGGGCACACAGCAACTGCATGGGACACTCGAGGGGCATGGGGTACACTGCAATATCTTAGGGGAGAGGACCAGGTGGGAAGCTGGGGGGCATAGCGACACCGCGGGATGCCACGGGGCAGGCACACAATGGCATCATAGCCGACCGGCGGTTTGGGGCGCAGTGACGAGATGGTCTGGGCAACAGTGAAACGTGGGAACCTAAGGGGTTGAGGGTGCGCAAATCCTCGGGAACCGCAGTTCAGGTCAGTAGAGAGAGTAAGTGTCGTAGTGTGCGTGGGTGCACCAGATATGTGTACAGCTGATGTAATTGTTTGATGGTAGCTGCATCCTAGCATTTGGTGTGGTGGTGATATCGGTTGAATGTGTGGAGTCTGCTGGGTGGACACCCACACTGGGTTCTGGCTGTGTTAGGCCTTTAGGACGCTTATGTGTGCAGCTAGGCCGGGTTGTCATGGGATATAGCTGCGTTTTATTAGAGTGATGAGGTGTTCATGGAGTAGTGTTCGTATGTGGGTAGTTAGGCTAAGTTTATTGAGGGGTATAGCTGTATTCTAATTGCGTGATGGGGTAGAGTAGAGAGTAAGCGTAGTGATATGATATGAAATGATGGTTCATCCACAAACCAGCTAAGCACAATGTGCTTCGAAGTGCTCGATGACAAGGGAGGGAACGAGGGAGAAACGCAGAGACACTCCCACCGGCGATGAGCAGCGCAAGTGTGGAGACTAGCTACTGCATTCGGTCTAGAGACCCCAGACTGTGCAAGTGCTAATCACAGTTGTGATTGTGGATCCCCCTCTTCCGGGATCAGATCCCCCTTTTACAATGTTCAGAGAATATTTTTTCTCGGTGACTCATGGTTCACCCCGGATCCCCCTCAGCTGGGCTCAGATTCTTCCACTTACACAATTAGTCTCCCTCAGCCGGATCGGACCAATTTCAATTCGCATTACTGTATCGAAGACTTTCGAATGTGCACAGGGTTTGGCTTGACCCATTGCAGGACCACTTCAATCTCAAAATTCCCTTCTCACAGTTGCTAACCAGAGACCTTCGAATGAGCACCCATGTGGCACCGGACCACTCTGTCTACAGTATCTTTCTTGGCCTCCAAAGTTCATTCACTCCTGGTTTTCAATTATATTCACGTTGCTCGTCACACTCGTTTCACATACTGTTCTCTTTAGATTTCTTCATACAATGTTGAGCTTGCAACTTTGGTTCTAACACAGGCTGGTCTTGTATCATTCTCTGTGACTCACCGGCCGTGCTGTCTGTACTGGTGCTGCTTTATTGTAGGCGCCAAGGACAGTACCACAGCGGCAATCACTCCTTGCCACCTTGGTTATGGATGCGGGAGAGCCCCGGGTACCTCTGACAAACAATGCAGGTTTGTTCAGCTTTAGTCCACGGTCTTAGGTTTCTTATTTTCCAAGGTTCACAAAAGTAACGGTCTGAAAAGGTCAAGGGCACTTCCTTCCTTGCAACCCTCTCTGGTCTCGCCGTCTTTCTCCTTGTATTAAACTGCCATCTTGGAACTGCTGCTTCCTCGTGTACTTTGCCTTGCTCAGAGTGTGCTTTCGTGCTCTGCCTTTTATCCATGTGGGGAAGTGTGATAGAAGTCAGGTGTGTGTAATGATCAGTAATTACCTGACCTTGCCTGACCATTGTATTGGGACATGCCAGGTATACGGCTCTGGTATTAGTACGTTTTCACTCACAGTGAACTGTCTGTGAGAAAGTGTTTGTGTGTAGAAGGGGGCGTCATGGCGTTGAGTTCCTAGGTATAATATATTAATATTAAGACCCATCTTTAACCAGAGGCCTTACTAAGGGACCGGAAGAGGGTTTGAGAGTGCAAATCAACCAACCAGGGCTGGGTGGCGTCCCCGTGGATACCAGGTGAGCATAACAGAACGCAAAGCCTCAATATTATT
The DNA here is from genome assembly GCF_040938575.1 of Ambystoma mexicanum. Taxonomy (NCBI): domain Eukaryota; kingdom Metazoa; phylum Chordata; class Amphibia; order Caudata; family Ambystomatidae; genus Ambystoma; species Ambystoma mexicanum. Next base: position 1,358,642,382 of record NC_090929.1, read on the forward strand.
ATCCACCTGGGCGCCATGGAGACTTCAGAGACTGACCACTTAGTTCAGTTGTTGGGACAATTACGCGCTGAAGTACATTCAGCCAGGCAAGAAACCAACGCTCTTAGGAGGGATTTAATTGTTACTAAGGATCGTACCGACAAAATAAGTAGACAATTGCTCCAATCACAGGCAGGACAGACCCCATTGCCTGGTAACATTCCGGCAGCACCTGTACCAACTTCTTCCACCAATCCAGTACAAATAATCCTTCCTGGGGGAGTTCCTTTAGCTCCACCTGAACGATTTACAGGGGACCCCAAGAAGTATGCAACAGTCATGAACCAGTGTCGTCTTCATTTCCTTTGCAGACCTGGGGCTTTTCCTAACGACCAAGCGCGGTTTGCTTTTGTCTTGTCATATCTGAGTGGCAGTGCTGCGGATTGGTCGGTACCATTGGTAAATCAGGATAACCCGTTGTTACATGACTTTGGGGGTTTCCAGATGGAAATGGAAAAACTCTTTGCTCGTCATACCCAAGGCCAAGCATTAGACAACAAACTTTTGTCATTCCGTCAAGGAAGTCAAGACTTGCTTACATATATAGCAACATTTAACAGACTAGTCGTTGAAGCTGGGTGGCCTGAGGGAAAAAGGACCACACTATTTCATCGGGGTCTACGAGGGGAACTAAAGGATGTCTTTGCTCAAGCGGTTAACCCCCCTAAAGACTGTGGAGAATTCATCAACCTTGTGGTGCAATTAGATCACAGATTACAAGACCAGAAAGCAGACTGTATAAGGTTAGACACTCGAGCTGTGTATGTCCGGTCAAAGGATAATGTTCCACGTACATTGGAAAACACAGTAGAACTCATGCAAATTGGAGGTGTGCGGCCCCCTTTAACTAAAACTGAAAGAGACAAGCAAAGGCAACAGTAATTATGCTTATATTGCGGAAAATCAGGCCACTTCCTCAAAGAATGTCCAGTGAAACCACCAAGGAGAACTGTTGGAGCCACAGAGAAGGAAGATAATAACAAGGAGTCGGAAAACTACCAAGCCCGGCAAGCGTAGAGGTCCACTTGTCGAGCGAGAAGGATGAGCCATAGACCTCACACTTTGCATTACCAGTAATTTTGATCAATCAGATGCATGCTGTCGAAGCATACATAGACAGCGGAGCAGTTGGGAATTATGTAGACCAAGATCTGGCAGCAGAGATGGGGCTTCCCTTATGCTCTAAGTCGACTACTGAAAAATGTACTACTGTTGATGGGACACAAATAGCTTCTGGACCAGTAACCCAATGCACAGCAGCACTAACCCTACTGTGCCAGGATGGACACCGAGAATCTATTGCATTCGATCTCATCAAAGCTCCTCAGTTTCGACTAATCTTAGGGATGCCATGGTTGGTAGCTCACAACCCTCTAATAGATTGGCGTGCCAAGAAGTTGGCCTTTTCCGATGATTGTGCTCGCACCTGTTATTACCAAGAAAAGGGGAAAACAGACTTATGTACATCTGCTACTCCCAGTACGGCGGTGATTGTACTAGGTGTGACTAGTACTCTACCAAATGAATACCAAGATTTTCAAGATGTGTTTCAGAAAGAACAAGCCAATACTCTACAACCGCACAGGCCCTACGATTGTCAGATCGACCTCATACCTGGTGCGCAAATTCCTTGTGGTCGAATCTATGCACTTACTGAAGCAGAAAACCTCCATTTGAAATCTTATCTTGATGAGTACCTGGCAAATGGATTTATCTGCCCATCTAAATCACCGGCAGCCAGTCCCTTATTCTTCCTACCAAAGAAGAAAGGAGATTTGAGGACTTGCATCGACTATCGCGCATTAAACCAGATCACAGTAAAAAACCGTTATCCATTGCCCCTTATTCCCGAATTATTGGATCAAGTCAAAGACGCCCAAATCTATACCAAACTGGACCTTAGGCGGGCGTACCATCTTGCTCGAGTGAAGAAAGGAGACGAATGGAAAACCGCCTTTCGTACCAAATATGGCTTGTATGAATACCAGGTAATGCCTTTTGGACTTTGCAACGCTCCTGCTGCATTCCAGTACTTTATGAATGATGTTTTGCGGGAGTTAATCGAGGTTTGCACCCTGGTTTACATTGATGATATTTTAGTGTATTCTGCTACAAAAGAATACCATGTCAGGCATGTCCGCTCCGTCCTTACTAAACTCTGCCAACATAAACTGTATGCTAAACTTGAAAAATTCTCTTTTCATGTCACCGAAGTAGAGTTCCTCGGTTTTATCCTCACACCAAAAGGTATTAGAATGGATAGGCACAAGGTAGATGCCATTCTTAACTGGCCATCACCAACTTCATTTAAAGGAATCCAGAGTATGTTGGACTTTGCAAACTTTTACCGCCGATTCATCCCAGATTTTTCCCAAATAGTGCATCCAATGACATCACTATTGAGAAAAAGCAATAGACAGTTCCATTGGATCGAAGAAGCAGAGAAGGCCTTTCAAAAACGTAAGAAAAAATGTACTTCTGCTCCAGTTCTACGGCATCCTTGCCCAGACCTCCCTTATATAGTTGAAACAGATGCCTCTAGCATGGCTATGGCAGCTGTTCTCCCACAAAGGGACCCATGAACTGGCCAGTTACACCCTGTGGCCTTCTGGTCATGAAAATTCTCACCTCCCGAACTCAACTATGCTATCACAGACAAAGAACTCTTGGCTATAAAATCAGCTTTCAAGGCATGGCAACACTATCTCCTTGGTGCTAGACATACTGTCATGGTCATAACTGATAATCGAAACCTGCAATACCTAAAAACAGCAAAGGCTCAATCATCCCGTCAACTGTGGTGGGCTCTTTTCTTCACTGAATATGACTATGTGATCACCTACCGGCCAGGAGTCTGAAACGGAAAGGCTGACGCCTTGTCCCGTATGGGTGTTGATGAAAAGGTATACATAACTCCAGATCCAGCAGCCATCATTCCTGAAGACAGACTCCTGGGTCTTACGACAACATTGACACTGGGTGAACTCCAAAACAAGATCCAACTCTTAATGGATCCAACTTTCTCACAAGAGTGGTGTACTCAAGGAGAACATTACACCATTAAAGACCAGTTACCATATTTTAGGAACCGTCTATACTTGCCAAGTAAAGATTTACAAGAGAAGGTTATTTCGGGTTATCACGACTCCCTGATTGAAGGTCATCATGGAATTGCCAAAACTCTAGCTTAAGCCAAACAAAACTATTGGTGGCCCACATTGCGTAAAGACATCATACAATGTATCCAATCTTGCGGTGTGTGTGCACAAAACAAGTCCCAAAAGCAGAAACCAGCTGGTCTTCTGCAACCATTGGAAATTCCTCCCGCACCATGGCACACACTGTCCCATGATTTCATTACAGATCTACCTCCCAGTCAAGGATTCAACACCATCTTAGTAGTTATAGACGTGTTCTCTAAAATGGCACACTTTATTCCTTTTAAGGGTCTTCCAAATGCATCCAATTTAGCAAAAGAACTCTTGGCGGAAATCGTATGGCTACATGGCTTTCCATCGGTCTTGATCTCATATCGAGGTAGTCCGTTCGTATCCAACTTCTGAAGGAAATGCTGTTCAATGGGCCAAATTGACATTCGACTAGCCACAAGTCACCATCCTCAAACAGATGGCCAAACAGAAAGACCAAACCAAACCCTCGAGCAATACTTACGTTGCATGTTACATCAAGTGGAAAGAAATTGGAAGGACTTGTTATGGATAGCTGAATATGCTTATAATAATGAATTACCCACCAGCACTGGACAAACCTTTTTCTACACTATATATGATAAACATCCACGTACTTCAGAATTGGATCTCTCAAACCCTTTGGAAATGCCAGCGGTTAAAACCCTACATACGACTATTTCCCAGGCCTTCAAAGAAGCCGCAGAACATTTACTCCAAGCCAAGAACAGACAAAAGAAATTTGCTGACCAACATCATAGTAATGCCACCGACTATCAAATTGGCGTCAAGGTCTGGTTAGCATCAAAATATGTGCCCATAAAAGGGACTCGGACCTTTCGTCCCCGATATCTGGGACCTTATTCTATTCAATCCATAATAAATCCAGTGGCAGTTAAGTTAGCCCTACCATCCACTATGCAGATTCATCCTGTGTTTCATGTATCACTCCTTAAACCGGTACAACCCGGTACTCGGGTTACAACACCACCAAAACCAGTATTAGTTGACAGAGAACCAGAGTTTGAAGTAAAGGATATCCTAGACTCAAAATACACCAGATCCAAACTATACTACTTGGTTGATTGGAAGGGATGCGGCCCTCAAGACAGATTATGAAAACCTAGTGAATACATCTATGCACCTCGCTTAATTAAAAAGTTCCATCAGAATTACCCAGCCAAACCAGGACCAGGCAGAAGTGCCACGGTGAGAGGGGCCCTGGGGGGGAGTGCTGTCATGACCCTTGCCCCTGGCCCTCACTGGCAAGTCAGCCTTCCAGTTAGGGCCAGGTCAAAGGCCTTAAAACCTCATCCAAGACTCTCTTGGAGTCAGTCCTGGCACCTTTGGTGCCAGGCTCATAACGCTCATGAAGACCAACATTAGAATGGGACTATTTACTTGGGACTATTTAACTTGGGGGGGAGTTCAGCCAACATGGAGGCACACACATAGCTCAGTACAAAGGAACTGAGCTATGCAATCTAGTCTTTTGGGTGTGGCAGGCCTGGGACTACTTTACCTGGACTACTTTGGGTGTGGCAGGCCTGGGACTATTTTACCTGGACTACTTTACCTGAGACTATTTAACCCGCACCCAAACAGCAGAACATGCTTTGCGTTATTCTGCTGTGGGCAGCGTAACGCTCACCGTGTCCAGTTCTTTGATGCCAACTTACCTGAAACCAAGGACCTGCAGAGAGAGAAAGAACACTACAAAACTTACCTGGAACAGTATCCTGTCTTCAATCCATCGCCAACTTCAGTTTCACTCACCTGAAGGTACGAACTCCATCATCCGGCACAGCATGCATCCTGGAATTCCATAACCTGGAAAGAGGAGAAAGAAAGACAGCATTAGTTAGCGTTTACTCACGTTCCCTCCCGAATGAAGAAAGCCACACAATTCTTACCTGGGTAGTCATCTCATGGTCAGTATCATTGCTGGAACATTAAGGAGCTCGGCGAGGAACATCGCAACCTGCAAGGAGAGATAAGACACAGGTTAGCAATATAAAAGGCGAAACAGTGCCGCGCATCGTGCATTACTCACCGGACAGCATCGCGCACACCGTGCTTTCGCCTACCGGCCCATGCTCATCTTCAAACTGCATGACAACACCAAAATACCTTTCCATACCTAAAAGGAAAGAAGCAAGACATTATTATTCGAACTAAGAGGAACATAAGGACTGCATATAAAGACTGTAAAGCAGCAAACCTACGGAGTCGCAGCAGGCCTGGATTCCCACAGGGGGGGCTTGCACCAGTGAAGTAACTTGGTCGCTGCTCGCCCCCCACTTCTATGCGCCCCTGCCACGAGGAGCAGGACGGAGAATCCACCTTTTACAATAATAAGACCAATCTTTAACCAGAGACCTTACCAAGGGACCGGGAGAGGGTTTGAGAGTGCAAATCATCCAACCAGGGCTGGGTGGCATCCCCGTGGATACCAGGTGAGCGTAACACTTTTCCATATGAGTATAGACTAGATTTCGAACAAGTCTCATATGCTCTTGCAATCTGGTAGCTGTTTATGAAAGGGGAATGGGTTTCCTCCTCTCTTTCTTCCCAGGTCTCTCAGAGCATGTCCAGGACATCTCTAGGTTCTCTACCATAATGTAGTTCAAAAGGAGAGAATACACTAGATGCCTGATGGGTTTTTCTTACTGCAAATAGTGCCCAGGGGATCGTACAGTCCCAGTCTATCAACTTTCTTAGGATCATTTTAAGCGTTTTATTGAATCTTTCTATCAAACCATTTGTTTGGGATAGTACACTGAAGTTTGTAAGGTGGTAATATGGAGAAGCTCCTTGACTTCACCCATGAGCTTGCTCATAAAGGTTGATCCTTGATCTGTCAGGATTTGCTTAGGAAAGCCAACCCTGGAAAACATATGGTAGGAGGTGCTTTAGAATTTGCTGGGTGGTGTTGTTCCGCATAGAAACGGGGTATCTGGTCGCGTAGTCGACAATCACAAGGACATATTTGTTACCCAATGTAGACGTTTCTAAAGGTCCAATGATGTCCATCCCAATTCTTGAAAAAGGGTATTTTATGATTGGTAAAGGATTCAGAGGTGCAGGCGATAGGATGTGAGTACTGGTTTTCTGCAATAATTCACATGTCTGAATAAAGGTTTTCATATCCGCATGGATACCTGGACAGTAAAAAATCCCACTGATGTCTGCCTGGGTTTTGGATTGTCCTAAGTGTCCCCCGGTCAGATGGGAATGCGCAATCTCTAGTATGATCTTCCGGTGGGTTTTGGGGATTACTAACTGAGTTTTACTTCAGCCTCCTGCGGATGTTTCTTTTCTTTTCTATAACAATCCTTGCTTTAAGAAGAAAAAAGGACTTCCCTTCTCTACACCCTTTCCTTCGGGAATTGCTTGTAAGAAAGCATCAGCGAGGGCTGGGTAATTTTGCTGGGCGAAGCCAGGTCGGGATAGATGGTAGGCTATTCCCCCTTTTTCTCTTCAGTGGTAGATAGTTCATCAGCATCCCCAAAGTCTACGGTACCTCTCTCTGTTTCTTATGGTTCACTTTCTTTAAGACGAGGAAATAGAGCCTTTTCAAGAATCCCCTGGCCAATTTGGAGCCCACGATGTACTTCAAATGGGATTTCACCGTGGTTCTGTAAGAAAACCTTTATGTCTCCCCAGAAGTCGGGGATCGACGATGCCTGCTAGAACATCTATACCGAACTTCCAAGCTAGGCCAGATTTTGGGGCCAATCTTATGTAACACCCAGGAAGGGGTATCAAAACAAAATCTTTGGGAATCATTTGCTACAGATATAAACCCTATTGATTCGTTCATGGCAATAGAAGGGTTGGAGGTTCTATGACAATGCTTCAGGAATTGTAGGGTTCACCAATTTGTTTCAATTGAGCCACATCCCACTCCAGACACCACATATAATGAAGGCATGGTATCAACAGTAAGACAGACAGAAGTGACCACAGTTCAAGTATGTTTATTGAGCTTCAACATGGGTGTGATAAACGCCTGTCTAAGCCTAAATCTACAGATGAGAGCAGGCTACGACCATCAAATAATAATAATGCAGTCCTAGTGGAGTCTCGTCAAAATAAAAGAGCCTATACTAAAAACGATTGCCAATCCTTACTGCTAAACATAAATAGTGTGGGATAGTATTCATGAAAAGAAAGAAGTGTTCACAAAAGAAAACCCGAGGACTGGGTCCTTTAAGACGAGGTAACAGTATCTGAGATGGATGGGGATGCAGATCTTACTCATACATCAATAATCAGACCGACTCAGGAAGTTGGCAAAATCAAGGCTGTTTTAATAGCAAGTCTTTAAAACAGGGAGTACAACGGACATCAATGGACATCGCACAGCACGAACTCAACACATTTCATAAAAAGCATTACCTTTATAACAAATATTCGTCATGAGTCAGGTCAAACAACTTGGTAAATAAGAAAACCTACTAGGGGTTGTGGTTGGTTTGCGTGGAACATCTACATATACTTTCAATGGGATACAGGGACGTGATTGGGTCTCTAAGATTAGGTGGACAATTAAGCCCACCCAAGTGCAAGCCATCTTCTGTGTCAGACTAATACACAACATACTATTGGCTTCTCAAACTATAGGGCTCCTTAATACGTGGCCTTCTACAATTGGTTGGCACGCTTGTACCCTTCTGGAATATCCCATTTGCTAGCAGCACGCAAGCTGGTACCCCAGGTGCTGGGACGGTTAGCCTAATCATGCCTTCCCACCCAATTAGCCAAACATCCAATATCACTCCTACAGTCTGCCATTCAATTAGCTCTTTGAACCCGGCCTTGCAGAGGTTCACTGTGCCTGAGAATAAAAGGGAGTGTGGCATGGCCTTATCTTCTGGTCTCGGTGTAGCTCGCCCCAAAGTGTATTTTCATCTGACCATGTGACTGGAGACCATGTTTTTGAGCTCTTTGTTGTATTTAATACTATTAAATAAAGAAATCTTGGCACCCTCAGTGGTTTTTATTACACTTCAAACAGGAGCTCAGCTTGCTTCTCACGTTATTGCATCGTCTCGAGTACATGGCAACACACTCAGCGGCCCCAACTCTTGACACTGGGCCAGACAAGCCTTTCTTGAATCTTCTTTCACCGTCAGCTATTCTTATTCTGCTGCGCCACACTTCCAGCCCTTTCATTCACAGGGTCCAAGTTTGCAAAAATGCGTCGTGGTACATCCAGATTCTATACATTCCTATATATATACATTGGCGCATCACCTGCATTCTATTCACTACGTAGCCAGCCTTGTGATTACTTTGTCTACTTGCGTTACTGTATCTGTACATTTGTAAAATGGCTTTGCATTTTCTTCAGTGCTTCTCTGCACGTGCAATCTTCATTTTGCTCCGGAAATGATGATCACTTCACTACTTTGTCATCAGGTTCTATAAGGTCTATATTCTGTCTTCATTTGCATCTCTTCTGGGTGCATCACGTCTGCTTTATGTGACGTCACCAGTCTTCTCTTTCATTCATTTTCACACTTCTTCCGGAATTTCCTTCAGAAGACCATCACTTCTCTGTGGATACATATAGGGTTTTCTCAATGGATACCTTGTTCCACTGACATTTCACGATATAGGCACCATTATTGGCTTTGCGCATATCACAATTTCCGGTTGCCAACATATAGGCAGAATAGGGGCGGAACTTCCGGTAGAGGTACTTGGCTCCTCCTCTATAAAATGATATGTCAAGATGTTCAGGCCGTTGTCCTCCCTTCCCCATGTTTTCAGCATGGGACAAGGCGGGTCACTCGAACAAAGCACACACTCTGGCTTCGTCGGCACAAGGATACAGTTCCATTACCAGCATCAGGGGCTTCTGGGCCCAAGTCTCTTTACTTCTCAAATGTCTCTTGATTCAGAGGGCCTCATGTATGAAAAAACAAAAACACAAAGTTTCTTTACAGTTTTCACCCTGGATCCCCCTCAGCCGGGCTCAGATCCTTCCTCTTACACAATAAGTCTCCCTCAGCCGAACTCAGGCCAATTTCAATTCACATTACAGCGTCAAAGACTTTTTAATGTGCACAGAGTTTAGCTTGACCCGTTGCAGGACTACTTTGATTTTAAAATTCCCTTCTCACAGTTGCCAACCAGTTGGATACCTATCAGAAACCTTTGAATGAGCACCCACGTCACACTGGACCACTCTGTCTACGGTATCTTGCTTGGCCTCCAAAGTTCAGTCAATCCTCTGGTTTTCAATTATGTTTGTGTCTCTTGTCACACACGTCTCACACACTGTTCTCTTTAGATTTCTTCATACAATGTTGGTACTTGAAATCTTGGTAATAACACAGGCTGGTTTGGCATCACTCTCTCCGATTCACCCGCTGTGCTGTCTTTACTGGCACTGCTTTGTTGTAGGAGCAAATGACAGTACCACAGTGGTAAACGCTTCTCGCCGCCTCGCTTATCGATGCAGGAGAGCCCTGGTTACCTCCGACACACATTGCAGGTGTGTTCAGCTTTAGGCCCCGGTCTTAGGTTTCTTATTTTCCAATGTTCACGAAAGTAACAATCTGAAAAGGTCAAGGGCTCTTCCCTCCTTGCAACCCTCTCTGGTCCCGCCGTCTTTCTCCTTGTATTAAACCGCCATCTTGGAACTGCTGCTTACTTGTGTGCTTTGCCTTGCTCAGAGTGTGCTTTCGTGCTCCGCCTTTTATCCGTGTGGGGAAGTGTGATGGAAGTCAGGTGCGTGTAATGATTGGTAATTGCCTGACCTTGCCTGACCATTGTATTGGGACATATCAGCTATATGGCTCTGGTGTTAGTCCGTTTTTGCTCATGGGTAACTGCTTGTGAGAAAGTGTTTGTGTTGTTAAAGGGGGGGGGGGTGGAGTTCCTAGTTATCCTACCTGGTAGGATGGGGAAAAGGTGTTATAAGGAAGGGGATAGTGTCTCACCATCCGGTGTCCCACTTCCACTCCCCAAAGATCCCTCCTCCAGGTGATCCTCCCGCACTGGTTAATTCCCAGGAACTGGATCCAAAAGCGGTGGCCGTGTCCTGGCCACCTGGATGACAGATCCCTGGGGACTAGTGGGTGAGACACCTTCAGGTTTCTCACACCCCCCACCTAACATTTCCTCAGCCTATGTAAGCCAGACCCCTAGTTTCCCCAATGCTTCTCACGACAGAACGATATCCCGACGGAACAACTACACTCAAGGGAACTTAACCATTTCTATGAATGTCGCTCTAATACGGCCAGGCAGGGTCAGGCGTTTAGCTACAATCACAAACACCTCAATCCAATTGAGAACCAAACTAGGTATAAAAGGTGGAACGCAGACCTGTTTAAGACGAACAAGCAGGAACACAAGAAAGAGAAGCCAGGAAGGCAAGAGCGAGTCCGAGAAGGAGAGTGAGCCAGATGGCGAGCAGCTGAGCAGAGGCTAGTGAGAACCAGGCTTGCTAGAGCGGGATGTCGAGATGCTACAAGGCTGCAGGCAAAAGCAGGAGAAAGCATGGCGAGGGATCCTTGTCTCCAAGAAGCTGAAAGGGTTCATCAAAGGAAGCCGCAAAGTTAGTTAATTGCTTTGAACTACGTGCCAAGAGATTGCTAGTTTGCCTGGGACAGGGGGTCCACCCAAGAAGGTATGAGGGCCAGGTGGGGGAGACCCTATCCTCGGATAAAATAATCGTAAAGGGCGCATCCAAGAAAGTATAACCAGTAAGTTCAAAGTTATGAGAGAACCAGGTTTGTAAAGACGAGAATGATTACTAAGTTGCAAGCAACAGTATACGTAAGAAGTGCAACGCGTTGAAATAAAGCTTTAAGTGTTTGAACTGTGATGAAACAAAGTAATAGAGTGGTCCTGTGGAATCCTGCATTGTCAAAAAGTCTCTGTGAAATGTAAAAGCTAACCAAAATATCGCTGCGGTGAAAAACAAGTTAAGCAAAGTTAACCGAAGTGAAAGCCGACGGGAAAGGCTACTGAAAATACTATTGAGTGAAGCAGGATCCTGAGAGGGATCAGATGAAACAGAACTGAATGTGTAATTGAACTGACAAGCACGTGGAACTTTTCGTGGTGCTAGAGGCACACTTGAGGAAAGATTGATAAAGAAAAGAAATACAATAACCAGAATGCAACAGTGTCAGAGTGGTCAGGCATAGGAATGAGTAAGTCTATGCCGTTTCGAAAGTCTTCGACATAAGCTGCATGGTGAAAGCAGGAAGATTGGGGGAGGGATCCCTGTATTTGAAGATGATGCTTTGATGTAATATGAATTGCTAAAGAAGTGAAAGTAACAAATAAAGAGGATCTAAGTTCTAGTGAGCAGGGCCTGAAAGATCCACCCAAGAACACTGTTAAAACAGAAATGTGTTATATTGGAGAGTGTTGAACCAGGCGAGGGAAGCCTGAGACAGGTACATAAAGCGTGCTGGATAAAAAACGATTGAACTGTCTTTTTGTGAACTGTTTGCGACAAATTGAACTTTTGAAGATCCCAAGTGACTTAAATTGGGGAAGAGAGTTAAGAAGAAGCTCCTTGGTCATCCTGATATTCTTTTGAGACACTTATATACTTTATTTGAAACCCTACACATTGTTAAGTTAGAGAGTGAGGGCAAGCACAGGTTTGACACAGACAGTTTCTTTAATTTTGACAGGCAGATATTTGGACTATTCTTTCTTCTTTATTTTTACGGTCGAGACTACTCCCATTTAGGAATAGAGCAAGTTAGGCATTTTTAAAAACGCCATTATTATTTTTTTTTTTTAAAACTCTTTTTATTGAATTTTATGATGAACAACAATAATAAACGTTCCCTCCAACCCACCTCCCTACTCCCCCCCAACATCAAGCAATAACTCCCAGATCGTTGCCCTCTCGAGCACACACCCCACGCTCAGTGTAGGTCCAAAAGCTTCAGTCGCTGCGGGCACCACATTACCCTAAAATCGTCTCTAAGGAAGTTCATGATCTCTCCCCATTCCGCTGCAAAGTTCTGCACTCTATTGTCCTTGGAAAACGTAGCCCATTCCAGAGCCGTTATTTCCCAAATCTTCCGGTACCAATCCTGATATTGAGGCACCTCCGGCCCCCTCCATCTCTGAGCTATTAACAACATAGCTGCCAGGACCAGAATAGTTTTTGCCTTTTCCCTACCTCTCATTTCCCCCTGGTTCAGAGATTTCCGAAGGCCTAACAAAATATGTGCAGGAGTTCTTTCGTCCGCCTCCCCGAAGGCCTGTTCCTGTGCCTGTCGAATTTCTTCCCAGAAGGGCTCTATCAAGGGGCACCCCCACCAAATATGATCTGCTGACCCTATCATCCCACAGCCCCTCCAGCATTTCTCGGATTTTCCAGGGAACATCCTGTGTAGCCGGACCGGGGTGTAGTGCCACCCTACAAGAACCTTATACCAGATTTCCTGAAGCTGGTACGCTTTGGCTAGTTTGGGAATCCTCCTCCATAGTGTCTCCCATTCCTTCCTAGTGATCTCGCGCCCCACAGTTCGATCCCATTCCCTCATACAGGGCCAGTTCGAGCCTATTTTGTCTTTGTCCAAGATTTTATAAATGTTGGATATGAGGCCTTTCGACCCATCATTAGTAAGAAGAAATTTCTCAAAAGGGGTGGGTTCTCGTGTGGCTGCTTGTTTGACCCCTGGGTGCAGAAGCCAATGCCGTATTTGCGCATACCGCAGCCGTTCCCCTTCCTGTAGCGCAAATTCCCTCTTACAATCATAGAAGGATAGTAACTCCCCTCCACGGAACATATCTGCCAATTTTCTGCAACCGCCCTCCCGCCATTTGGTAAATGCTCCCTTTTCCAAGCCTGGGGTGAAATCTCCATTCTCAAAGATAGGTGTGAAGGGAGATGGAAAGGTGATGATTCCCACAGATCTCGCTAGCTTGTCCCAAGTGTCGGCCATAAGCCTGGTAATTGCACTTTTATACAGGTGCCGGGGTCTATGCGGTTTGGGGAGCCATAGCACTTCTGCTAGGTTGCGATGTACCACTGCTCTGTCCATTCTCACCCATAACTTGCCTTGCGTCGCCTCATCCCCCCTCAGCCACTCCCTGATAATTCGAATTTGGGTCGCCTCGTTACAGCGCTTAAAGTTAAACGCCATTATTTTAAATAAAGATTTTAAAAACTTGTATCCTTGTGTGTCTGTGTCTAACTCTGAGCATCATGCCTTTCTCACAGCAGTCTCAGGAATAATAAAGTAATACCAACAATGTTACAAGCAGGTATCTTGCAACTTGTGTAACTTATTCTTCTTTCAGGAATGATAATGTTACACTAACATTACTTTTCAGAATAGTGGAACACAATTCTAAGGTAAGCCAGAACCTATGTATTACTTTTCAGAGGAGGGGCAATATGTACTTCTTGGATCAGTAAGAACTCATGATACACATTTGGCAATAAGCTATTCAAGGTGAGTTAAACCCTATTGTTCATAAACTCTTACACTATTTGTATTACAGGAATGGTTATACCAATGTTACTTTTCAGAAGAGTAGGACACAATTCTAAGGTAAGCAAAACCTCTATTAGACATTTTCAGAAGGCAGTAAGCAGTTCAAGGTAAGTAAGAACCTAATGTTAAACATTTAAAATGTCAGTGTGCTATTCAAGGTGAGTAAAACCCTTTTGGTAGACGTTTATACTTATTCAATTTCAGGAACAATATGGTAATACCAACTCTGTTACTTTCTAGAAGAGTGGAACACAATTCAAAGCTTATTAAATAACGTATTACACATATCAGAGGGGCAGAAAGCAACTCAAAGGTAAGTAAGAACTTAGTAACAATTTGGACCTCATCATGAGTTGGGCAGTAGCCCTTAAATGCGGCGTTAACACTATTACTGCTGCATTTGAGGGCTGTCCCAATCCTGAATCTGATGTAAAATGGCAGTTTTACCTCCACCATTTTGCGGCCTTTTTACAGCGCTAATAGCGCCACCCCAACCCCATTGTGTCCAACGGACCCTATGGGAATGGGGATTTACCACCCTCGCAACTCCGGATCCAGTGCAGACTGCGCCAGACCGAGTTGTAGTACCGCAAATAACATTGCGTGGTATCCCAGAGCAGTTAGCAGTGGGATACCGCCCAACTTGTGATGAGGCCCTTTGTAACTTGTTCTGTTTCAGAGATACCGTTACAGCACTAACACCTTAGCAAGTAATTACTTTGCAACACTTGTTATCGCTTCTAGCAGAGGCCATATGCTTTGGAAGTCCTTTCCTATTCTAAGGCATGAGTGATCTCGGAGGCAGAAGGGGGGCACTGGTGGTCCAGTGGCCAACAGTAGGCAGGTTCAGGATAGGCACAGATGCAACAAAGTCATAGGGCCTCATTACGACCCCGGCGCTAAACCATGGTGCTATTAGCACCATGGTCCATGCCGGGGTCTGCCATGGTGAATGGCGGAATTACCTCCCCATTCCAAGGTTGGCGGGGCGGTAATTCCCCATTCACCATGGGCCCTTCCCCATTCCCATTTTTGCCCCATAGGGCTCAATGGGAATGGGGAAGGCGCTAAGTACGGTGCCGCAAATTGCGGCACCGTACTTAGCACCAAGGTCCCTTTGCGGCACCTTACTTTAACGCCTGCTAAAAGCAGGCGTTAAGGTCGGGTCCCGCAAAGGGAACTAGTAATCAGGCGTTAAGTGTTTAACGGCGCAGACACCTTTTACGGCGCCGTTAAACCCTTAACGCCAGGGTCGTAATGAGGCCCATAGTTTCAGAGGATTTCTCATCCAACAAGAAAGTACAGACTTTAGAGTTAGTAGAAAGTGTTCAGGGACTTTGTAGAAGGCTCCTTAAATGCATTCCAGTGTTAGGCCTGGGCGAACAGTATGGGCGAACTCCCAAACACACAAATCACCCACTCAGCTACACAGGAGGGACACAAGACATTAGGTAGTATTACCCTCAGCCACACAGTACTTCAGCAGTGAAGAAGAGCTTGCAGACAGATGCCTTTACGATGCAGCAGCACAGGACCCGGTCTCTGGATTCTTGGTCGTGTGGAATGGACACTGGATGGGAACTTGCAGTGGCAGTCAACAGAAAAGGCTCCCAACAAGGGATTCTCCAGTGCTTCTGTGGATTTGGCACCCCTTTCAAGGTACCCGATGAAGGACAGTCATCGCAGATCAGATTTGCCTGGATATCGCAATCCAGCACTCTGCTGAGGGGACTTCAAGGAGTGGAATAGTGTCTCTGGAGGTCCAGTAGAAGTACACCAAAGTTTCAGCAGGATTTGTCCTTCGGAAGACGTTGCACAGCACTCAGGCTTGAGGTCTCATGGTATTGGCGGCCCAAGGTCACAGCTCATCGTGGGATGGCTCAAAATGCAGGTCATCTCAAGACTGATGGGTCTCAACAGTCTCAGGGTTGGAGTTGTCGTCTTTGGGACTCCTGTCTCGCTTCCAAGAAGGAGTCAGTACAGGCATTGGTTTCACAGCAGGCATCTCCTCTTATTCTTCATCAGATCTTCTGTTCCAGTGGTCGACTTGTCTCCAGCACCAAGATCCAGGCCAGACATACAGGAACCCAAACACAACTTCTGCAAACTCTCTCAGCAGTTTACAGAAAGGGGCAGCTGGCTATTCTATCAGGACAACCAGCCCGCAGTGTGAACTGCTGAATTACCTGCATCCCTGTAGCTGCATTCTTTCTTTCACAATTCTAATGTTGGAACAGAAGTATAGCAAAATAAAGTACATTAAATAGAGATTAGATAATAGGATGTCCTACATTTTAATTATTATCAATAAGAATATAATCAATAACAATTATCAATTGTCTTAGTAGTTAAACTTGACTATAAATATGTAGCACAGTCACATATAAATGTAGAATTGGGAAAAATATTACTTAAGTGAAGTGAGCTTGCAGTTGATTCCAGAATAGTTGTCGATGTTGAAGCTTGTTCCTTAATTCAATTTAGATATTCATAACAATTGTCAATAGAAAAGATATATAATATTAATACAAAATAGACAATTTATCGCACTATACATCAGTTTACTTTCATGTCAGTTGGCCTCAACGTTAGGATATATATATATCCTTTTTAATGTGTTCTTATTGCAATTTTTATAAGTTGAAACAATAACAAACCCCACCCTGAGCACCCTTATCCGCCCTCCCCCCAACCCTGGCCCCCCTAACCAACCTCCCCTGGATCGCTGCAATGCATATAGTTCGTAGTTGTTCAAGAGTCAACCACAGGGCCAATGTCTATAGAAGGTTATAGATTCTTTGGGGACACCATTGTTCATGGAAGTCTTTGTGCAAAAAGTCTAATACCACATTGCAGTGATCCTTACATTTAGCATAGTCTCCTTGAATGGTATAGGTAACCCATTCTAGCGCTGTATAGTGCCAGATGTTTGCTTCCCATTCTTGCTCGGTGGAGGTCGTTGCCTGTTTCCATTTTTGCGCGATTAGAGATATGGCCGCCACGCTCAGGACCATGTAAGCCTTCTTCTGGGATTTGGTCATGAGTGTGTCCAGAACATCGCCCAGCCCCAGTAGGGCCTCCCCACACTCCCCTTGTATCTGAGAGACAAAAATAGCCTTCCTTTCGCCATTCACTGCCTCCCAGAAAGGTTTCAATATTGGATAGGTCCACAAGACGTGAGTCCATCTGCCTACCTCCTTGCAACCCCTGCAGCATGCCTGGGGCTCCGAGGGGTAGATTTTATACAGTATCTCCAGGATTAAATGCCACAGTACCATCATCCTAATCCACTTTCTCTGGATCTGCATCCCCCTCATTATCTTAGGGATCCTCTGCCACACTTCCCATCATTGTTCCTCAGAAATTGGGAGGGGTAGTACGTTCACCCATTGATTCATGTAAGTTAATTGAGACTGGGCCGCTGGTGTGGAGAGCAGTTTGTATGAATTGCCTATCTTCCTGAATTCGTCAACAGGTATTTTTCCAGAGGGCTAAGCTCCTAGCTTGTTTCTTGCCCGGGGCTAGCAACCAATGTCTCAATTGGGCATATCTAAGCCTATCCTCCTCCTGCAGGCCCATAGATTGTTTGCATAAGTGGAATGACCTGACCTCTTGCCGGTCCATCATATCCCCTGCTGGCAGGCAGCTGGCATATTCCCACCTGGCGAACGCCCCTTTCTCCAACCCGGGGGTGAATTGTGGGTTACGAAATAAAGGTGTGAATGGGGACGGGTAAGATGTAATGCCCGCTCTCTTAACGGCTGCGTCCCACGTATCGTCAACCAGGACTGTTATCTGGCTTCTGTACATGGATGGGAGGGTTTATCTGCTTTTGGGTACCACAGGACTTCCACAAGGGGCCTTGCCACCACCGCTCTATCCATCCTTTGCCATATCTTGTCCTGGTCCCCTCCAAACCACTCTCAGATTACCCTTAACTGGGCCGCTCGTTAGTATGTCGAGAAGTTGGGGACACCCATTCCGCCCGCTCCTACTGAAGCTGCCATGACTTTCAACGCCACCTGGGGTCTTTTCCCCTGCCAAATAAAATGTCCCATTATTTTGTTCAGGGATTTAAAGAATTGTTGTGGTATTGTAAGGGGGAGGGCTTGGAAGTAATAAAGAACTCCAGGAAGTCTGTGAAGGCCATTACCTTGTGGTCTTCCTCTCCAAAGCGGACCCCATTTTCCCTGTCTCCTGTTTGATCCTTGCTAGTAGAGGTTCTAAGTAAATGGCATACAATATCAGGGACATGGAGCAGCCCTGTTTGGTGCCCCTAGATATATGTATCACCTTGGAGATATGCGCGTTGATAGCTAGCCTTATGAGTGGAGAGTTGTAATTGGCTTTGACCAGGCGGAGGAACCCCAGGCTGAATCCCATGGAACAGTAACAACCACTCTACTCGGTCGAAGGCCTTCTTGGCGTCCAGGGCCAGCACCCCCGTCGAGTGGCCAACCTTGTTTATTTTTTCTATTAAGTGGCATACTCACCTTATATTGTCGAACGTTTGTCTCGCCTGATGAAGCCTGCTTGGTTGGGGTGAATCAGGCCTGGAACTATTTTGTCCATCCTAGAAGTCAGGATTTTGATGAAGATCTTAGCAACCAAATGTATCAGTGCGATCGGGCAGTCTGAGCTGCACTGGGTTTTATCCTTATTGGACTTGGGGAAAAGAATCACATTTGCCTCTTCCATGGAGCGGGAGATTTGCCCCGTGTTGGAGAAGGAGTGAAAGAGGGCTGTTATTACCGGGGCCAGTATATCTTGGAAGGCCTTGTAAAAGATTGCGGGGAAGCCACCAGGGCCAGGGGCTTTATTCGGAGGTAGGGATCGGATTGCCACCCTGACTTCATCCTGTGTAATTCTGCTCTCCAGGACTTCTCTTTGGCTTTGGTCAAGCTTTTGCAGCTGACATGATCTCAGGAAGGCCTCCTGGAGTTCCTTATCCGGGGTCTCCGAGGAGTAGAGGTTTGTGTAGTATTCTGTAAATGCCTGGAGGATCTCCTCTGAGGCTGTGGCAACAGACCCCATGGCAGTCTGGATGCAGAGAATTGTCCTAGGCGCCTCCTTTTTTCTTACCTGTCGAGCAGGGGTCGGTCAGCCTTATTTGCCTGTATGTAGTATCGCTGTCTCAGAAATAATAAGGACTTCTCCGCCTGTTTAGTCTGAAGTATGCTAATTTGACCTTTAAGGCTTTCCATTCGGGCCACCACCCCTTTTACGCGTCCCTCTAAGTCTTCTTGTAGGGCTCTCTCCTGTTTAGAACACGATTAGTACCCCCCCGTATGGTTGCCTTAAAGACGTCCCACACAACATGTGCTGGGGTCCTATTTTTCTTGAAGAATTTGCAGATGGTATCTAATATCTCGTTACAGATGACTGTGTCCCTCAACAGGTGGCGGGGGAACCGCCTCCACCAGAGCTCTCCAACCTCCCAACAGAATTCCAAAAGAAGGGGGTGATCTGATAAGGCTAAGGGTCCCAGTTGCATGTTCTGAATCTGACCAAGAAGTGTGACGGAGACCCAGGCATAGTCAATTTTCGAAAAGGTTCAATGCACATGGGAATAGAATGTGTAACCCTTGGTGCCCCCCCCGCGTTTCCTACCAGGCATCGACTAGGGTTAGATGGTCCAAACTGGCCTGTAGATTCTGAGACGGTCCTCTAGCCGTGGGGGTCCCGCTTGTACTTCTGTCCTCACCTGGGTACCACGCCATGTTGAAATCCCCTGTTTAAATAAGCTGCTGCACTGAGTATTGGGCTAGATTTGCCACTACCCCCGCAAGAATCTGTCCTGACCTGAGTTGGGGGCGTACACAGTTGCAATTGTGAGTAACTTACCCCCCCATCTTAGTTGGGCAAAGAGATATCTGCCTTCCTTGTCTACCTTCATCCCTTCTATCCTTAGGTCAGCGAGATCTGAATGCTATAAGGACTCCTCGTACTTTACTCTTGTCGTTCACCGGTAGTACAAGGGGATAACCCTTTAGCCTCAGTTTATCCCTATCTTTTCAATGTGGGTCTCTTGGAGGGTCACTATTTCAGGTTTTGTTTTGTGCAGGAGATTCTCTAATTTCCGTCTTTTAGTTGGTATGTTCGGCCTCCTAACATTCAGTGAGAGTAGGTGAATCCCCTTCTTACTACCCATCCCCTTGGTTGCCCTCTATACTCCTATCATGCAGCGGTCCCCCTCCCTCTTGAATTCCCCCCCAGGGCTAAACTTGGTTCCACTCCCCCCCTCCCTTGTTCTCAGCCTTGGGTGCCGAGTTTCGTTCAATACCTGGAGGGCAAAAGTGCGAGTCGGGGGCGAATCCCTTGCCCTCCCCCAGTTTCAAGTACCGTAACCATCCCTCCCTCCCCCCCGAGCGTTCCCACTTTGACAGAGAATCTCTCCTAGCTAAGTAGTTATCCCCTCACTTGGTCTCCCTGTACCTCTATGTGGTCTTGAGCATGTCTTTGATTTCAGGAACTTTCAGGATGGAGACTTTGGCCGCTGTCCCTTTGGGCCCCACAGGGGTTTTCGTTTGGATTTGGTCTCACATACTTTCCTCCACTGCCAGGGCTTTTCTTGGAACCTTTTGTGGACCGGCCTCATGGCTCGCTCTTCACAGGTCTCTCCCCCTTCTTCCTCAATCTTCAGGATCTTGAACCCTTCCTCCAGTGTGGTGATGTGGTGTTGGTGGCCCTCCCACGTAAAGACCATCCCAAATGGGAAGGTCCATCTGTATCGGATCTGGGCATGAGACAGGGCCTTTGTCACCGGTCCCATTTGCCTTTGTTTTGCCAGCATAGTTTTGGCCAGGTCTTGGAAGAGCTGGCCCTCCGTGCCATTGACCTTTATGGGGGCCCCTTTCCTTGCCACTTGTAGGATCGCTTCTTTCTGGTCGTATCTTTGCAGTGCCATTACCAGCTCCCTTGGCCTGGAGCCCGGCTCGGATCATACAGGGCCAGCACGATGGATTCTGTCGATGGGGATCTCCCCCCCCCCTGTCTCTATGTCCAGGAGGTCTTTGGATACTTGCTGCATTGTCTCACAGAGGTTGCAGTCGTTTATGTTTTCCGGGAAGTCCCCTAACCCTGATGTTCATCCTTCGCAAGCGATTCTCCAGATCCTCAGTTTGGAGCTCAAGATTGTGAGTTGCTACCACTAGTTGGTCCGCCAGAGCATCTATCTTGCAAGTGTCTTCAGTGAGTTCCTGGATGGTGTTTTCGGTAGTGTCAACGCGGTCCCCTAGTTCGAGAATTTCGCTTTTAATTTCCTGCAAAGATTGGGCAAGATCCTTTCGTATTAGGCACAACTGTGTTTGCAAAGTGTCTGTCATTTGGTCGCTGAATGCTTGAAGCATTGTTGCAGGACGTCACTCCTGACCACCTGGCCTTGTGTTTGCTCTGGGGGCTCCTCCGTTCCTGGGTGGTTCATCGCCTCCCGTTCTTCTTCCGCTGCATTCTCCCCTTCTTTCCTCCAAAGTTTATGGAGGGCCCCTTCTTTTTATTCGCCAGTTTGGTCACCGGGGCCGCCTCCTTGAGCTCCTTAAGCTTATTCTGTGACATAATTTGGGTCTGTAGGTATGATTACAGGCTTCTTGTAATGCCCGTGGTACCATTTGAGAGGTTTGGGCCCCAGTTCGCTATGCTTCTGAAGGGGGAGTGGGCTCTCCTTACTTGCTCTGAGTCTGCTGGTCACAGGGCATTCTTGCTGCAGATTATTCATTGGAATCGAGTTGTAGTAGCGTTAACTTGCGCTGTGCCCAGGGTGTGAGCCACTGCCTTCCAAGTTTGTAAGATTTGTAGGTGTATTGATGTTGTTCGGCCAGTTGCGCCCAAGGCAGCTTGCGCCCAGGGGATGCTGTGTTGATACCCTGCTTTCACACTATGCTTCTGGGTCCCCGTGATGGGCAATGCGGCGTCGCCACACACACAGATCTCAGAATGTCCAAAGGGTGCAGGTGAGTGCCTTTGGGGGTACGCTGCTTGCTTGCAGTATGGGGCACGGTCGTTGTCTGACCGTGCCGGGACGGTCGTTGTCTGACCGTGCCGGGAGTACCTTGTTGTTCCTTGAGTCCCGACCCTTGTTGGGCTTCAAGCTGTGTGATCGATGCTGGGGGCTTACCCCTATAGGGCCTGGGGACATCCAGGTAGCTGTGCGGCATTGCCGCTCACTTGGGCGCCAATGTGGCCAGAGGCTGTTGGTGTGAGCCTTTGGAGATATGGTGCTTGCTGTGGTAACAGTCTGGACTTCCATCAGTGTGGTCTACGTGATCTACATATTGGTGTCGCTTTCCACCCCACAGCAGGTCTGCTATGCTACTGTCCAGTGAGCGGAAGAACGGTGGTGTGGCCATGTGTGGGATGTTTGCCAAAAAATAGAGCAATCTGGGGAGAATAATCATTTTGCATATTGCGATCTTGCCCACTAGGGAAAGAGGCCATAGCCAAATTGCCCACACGCCCTACCCCTTCCCAGTTGTTAGATCATCCTCCCTGGTATCTCTGCTTCCCTCATTGTGTACCTGTTAAGTGCTCCATTGCTTCCTGAAGCTAGGCCTGCCATCAATAAATATCCTACGATAATAAAAACGGGATTTGGAGGAAGTGTTCCCCACACAAATGTTAATTATTTCCTTGAAACCGTAAGGGGACCAATGAAGTTGTACACTGCACGGAGACAACATACAATATATTTCCATTTACCTCTGTCATTGAAACTTCGATTTTCTTCAAGATACCAATGCTAAACTGCTTACATGAAGAACAAATCAGCCTCACGAAGACTCGTCAAAAGTAGCCCAAAATAGCACAAACAAAACCCAACCAGCACACGTAATGGAAGTTGGGTGGGGGTGGAGGGTGGGGTGGGTGGGTAGAGATAGTGGGGGTGGTGGGTAGAGAGAGTGGGCATGGGGTGGTTGTGTGTAAAAAGGCAGCCTCAGGAGGACAAAACAACAGATCTGCTATCAAAAGTAGCCCAGCAATAGCCAAATGTCTACTACAAAATAGGCCAATGTGAAATCACTGCGCAGCTGGGAAATGGAAAGCACAGCACCCAACTGGCTTCTTACAAAGCTGCAGATTGAAGCAACTGTTGACAGGGAACTTCTCAGTGGGTAGAACGGAGGAGGTGTTTGAAAAAAGAGGTTTAGTGATTTGGTGGTGTTTCATGCCATGGCATTAGACACTGCTATGTCAACCACATATTCTCAGTTAAGAACCCCCATTCCCTCTCTCTCTAACAATGGTTTCGGCAATTTTGTGGTGCAAACGCACCAAAAAATTTGCCAAAACCAAAAACAGGACTGGATGGCATACAAGGGGCTGGAACAGAAGGCCTGCATGCAGCTGACACAGGAGAAGTTGACAGTGGCACTCTTTGTATGAATCATAGAAGCTGAGTAGTCTCCTCTGGATTGTTTCTTTTAAACTTGCTGCAATATAAACATCTCGGCAGCAGGCCCCCAGTTTCCTGCACATTATAATGATCAAATGGTGTGTTCTCTGAGGAATTAAATATATTCGACTAGGGAATCTAAGACGCTGCATGCTCCGTGTACTGCTTTTCCCTTTCTTTCTTCTAGCAAAGCATTTAAACTGGGAGCGTTTTACAGGTTTACTTTGTACAAAGTACATTTAAGGGACCATTTGTATGTCGAAAGTACATACAAAGCACCAGTTAGCTATCCAAATCTATGCCCTCACACAGGGAAATTAAATATCTCCCACAAAACAGTTTAAAACTATCTGCCTTATTTTAACATGTTCACATTTAACACACCAAAAAGCGTTTATTTTTTGGTACAATGTAACATTTTTATCACATTATATAGGAAGCATGTCTTTCTCAAACATTGAAACACAAACAGGTACACTTTTCACACATTAACCTTTGTTATGGGTCTTTAAATCTTGAAAGTACATTTTCAGAATCCACAGGCCATTTTTGCGTCCTGTTGAATAGCATTCTAGTGTTTGTAGTTTTCCATTCAAGGTGGGGGGAATAATGCCACAATGTACTCTTTTTGCCTATCATATCTCTATAAGGATTTCTATATTTGTGTGAGCACTTTACTATGGTTTGTGTACTTATTAAGTCATCTTTATAAAACAGAGTTTTGTTGAAAGTCAAATGTGCGGGTGAGAGGTGAAAGGATCAGAAGGCAAGTGAGTCATGAATATTTGCCAAGGTTCTGGCAAGAAAGGTTGCAGTCCAGGACACTGGACTGATTATTTTCCCTGCTTCTGGCCCTCTGCTGATTTTCATGGCACAAGTCGAAGATATATGTGGGTGGACTGCGTCCATCCACTTTTTTTCAATGGGCAGACCGAAAGCCCTGTGGCTGTTTTTGAGGCTGGCTTAAAAAAAAGTGTTTCCTTGGTTAAGTGTTAGGCTACTAGGATTTCACCCCAGTTTGTCATGTTTCCAGTGAAGATGCTTACCCACAAGACCACATAAAAGTATTAGCAACGCCCATAGCTTGCCTTTGGATTTTTTTTTCCAGGGAAAAGTTCATTTTAAATTGTTGGGTTTAAAAGGTGGGCCCCGTTTATACTTTGCCAGCGTAGTTATTGGAAATCCTCCTCTCTCTGGTTATTTTTCTGGTATTGATACATTTTTCTGAAAGACCAATGCTCATTTGCCTTGTGCACTTTCTTGTAAGGGGAAAGATCAGTTGAACTAAATGTGTATATTTCACTTTAAGATATGTTCACTTAGTGTGTGTATTTTCATGGGTTCCAGCTTTTGATTTTCACTACAGGGACAGAAATTCCCACACAGTGTGACACGGGGAGCTGTACCCATTCTCAGGCCAACACAACACATTTTAATCACATTTTCCAGCAGAAATGGGAAAAATGCCCTATGATGTACAGGCATGTCTAAACATATAAAATCTCAGCAACAGTCACCTTACCTGCTGAGTTGTCTTTGCAGCATTCTGTTTCCCCTTACTACTCCCCCTTACTACTCACAAAACATATTTGGCCTGGCCACCCCCTTCAATCAAGGTTCGGGTGGTCCATTGATATGATGCTCCCTTCCCATTTTGAAGCGAGCAGCACTTGCCAATTTTGCAAGATGCATGCTAACACGTCACCAAGCATGAACCCGCAGGGATAGAAACCCTTCCACAACTGGTGATTTAGATGGGCAAGGCAAAGAGAACAGGTGCAACTACGCCCTCTGCCCCCATCTAGTCAGGACCAATGCATATATTATTGAACCCCCATTCTTTTATTAGGACTTGAGCCCTGTTCATTTTGTTAAAATTTGAAGACCTTCAAAATGCTTACTTCACTGTCTCAAGCCATCCTATGCTCTATAACACTATAAGGCAACCCTGCAGTAGATGCAACCTACCCTGTCAGGCCCAGAACCAATAGCTGCCCTGACATGACGTCCTTTGAACCTGCTAGGACTTTATTTCTTTTGACAGTCAAAATAAGTCTATCTGTAGCTTCTCAAATAAAAGCATTTAGCTAGTTTGGACAATGTGGTCAAGTATATACAAAATAAAAATAAAACGGCGAAACCTCTCCAAAAACAAAGCCTAACTTCAGTTAGCAAAACAAAAATGTTTACAATGCCTTCCACAGTTAGATGGTGTTTTCAAAGAAAAGTTTCAAAAATATCTTTTACAAACAATATTTTTACCAATTACATATGGGAAGAGGTTTGTTAAAGTGCCTGCATTGCAGACTGATCTCAAAGCCTGGCGTCTTCACTTCACCAAAGTCCGTGCTCCTGGGCAAATCCTTTTATCTCAGTATGCCTTAACTGATAAAATTAAGTAGTGCGACAGTGCAGTTCGAGCAGGATACACTAATCTGCTGGAGAACGCTGTGGCTGTTGAACTGTTTCTACATGGACTTCTGAGCAAGTGACACACTCTCCTTTAAATGTTGCTCCCATACTACACACAATGCACACCACCAAACACTTGCACCTGCTGTTTAAGGGAACGTTCAGTGCAGTGCACTGAAAGGGCAAGTTTCAACTTCTTCCTACACTTTAATTTTAAAACAAAACCATTTCGGAAACGTATCTTTTTAAAAGGAAAATAAAGGAGCTGTAAATGATAATTTAAAAAAAGTAGAGGAGCACCACTCCCTACCGCTCCCGCTCACTTTGACCACTGGCCGTGCAGTGCGCGAGTGCAATTAGAGCAGGATATGCTATTCTGCTGGAGAAACCAGCAGCTGGTGAACTGTTTCTACACAGACCTCTGAGCAAGTGACACACTCTCTTTCAAACTTTCCTCCATGTCGTGGCGCGTCGGCAGAGTGCAGAAATGCAGTTAGAGCAGTTAAAGCAGAGGGACACGGTAGGATGTGTACTATGTTCAACTAAATCGTTTGAGTACTGTGGTCCTTTGCTAGCAAGGAAAATTAAAGACGTGCCAGGGAAGTGTGCTCTTGGGTTTACAGGATGACCCACAGAGGAAAACAATACAGCATACGAAGCAAAGATTTAACACCTTTGGACGAGGTTAAGAACATTTTGGAGGTTGCAGATCTTCACCTCCAGGGCGCTCAAAAATCACAGCATTTTTCCCACATGTGAATACCAAAACATATAGTCATTTGGTGCAGGATGTTGCAGGGTCAGAAGTGAGTGGGGTGGCCAGTACGTGTACATCACCACGGGTAGTGCAACAAGCTACGGCTGATGGGAGCCCTGTGATGAGGATGTGCCCCCCCACCAATCTCTACTCATCCTGTGCTGGACATGGCAAACAGCTTGCTCTTGAAGGTGTGTATTTGCCTAGAGGAATAGATATTGGATTTGGACATTCCATCCACTAATTTAAGTGCTTCTCCATGCTTATTTGAACAGTCCCATCCTTAGGGTGAGGATGGGGACCCTGTTGGTGGTAACTTGAGGGAATCGTTGTCTGAAGGTAGTAAGCCCACCCAAGGCAGGGAACGGGACTGTATGTTTACTGATACCTTGTAAATTGGTGGAAGTGCAATATCCGTACTCAATTTGGTGCTGCAAGCACTTGTTAAACTATATTATAACATAAATGTGGAGGTCTGGGAGCACACAAGCACTTGGATGGATATAAAGGATAGAATAGTGCAACTCAAATACAGTGGACAACATGGTGACCGAGCTCCGCCATTAGTATTAGAATTTGAGACTGGTATAAATAGCCCTATTGTACTATTGTAATTGAGGAGTCTCAGTCACATACAGCCGAATAGGTGGTTGTGAATGGTTAACTTAAACAACAAAAGAGATATGAAAAGGGGGGGCAAAAAAACTCAAACAATCAAAAGAACGCACTGCCCCATAGGCGAGCCAGATCATGCAAATTTCTTCGGCATATACTTTGTGCTGCTCAGTTAAGAGAACAAGAGGACGTGGCAGTTCCATCAATAGAGTCCCTAAAGCAACATTCGAATGAAAAACGCAAAGGTCGGGCCGCTAAGAGTGGAGTGATCGCTGTCAGTAAGACTAGCTGTGAGGAAACAGACAACATTATGGATAAGGAAGTGCTCTTACTCTCCTAAACGTCAAAAGGAAAAGACATAAGTCAATTTCTCTATCCACCGAAAAGCAGCTAAATGAACAGAATGTATGTGGAAAACCTTGAACTTGGAGGATTGCCCAGATGTGATTGAAGGTATCAAGTGGGTACTGCCAGGGGGACAGTAGTTTTCATAGCGGAAGCAGGTTGTTGGGGAAGGAGGTTTGTGAAGAGATGATGATGGGGTTATGAAGAAAGGGAGGCAGAAGTGCCTGTGAGTTGGGGTGATCTTTCAAGCAGCAGTCGGACACAATATAAGGGCCCCCTTTGTTTGAAAATGTCTGTGATTTTTAGGAATGAAATTGAACTCCCCTTGAACAGAGCTAGGGCGTTGTCAATTTGTAAAAGTACCCCCGCGTTGGCCAGTGTGTCGTCAAGTGATATAAAACAGATAGAGGATTTTATTAATGAATGCACATTGCACGCTCCTTCAGTATTGGTTTGGGGATCTGGTAGGTGCGCCTCAGGAGGATTTTCCTCAGAGCGGTTATGATGTGTATGCATGGGTGTAATTTTAGGAGGGGACGGGGGTGTTTGACCCCCCAACTTTCATGGCACTCTATTTTGTCGCCATTCATTTGAATGGGGCACCTTTTCTTCAGAGGACATGTCCCCCCCAACATTTTCAGCAAAGTTTCTCCACTGTGTGTATGGGGGGCTGGTAATTTTGGAGAGGGGTTGGGAGTTGTTATCCAAAATTGACGCCTCAGGACGACGGAGCAGGTGTTTGTTAAACAAGGCCCAGCCCCAAGTGAAGTGGAATGGAGTGGCTTTCGGGCTCCCTCCAGTGTAGAAGCAGTTCCCGTCCAAGATCTTAAGGTATCAGGGATCACTGGACTGGAACACCAGAGGCCACAATTGTTTTATGAACACTGATGATATTGAGGATCTAAAAGAGTTTGATTTTCTGGCACTACAAGAAACCAGGTTGGCAACTATGCCTGTGTTATATGGTTTCACAAACATAATAAAGAAGGCAAAAAAGGGAAACAGAGGGAGACAGTTTGGGGGATTATTGGCCGCTGTAAAAAATACCTCAAAGTGGGTACCTAAACCATGGAAATCTTGCTCTGAGTCGATTATGACACTGGCAATAATGAACATCAAGGCTGCAACAAAGCAATGCTTTCTGCTTATTAATCTCTATATTAACCTGGCCAATGCTAATGAAGAGGACTTAAGATCTGAACTAGATACACTATTATTAACTTGGCACACCACATTTGCTAAATCAACGGTATTATGTGTAGGGGATTTTAATTGTTTGTGCCTGGACCGCAATACCCTGAATGATGATTTAGATTGTCGAATTGAGTCGGATGGCCTAGTGCAAAGGAGCTGTGACAAACAAAAGTGTTACTTTGTTATGGGCCAAATTTATGAAGAAATTTAATTTTAGTAGGATTAACTGCAATGTTGATAGGGATCGGATTTGCCAGCCTACTTGGTATGGCCAGTTTTCTCATTCTACAATCCTTTTTTCATTCATTACTGCTATTATGTTAGATACTGTTACAACCCTATGGGTAATGCACTTCAGAAAAGTGACCATTGCAATGCTCATCATCAATTTAAACTTCACAAATGGTGAGAGTAACTCCGGCCCAGTTAATGATCATGGCAATAGGCTGTCAAATAGTTGAGGAGGAATGGCTTTCTTGGTGAACTCTTGAAAGACGACGGCACTGCCTCCCAGTGCAACGTTCTGCGACTCCAAGGAGAGGGGTGTGGGAGGGGGCTCGACTCAAAATGCAGTTGGAAGCAAAGGCCTATGATCTCAACTCATAAGTATGGGTTTGATTTAGAGATTAAGGATAGCAAGAGACACATGCAACGTGAGATTAGGAACATTTCACATGATTCAGGGTTAAACTGTGAGGGAAAGAATAGATAGGTTGAGCTATAAAACAGAATTTTAAAAACTGGCATAACGCACATAAAATATCAAGATATATACAAAGTAACTAAAACATGATGAAAGTGTTGGATGCACATGATAACAGAGGGATTTGGAGGATACTGCACGGGCATGAATCTCAGCAAAACTCAGGGCACGTACAAGTGTCCTGGGAATTAAAGTGTGATTTAGAGGATGTGGTAACAGCAATAGGAAACAGCAAAATGATATGGCAAGTGGCCCTGATGGGCTCTCCAGCATAGTGCTGAAAGGAAAGGTAGAATTATGGTGTAAGATCCCTTTATGTTTATTTGACCAAATAGCACAGTTAATCTCGTTAATTGACTCCATGAGTAAAATGGATGGATAAAACTCATACTCAGTATATTCCAAACAGGTTTTAGAAAGAGTTTGGAGACCTCGTTGAATGGGCTTGTTTTTACCTTATGTCATTCTAAGACAGCATTGGGTAAAACAAAATGTTTGTATGTGGCAAGCCAAGATATGTCCATGGCGTTCGCAGAGTGGACAGATGACATTTGTGGAGTAAACTAGCTAACTGGGGGATTCTGTCTGGCCTCTTAAATATAGTAAAGCTATTTTACTCAAATAATAAAGTGAGAGTCCAAGTAAACTCTGAAGGGGCTTTATCCAGCGAGTTAAGAGTGGATAAGGAACTATGACAAGGGTGTGTACTGGATCCGACCTTTTTTAATTTTTACATATCCAGACTTTCTAGTATGCTACAGCAAGCAGCCCCCTTCCATCCAAGATTGGGCACATTGGAGGTGGGATGGCTAGCGTATGCAGATGATCTTGTGATCTTTATTATGACTCCCATCAGTTTACAGAGGGCTCTAAATGTAGTGTGGAAATACATGGCGAAATATGCGCTGAATACTTATCTAGTAATCCGGAGAAATCCTCTGTTTTGATTTACAATGAAAGGGCAAAGTATAAAGCTTGTAAATGGACTCTTAATAGTAAGTTGATTTAAGAGGTTCCAGCATTAGTCAATTTAGGTTTTACTTTTGCCTCACGAAGCCACCTAATGACAAGAAAGGATAAGGTGGCAGGGAAGTTGGAGGTATTTGATTGTACAAATTAAGATTATCCATGCTACGTTTTGTTTTTATTCACTGGGGCATTTGTTAAAATTGTATAACACAAGATTGACACCTAGGGTGGTATATGGTTTTGAATTATTAGCTATGAAGATAAAAAAAGTGGCTAGGGATTTTGAAAGATAAGATATGGCGTGCAGTATTGGGTCTCCCCACGTCGGTGCCTATTGCTGTTATTCGTTTGGAATCAGGACTATGCTCCTTGTGTACTCCAATGAATATAACAAGCTGAGGCTATATTTTAAATTTAAGGAGGATAAAGGGCGACCCTTTTTAATAAATCGGGGAAGATCTACCTGGAGGCAGGTGTTTAGTCTGTGATGAATTTTTTTGAAGTCTTTGAAAGAATCTTAACGGATGCATCTATAGATCCATAGAAAAATCATTTGGAACTAAAAAGAAAAGCTAAAGCAATGGGAGATTATTGAAAATTGGAATAGTATACATCATTTAAATTATATAGGACATTCAGAAGCACATCAGCAGGTTTCCAAGCACCATTACCTTATCTTCTAAAGTCCTCTATGTGACCTTTTAGAATGTGGCTTTTAAAATTCAGATTGAATTGTTTACTTACGTTAGAAGTGCTGGGTCTGTGTATTGGCCTGGTACCAGGAAGGTCGTTGTGCCGGCTCTGTAAAACAAACAGTTGGAATCACTTACACATTCAGTTCTCGAATGTCAAAGCCTTTTAGAGAGCCGGTTACGGTATTTGTGGAAGTTGGTTCACTCCACGATTATGATCATTGGTGACAACTTGTGGAAATGTTTGATGCTGGGGAACAATCTATCCTTGTCTATCGCACTTTTGGATTTTTTAAAGGATATATTTGCACCGATGTGGGATATTCAGTCTTTTACATCTATTGTTTTGAGTTTATAGGATTGATAGTGCCCGATTTTAATGATAATAGAATTTTAAAGAAACTTTGAGAATATGTATATAATACTTGTGGGAAATATTTTGTAGTGTATTGCATTCTGAAAAGTATAACATTGTATAATGATATGTTCCAATTGTGAAAGGTTTAATTTTAATGAAAGCACAATAGATTCACCAGGAGGCCCCCACTAACCTGCTGGCTGGAATGAGTCAAACGCCACGGACTGACGCCAAACGGATGACCAGCTCCCCAGGAAGCGATGCGCCTCCCCAAACCTGGTTCCAGCTAGAAGAAGCCTTGCAACTGTGTAATTGTGTCAAGTTTTCTTTTCTTGTCTTTCTATGTGTATGTGATGATGTCTGATATCTTTATCATCTCTTAAAATGGCAATAAAATATTGAGTGGAAAAAAACCCCCAAAAAATGCAAAGTCTATATAAGGTATTCAGCTCGCATTGTCTGCTACATCAAAAAAGGCCTCACTTCTGATATTGCCACACAGGTAAATATTAACTGTGACAATATACCTGGAATCACAGTTTATTTGTCTCATGCCTTACTCATGGCAACTTGTTTTTAAGTTAACTTCCCCTGAAGCCTTTGCATATTAAAGACTCATTCTAGAATATAATTTTCTTTTCTGTAATATTACTGATGCCACGATTTATGCAAATAAGGGGGCCCCGCAAATCCTAGGGGCCAGCCCTGACACGGGTCGGAATTGAACCAAGCAGTTATAACATTATTCCCAGGTTGGAAAGAGAGCAGTAATTATCAACTCTGGTTGGGATATCCAGTAATTCAGGCTGCTAATGCGTAGACTACAGTTCCCATGTAATACCTAGCAGGTATTTATGCAGCAGTAATGCATCCCGTTCTGTTCTACCCCACTGACATCTTCCCCCTTATGAGGTCTCAGTCGTGGTCTCATGGAGCAGCGTGTATCATTGAGCTGGCTGACGGGTGTCTGGACTGCCAGTGCATGACAACAGGCACTGGGTGGGAAGGGACTGAGTTGTTGGTAATGTCTCCACATATTGTGCATATGGTGGAGTCTAGAAAGGGTAGAATGCACTGTCAAGTACCATTCACAACAACTCCAAAGCAGCACCTGACTATGCCAAGAGTGACCTGACCAGATTTGCTGGTTGGATAACAGATAAGTCAGCGCACAGGTGATTATACAATTAACAATGTAGATACAATGCAAAACCTCAGTTTAAGGAGTGAACATTTCCCACATCCCTCCCCTGTTGCCCCGTGGGACAGCCTTCACTCTCAGTTCGACTGGGCCAGACCGTTTGCCAATCGTTCGTCGTCCGAGTGCAGGGCCCTCGCAATTAGGAGCGGGTTATGAGTCAATGCCAGAAAGTTTCTGTCATAGTTCAAGAACGGCACCCAAATGTTCGCAAAGCAGTGAAGGGTGCCCGCTTTGGCTGTAGTAATCTTCTCGGCTATCAAAATGTCCCAAAGCTTAATCCACCATAGTGTCATCAGGGGGCCTTCTGCGGACTTCCAAGTGCAGGCTACAGTAATTTTTGCAGCCAGCAAAAGTTGGGTTATGAGGGCTGGCCTCCTGCCCATTCTCAGGTAAGAGCCCGGGACCGGGGCACCTAGAAGGATGGTTTCAGGAGCCAAAGGGATTGCCACTTGAGTAATGTCTTTTATTATGTCGAGGCACTGGGACCAAAATTCTCTAATCTTTGGACATGTCCACCACATGTGGAAATAGTACCCTGGGAGTTCACAGCGACGGCAACATTGGGGATCCAGAGCATGATGAAAGTGGTTTAAGTGGAGTGGGGGGTAGTACCATCGTAGGAGCAGCTTGTGGGCACACTCCCGGTTGGTGATGCAGGGGGTGGACACACGGGTTCTCGACCAGATATCTACCCAGGTCTGGTCCTCTATGGGGTGCCCTAGGTCTGCTTCCCATTGTGCCATGTAGGAGACCTTGGCGATGAGGGGGGTCGTCTTGCAGTAATTTATAGAGAGCGGAGATCTTCCCCCGGGCTGGCAGGTCTTTCGTGGTGAGTTCTAGTGGAGCAGGAGCACGAGTTGCTGCCGCCTGCGTCAGGGGATGGGAGCACCAATGCTGCAGATGCGAATAGGTGAACCTGTCTGTTTCCGCTAACCGGAACGCTGCCTTGCATTGTTCAAAGGAGCGTGGGCGGGCCTCCTCGAAGAATTGCCCTAGGGATTGAAGGCTGGGTTGTGAAAGATTGGGGAGGAGGGGCCCAGCACCCCCAGGATGCCCCTATATTTCAGGGCCCAGTCCCAGGCCTTCACCAGGTGTTTAGTAGCGGACAGCATTTTCGGCCAGGTTCGGCGCATTGGTGGTGGGGGGTGTATGGGAGAAAGCAAACAGGGAGAGGAAGGCGGGATTGTTCAATCTCCTCCCATTACGGGCACCCGAGGTAATCACCCATGCCTGAATGTGGGCTAGGTGTGCTGCTATCTGATACCTGCAGAGGTCGGGGACCCCCAGTCCACCCAATCTGGAACTGCCCATCATGGTTCTCTGGGGAATTCACGACTTCTTGCCCCTCCAGATGAACCTAATCATCTTCCTTTGAAGACACTGCAGTGGCGGGAGAGGGATCAAAATGGGCAAAGAGGAGCAGGCGTAAAGGAATCGTGGGAGGAGATTCATCTTGCAAGCCGTAATGCAGCCTGGAAGCGAGATCTCTTGTGAGAGCCAGCGGTTAAGATCTTTTTCCAGCTCTTCAAAGAGGGGGGGAAAGTTTGCCTGACAGATGTCTGCTGGAGGGGCAGGAATCTGCACCCCGAGGTAAGGGACAGTTTTGATGCTCCATTGTATTGGGCATTGCTTCTCTGGGGATTCTCTTTCCCCTGGACCTAGCCCAACCACCAGGACCACCAATCTCTCGAAGTTGATGGCAAAAACTGCGACTCTCCCAAACATATGGCTCCATGGCTAGGGCAAACAGCAGGGGGTAGAGGGGGCTCCCTTGCCTAATTCCACAGTCGTGCGGGATCGGGTCAGATAGAAGGCTATTGACTCTCAAGAGAGTCTTAGGGGACTGGTAATTAGCTAGGACCAGCTTTTGGAATGTTGGGCCAAAGTGGAAAGCTTCAAGGGAGAGGCGCAGGAAAGTCCAGTCCACTCTATCAAAGGCTTTAAATACATCTAGGGCCAATAGAGAAAGTTGTTGCGATTCCTGATTAGCGACATCTATTAAATTCAGGGCTCTGCGAATATTGTCTCTCGTTGACCTATGGATTATGAAACCTGTCTGGTCCGGGTCTATGATGTCAGAGAGGACGAGTGCCAAGCAATTTGCCAGGATGTTAGAGTATATATTGACATCGAGGTTTAGTGAGGAAATGGGCCTATACGAGCTGTTGTCCCTGGGATCTTTCCCGGGCTTAAGAATGAGGCCCGTAATTGACTCCTGCATAGAGCAGGTGATGCTTCCCGTGGGAGCAAAAGAGTTAAAGAGGAGCGTCAAGGGGGCCACCAGCTGGGAGCAGAAGATTTTATAAAATCGAGTGGAATACCCATCTGGGCCCGGGGCTCTAGGTCTGAGGCCCTTAATGGCCGCGTCGACTTCCTCACCTGAGATGGGAGCCTCAAGACTTCACCTTGCCGTGGCCTTGAGGTGAGGGAGAGCAGCGCCCTGCAGGTATTCCCATTGTTCTGTTTGATCTCTTGGAGATGCCGTCATTATATCTGCTAGGTGGGCCACCGCCAGTCGCAGTTTGTCCTGCTCTGCAAATTGGACCATGCCATGGGGTCACGGAGGCCCAGGATGGTGTTTCTCTTCTTGGCCTTGGCGAGCTTGTCCACCAACATTTTATTTGCTTTGTTGCTTTTGGCGTAGTACCACTGTTTAGTTTTGGTTAGCAGATACGCCGTGGCCTCAGCATAGTGTGCTTCCAACCTCTTTCGTGCCACCTGTAAAGCCTGATAGGATTTCGGAGACCAACCCTTCCGCTTATGGGTGGCCTCAGCTTCAAGGATCTCATTCTCCAGGCGCGTGCAGGCTACCTGTCTGCAGTTGTGAAAGGCCACACCTTGAGTGATCAGTTCCCCTCCCATCACAGCCTTCATGGCGTCCCAGGTGTTAGCTGGGGACGTGTCCTCGTTCCGGTTTTCCATGAAAAACCTATCGCCATGTCGTTTAAGATGGGGTCATACAAGTTCCATCAGCGATGGGGAGGAGGATCGGGGTTATGTGCTCGAAGAGCCAGCGTGACTGGAGCGTGATCAGAGAGGACCCTGGGGCCAATGCTGACATCATCTGTAAAGGCCAGGATATGGGGGGAGGCCAGCACAAGGTCGATGCAGGAGAAAGTTATATGCATGTATGAGTAGAATGAGTCTTTCTCATCGGGGTAGATTACCCTCCAGGTATCCACGACCTCTAGGGTCCAAAAGTGGTGAAGAAGGCTCTTCGCCAGGCTTAAGTCTCTGGGGGATGGGGTGTGTGATCTATCCATAAGTGGGTCGGGGACTCCATTGAAGTCCCCTCCAATGATGACTTGCCCTTCGATGAATGGGAGGAGAGCCTCCTCTGGGTCCCGGTAGAACCCCCGGTAGAACCCCTCCTGGTTGTTGTTAGGGGTGTAAGCTGAGAACGGGGAATAAAGTTGGCCGAAGATAAGGTATTTGACTGCGATGAAGCGGCCCTCCGGGCAGCGCAATGAGTCAAGAATTTCAGTCTGACACCTCTTGCAAAGAGGATTGCCGTGCCTCCCTTCTTAGTGCCGTTGGAAGCCAGAAGATGCAAGGGAAAAAGGCTACTGCAAAGGCGGCAGAAATCCGCTGGAATCAGATGAGTCACTTGCAATAAGTTTCAAACAACAAGAGTAACAGGGGATGCCAGGGATATCTCAATACTGTGACCTACCCCGGATAGAACAAAAAAATACTTAACAAAGAAGGTCAGAGTACTCTCTGTGTTTATATAGTGAGCATCAATGCAACCCATCCGTCTCTGAGCGCCCATTAAATCATGGCAAAGAAGATACAATATACAGCAACATGTCTTATTACAAACATTATGTTGGATAGAAACAAATTGAATTCAATCCAGTCGACACACCAACACTATTAAATATAATTTATTAACATTTTTTTTGAAGAAAAAAATTATTATCGTAAAAAAACACACATCGTCAAAAGTGTTAATATTATTCAAAGTGTAAACCAGTCCCCTCAATTCATCCATGGGCTGGTACAATATAACATTCCCATCTTAAAAACCACAAGACAACACACATCAACCATATCACATTCACTCACAAACCATTCATGAGTTCATACACATTTTACAAATAATTTTCATTATAAAAATGATTGTACTAAAAAACAAGTTTAGCAATATAAGTCCAATATTCAATATGGATCATACACACTCACTAATGAGTCAGACTTAAATACTACAATCTGGTCCGACTCTAACTAATTACACTTGAAACTGTTTATAATTAACAGTATATTCCCCAACCCGACATGTTTCTTTCTGTGTAGGTTTAAATAAACAGAAATTCTTCAGGGGTATTATGGTCCCGTATGGTCAGGTGGATAGTAGATGGAGAACAATGGAACGGATAGACTGCACTGGAACTACTCACCTAAATACAAACACAGAAAAAACCAACATCAATCTGGCGCAAATGCTCAATTTATCAAATTGATCTTTATCATCTCCGTGACATTTAGTTAACGGGATGTAGAGAAGGGGTGTTGAATACCCTCAATATGCCTAAACCACTACAAATATCTAGAGGACCGAAAAATCGGACCCTAGAAGAACACACCATATTAGTTGGTGTGCCCTTGATGACACCACCACCACCAACACCACGTGACAAGTTTGGATAACCAGCACCGTTTAGATAAAACCTCTTCAGTGAGGACGTGCAAGATCTTTCACTAGACACGAACACGTGCAATAATTTTATTATCTGTAGACAAACAGCTTACAGCAAGTTTCATGTAGTAGTCTCTATCCGTGCCGCCGATGAAAAACACATAGGCCCAGTACTGGAATGCCCACGATCGCTGCTTTAGATCAAACCTCAGCATCTAGGAGGGTGAGATACAGAACCAAATCTCTGGACTGATTGGACCCCATTTCGTTTCAATCAAACACCACCTACAAACAACATGGAGTAAGCAAAACATGGAGCTCAGTAACTCTTAGTGTTTCGCACACTGTTGAAGAGAAGAATGTAATACTGTCACCTAAATAGGTGGTATTTTAACCTAGGCGATAAGTGTCTGTACGAGGTAAAACTATATCCTCACAAAAACTGTGCACCCTTAAATCAAGCCCACTTAACGTGGCTTACCTCAATACGAAGGTTACGGAACTCTCCGTTGTATGTATCAAATACATGCATACTAGTGGTGATCACCCCGGCAGCCAATGGCCGTAATCTGGTCAATCGAGACCCGCGACTCTTGTATGTAACTGTCAAGTGTCAAAATAAGAGAAAAAGAGACAAGCCATAGGCACCCATCAGTAAAAATAATCAAAGTCACTGGTTGTGCTAATCTCTTAAATGACGCATCTCTGGCAAAACAAGCGAACAATAAAATCAAATAAGCGTAGGTAGAATGAATCACTCTCGCAAGGTTTCCTAACATCGGCTATGTCGGCAGATCCATTCGGAACAACATTACTTACCTGAATTACTCTCGAGTGTGCTTAGAAGGAATCTGGGATCTTCCTATGAGCCCTCAAGTCCAGTGTGTGGGCGAAGCGTATCCGCAATATATACGCAAGTACGGCCGGTCACGTGAAAATCACGTGATACGGACGTCTAATGCGTTCATGGAAACACGCCCATCAACCGTCAATCTACTGGAATGGCTCAGCGCACCGACACGGCATCACAGCCGCATCATCACGCGCTCTGGATTAGGCTCCACAGAGCCTGCTCACCCAGCTGGATAAATATACAAATAAGCACACTACACTACACCATCGTGCAACAATCCAAGCAACTTCATAGCACCATTGATCACATTACTTAAAACGTGATGAGTCTGAATATCCAGGACTTGAAGCCACATATGGAACTTCATATATAAAATGGAAGAAAGACACCAACTCGTGTATCTTAAACCTTCATACCATAACATGTTTAGATGAATGTAGTCCACATTTGAAGGTCTACATATATCCCTAGCCACAAGACAACCAAATGACTATATCGTCAAAACTCGTCTATCTCAATAAAGCAGCCAAGACTAAAAATTCCAGTCTATTGTCTCGTTTAAACCAACACAATGACTCTTGCTCAAGAAAATGAGTTTTGTTTCCTCCCTTGATAAGGTTTGCTTGTCCATTGCGATATTGTTAGTTACCACAATTTTTTTCAGTACTGTCCATCTTAACTCATCACACCCATGGTTCCGCATTAGAAAATGTCCTACCAAGGGGGCTGTCAAATTCCTCAATCTGATACAACTCCTATGTTCACTTATGCGGACTTTAATTTTTCTCTCCGTTTTGCCGATGTAAATTTTGTCACAAGGACACCAGATAGCATAAATTACATAGCACGAGTTACAATTAGAGAACTCCATTTGAACCCAAGGTCTAGCCAGACCGATGTCAACCTGAGTTGAGCGTTTCGTAAGAGGACAACACACACATGAGCCGCAGGGGGCATGTCCTCGCAATTTTGGTAGCCCCCACTGCTGGGTGATAGTGATTTGTTTATCTACTTTAATACTTATGTCATTCTTACTCACCAACTCTTTAACATTACGTCCCCTTTTGAAAGCACAACGCGGACTTGCCACTGGTATTTTAGCTTGTGCTAAAAGATGCCAATGTTTTTTAATAATCTTAACCACATGGTTAGACAGATGATTAAAAGTACTAACAAAGACCAGGGGGACATCACCAGAAGGACAATTTTTTGGTCTATATTCCAGTAGGGCATCGCGATGGTTATTTGATGCTCTCTTGAATGATCTTCTGACAATCTTGTCGGGGTACCCTCGTTGGATCAGATTCTGGCTCAAAGTCATAGATTCGGACTCATAAGTATCCCTCATACTACTGTTACGTTTAAGTCGTAAGAATTGCCCGAACGGTAAGTTATCCCGCAAGGACTTTGGATGAAAGCTATCATATCGAAGGAGCGAATTCCTATCAGTGGGTTTATGGAATGGTTTTAAACCCAGAACTTTAGTTGACGGATCAGAGAAGATGGTTAAGTCTAAAAAATCTATCTGTTCCTTGTGGAAATTCATAGTGAACTTTAAAAAGGGGTTAATCTCGTTCAACCATTGAAAAAAAGCCAATAGGGTAGTTTGGTCACCATGCCAAATCATCAATACATCGTCAATGTACCTACGCCACAATTTAATGTGGTCTCTGAAAATGTTGTTTTCGCTATAAACACTCATGTGTTCCACAAAATCCACATATAAATTTGCCAATGAAGGCGCCACAGCTGAACCCATCGCAGTACCATGGATTTGTTGGAAAAAGTGGCCGTCAAACTGAAAATAATTCTCAGTGAGGGCCAGCTCTGTACACCATAATATAAAAGAATTAGGTGTCATCCCTGATGTCCGTTTGGATAATAGCAGTTCTTCAATCACTTCCAGTGTGGAGGTTTGGGGAATTTTCGTGTACAGTGAAATGATATCCATGGTAACTAAGATGTCTTCTTGTGGATCAAAATGTAAATTCTCAATCAGTTTAATCACCGCCATGGAGTCTTGAACATAGGAGGTCATTTTACCAACAAACCCTTTTAAGAAGGAGTCAGCAAATTTCGCTAAGGGTTCCAGCACTGTGTTCATGCCCGACACTATAGGTCTCCCTGGAGGATTTACTAGTGTCTTATGAACTTTAGGCAAGATGTAAAACAGAGGGACACTGGGATCCTTCTTAACCAAATATTTGGCTTCTTTTCGGGTTATCCAGTGTCTATCCTTAGCTTTCTCGACCTTATGGGCAATCAGATTCATAAGGCGTTCTGTAGGGTCTTGTTCAACCAATTTATAAAAGGACGTGTCTGAGAGCTGTTTTAAACATTCAGTGACATAGTCTTCCCGATTCAGTAATACAATCGCGCCACCCTTGTCGGCACTCCGTATTACTATAGATGTATTTTTCTTAAGAGACTCAAATGCCTTCCTTTGTGCCGCAGAACAATTTTGAAAGGGAAATGGGGAATGCGTCCGTTCCAATGATTCTAAATCAGTCAAAACCCTCCTCTCAAATACCACAGATTCAGGACTGTGGCTAGTAGTAGGTGGGCTAAAAGTGGAACGATTATGTAAACCACTGTTCCTTTCCTCTACATCAAAAGGATTCTCATGGAAGTATTGTTTCAAGTGTATTTTTCTGAATAATTCTTCAATTTCAACTCGCGAGACAAATCGATCATAGGCAACGGTGGGAACAAATCCAAACCCTTTCTCTAATACTGAAATCTCGACTGGGCTAGGGATATATGATGACAAGTTGATTAGTAAACTTTGTTGCTCCTTGTCACCGGTGGTTCGTAATCCCAATTTTGTAAGTCCTGATCTAAAAAACCAACTGATGGTCCTCTGCCTCTTGGAAAGGGACGAGTGTTCTGAGACCTACGTCTATTGGCATTTCCTCGCCCCCGATTATTACCACGTCTCTGCTGTCTACCACCCATGCCACGCGCAAAGGTATCGTCATCCGAGCTCAGTGAGCTGAACGAAGTGTTGGTGAATCTAGCATTTTTTTGTGATTGTGGCCTAGAGGCCCCATCATAATGTTGATCCGGCACATAACCTTCTTGGGTGTAACGGAAGGCTTTTTCATGTGAGAAGTCGGTAATGTCGGCCTTCAAACGTCTAATACGATCCCGTACAGTGGATTCTTTAAAATCATTCATCTCTCGAATGATCTCATCAAGTCTCTTAGTATACACTTCCAATGGAACCAGTTTCTTAATAGCCTCTTCTAATTTCTTCAACTCTCCAAGTTGTTTAACTGACATCTCCTTCGCAGTGTCGATTATGAGGATTAGCCAATCGCGTCCGCATTTGTTCGCGATATAGCTCCATCTAATGATAAATTCTTTATTGTCAAGGAATAAGCGTGGCTCATTCCTCACTACCAATCCTTGTGGTAAAACACCATTACGCAGATATTCTAACATAATTGTACCATGGAGTTCTGTGCGGATTGATCTCTTACGAAGTTGGAAAAGCTCATCCCAATTACTAATATTAGTTAGGGGAGAGCTTTCACCATCGTTAGAGAATAATGATGGCTGTGCCAGTAATTCTGCCACATATCTATCATCGTAACTGCGGGTTTTATCCGCTGCCATTTTAGTCCTCAAATCGTTGGACGTTGTAAACAACCACAAGTCACCAACACAGCCTAAAACATCCAAACCATGCACCGTGGTGCCCGAAAGTAGCAGTGTCACCCACAGTGGTAGAGCAAGCAGAGAACCAAAATCCCACGGTCAAAGGGCAGTGCCAAAACATCAAACAACAAGAGTAACAGGGGATGCCAGGGATATCTCAATACTGTGACCTACCCCGGATAGAACAAAAAAATACTTAACAAAGAAGGTCAGAGTACTCTCTGTGTTTATATAGTGAGCATCAATGCAACCCATCCGTCTCTGAGCGCCCATTAAATCATGGCAAAGAAGTTACAATATACAGCAACATGTCTTATTACAAACATTATGTTGGATAGAAACAAATTGAATTCAATCCAGTCGACACACCAACACTATTAAATATAATTTATTAACATTTTTTTTGAAGAAAAACATTATTATCGTAAAAAAACACACATCGTCAAAAGTGTTAATATTATTCAAAGTGTAAACCAGTCCCCTCAATTCATCCATGGGCTGGTACAATAAGGCCATGTAGGCTTCCCCGTCCTGTAAGAGTTGAAGAGTGGATTTCCTTTTCGGGAGGGAATTTAGGCCTCTAACGTTTAAGGTGACACATTTTTGTTTCTGGTGTGGGGGAGGAACCTCTTGAGCCGTTGTGGATCCCAGGGGTAGGGGATGGGGGGAGCGGGAATCAGCCCTTGTCCAGAGGTGCGTTAACAACAAGATCATCCTGTGGCTGGGGATTTTTAGGTAGCCTCCAACGGGAGGGTGGGTCTTCCAACATTGACCTCCAATGGGAAGCCAAAACCTGAACCTGGGGGACCGATTTTATCTCATCAAAACTCCCCTTAACCAACAGGGATATAAACGACTAAAAAGGTTGAGTTTCACTCCAAGGGAAATACATTGACATGCACCTTGGGGTCGGGCACCGGTCGCACGGGGCCCGCTGCAGCTTTCGGCAGTTTGTGCTCCAATGTTGTGTGTTCTTCAGGGACGCTCCTGACCATTATTTCATTTTGCGATTTCTTTGTACTCCAGGATGCACGCCTCGGTTTGGGGAGAGATTTGCCAGGTTCGCTCTCAGTGTGGTCAGGTGTGGGTGTCTTCGCACCTCTGGCAGGACCGGGGCATAGGATTGCTGCTGCATCATCGAGGTGGCTAATCGTTCGGGGGGCTCCCTTGTGAGAAAATTGCAGAGCCGTTGGAAATAGCCATCGGTAGCGAATTTGGTGGTCTCAGAGAAAGAGCATGAGCGGTCGGAGGGCCCTATGTTTCTGCAGCGTCAGGAGAGAGAGGTCCTGGTAGATTTGGTGCAGGGATCCTTGGTAAGTTAGTTCATCGCAAGACCAACCTATTGCAGCAATGGCTTCCTTGATGGTATAGAAGTGTACTTTCGTGATCGCATCCGGGTGGGGAGTCCGAATCCATCCCTCGTCGCCGATGTAGTCTATGGGTGCAATCTAGCAGAAGCTGAGACTTGTCCAAGTGCGGCAACAGCGATTGAAAGAAGTCACCCACATATTCAGCTATGTCCTTATCC
Organism: Ambystoma mexicanum; assembly: GCF_040938575.1. Classification (NCBI taxonomy): domain Eukaryota; kingdom Metazoa; phylum Chordata; class Amphibia; order Caudata; family Ambystomatidae; genus Ambystoma; species Ambystoma mexicanum. The sequence continues at coordinate 1,358,685,413 of NC_090929.1, forward strand.
GGAACTGAGGAGGGGACCCCCTCGAATCCACAATGATTTGTTTCTGTGTTATGGGCAGGATCATCGCCTTGGAGCACAAGAGCACTAAACAATATTCAGTATCTTTCCGTTGCAATCACCAGGAAGCAAAGGAAAAGCGAAAAACATTGACACAAATTAGTAACACAGCCAGGAAAACAGTTACACCTGCACGTGATCTAGGTCAATTTTACATTTGTTTATTGAATTCTAATAGGGTTAGAAAAGTGTGTAATCAAAATGGGAGGAATATCAGAGAGAGGCCATTAGGGAGATATTGTTCTATAATTTTGAGGAATAGGAGGGCTGCCTGACTCTGGAGTCCTCGGTCCCAACACCTAAGTCTCTTAAATCAGGTTATCATCTTGATTAAGGCACGCACCATGAATACAAGAAGAATAGCAAATACTGCCAGCAACATAAATCTTTTCATGCGGAATTCATGACTCTTATTCACAACTGAGCCATAATTTGAGTCCCACTTGTAAATGGTTAGGATTTTACTGTGTTCCCATCTTGGGTCAAAAGATCTCTGTCCAATGTTGGATCATAAGCAGGTCATTTATTTTCTAAGGAGAGACAATTCCAGTTAGCACCTTTAAACGCTCCTTCATTTGTCTATTGTGGAAGAGTGCATGATATCCTGCAACCTTCAGTATACGTACACCTAGGTTTTAATTCATTTACAGCATCAAAATGACATGGATTTCTTGTTTAGGGGCAGGAATTCCAATTCTCATTCTGTTATTTTGTCTCAGGCCAGAACCTTGATTGTTTACCTAGTTCATTGCCCACATGTCTTCCCAGCTCCATTGCTTATAATGACTGATGCTAGAGATGTGGAAGGGGCGTTTGACTAAATTCTTTTTCTTCTTATGAGAAAATATTGTCGTGGATGTCTTCCTTTCTTCCAAGTGTATGGGGCAGGGCAAAGCTGTTCATGCTTTTAGTGTATTTGCTGAAGGGGTTTAATTTACAGATCAGAAAGGAGAGTATTTTTATTCAGATCAACATCTACAGGCAGTGGGCCATTTACTCTCAGGGCATAGAAGTCTTAAGAGACGGAGATCCATTTGCTGTTGCTGTCGCCTGTAGATGTGCCTGTAGTGGACAGCATGGTCCTTTCAGTGTCTACAGCACTTTTGGGAGTCCCTCACTCCATATATTCCAGGACAGTGGCTTGCCACTCTAAGTTTGATACAGGTCCTCCAATCTGACCATGTAGAGCGCGAGGACCACTCCCTTGCCAGGCCAAGGACTTTACTCCCTTCACGAAGAAGGAGTCTCTACTTCCCTTTAGTTTTTTATGTTTACTCTCCCTTTTAAAATACTTGTATTTATTGTATTTAAATAAGAATGGAACATATCAAAGCCATTCTACATAACACATTTCAATACCATAGTCATAATATTGCTAATGGAAATGCAATGACTTTGGCAATAATATCGTTCAATGAAGTAGAGTTGGTAATCCCCTCTAATGAGCTTCCCACTGACATGCCTAATATACACTGAGGGTTTGTCAGTAGAAGGTGGACACAGGACATAGGGGCTGGTGCATTCACTGCATAATTTAGTTTAAGAGCTACGCCCATATCTACAGATATAATGTGCTGGTTCCATTTCATTACTGCCTTTTCAATAATAGATGTTGAGAGGAGAGAGCTAACGCACACTATATGACTGGCAGGAACGGCTAATTCCCACTGCCTCCGTATCAGGGTGTTTTGCCATTGTTGCCCCCTGAAGAGCACAGTCTTCTCATCAGATGAAAAAGAGAGAAAAGGTATGCCGTAGGACAAGTAAAGGAAACTAAGCAGGATGTCACTTTCAAGCACCCCAAACATATTTTTCACCACACTATCTCAAAATGATTAGATTTTGATCTAGTCCCACAACATGCAATCCAGTGTCTCCTCTTTGTGCGCAGGCCATACAGTTTGCAGAGTCAGTCAATCCCAGGAGTCCATCTTGCTGATCACGAGCTCATCACGAAAACAACCAACAGACTACAAAGCTGTGCTGGACCTAGCTAGGAGAGATAAAGACTGAGAAAGGACTGAAGGAAGAAGGAGCCAGCATATCCCGGGACGTTCGAACCCAGGAACCTGTCAGCTGTGCAGAAAAGCTGGTCATCAGAAGAGAGGACGCAGAAGAGTGGAAGCAGCAGAATCGTGTGAGCCCGCAGGTAGCCGACTCACCCCAGTGCTGGGGAAAGCAAGGTGGTGGCGTGACCTCTGGAAGGTGGTCTGCTCGGTCCAACAATGACGCTGACACCGCCGGCCCTAAGCCTTTGCAGAGCCACGCAGGTGAACCAGAAGGAATCGACGAGCGAACAGCAAAACGCCCACGAACCTGAGAAGAACCTGACATGTGCTCACAATACAAACAAGGTAACGGCAACTCCGGGAAAACCGGGTGGGGTTAGGGGAGCACAGAGAGTGGAAATTGCATCAGGACTAATCTCCCTTGTCGCAGTGATTACCAAAGAGACCTAGGGAGTGGAGGATGTCTCAGGAGTAATCTCCATCATTACAGTAGTGATACCCAGAGATCGAAAAATCAAGAAAACCTCAGGTGTAATCTCCCTCCTCACAGTAGTGATACCCAGAGAACCAAGAGTCAGGAAAGCCTCTGGAGTAATCTTCCTCATCACAGTAGTGATACCCAGAGAACCAAGAGTCAAGAGAATCTTGAGAGCGAGCTCCCTCATCACAGTAGTGATATCCAAAGGTCTGAAAGACAAGAGTGCATCGGGAGGAATCTCCCTCATCACAGTGATGATCCAAGTAGAATTAAAGAGGATCCTAGAGAACAATAGCTATCTAGAGATAATATTCATAATGTCATAAGACAGGGAAGAATTGCTGGAACTGTAAAGCAAGCTTTCAGAAAACCATGGGAAGAAGTGAAAAGGCTTTGAGGACTATTGTCAAAGAATATCCCAAGGCAGCCCTCAAGGCTGTACGAGATGGGTCAGGAGAAGGGAGTCATTCTCCTGACCATACTATGTTTGTTGAATCAGAAACTAGAGCAAACAATTAATGGGAAAGACGTAAAGACTGAGCCAGTTCACCAGGAGAAGAGAGCCATTCTCCTGGTACCATTCTGGATGCTGAACCTTTTGTAGACTAGTGGTAGGGTTAGGGTAGGTTTTTGAACAGAGGACAGACTTTTTCATTTGGACAAACATCCTGAAGAGGAGCACCCCAGTTATAGATGTTAAGGCAGGGATAACCTTTTAGGGATAGGGAGAGATAGGACCTTTTCTTAGTTTTTAAAATAAAAGTTGTCAAAACATGCTACCCCTTTGTCCGATTGCTTACTGCACCACACAACACCTTACAGATCCACCTTGTGATACTTCACCATCTATGGGCAACACTTGAATTGCCAACCTTGAAGTCGATGACGCTGGAATTGCCTCTGATTTGGACCAGTTAACCTTGTAACCCAACGCCACACTGAATGCTTGTATCTTCTTCGTCTGGGGTACTAGAGAGATCTGTACGTCACTTAGGACCAAGAGTAGTCATTCAGCAAAAGCCACATTTTCTGTTTCATTTGCCCATATTGCACCCCCTTCAATCTTACAGTCTCTACAAATCCATGCTGCCCAGAGTCCACTTGTGAATAAGGCCCATACCAGGGATGGCAATGAACACCCGAGGCATTTCCCCCTCCAGATCTTGAACAATTTGGACACAACACCATTTGTAAAAATAGCAGCCATTGGTTCAGCGTACAGCAGTCAAGTGTAGCCAGGTATTGCCACTCACCGCCCATTTGCTCCATCACACATGTCAGATATGCCGATTAATCCTATCAAAACCTCTTTCTGCATCCAGTGAGATCAGGCTGAAGGCCTTGCAAGATGTTGGCATTTTAAAATAGATAGTATTTTATTATCTCATAGTGTACACAGAAAACCTTTCTGGTTTCAATGTACCAACTTCTGTATCACCTTGCCACAACTTTAGAGACCACCTTGAAATTGATTTAATGAAAGTGGTTGGTCTGTTGCTTACAGTGTGCTGCCTTCCTGTCTTTCCTGGCTAGAAGAGGGATTGACATAGCCTCTCTGACTAAATCCCCTTTGAAAATGCCTTTTTTAACACACTGTTTTAGAGGTCCATTACTTTATCAGCATTTCCTGAAACTTGAATTACTGACGTTGGAACTGCAAGAGACAAGTTAGTCTTTCAGTATAAGAAGTTAGAAACAGAAGCAGAGTTAACAAAAGAGGAATTGGCACAGCAAGTGAAGGTTAAAGACAAAGACACTGAGAGTCAAAGTATTCAGCTGGAGAAACTAAGGTAGAAACTACAGCTAGGCCAGTTGAAACTGTCAGGTCTCCTGCCACCAAATTCATGAAATGTCTGGTGGGTTTGTATGTGGAGGGTTCTGATATTCTCCAATGGATTGAAGCATTTGAGATGGCTTGTGAGAGCTATTATGTTGACCAAAATAATTGGGCTAAGTGTTTGATGAGTAGAGTACCTCAGACTAGTTATGTCTGTGTTCTAAAACTGAAAGTGGAGGAAAGAGGCCAGTATGAGGTGTTGCTAGGGGTTGGCTGGGGGTGCTAAGTGGAGGAAAGAGGCCAGTATGAGGTGTTGCTAGGGGTTGGCTGGGGGTGCTATAACCCTGGGTTTTTTGGTTGTAGATAGAAGATCAGGGGCTACAACCAAAGGCTTGCTATCCCTGAGTCCAGACATTCCCGACATTAGCGTAGACCCAGATCCTTTCCAGACCTAGCAACACTCCTGAGTGTATGAAAGCTGTTTTGATTGCCAAGTTTGGCAAGATACCTACCGCGTACTATAAGAGGTTCAGGGAATTTAAGAAGAGAGAAAAACAAGTTACTTACCAACTATAACGTTCTTTCGACTGGATGTTCCTTCCACGTATTCCTCATGTTTGCTATACGTTTCGCCAGCTTCGCTGCTTCGGAAATTTTTTCTTGGCAGAGGGCGCTATGGACGATGTTGTGGCGTCGATGTCCCTCAAGGGTCACTGTAGCGTGTCGACTTAATCAGTAGTATAAGTAGCTTGTGCCATGCTCATTGGCTTCAGTTTATTATTTGAGGAACTATTCAGCATACCCCAGACTGCAAGCTCTCTGGGAAACGCAAAGTGTAATTCACGTAAATTCTACAGTGGGGTAGGCTGGTAGGGGCGATGATGAATACGTGAGAGGAACATCCAGCCGAAAGAACGTTACAGTTGGTAAGCAACTTGTTTTTTGAATGGATTGTGTCCTCCCACATTTTCCTCATCTTTGATAGTCTCCCAAATCAGTGGCAATTTGGAGGAGGCAGTACTATTTAGTTTTATCATGACTAGACTGGAGGACAGCCTTGGCAAAAAGGCCTTCTTGAGATGAAGAAGAGTCTAAGCAGTAGTGCTTAACAAACGTTTGCACTATCGCCCAAGTTGCGGCTGAGCAAATGTCAACTACCGGGACACCCCTCTGAAGAGCAGCAGAAGTTGCCATGCCCCTCGTGGAATGGGCTTGAAGCCCTTCCGGTGGGTCTTTCCCAGCAAGACTGTAACACTCTCCAATAGCCAGTGTAATCCACCGGGAAATAGTCTGTTTAGTCACTGGTAGTCCTAATTTAGGACCAGTATAACCCACAAAAAGCTGGTCATCCTGGTAAAATGTTGACATTCTTGCAATGTAAAAACTCAGAGCCCTTTTTGGGTCTAGTCTATGCAACCTCTCTTCCTCTTTCTTTGCCCAAATGAAGAGGAGGGTAGATAGTTGGAAGTGTTATTTTTTGTGATAAATGAAAATCAGAAACTACTTTCTGCAAGAAAGATGGCTTAACTATTAAGACTACCTTATCCTTATAAAAAGTATTATAGGGAGGTTTGCATGAAAGAGCCTGCAACTCGCTAACCCTGCGGGCAGATGTTAGTGCTACAAGAAGAGCAGTCTTCAGTGTTAATAGCCTCAACGGGCAGAAATGTAAAGGCTCAATGGGTTTAAATGTTAGAAATTTCAACACAAGTTTGAAATACCAAGCAGGGACATGAAAAGATACTGGAGGGTACACATTAGTGAGCCCCTTCAGAAATTGGACAATTAACGGTATTTTGAAATAAGAAACCTCTTCAGAGGAGCGCTTAAAGATGGAAACCGCCTCCAGATATCCTTTTATTGTTCCAATCTGGAGCCCCAAATTGGTCAGATGCATTAAAAAAGAAAACACCATAGGAGTGTCGCATTGAAAAGGGTCCACATCCTTATCCTTGCACCAGTTACTGAATTTATTCCAACAACACTGGTACAAGGATTTGGTTGCTGGCCTTCTGGCCGAAAGCAAAATCTCCATTACGTCTTCCGGGAGGTCGCAGCCTCTCAGAAACTATACGTGAAGGCTCAGTGTCTTGACCTGTGGATGGAGAAATCGACCTTCCACTTGTCAGAGAAGATCCTCTCTTTGTGGAAGACGTTTTGAAGGGCAGATGGACATGTCCAGAAGATCCGGGTACCACGTCCTCCTGTCCCAATCTGGGGCAATTAGGATCATGGTTTTCCTGAAATTTCTCAACCTCCTGATTACGTGCGGAATCACAGCGACTGGAGGAAACACGTACAGGGGTGGAAATTCCCAGTGCACTACTAACGCGTCTCATAAAGCTCCTCTAGGAGGAAATTCCCTTGAGCAGTACTGATCGCACTTCCGATTGACCTTGTCGCAAACCGATCCACTTGAGGGGTTCCCCAAAGGGTGAAGATCTCGAAGCACTTCTTGAGCTAGTTCCCACTCGTGGGAGACTGTGCTCTGCCTGCTCAGAGCATCCGCCACCGTGTTGCTCTCACCGTGTAGGTGAACTGCCGATAGAGATATTCCTTCTTGTATTGCCCAGAACCAGAGCTGCATTGCCTCTCTGCACATTGGTAGTGACCCTACACCTCCTCTGTTGTTGAGGTAGTACATGGACACTGTGTTGTCCGTCATTATCAGGACATTCTTTCCCCGTACAGAAGGAAGGAAGGCCTTCAGCGCTAGTCTCAGCTTCAAAAGGTTGATATGTAGTTTGCACTCTGATGGAGACCAAAGACCGCTGATTACCAGTCCGTTGGTGTGGGCTCCCCACCCCGTGAGTGAAGAATCCATCACTACAATTATTTCCGGCCATGGTTGCCAATGCCAAAAAGATTGTCCTTTGTCTTCGCAAGTTCACCACATCAGGTCCTGTGCAGCTCTGCTCGGAACTTGCAGAAGATCTGACATGTTTCCCCGAAAATTGGGACCACTGGGTCCTGAGGGCTCATTGAAGGGATCTCATTCTCAATCTGGCCTCTGGTACCAGAAAAATGCAGGATGCCATGAGGCCGAGCAATCTCAAAAAAACGAAGGCCGGAAGACGTTGGCACTCTGGAATTTTGCTACCATCTGTGGAATGTGTTAAGCTCTCACTTCGGGGGGCGAGGCTTTCCCTGAGGAAGTGTGCAAGACCGCTCTGATGACGTGGAGTCTTTGGAATGGTATCTTATGGGACTTCTTGTAATTGAGGGAGAAGCCCAGTCTGTGTAGGGAGTGGCAGGTGATGCTGAGATGTTCCTGAGCCTGTTCGGGAGAAGGTGCCCTGATCAGCCAATTGTCCGGGTAGGGGTAAACGTGAATCCCCCCCTCTCCTGAGCCTTGCTGCCACTACTGCCATCAGTTTGGTGAAAACCCTTGGGCGGAGGTCATGGGAGAACTCAAAACTCAGGTACTGTCTGTGTTTTAGATGGACTGGCACATGAAAGTAAGCATCCTGAAGGTCCAATGATACCAACCAATCTTGGAGTTGAAGAGCCTGAAGGATCTGAGAAAGCGTGACCATCGTGAACTTGTCTTTCCTGAGGAACTTGTTCAAGTTTCCTAAGTCCAAGATGGTTCCTAGCCCTCCGTCCTTCTTGGGAATGAGAAAATAGGGGGAGAACCAACTCTGCTACAGGTACGTGTTCTATTGCACATTTCTGTAGCAGGGTTAAGATTTCCTGCAGAAGGCGGATCTGGAATTTTGACAGAGCTGGTTCCGGGTGGATGACCACAAGGCCTTTTAGAAAAGGAAGGCAGTAACCTTGGGATACTGTTTCCAGTGCCCAAGCATCTGAAGTAATGCACCGCCATTCGTTCGGATGCTGAGAGAATCTTCCTCCCACCGGGGTCTTGTGGGTCAAAGCCTCAGAGTGGCTTAGAGGCTTAGAGTGGCTTAGAGGCAGCTGCAGCAGCGGCGGATGGTAAAGATGCTGATGCTGAGGCTGCTTTTGCACCCTTGCCTTGTCCACCGCGAAGGAATCTTCTTTTCCCCCTTTGTACGGTCTGTTCTCTTCCTCTACCAACTGAGGAATAGTATCGAAAAGGACGACCTCTCCAGGAAGATGAGCCTGAATAAGGTTGCTGAGGTTGCCGAATAGAGGCGCTAAGGGGCTAAGCCGCTGCCTTGGAGGTCTGCAGCTTCTCCAGACTCTCATCCGCCTTGCTGCTGAACAACCTCGAGCCATCGAAGGGCATGTGGAGCAGTCTGGCCTGCATGTCCGGTGCAAACCCCGACTTTCTCAAACACGCAAATCTGTGTAGCACAGTGCTTGCAGCCATGGATCTGCTTATGCTGTCAGCAGTTTCCAGTCCTGATTGGAGACATTCTCCCATCACCTCCTTGCCATCCTTAACTAAATTCAGAAAGCCATCCCTTTCTTCGCTTTCTGGAATATGTTCAGCCGCCATACTAACACAGTCCCACAGGGTATGAGTAAACCTGGCCAGGGTACAGGTGACATTAGTGGACTTTAGGGCTATACTGCCCGAGGAAAATACCTTGCATGCCCATGCGTCCACTTTTCTATCATCTCTATTTCTGGGGATAGAGGGGTAGGCATACTGCCTTGTGGAAGTGGCAGCCTGGAGTACCAGACTCTCAGGCGTAGGGCGTTTGCTGAGATAGTCCGGGTCACTGGATGATGGTCTATATTTCCTAGGGAAACTCCTGTTGACAGCAGGACCAGACTCTGGGGCTTCCCAGTTATCTACCACCCTCCTTTGAAGGGCCTTGTGAAAAGGCAAGACAGGGGGCCTCATTACGCGGTAGGTGGTAAGGGATTACCGGCACCGGTAGGGGCACCGGTGCCGGTAATCCCTTAGCACCCTATTCCGAGCTCCCTTAGCGGGTCCCTTCCTTAACGCCTGGTTTTACCAGGTGTTAAGGACGGGAGCCGTTAAGGGACTTCACAGCTAATAACGGTACCGCAAATTCCAGTACCGTTATTAGCTCCATCCCCATTCCCATTGAGCCCTATGGGGGCTCGAATGGGAATGGGGAATGGTTCCCGGAATGGGGACTTACCGGGTCCTCCAAGGTTGGAATGATCCGGTAAGTTCCAATTTCGGGAACCCTGACCCGGAATGCCATAAGGGGGTAGCCATGGTGCTAATAGCACCATGGCTACCTCCTACCGCGTAATGAGGCCCAGGGTGTTTTTGGGGACCTTGGTCCAGGATGTTCGTCATGTAATCCGGTTCGAAATTTGGTGAAGCCCTACTCCACCCCATGTACTCAGTGACCCTGTTCATCAGATTTCTATAACCTGAATCAGCATGGTCTGATGGGTCAGGTTTACCAAACTACAACTCTGGGGATGTATCAAGACCGCTGGCAGAGTGGAGGGAGTCACAGGGGTCATTCCGAGTTTGGAGGTAGCCATGGTGCTATTAGCACGGGTCCTGGTCCGGTGTCTCTGAATGGGGATTTACCGGGTCATTCCAGTCTTGGAGGACCTGGTAAGTCCCCATTCAGAAAACCATTCCCCATCTCCATTTAAGCCTCCATAGAGCTCAATGGGAATGGGAAAAGGAGCTAATAACGGACCCGCAAATTGCAGGCCCGTTATTAGCTCCAAGGTCCCTTAATGGGTCCCGCTAAGAACGGCTGGTCAGACCAGCCGTTCCTGGTGGAACCTGCTAAGGGACCTTGGAATAGGGCAGTAGGAGGTAAACGGCACTGGCATTCTTACCGGTACCGCTAACCCCCTACTGCCAGGGTCGGAATGACCCCCACAGAGATCTTTCATTTTAGACTCAGGATCAATTAGCTCTTCAGGTACTTCTCTAGTGCCAAACCTCACTCCTAATGGAGAAACATGCTCATCTGAAGCGCTATCCTCCTCATAAATGGGGGGCATTGACTTTAAAAAGTCCTTCTTCGGTACAGGTTTGAATATTTTTTCTTGTAACGTTAAAGGCTTCGATGGAATCGAAGACACCGTTGACGGCGTCAGAGGCGTCTTTGTGAAATCTCTCGATTTTGGAGTCGATGCAAATGGTGTCGATAGCGTCGATAACATCGTCAAAGGCTTTGACAATTCTTCGCCGGTATCGGAGGTGGAGTCGACTCGTGCATCGAAGCCTTCGACAGCTTTTTGTTGGGTCGAGCGTGTTGAGCCTCCGATTTACTACTCTTCTTGTTCCAGTAGTTTCTGACTTCCTGCGTCGTCCAACGGAGTGACTGGGGTCTGGCTCTTGCGAGACTCTGAGGGGGTCAAGGCCGCATTCTCAAAGACCTGCATCATCTCTTGCCTAAAGACATTCCATTTACTGGGAGAATCCGACCTCGTTGGGCATCGTATAACCTCAGGAGAGGGAGACTTGTGGCGTCTCTTTTTCGCCTTCTTGGAAGAAAACGATGCGGATTGTCTCGATCGACTCCTCGATGTCGAGTAGAGTCCTTGGACTCCCCAGCTTTCTCAGACATAGACTGACAGGACCCTCAGTAGTTTGTTCGGTGACTGGAACCCAAACACCAATGGCAGTTACGGTGAGGATCAGTTATCGAAATTTTCCCCCCGCAGTCATGACATTTCTTAAAACCTGACTTTGGGGTTGAATCGGTAGAAGAAGACATTTTTCCAGAAGAAAAAACGAAGCGCGCCGTTAACTCAGAAAAACCCATCTGAAGCCAACGGGCGTTGCACAAGCTACTTATACTACTGATGACATCGACACGCTATGGCGGCCCTCGAGGGACATTGTTGCCACGACATTGTGCACAGCGCCCTCTGCCAAGAAAAATGTTCTGAAGCAGCGAAGCAGCCGAATCATATATCAGAGATGATGAATACGTGGGAGGGCACAATCCATTTGAAAGTATCTATTGGATTGATTGGGTGAGTGCTGCACATATGAACATGATGGGGTGGATTGATGGTTACAAGGTGGAAACTTTTGTTGATTTGTCACACTTCTTATTTTTGTAAACATTTATCTGAGGCTTGTTCCCCAGAGCTGTGTCAGCACATTGCTGGCCAGAACAATTTAGACCCTTTTAAGTTAGCCAAGCTGGCTGACAAGCGGGTCTCCCACAGGGTGTTCCCTAAGGATCCCAGTTTGAAGGATACGGACAAGGACAGAGGGACTCCTCAGAAGCCTTATGAATCCAAAAAGCAGCCACATTCGAATAAACCTAAACATCCCTCCTCTAAGGTCCATAAATCTAGTGGGGATACGTCCCATGAGGATGGGAGTAAGAGTAGTGGTCCTCCTGTTGTAAAGCAGACTCCCAGTGGTCCTAGTCCAGTCCTAGTCCAGTTCACCTGGTACCTGTTGGAAATGTGGGGACCAGGATCACATGAAGGGTGACCCCAAGTGTAAAAGTAAAAGTAAGGCACCTGGTGTCCAGGCTGTCAGCCTGACCTACCCTTGCTCTATACCTGAGGTGGAGGCCACTGTCCTCACCTCCTCTCCGGGAATCACCTTTATTGCTCCTGTAGAGGTCTCCTTAGTTTTACTTGGGGCTTGGGACCAGTACTCAGAAGTATTGGACACTATCCCATTGAACACCCACAGATTTTTGAGAAGTGTCCTCATTAATGGGCAGCATTCCATGGGCTTAAGAGACACTGGAGCTAGCATGACAGTGGTGGATAGGGCACTGCTCAAGCCAGATGACAATGTAGGTGCTCATCTGACAACCTTGCTGAACCTCAGCTGGTGGGCCTTCTAAACCTTCCCCTGTAGCCCTAGTCACAATTCAAGTGGATAACTAGACAGCAAAGATTCATGTGATCTTACAAGATCATGTGCCTGCCAGGTGCTCCTAGGTAATGACCTAGCTGAGTTGGGACTGGTTGCTGATGGGCCAACCCTGACTGCTGCTGCTGCAGTCACTAGGTCTAGGGCCAAGAAGGGTCTGACCGATAGTCAATTACCCAGGCAAGAAGGCCATCTCTGTGAAGGGGGCCCCTTCTCTCCCTTCTGCACCAGCATCACCCACTGTGGACCAGGCTACTGAGGGACTTGGCCTAGCAGTGACCCTAGACTCAACTCCTGAGGGAGAAGAGCCAAATGACCCTACTCGGGGAGGGGTACTCACCCCAGAGGATCACGCTGACCTTCAGTGCCTGCTGACTGAACGGGGGCCGTCTAGGGTGGATTTTGGTAAGAGTCAGAGAGAATGCCACAGTCTTGAGGTTCTGAGGATACAGGCCCAGGCCCAGGCACCAGGTGAAGCGCCTAGGTCTTTCAAGATTTATTGGGAGGGTGAACTCCTTTATAGTGAGCCCACTGAGCCAGATCCCGGTGCAGTTAAAAGGTCGAGTGGACTCAACTTCTACAGGCCCTTCCTTCTGCAGTTGGCACATGAGGTGCCTCTCGCTGGTCATCTTGGCACTAAGAAGACCAAGCAAAGGCTCTCATCCCACGTTTACTGACCCAGGATGGGGGTAGAAGTAGAAGCCTACTGCAAGACCTGCCCAGCTTGCCTAATGCCTTTTAAGACTGGAGACAGTGTCATTGCCCCACTGCAGTCTTTGCCAGTGGTTGGTACACCATTTTATAGGGTTGTCGTTGACAGTATCAGTCCCTTAGACTCTCCTACATCATGCGGACACAAGTTCATCTGGGTGCTGGTTGATCATGCCACCAGGTACCCAGAGGCTATGCCCCTTCGAACTATCACTGCTTAGGTAGTCAGCAGAGTGGGATTTCCTAGAGAGGTAGTATCTGAAAGGGGAAACATTTTTATGTCTAGCTACATGCAGTCAATGTGGAAGGACTGTTGGGTGACCTACAAGCTCTCTACATCCTACCACCCCAAGACCAATGGTCCGGTTAAGAGATTTAATAAAACTCTCAAAGGCATGTTGGGTGCTTTGGAGCCCCCGACCTCCCAGAGGAGGAAATGGGACCTCCTACTACCATGCCTCCTAGTTGCCTATAGAGAGGTGCGTCAGGAGGGTGTTGGATTCCGCCCCTTTGAGCTCCTCTTTGGACATCCAGTGAGGGGGGCGCTGTCTTAGTTAGAGAAGGCTTGGAAGCCACACCTTCAGGCAATGCCAAGCATGTGGGGTATTATGTGTTAGGCCCCAGGAGGAGGAAGGCACAGATGATGGGCCAGGCATCAGCAAGTCTCAAGGCAAGCTAGGAGCTGCTGAATAAGTCCTGGCATGACCTCAAGTCATCACAGTTGAACAGGATCCCTTGCCAGGAGATCCTTGTTATGGAGACAACAAAGTCCAGATCTTTGCCATACAACTGGACTGGACCCTTCTAAATAATTTACAAGATGGGCAAAGTCAACTACCTGGTTGATATGGGTACTCCTGTGGTAGCACATCAGGTCTTCCATATCAACAGACTCAACCCCTACCACCAAAGAGAGGAAGTTTCATGTCTCCTGCTAGCTTCAGGGCAAGAGGAGGATGAAAGTGAGCCACTTCCTGACTTGCTGCATAGCAACCCCCTTCTGTATGGCCTAACTGAATGACATTGCTGTCTACAGTTCCACGTGGGAACAGCATTTTACACATTTGGACCAGGTGTTGCAGGCCATGAAAAGGGACAACCTCACTATCAAGGCCACCAAGTGCCAGATAGGCCAGGGGAAGGTTGCTTACCTTGATCATGAGGTAAGAGGGGGTTGAATCCAATCTCTCCCTAGTCTGGTACAAGCTGTACAGGACTGGGAGACCCCCCCTCTCATGAGGTGAGAGCTTTTATGGGCCTCACTGGATACTACAGAAAGTTCATGGTAGACTATGGCACCATAGCTGCCCCTTTGACAGCTCTGTCAGAGGGCCTTTGATGGCCTGAAGGAATATGTGTAGGGCTCCTGTATTAGGTGTCCCTGACTACAGTAGATCCTTAATTGTACAAACTGTTGCCAGTGACACCACAATTGGACTGACCATCATCTACTGACTTTCAGTCTCCAAGATAGCCTACCTACGAGAACAACCCCGCCAGCTCCCCCTACTCTCACTATGAATAAGCATAATATTACAGTGGACAAATTAAGGCCTACTGAACACCATCATGGTGGAAGTAGGTGTTCGGTAGGAAGTTGGAATCGTCTGAGGTGAAAGACGCGTAGAAGAATAAGTAATGCTATGCGACGAGCAGTGTTTCCACATGAAATAAATAGACACCTGTGAGTGTCAGTGAGAAGGCACAGGTCATCAATACATATCCGGTTGGGATTTTCATCAACATATCGAAGTATAGACACCACGTGAACTCCTATTAAGATAGGTGACAGTGTACATCAGAACCTGCATGACCACACCATTCGAAATTGCGGCGTGGCTGTGGCTGTGAATACAGAGAGACCCGGACCTTTGTGAGCTGGGATCTAACACTCAAGATTCAATACATTGAAAACCCTGAATTAGATAGGATACAGTGTACCGCGTCCATGAGATAGAACTGGGTGGAGATTGTGTCCATCTTAACGGCATCACCAGTGGAAATGTTGTCCTCGATCATGGGGCTCACCCCATTCATCATAGAGGAAACAACACTTATTTGTTGTCCTCCGTCCTGAGGAAGGGTGGCTGAACAATTGGGGCAAGATGTTCTGCACCCACTAAAATACAACCGAAACACGTGTCGACAATCATCCCTTATATGTGTATAGAGGGATACATCTGTGAAAAATATGAGTGTAATTTAGGAAATGTGTTGTGCATTTTGGCTTTGGTTATAATATGATATGATATGATATGGCATTTGTAACGCGCCTATACACAAGTGTTTCAAGGCGCGACGAGGCAGGGGGGGACAAGGGGAGACAGATAACGATCCTACTAGGCCAGGTGTTATTCATATCGTGCAAGTGCAGGGGAAGAGGGGAAGGGAAAAGTGTAAGGGGAAAGGGAGAGGGGAAAGTGCAGTACAGGGTTAGTAGAATACAAGATAAATAATAGGGCCAGCTGGTGGCAAGTGCAAGGTAAGTGCCGGTAGGAGGGGCTGTAGGATACAGAGACAGTCCCATAGTGCAGGGAGGCAGTGCAGGAAGAGTGGCTGGGCCCAGGACCGAGATCTGTGGCCCAGTTGCAGATTCAGTGATTTTAGCAGAGGAGAGAGGGAGAGAAAGCGGAGGCAAAGAGGAAGGTTTTGAGGTGCTTCCGGAACCGGAGATGGTTCTCCTCAAGTTTCAGGGAGGCAGGAAGGCTGTTTCAGAGGGAGGCCCCTGCTGCGGAGAGAGATCTACCCCCAACTCGTTGCTTGGAGAAGCGGCTGACCCTGAGGGAGTTCGAGGTGGATGAGCGAAGAGCTCGAGAAGGAAGATATTTAGGAAGAGAGAGTTGAAGGTATTTTGGCCCAAGGCCCCAGAAGGCCTTGTGGACAATGCAGAGGGTTTTGAACTTAATCCTCGCAGCCACTGAGAGCCAGTATAGTGATTTCAGTCCTGGAGAGATACGGTCCCTGGGCTTGAGGCCAAGGACAAGTTTCGCAGTCCTGTTCTGGATGAGTTGCAAAGGGCGGAGAGTAGAGGCAGGCAGATTTAGATAGAGGCTGTTACAGTAGTCCAGCCTCGAGAGAACCAGGGCTCTGGAGACAGTGAGCTTCTGGGGGAAGGAGAGGAAAGGAAGAATACCTCTGAGGAGGTGTAGCTGGTAGTGTGACTTCTTAGAGACGTCAGATATGTTTGGAAAGAAAGAGTGTGGAGTCGAAGATGACCCAGAGGTTTTTTGCCTTGCAGGTAGGAGCAGGAAGAGGGCCAAGGGAGGCCGGCCAGAGAGCTGCAGGGAAGGAGGGAGTGGGTGTGCCGATGAGTAGAATCTCAGTCTTACTGGCATTAAGACACCTATGCTAATGTATAGTTGTTGGTATGAGTATGGTACGTATGAGTTATGATGAAGGTTGAATGGAAAAGAATTGTGTGAGTTGGGGCTGTGATCTGATGAATTATCAGAAATGTATATCAAACGAAATTAATATTTTGTATTGGTAAAAGTTTTTTTACTATATACATACGGAATCCTGTCATCATTTATCTATTGGTCGATTTCTTGCTATTAATGTATATACTCACCTGGAGGACCATAGATTCACACCAGGTACCCTTTGTGTATTTTCATAGGGGAGAAGGGACTACTTGTAGTCCCTTCTCCCCTTCCATGACAGCCATTTTCTTTGTTTACTATGGCTGCCAGGGAAAGAGAAAACGGCTGCGTTTTCCTGTCGATGGTGGCCATTTAGTAACTTTTTTTTCGACTGTGAAACGCAACGCGTCTCGCAGCCGGAAAGTAAAAACACCATTAGAGCCCTGGTCTAATGGGCCAGGTACTAATGGATATAAGCCCCTTAACTGGGGGCCATTACTGCATTCAGTAATGCCCCCAGGGCCTTCGTTAACTATGGGGCCCGGGGGCACTACCTAATGCAGTAATGGCCTGCAGTCTCGGGGCTTAATGCCTAATAACTGTTATCAGTTGGTGCATTATTGCTGAAATAAGAATAATTGTGGTACCACATAGTACTGTATACATTGTGTTAACTATTTGAGTGAACAGTATAAAGTGAGTCTTCTTTATTTGTATATATTCAAATAAAACGTATGTTAGTTAATAAAAGATCTTTGATAGCACCTAACATAATGTGTAGACCAGTGCCTTAAGTGGCAACGGAAAATGAGCCAGAGCTCATCGACGGGGCATGGCCTAATGGCAAGGGGGTCACCTACTGGCTCGTTAGGCCATGCCCTCTTAACGAACCCCAGCTTAATGGGCTATTGGCCCCCTCACCAGACAGCCCTTTCCAGAGATCAGCACCCTCTTCCCCATGGGCGAGAGTGTGCTGATCTCTGCATCTATCAACCAAATGAATGTCTGGCGGGGGATAGCAGCCACATGTTTTCAACCTTAATGGTGGCTCACCCCTTCGCCAGGCATTCCTTAAGCCATGAGATGCAGCAATCACCCGCAGATGGCTGGTGAGGGGCAGCAGCACCACTAAAGCTGAAAAGGTGAGGTCTCTGGAAGCCAAGGCCTTTTTTCATAAAGCATGAAGGAGTGGGAGCTTCAGGATTAGAAACGAAGGCCTCTGCTTCCTGCGGCTTCACCTGTTCTTCCATAATGGTGGCACCGGCCCACGTGCATCTCTTGGCTAAAGAGATGGCTCGCAGGTACCGGCACCACCATTATGGAGAAAAAGCCTTTTTTCTAAAGCCTGAAGCTCTCGCACATAAGTGAGAGCTTCAGGCTTTAGAAAAAAGCCTTATTCTCTAGCGGCCTGGGCTGCCAGGGGACATTAGGGAGCCCCCAGCAGGGCCCCGCCTCAAAAGCATATTTCTGAGCCTGCCGCGGCTCTGCTTTGGCTAGCCCCAGCCCACTTAAAGCCCTGCCTGCTGTAGACATTCCTTTGTGGGGGCTTGGGGATTTG
Source organism: Ambystoma mexicanum (assembly GCF_040938575.1). Classification (NCBI taxonomy): domain Eukaryota; kingdom Metazoa; phylum Chordata; class Amphibia; order Caudata; family Ambystomatidae; genus Ambystoma; species Ambystoma mexicanum. The sequence continues at coordinate 1,358,703,085 of NC_090929.1, forward strand.
CTGTACCTAAGAACCAGCCTTGAAACTCTGCCTTGGTTGCTCGTCCACTACTACCATTTGAGAGCCTTGGCTGGGAGGCCTCTGTGCCTCTACCACAATATATCGTGGGTAGTATCACAGACACCCCCTCCATTCTTTACAATTACACATTATTAAGTAATAACATTAAGATTTGTTTTAAATCACTCCATTCTTATTTCAGGCACATTATAGTGATTTATCCTTAACTTTCCTTTAAGCAATCAAGATGCAGCATGAATATTCTGTGATTAGCTATTCCACTGACATTTAACAATAGAGACACAAAATATGGTCCAGTTATAGGCGCTTGAGATCACCGGTGCTGATGAAGGCACAATATAGTGTTGTGATGTGTCGAAATATATAATATGTCGAACCCTAAGATTACATCTTTTCAAATAGTTGCTGATGCTGTACACTCATTTGACCATAAGATCAGAATCTTTCGATAACTTGCTGCCGATCATATGATCACCACTTCTCAGTAAGTTGGTCACGTGGTATTTAATTGCAAAGAAACATGGGCAAAATTATACAATGTAGTTGAACGCCAAATCAGGCTGTTAAGAAATTAATCATTAACAAACATCAGTGTACATTGATCCTTTAGTAGTATTTAGTAATACGCATTGTTGACTCACTTTGTGTTTTCATTATTTGTACATGTCCAATTGGTAAGAAAGGACTTCAGTATTTGATGCACATACATGTATTCATGTTATTGCATGTCTCATTGTTTTATGTATTTGCCCTTATGTGGATTGCTCTACTGAGTTTAATTGTAGGAGTTATTTTGAATTCAATAACATTCCTTTTTTGTTCTATATGAAACACATAAGTTAATCAAGTTTAGATTATTGGGGAAAAAATGGCTTTGTGATGTAATCGTTGTATTTGCCAGCGGGTGCCTGTTTTCTTCAAAAACATTGGGCCTCATTACAAGTTTGGCGGTAGCTTTGCCGGTAAAACCAGCAGGCTGCCGCCAAACTTTTTTTTTTTTAAATATATTTTATTTTATCTCAACCAAAGAACATTAAAACAAAACATAAATAAAACACATCAAACAACAAAACCAAACAAACAAAAAATAAGGCACTGCAATCCCCCTCGCTCCCCCCTATGAGCCTGTAGAGTGTCCACCTTCAGTGTCCGTTCCGTGCGGTGGGGCCTCATCGCTCACAAGTCCAGCCGAGGCCGATCCCGCCCCAAACAGCTCAGTTAACAATAACTTCCATGCCGTGAGAGAGCCTATTTCATCCTCATCCCCTGCCATACTGCCTTCTTGCCACACTGTCGTTTCGGCATCCGCCCATTTTTGGAGATCGCGCCACCAGACCTCCACTCGCGGCTTATGACATTTCTTCCACCCCATGGCTATCCTACGTTTGGCAAGCACATAGGCCAGATCTTTACGTTTCTCAACATGTCGAAGCTTACGCGCCCTGGGATACCCTCCAAGCAGACAAGCCCAAGCCGAATCCACCTTAAGCGTAATACCCCTCCCTGCCAGCCTCTGCGCCACTTCACCCCAGTAGGTTGCAATCACTGGGCACGCCCAGAACATGTGTATCATGTCCGCATTCTCTTCGTTACACTTGGGGCACGCCTGGCGCCCACTATCCAGAAATTTGGAAATTCTAAGGGGGGTCATATATGCCCTGTGCGTGATATAGAGCTGTATCTGCTTGAACCTGGCGTTCCTCGATACCTTTTTATGGTACCCCAGGGCGCGCTCCCACATCCCATCCGACATCGGGGCCCCCATCTCCGCTTCCCACTCCAGTCTCAGGTGCCCCGAATCCTTCCCAACCTTTGTCATCAACATCTCGTACAACCTAGAGACCTCGTGCCCGCCCTCTGATGCGTCGTACATTGTTTCCAGCGTGGCATCGGGTTCATCGGCCAAAGTAGTTTCGGGCCACGTGCCCCGGACCTCCCGGACCACCCTATGATATGTTACATATTGACCCCTGTGTAGTCCCGACCCTGCCTCCAGTTCATCGAACTCCATCAGAGTCCCATCCTGCCAAATGTCGCCCATAGTGATCAACCCCACTGACTCCCAATATGTCCGGATAATAGCTCTCAGCTGCCCGTCTTCCTTTGCCAGGGCGACCAGAGGTAACTGCGACATACACGGCAAGGGGTCACCCATCATCCGACAGGCACGCCGCCATATGTTCTCGCCAAGGGCTAGCATCTTAGGACGCTCTCTCATCCATGAACCAGTCACCCAGATCACCTCCCGCAAATAGAAGGGGGAACAGTCTCTTCCTAGCAGCCTATGTTCGGAGGTCTCTTCATCTGAGAGCCACTTGGCCACGTATTGCAGTTGCGCTGCAATATAATAGGCCTCAAAGTTTGGCAGCTTCACGCCACCTTTCTCGTAAGAGTTCTGCAATTTCCATAATGCGACCCTGTTGCGCGTGCCGTGCCACAGGAAATTCCTACACACGCTATGTAACTTAGCGAAAAACTTCCTAGGTATCATATACGGGATGTTATTAAAGTAATGCAGGAGCCTGGGCAGCACCACCATTTTAAGAATAGCTCCACGACCCATCATCGCTAGAGGCAATCTTTCCCAGAACCTCATGCACTTCTCAATCTTTCCCACAGCTAGCTCAGTATTATGCCTGTGTTCTTCCTCGGTCGTGTGATAAACGTCAATGCCCAGGTACCGGAAGGAGCTCGTCGCCCACGGGATCCGCTGCACTGGCAACCTCTCCACCGGTATCCCCACATAACTGCCTAGCGGGAATAGTACGGATTTCTGAGGGTTGACCGATATGCCGGACAACCAGGCGTACCTCTCCAATACCTCCAAGATATACTGCAAATTCTCTTCCGCATGTTTCAGGTATAACAGCATATCGTCTGCATACAGGGATATAAGATGGCACTCCCCACCCACCTCTATACCCACCGGGTCATACTGCTGCCGGAGGTAGATCGCCAAGGGTTCGAGGGCCAGTATGTACAACATTGGGGACCAAGGACACCCCTGCCTAGTGCCTCTGCCTAACTGCCATCTATCTGACACTACTGCGCCCGTACGGACCCTAGCCAGAGGCGCACTATATAATAGCTCGGCCCACCTCATGTAGCCTGGTCCCAGTCCAAACCGCCCCAAAGCCGCCAGCAGCCACGGCCATCGAACAGAGTCGAACGCTTTAACCGCGTCCAACGCCACTATCGCCATTTCGCCGTCCACACTGCCTCCCCATTCCCTGTGAAGGCGTCTGTGATTGTGAGTGATATTCCTGTTCGGGACATAGCCCGTCTGGTCAGGATGGATCAGCTTGCCTCTCACCCTCCGCATTCTGGCCGCCAGGACAGCTGTTAGGATCTTGCTGTCCTGGTTCAGCATCGACAGGGGCCGGTAGGAGCCACAATCATGTCCCGGTTTATTGGGTTTGGGGAGCGGTACTATAATCGCCTCCCTGAGTGATTCCGGCAACCGCCCCACCTCGAACGCTTCATTAAACATCTCCAGCATGGGCGGGAGCACCTCCTCTCCATACGCTTTATAAAATTCACTGGGGAACCCATCCGCTCCTGGGGCCTTGCAAGTGGGTAGCTGCCGCACAACCTCCTGCAGCTCCTCCAGAGTGATCAGAGCATCCATCTCCTCTCGCTCTTCGTCACTTATCTTGGGCAGGCCTATGTCTTCAAGTACTACCTCTATCTCCTCCCGGCTTCCCCCCTCTCGATCCTCATATAATGCTCGATAATATTCCGCGAATGCTCCATTCACCCCTTCCTGGGTGTCCTCCTCCACTCCCTGTTCAGTGATAACTAATCGGATCGGGGATCTTGGGGTCTCGCTCTTGTACAGCCAAGCAAGAAGCCTGCCCGTCTTGTCTCCCCCGGCATGCAACCTCTCGATGTACTTCCTGTAATTCAGATTACAGAGCCTGTCCCAATGTTCTGCGCACCTCTGCTGCAGATTAATGACCTCCTCCGTGTCCGTCCCACCCTCCCCCAGCTCTTTCTCCAACTCAATCTCGGCTCTACGCAGATCTGCCAGGACTCCTCCCATTAATCCCTTGGATTTCGCGATGGCAACCCCCCTCATTACAACTTTAAAGACCTCCCACAAAGTACCAGCCGACTTGACACTGCCTGTGTTCGCCTCAAAGTAAGCAACTATCTCCTCCCTCACGTCCTCTCTAAAGACTGGATCCCTGAGCGCTTCCGCCCTAAGGCGCCATGTTGGAATTCGCACACGTGGGGGACAAAGCTGCCAACGCATGACCAGGGGCGAGTGGTCCAAAAGGACTCTCGCCCTGTAGTCTATCTGGTCACACTCCGCGACAACGTCCGGAGTGTCGAAAAAGTAATCCAGCCTTGTGTGTAACTGGTGCGGGGCCGAGTAATGCGAATATTGCCTCACGCCAGGGTGTCTCGTCCTCCACACGTCTGCCAGGCCAAGGTCTATCAGCAGCGCCAGCAGTACCCTAGCCGCCGGGCTGGGCCTGTCCACCCTGTCATCCGACCTGTCCTCCTTGGGGTTTAGTACACAATTAAAGTCCCCTCCCCAAATCACCGGACCCCCCATCCCTTCACCCAGTCTAGTGATCAGTGTCCTGAAGTATGTCGCTGTGTCGCGGTTGGGAGCATAAGTATTTATAACACACACTACTTTATTTTCCACAAGCCCCCTTACCATGACCAGCCTCCCATCAGACTCCACAACTTCCCCAAGTAGCTTAAACGGGACATGTGGTGCAACCCAAATCAGCACACCTCTAGCATAGGCTGAATATGTAGATCCAACTACTGTCCCTCTCCACTTTCTCCCCACCAGTTCCAGTTTGTCCCGTGTCAGATGTGTCTCCTGTAACAAGGCGATGTCTATCTTTTGCCTTTTCAGGTACAACATGACCTTGTTACGCTTAAGGTAGCTGTTAAGCCCCCTAACGTTCCACGTTAGTATCCTAAGGTCCCCCATGATGTATCAGTGACTTCCATCTCTCTCCCAGGTCCACTCCCCTCCCCCCTACCTCAAAGCCCCCCATTCCCAGTTTCTCACCCAGGCTCATATAAAAACTGACCCACCCCTCCCCCCTAACCCAACCAACTGCCCAGCTCCATCCCTGGATCTCAGGCATCCCTGTGTTCGGTTCTCTCTGGAACCCAAGTAGAGAACCCGACAGGGTGTCACCCCTCACACAGTGACTAAACTAAACTCAAACTGGGGTACAAAGAACCGCCCCCTGAGGCTCCCCTCCCGCACTACCGTATCCGCGCACACGGACCATGTTTCAAAGTCCTAACGCATACACTACCAAACAAAGTCATACCGACTATATTCTAGTCCCAATGTTCATAGCCCAACCGGGCCCGCAGCGTCACTTATCTCTTCCCGTTCCATCCGCCGTCCGCTCATCTGGCTCCTGAGGACAGTTTTGTGCATCGAGCCATTCCATGGCCTCCTCCGGGGTGTCAAAGAACAGCATCTTAGTCTTGAAGAAAACCTTCAATCTGGCCGGGTAAAGCAACATATACTTGTACCCTGCTGCCCGCAATCGCCTCTTGACCGCCCCAAAGTTCATGCGACTGCGCTGCACTTGCAAGGTGTAATCTGGGTAAGCAGTAATGGTCGCCTCTCCTCGCCGTATGGTGCCCCCCTTACGAAAGTGCTCAAGGATCCTTTCCCGATCCCGATAATTGAGGATCTTGGCGATCACAGGCCTTGGTGGGTTCCCCGGCGGTGGTCTTCTGCTCAAGGCCCTGTGCGCCCTCTCCACCGCAAACCCCTGCGACAGGGCTCCCCCAGTGATCTCCTGCAGCAGCAAGTTCTCAATAAACTCTGTGGGATTCTGGCCTTCAGCCCCCTCCAGCAGGCCCACGATGCGAACGTTGTTTCTCCGGGCACGTCCTTCCGCCTCTTCAGCCCTACTTTCCAAGTTGCCCACCCGCTGTACCAGGGCATGGATATCGCGCTTATGTGCAGTGCAGTCCACCACAGTAGGGCCCATCTCCTTTTCCAAAGTTTCCGTGCGCTCAGCCAGGGCTCGCACATCCTGCCTCAGGAGGTTCACGTCCTCCTGCACCGCCCCAACCTGTAGTTCCAACGCAGTTTTAAATTCGGCCACAGCAAGTTGGAGCTTGGTCTCCCACGTCGCCTTCAGGTCCGCGATCGCAGCGAGGACCTCCTGGTTCGCACCACCGGCGGCCATCTCCTTGGTCTGAGCCTTATCCTTGCTCCTGGCACCCTCCAAGCCGGGCGACGTCTTGGCGTATTCGTCGAGCGTGGGCTGTTTATTCTTCGCCCTCAGAAGCTTGTTCGACATATCTCCAGTCAGGAGCGTCCCTCTGGCCGCACTCCGGTCCAGGCCAGGGAGGCACTGTGCCCATACACCACGACTCTGTTGAGAGTCCCAGCTCGCCCAGCAGTCTCAGGCACCGCTGTTGTCCGGCGCTCCCCCCAGATGGGCAGGGTCGCGCTGCCCCCTTCGTACCGCTGAGAGGGCGCACGTATGTATGTTGTGGTCCCAATCTACCGCTCCTTTGTCCCCTCGTCAAGCGGCGGCGGCCATTTTGTCGTCCGTCGAGGTCTCGCCCCCAGTGCTTCTTTCGGCTCTTAAGTATCCGTGCGCACTACGAACCCGTATAAAAATGTGTTATCGCGTGCAGCCGGACTTCATGTGCACAGTCTTCCAATCTTCGCCAAATCTCAGCGGTCCTTGCGCGGTATCAGTCGGATTATGTACGGACCAGCGGGAGCTCCCGTACAGGCACGTCCTTTCACATGGCTTCCAAGCCACGCACCCCCGGCTGCCGCCAAACTTGGTATTTTTTTCTGGCAATCGCGAATGGGCAATTATCGGGTCTTACAGCCCCACGGGGCCCAGTATTTGCCCATTCGCCGGCACTGGAAATAAATGCTCCCCATTCCCATTGAGCCCCACAGGGCTCAATGTGAATGGGGAGGTCGGATGCACCGGCACCATTCAGAATGGTGCCGGTGCATCCGACTTGCTGTGCTTGCGGGTGCCGGTCTGCCCACCAGGTCAGACCTGGCGGGCAGAGAGGCACCCGCGAGCACAACCCATAGTTTGCCAGTCTGGTAGAAACGGTGCTGGTAGCTTACTGGCACCGTTACTACCAGACCGGCAAACTTGTAATGACGCCCATTATTTGTTATGCAAAGAGACACAAGTTAAGAATCATGAAATGTAACCAGTAATTAGGAAGAAGCAATCTTGTTGTTTGGCGTTCAGTACAACAGCATCTTTCACTTGCGGCACGCTGTGCCAGTTGAGCCACAGCCAAACAGCTTTCGAGCCTATTCACTGAGCTATCAAATGAAATCATCCGGCCACCCAGAATGCACCAGAGTCAAAGCTGTTTACACCTGATGGAGTCTCTTGACGCCAACTCGCCTTATCAAGACAATGAAACATAATTGCCTGCTTTCTTAAATTTCAGATCACCCACCAGCAGTTGAATTATGCCAACTCCAAGCATTGCTGAATGCATCGGAATTGTATCAGGTAATATTGTCCCCATATATATAGTCGCCATATAAAATGTCGCAGGGAAAACGTTGTGGCGACATTATATATGGTGACCATATATATGGGGACAAAGGGATGCGGGGGTGTCGCCCACGGCCCTTGAAAAAGAAGGTTTGGGGTGTTGCGTGGGTGTCCCCCGCATGTTCGATTTAATAATGTCTCTGCAAAAAACGACAATTTTTCTGCACATTTTTTGCCAGGCAACATTTTTGTGACAACATTATCACATGGAACCATCTGAATGCCATCACTCTCTGGATTCATCCCGTTTATCGAACAATGTTGCAGTGCTGAACCCCATCAGGCCAGTTCACCACATTGAACTGCAACTTGAACCATTGGAAAACACTATACGATTCTCTCAATGCTGTAGTGGCACCAAAAGGAGCCTAAGGTAGAGTTTAAGAGGATTACAGGCCCCTTATAAGGCTTTTCTAGGTTCTGACCACCTGTCATTGTACCTTTAGTCCTAGAAACTGGTTAGGATACCTTAACCTATCTTAAAAAGACATTCAATATAATAATTGTGTTTTTCTACTGATTGTCTCCATTCTTGCCTGCGTTATTTTCCCTCCTATCATTTAATACACAGTGTGTACATGCTGTCTCTAGATAGAGGCAGATTCTCAAAACGTTTTTGGGCGCGAGTAATGAGCTGCGCTAGTGCAACTCATCACTTGCACCAAAAAAGGTGCACCCAATCCAAAAAGGGCATGCATTGAGATATCCTTTTTTCTTCCATTGAGCATTTGTGCAAATAATTTCAGTGGAAGCTACCACTAATGTTTGTATTCCTATTTTCCTGGTTTCTTTTTTCTTAAACTTCAATCCACACTGCCATGTGTTTCACCTGCTTTGGAACACATAGAACCTCTTTTAGCATAGGGGTCCCTTTCACGCATAACTCATCTCTGGCTTTGCTTTTCCTGCAATCAAGCATGAATCGGTTCCACAGTCATTCTTCCAGTTAGGCGACAAATTCACAAGTGGCAGCCAGGCATGTGATGCGGTGATGGACTATTTCACAGTCTCTCCATCCTCTTGTGCCTTCTTCTCAAAGGGATAACGTTCTAATACAGTGCTCACCTTGATGTCATATTGTTTGTTGAGCATCTTCATTTCTCATAGAATTCTGGGGCCAGCCCTTGGTTTAGCTTCGGAAAGTTTTCAAACTAATCTTTTACAGCACGGTTGGTTGGGTGCAGCGTTAGAGATGCAGGAAACTAAGAAGGCAATGCCTATAATAGAGGCCTAAGGATCCATGCATAGATTTTTTTTTAAAACCTTTATTTATAACTGACAGGTGTGACACATGTATATGACAGTACACTTCTTTGGCATATGGGTACTTGATTTTATAGTAGGGGTACAAGTAAACATCTCAGAGATGGTTAAACCGAGGTTTCAGGGCATCAAGGTGAGTCCGTCATATCCGATTCTCGGGAGTCTCTAAGGTAGTGTGTAGTGGGGCCCAAATGTCTTTTGATCTACATACTGCTGGAACACTTCACACATAACACTCATCACACTCCAGCACATATTCAAGGTCTCACAGCCAGGCCTGCAGGGTAGGAGCCATTCCGGATTTCCAGGCCTTAAGTATATTCCTCTTAGCTACTGCTCCATCTATAGCAAAGAATCTGCAAGTTTTTGTTGAGGCCTTACCTATGTCACCCAATTGGTATTTCTGTTGCGTGGCTGGAATATTCACCCCAAGCATGCCACTGGTCAATTTGGCTACTTCCTCCCAGAAACCCCTAACAGGGGGGCAGTTCCAGTACATGGCATCCGCTGATTGTCTGTGACATTTGGGACAGGTTGTTTGTTTGGTGTGGTCGAATTTAGAGATTTTATTCGGGGTAATATGCAGATGATTTAGTATTTTGAATTGGATGAGTCTGAAGTTGGCGTTTATGGAGCTGTATTTGGTGTATTGGCAATATCTGGCCCACTGGGAGTCCTCAATGGAAATGTCAAGATCTCGTTCCCATTTCTATCTCATAGTGTTTCTGGACGGGGTATGTGCCTGGGCGGCTTTATATAGGCTAGAAACAGCTCCAGTAAAACCCTCCTGGGTCATGACCATAGTTAGGAACAGATGCACAGGGGGGCCTCTGGAAATGTAGGCCATTTCCGTTTACAGGCTGCTTTTAGGCGATAGTATTGAAGTACCGTAATGAGACCTGCTCCCACTTTATTCTGTACTACCTCTAGCGACGCAAAGGTGCCCTCCGGGTAAAGGTCACCCAGTAGCATCTCTTTATTGGGGTCCCACCTACGTTTTAGAGCCATGTGAAACGTGGGTTCCAGGTCGGGGTAATGCCATAGGGAAGTGTACGGCCAGTAGGGGCTACAGCATCCCACCCTGCGGAATATTCTAGACCAGGCTCGTAATGTCGAGTTGACTGGGTCAATCTCCTTTGTCTCGTTCCTAGCTTTGGCGTATGGCATTGCTTGTATGTTAATGGGGGCTACCGCAAACTTCTCTGCACGTACATGTGCGTGTTTCTCTGCAGTGTCTGACCAATATTTTGCTAAATGTGCCTGTGCTGCTTCAAAATATAGGACGAAGTCGGGGGCCGCTCACCCCCCTGTATCGTACCTCTCGCACATCTTGGGCCACTGACATCTCACCGTCTTCCAGCTCCAAATAAAGTTGGAGGCCAACTTCTGTAATTGCTGGAAGAAGTCTCTACCTGGCCATATGGTGATGCCACAGAACATCCACAGTAATTTTGGTACTACCACCATTTTGAGCAGGGCCACACGTCCATATAGGGATATCAGGAGTTTATTCCAGATTTCGAGCTTACGTTCTAAGAGTAAAAGATATGGGGCGTAATTGTTTTCATAAAGAGTGGTCTTGTCAATGGCCATTATTATCCCCAAATACCGGGCTGAGATGGGCGACCACCTGAAGCCGGACATAGCTTGCGTTTGTGTGGTAGCTGGTGTCAACGGGATGACTTCCGATTTGGTTTGGTTAACTCTGTATCCAGAGTATAGTGAGAATTTATTTATCTCCTGCATTATTGGGGGCAGGTGGATCTCAAGGTCCCAGACATAAAGCATTGTATTGTCAGCATACAGGGAAAGGAGTTGGGGGGACCCTCTGATGCGAATGCCCCTCCATGTGTGTTTGTGTCTTATTTTGGCTGCCATTCCCTATATCGTGAGCGCAAATATGAGTGGGGACAGGGGACAGACTTGGTGGGTACCTCTTCCCAGTTTAAAGGTGGGTGACAGCATTTTATTTGTTCTTATCGCCGCTACTGGGTTCTTGAATAGCAATCGGATATAGCTCATGAACACTGGCCCAAATCCCATTTTACCCAGAATTAAAAACATGTAGCTCCACGACACAGAGTCAAACACTTTTTCAGCTTCTAAAGTGATTGCTGCTGCTTTGATGTTCGGGTCCAGCTGCGAGGAGATGGCAAAGAAACGCCGAAGGTTCAGAGATGTCGAGCGGGTAGGAATAAAGCCTGATTGGTCTGTGTGGACTAATTTGTTAATATATGGGAGAAGGCGGTTTGCAATGGCCTTGGCATATCTTTTTGTGTCCGTATTGATTAGTGATAGGGGGCGGTAGGATGTGGGGTCCTGAGGAGGTTTGTGGGGCTTGAGAAGGACTGTTATTATCGCCTCCCTCATGGTTTCTGGTAGTCCTCCCCTCTCAAGTGCCTCCTCCCAAACCTCCAGCAACTTGGGGGCCAATTCTGCCTTGAATACTTTGTAAAGTTTGGCTGGGATGCCGTCGCAATCCGGGGTCTTGCCAGTTTGCAGGTCTGAGATGGCTAGCTCTATCTCGTCCAACGTCAAGGGTTCTTCTAGTAATGCCCGGTCCGATTCACTTAGCTCTGGCAATGGAAATGAGTCCATATATTTCCGGAGCTCTTCCGGTGTCACTGCATCCGCATTGGCATATAGGTTAGTATAGAATTGTTGAAACATGTTATTAATTGCTCTGGGGCAGTCTGCACCGTCCCGGTTGAGTCAAAACTATGCTCGTTATCTGTTTCATCCCCAGCTCTGATTTGATAAGTTTCGCCATTGTTCTGCTTGCCTTGTTGCCTTCTCCGTATTTCTTAACCTTCGCTGGCTGCATTACACAGTACAGTTCTCGTTCCGCCAATGCTCGAAAGCACTCCAGTCTTTCCTGTATGTCCTGTAATCCGTCGCCTCCCTTGGTCGCCGAGTAATGATTCTCTAAGGTTCGGAGTTCCTGTTCCACCCGGCCCAGTTCCTTCCTAATTTCCCTCAGCGCTCCATAGGACTGCGTCATCAGTAGGCCCCTTAGCCACACTTTGAAAGTCTCCCAGACTAATTTACTGGTGGGTACAGAGTTAGTATTCCGTTGGAAAAAGTCTTCAATCTTGATCCGGAGAGACTCTACGTTGGATTCATCCTTCAATAGGTCAGGGGGAATTTGCCAGTTTTGGATAGTATCTTCCATGTTTCCGGAGACCAATTTCAGGAGTACCAGGGAATGGTCCGATAGTGTTCGGGGGAGTATTGCACATTGTCTTGCTTCTGCGATCAGCTCAGGGGTACATGGCCAATAGTCTATTCGGGAGCTAGACCCATGGGCCCCAGAATAGAACACATATTCTCTGTCCCGAGGATGCATTTCTCTCCATGTATCCACGAGAGGCAGCATGGCCAACATCTGTAGCACCACCATTGCTGCTCTGGATTGTTGCCTGTGACCTATCGTTGATCGGTCTGTGTCAACGTTCAGTATTAAGTTGAGATTGGGGCCGGTGGTGTTGACAATGACTATCTCTCTGTTGTGTTGTAACTGCTCAACATTTGGAAAAGTGGGTGGCACTGCATGGCTGGTCGATGTATTTCCCTCCGACCAGACCACAGTAACGGTCACTGCGCCATTGTAACTTGGATCCAGGTTTACTTAAGTGATCCCATATCCGTCAACTCCTTCCACATTCATGTGTTCGCCCCGGGCATACATCCCACAATCACCAGGAGACAAGAATCCTTACGGATTGCCCAGATATCAAAGAAACCAAAAGATTAATAACCAGCAATAGTATTAACACTACCATCACTTATCTCAGATCATATTTACTTTCACCTATTCCCAAAATATCTCAATTTGTGTCTCAATATATTTGGATGAATCCCCTGATAAAGATCAATCGAAAAGCTATATGTTGGAAGCCATGGCTCTCTCTGGGCATTAAATGTGTAGGACAACTCTTTGTTAAAGGGGTACCTCTCTCTTTTTTTTAAAACTTTGGTTTTATTTGCATTTTTTAGTAATACAAACAGGTTCAGTACAAAACTGAAGTGGATACAATCAACCAGTCCGTTAAACCCCTACCCCGCCTCCCCTCATCCCCCCACCCCAACACCGACCCTCCCCCCTATCCCCATGCCCATACCAGAGCTTTCATCTAGGGATACTCTGAATGTTCTCTCCGTGTCTTGTACTTGGGAGATGATGTGCTTGATGACCATATCGCCGGCTGACTTGAGGCCGCCATTCCCCGGGTCGTGGGCGCCCAGTTCGATTACAACACATCTCCGGTCCCGTCCCGCCCCTCTCAGGCCGGGGCCTGGCCTTGGAGTCAGTGAAGGTCCCATCCCAAGGACTGCTGCACCCTACACCAGTTCGCAAGGAATGAACCAGAATCGTTGTTCACCATAGCGGTCAGTTTGTCCATCAGAAACATGTTCCTCACCTTTTTCAGCCAGTCTTCCTTGGAGGGGGTTTCCGGGCTCTTCCATTTCTGCACCAGGGCTACCCTGCCCACCCTCAACATTGTTTCCCACATCCTTGGGTATCTATGTAATTCTGTTTCCTCCGGGGAGAGCCCCAGCAGCATCGTTAGAGGATTCAGTGGGGGGAAGTTCGTCTGATACTTCCGCAATCCAGCCCCTCACTTTCCCCCAAAAGACATGGACTTTCGGGCAGTGCCACCACATGTGGCTCCTGGTGCCTGCCTGACCACATCCCCTTGGGCATCTTGGTGACACCCCTGGGAACATCTTTGACAGTTTTATTGGGTCTCTATGCCACCCCTGCAGGATCATAAAGTTATGCTCCATGTCCGAGGCGAATAAGTTTCCATGGAATGTATTTTGTATATACTTGACCAAGCATCCTCTGAAATATCCTCTCCTGCCAGGTAATTCCAGAATGAGCGGAAACTCCTCCTTCCCTGAAATTTTGTACATTCTAGATACCGCCCCCTTCCTTGAAGACTCCGAGTCCAGGAGCTTCTCGAAGGGGGTTAATTGTCTCCTCAGGTTTTGACCCCATGACTGATCACAGAGGATGCCCTTGAGGCGGAGGTATTCGAAGATGGAAAGAGGCCCATGTCCGAGAGCGTCCCTCAGTTCCTCGTACGTTAGGAATTCGCCCTCTCTGAACATCTGCCCTGCTCATTCCATTCCCTTGTCTGAGCAGGTCAGGGAGTTCTGGAACCCCTTGCTACCAAGTTTGAGTGGGTAATCCCGGAGAGAGGTCATCAGGGACGGCCATGAAGTGAGGTAATCAGTCTGGGGGCCCTCTTTCCAGATTTCCCAGAGAACTCCCAAGGTTGGGTGGGTTTTCAAATTTCTCGGGATTGTCTTGCGCGGGGCCCATAAGAGGTCACGAACCTTTAGAGGGTGGGCGGTCATGCCTTCTAAATATGACCAATATGTCCCCAGTCCTTCTTTCATGTGTTCCAGGAGGACACGCAGCTGGGCGGCGCGGAAGTAAAGGTTAAAATCCGGTAACCCATACCCTCCCTCCTCCCTCGGTAGAGTCAGGGTGGCCCTCCCGGTCCTCTGGGTTTTCCCTTGCCATATAAAGTCTCGTACAGCGTTCTGTAGGTCCCTGAAAGTTTGTTCGGGGACATTGGTTGGGAGCGCCGTAAAGAGGTACAGAAGCCGTGGCAATATGTTCATCTTTACTGCTGTCATCCGGACGTACCAGGACAGAATCATCTTACCCCATCTCCTCAGGTCGGATATGATCCCTGCCATTATGGGGTCATAGTTGGCGGTGGCAAGTTTCGACAGGTCCCTGGTAAGGAGTACGCCCAGGTATTGTATAGAGTCCTTCCTCACTGCGATCCCATGGAACCTATCTAGGAGGTCCAGCTCTGGGTCTCGTGCCCTCATTGGGAGCAAAACTGATTTCGTCGTGTTAATTTTCAGGCCCGAGAAGCTCCCAAACGCGGCCACCAGGGACAAGAAGGGGGGGAGGGAGGAGCCAGGTTCTACCAGGTAGGCTAAAATGTCGTCTGCAAACAGGGATAGCTTAAATTCAACCTCACCTCTTCTAATCCCCCTGATGTCCGGGTGTGCTCTGATCGCTATGGCTAATGGTTCCATCGTAAGGACGTATAACAGGGGGGAGAGTGGGCAACCTTGCCTTGTCCCTCGGGAGAGGGGGAATGATTCTGACAGCTTTCCGTTCACTTGGACCCTTGCTGTGGGGGCTCTATAGAGTGCGGTTACCCAGTTCATAATGTGTGCCCCGAAGCCCATTTTGTTGGAGGAGGAGTTCCATGTATCTCCATTCGACCCTCTCGAAGGCTTTCTCTGAATCTAAGGAAAGGACACATGCTTCGAGCTCCGATGTTTGAGCAAAATGAAACAGATCTATTGGTTTGCGAATGTTATCTGACCCCTGCCTTCCCCTAATGAAGCCCACCTGGTCCCCATGGACCTGCTTCGGCATTATCCCCTCCATCCGACTCCCCACCACCATGGCCAGGATCTTTACATCTATGTTTAACAACGATATAGGGCAGTAGGAGGAACATTCTGCGGGGTCCTTACCTTCCTTGGGCAGCACTGCTATTATGGCCCCCATCATGGATTCGGGGAGAATGCCCCCCTCCAGCACGGAGTTGAAAACCCTCATTAGGTGCAGGGCTAGGGTAGAGCGGTATCTTTTGTAAAAGTATATTGTAAAGCCATCTTCTCTGGGGGAAATTCCCACCTTCATCCCACTAATCACCTTATCTACCTCCTCCTCGGTCACCGGGCCCTCCAACCCCTCCGCCATCTCCCTCGACAGGGATTGGACTTGATGGAGTTCAGGAAGCCTTCTATCTGGGCGTCCCCCTCGTCATATTCTGACAAATATAGTTTCTCATATTATTGGCGAAAAGCCTCTCCTATGCGGGGGGTATCATAACCGATTGACCCCTGGGCATTCCTAACCGATTTCACCATTGTACTTCTCTGGACCTCCCTCAGCTTCCAGGCTAGGATTCTGTCCGCTTTGTCCCCTTTGTCGTAGTATTTTTGCTTAACCATCTGGAGACTCCTCTCTGTTTTGTGAAGGAGTAGGTTTTTTAGCTGGAGCCTGTAATCCTCCAGGGTGCCACCCGGTCGCGCTCTAGGTCCTGATCCGGGGGGCCCCCGGCTGGAGACAGCCTATTTTTTCTTGCAGGGTCTTCTCCTGGGCCTCCCTCTCTCTTTTCTTCTGGGCTCCTATTTTGATAAGTACTCCTCGTAAGGTTGCCTTGAAGGCGGCCCACAATATGTGTGTGCCCACCTCTCCGTTATCGTTTAACTCAAAGAATTCTGTTATGGCATCTAAGACTTCCTGAGCATGGACCTCGTCCTTTAATAGGGCATCATTACATTTCCAGTATCCTCTGCGTTCTTTACGCCATCCCTCCGCTATGGTGACTCGGACTATGTCGGGGTCTGACCAGGGGACAGGGTCAACCCTATGGCCCGTGACATATGGGCGGAGGGTCTCGTCCATCAGAATGTAATCTATCCTAGAGTACGAGGAGTGGTTGGCCGAATAGTACCTAAACGAGGGGTCGTCTGTCCTGGGGGTCGGGATTGTATCCCTCAAGCCCAGTTCCATGTTCACCCTCTGGAAGTTTCGCTCCATGGCTTCGTCCGTGGGCCTAGTGCTTTGGGGGCCTACCCGCTTTCTGTCTGTGGATGGGTCCAGAACCATGTTGAAATCCCCACCCACCACCATCATGCCTTGTACAAAGAGCTTTAGCCTATCCCTCACTTCTTCCCAGAATTGAGCTTGACCTTCGTTTGGGCCGTATACTACTGCAAGGGTTAGGTGGCGCCCAGTAGGGAGCCCCTTACCAACAGGTAGCGGCCGTCAGGGTCCTAAGCATGGCCTCTTTATCGAAACGTACGTCCCTTGCTATTAAAATGGCCACCCCCCCTTTTCTTTGCCTTGTGGGAAGCACATAGAACCTCTCCAATTCCTCCCCCTCACATTTTGGGTTCCTTCCCCCGCGCCCAGTGTGTCTCTCGCAAGAAAAGCAGGTCCAGTTTCGCCCTCCTGAATTCTCTCCAAACCAGAGACCTCTTAGTGGGGGTGTTCAGACCCTGCACATTTGGGGTACCCACACCCAGGGCGGCAGGCTATCAGCCATAATCTAGGTTTCCCTCCTCACTTTTGGTCAACTTCATCACACCGTTGCTCCCTTCCCGCTCCCTTTGTCTCGCCTCTTGGTCACTTTCGTTCCCCTTACCCCCCAGTGGGCTTTTCCCCCAACTGCCCCCCAAACCCTATCCCAAACAGAACAACCCCAACTAACTTGTGACCCCCCATTCCTCTACCCGGCGTCCAGCCAGTTAGTTCCGCCATTGCTGGCATTTGGCCGGACCACCAGCCTACCCTCCTTGGCCAGGCATTCAGTGAAAAGCTCATTTCTATGAGCCCCCCCCCCACTGCTTCATCCCCTTGGTAGCCCCTGCTATACTTGCTGTTCAAGGGGACTCTGCTTTCAGCGTAACCTCTAAAACTTCCATTCCCAATCCGCCAGTGGTCGGGTCACCCCGATCGTCAGCCCTCCGAATTGTTACGCTCTCCTGCCATTGCGGACAGCGGGGTGTTCAATTTTCTGTATTATCTCGAACTGGTTTTCCTTCTCCTGGCACCCGACAGGCCAGAAATGCCCTCACCAATCGCTGCTGAGCCAACTGGGTCCCTGCGGGGGGTCGGCTCCGTCACATAGTCTTGAATGGCCCCCCATATGTCTTCTTCCGTGATCAGCATTGTCCGTTGACCCATATAGTCGAACGACAGGGAGAAGGTGTACCCCCACCTGTAGCGCACATCCTTCTCCTTTAGTAGTTGCGTTAGGGGGCGGCAAATTCTGCGTTTTGCCAACGTGTAGGCGGAGAGGTCTTGAAAGAATGTGATCTGAGCATTGTTATAGGTGATCACACCCGCCTTCCTGGCTTCTTCCAGCACCTTTGCCTTTTCTGTATAGTAGTGAAACCGGGCCAGGACTGACCGAGGGCTCCCAGCCTTTCCCCCTGCCCTGGGCACCCAGTCAAACGTAAGTTCTGTGGTCATCCCATCTGCGAACAGGAGGGTGATAATGTCTTTCACCACTCGGATTAAGTCTCTCTCCGTTTCTCCCCCCGCTTCAGGGACCCCAAAAAATCTGAGGTTATTCCTCCTTTCCCTGTTTTCATAGTCAACCATCTGCCTGGCCCTCTCCTCATCCCTCTTCTCCAGGGACGTTAGCCTCATACCCATTTGTACCTCCTGGGTTGCTGAGGTCGACTGGTTGGTTTCCACTTGTAGAAGCCTGTCCTCGACCTTGTCCACCCTATGGTCCATTTTCTCAAATTTCTGAGCGATGTCTGATCGCATGTCCCTGATTTCCTGTGTGATAGAGGTTGAAGCCCCTTTCCATCGCTGTTGTGGACTGCATCGAGGCTTCCGGCTGGGCCATGTCCCCAATGTGGTTAGGGTCTTTGATACTGCTCCCTGTCTTCTTGTAGCAATAAGCTTGCAGGGCCTCCTGCCAGTTCATTTGGTCATCCGGTGTGCCCACTGCGGGGACCGCCGCAGTCCGGGGGTGTTGGGGGTCTCCTCCAGGACCTGCCCAGCAGTGTCCAGAATGGGGTATCTCGGGTGAGCCCGCAGGGTGAGGGCACCCCTCTGTGGGAGGCTGCTTCCAGGCGGGCACACGCCCCACCGGCTCCGGGTGGGGGCCTCACACCTGGGTCTCTCCCGAGGTTGGCGGTGTATTCCTTATTGTCTCCAGGGGAGGGAGGAACATTTTTCGGGGCTTGTGTGGGCAAGCCTCTGGGATCACTCACTCTGGGTGAGGGGGGGCACCGGCGCCGTTCCATCGCCCCTTTCTGTTGTTTCCTTTCCCCTCCTGGGTGATATCAGTCGGGCAGAGAGCCCAGGGGCCACCACCTGCTGTAGACTGACGCCGTTGATTTCTGTCTCTCCTCCTGTCTCCCCTATAGTTATGAGCCGAGAAAGCCCTTAGGTCCCTCAGGGGAGGGGGGCCATGCTCCTTCCGCAGGGACTGATGTGCCGCAGACCCAGCCGCCTTATGGAGGCCTGCAGCAGGCTTGTGAGGTGTTCGTTGGGCCCGCCTAGGGAGGGGGGCCGTGACCTCAGGGGTGCGGCCACCCTAGGTCTGTTGCGGGGTGTGTTGAGGGGGGCCTCCACTCCCAGGCCCACCCCTCTGCAGCCCGACCACTCCCGTAGGCGCTGGGGGTTGCTGGGCCCTGGTACCTACGCTTTCAAGTTCCAGATGCCGGGTCCGGGGCTGCGTGTGGTCTCTGGCGGCAGGCCCGACTCCACCGGGAACGCACTCCGTTCGGGGGGGAGGCAGCGAGAGCCTGTGTCCCGCTCCGTTGCCACTGTCCCACGTCCGTGTACTCCTCCCGCAAGGGCAGGGAGCAGGTCGGTGGAGGAGGCTGGGCTCTCCAGTGAGGTTCTCCCGCTCCGAAGGGCAGCGCCTCCTCTGCAGGATCTTCCTGCCGCTCTGTCTTTGTGGGCCGCGAGGCCCGTACTCCGTCCCTGCGGGGTCCCCGAGAGTCGCTCTTTCGAGCGGGGGGAGGGACGGGGGTCTCACAAAGTCGATCCAGCCTCGTGAATCCGCCTGGGGGATCCGGGGGGGGCTCAATACCCTCAAACGGCCCAGCTTCGGCGGGAGCACGGCATTCAGGCAGCCATTACCTGTGCGCCCCCTGGTGGCCTCTCGCACCTCTCTCTTTTAATGAGATGGTAGCCAAATATCATATTCCTATGACGTTTATGCACCAATATCTAAACTTGATTGATGCTATTGTGGTAAATTGTGACTTGTTAATACATACTAATTACACTTATCAGGTTACCAAAGTACAGCATATGTTTGATTAAAATTTCACTGCTTCTATAACATGTTTATACATATGTAAGATTATAAAGCCTCATCGAATAGTCAAAAGGCTAGGAAACTTGATTGCTCCCTGGTGGATACCAAATTAATGTGGCCTCCTGTATGGAAGACTATTTCTAAAACTATTGTTTGGCAAGTTTGCTACAGACTTTATATTTCTTCCACCATAGGGCCTATAATACTCTGTTGATTATCTTTAAAGTTGGCTTTTCGCAAGATGAAAACTGCTGGAGTTGTTTATGTGTAAGAGGCACTTTCAAACACATTGTTTTCGATCGATTGTATCCATGTTAAATCCTTCTGGGAAATGGCATGGAGCACCCTCAAATCCATTATTCATATACAACAAGAGATTTGTTTCTCTTTCCTCTATTTGGGCAGCTCAGCCATTCAACCTGTATTAGACATGTATAATTGTAATCTTCTTGATCTTTTTATTACAGTAGCCATCCGAACTATTACATCTAATTGGAAAGATCTTAAACATGTGCACTTTAAAATTTGGTGGAACGCTGTGTGTAACATCCACAGAATGGAGAAATGTAATGCAGTATCTCCTTTTTACAAAGTAAACATGAATCGACATGGAAGTCATTTGGTGAATACTACAGCCTCGTCCTTAAAGTATAACACTACTATGTTGCTTCTTCCCCTCCCCTTCCCCTCCTTTTGTCTCTGTTTATCTAGTACGTCCTATTTGTTTTGAATTCTTCATAACATATACTGTTTAGATCTATAAGCTTATTTTAAATGTGCAATCTATGCATTAGTATTTAGCTATAAGTCATAGCATATGAGGCCTTTTCACATTAGTAATATTTATGTAGATTAATCATTTTGTTTTGCATCTTGTATTTTACATATCATGTGTTCCTGTTTGTATCATATTGCCTTATATGCCAACGTATTCCTTGTAATAAAATACCTAAACAAAACAAAAAAATGTGCAGGTCACCTTATTCTCAAAAATGACCTGTGCATTTCAGGGGGGAGGCAGGACAGCAGCACAAAAGAAGCCCTGGCCAACCCCTTGAATACATTAGTGTTGGGATTGTGCTCCCAATACTGATGTATTACAGGCTCCCAGCACCTTGGTGCTGGGAGCACCTTTCACACTGACAGGCCCTTAAAGCTGAATCTCAAAAGACAGTCGACTGCCTTGTCCTTTGAGCCTGGAATAAGTTGATGGTGTATTCTTGCAACCTGGGGCCCATGTTTGATGGCATCTGCTTCAGACCTTTTGTTGGTATCTCCTTTAAGGGCCTGTGATCTGTCCATTCTTCCCCACAGGAATGATCGGAATTTTACCACCACCCACTTTATGAGCAACATCTTCTTCTCACTTTTGGAGAGCTTCACTTGTGCTCTCTTTAGAACTCTGGAAGCAAAAGTGATGACCAATTACCAGCCCCCTTCAAACTGCATGAAGACAGCACGCATGCCTTTGTTGCTGGTGTCTCTGGTCAAGATAGTTTTCTTTCAAGGTTTGTTGTTTCTCAGGGATGTTGACTACCCTAGAGCTTGTTAAGTTGTGTAAATTCTACCTTGCAAACATCATCCCAACTAAAGCTGACCACTTTCTAGGCCAGCCTGCACATGCATAATGTTCTGGTGGTGAAGTTAGCCACACATCGGGCCTAATACTCTGCCAACTGGCGAAAGGAGAGCAGATGTTCTTTGTCCTTTAGTATGGGTATCCTCTGCAGTCCCTTTTTGCTACTACATCTTGTATTCTATGTCCTCCTGTTTATCCAGCTGTGCCTATGCAATGTATTAAACGTTATACTTTTCTCTCCACTCAATAGCTGCTGCCATGTGCCACCTGCAAAAAGTGTTTAAAACTATTTTTCTACCTCTTTCAGGGTATTGTAGGTTTGCCTGGCATTGCCAAAAAGAAGAAATTGGGTGGTGTTACACATTGTATAATGTGTACTTGCAGCTCACAGATAGTGCCACTTACCAGAATACTGGTGAAGGATGCAGTGGCGTTCCCAGCATAGTGTGAACTGGGTGACCTTAAATAGTTTATCTGTTCTCGCCTCTCAGAGTTGTGTCTCTGTATGTGTTCCAGGTGTAGAACTGGCTGGCCACCCTTTGTTTTTTATTTATTAATTATTTAACAGTGAATGACTGTCAATGCTCTTGTAACAGTTCCAGGATATCGCTGCTCTATAAACTATGGCTCGTGTTTTATTTATGTATGCATTTATTTATTTATTAGACTAGTACATGAGGAAACACTGTGATAGTCTCTTGCTGCGTCTCCTGGGCAACTGCTTCGCTTTGGAGCTACTGCCAGGTGTTAGGCAGAATCACATACAGTACCCTTTGGGAACACTACATGCAATTAAGACTACAAGTGTCAGTACAAATTCACCTTTGGTACAAGCCTGCACTACACAGTGAAGTGGTAGCGATGGCTGAGCAGCCAGACTTATCAGATACTTTAAAAAGGCGGTAAAAAGACATGTTTATAAGAATAGACAGCCCAAATACTTTCATAGGCAGGGCAAAGGGTTTCAGTAAACTACAACCAGCAATTCAGTTCATAGGCCTGGGCCAAAGTCAATGGTTCAGAGTCTTTGCATAGGATAGCACAGTTCTGGTAGTAAATGGTTAAGCCTTTGCCATGGATTTCAGAAGAAGTTGGCTAGACGAAAAGTTTGACGAATGTTTAGGGAAGGAAAAGCCTTAAAAGTTGGGAAAGTTCCACAAATTTTCACAATGGCCGAAAATATTTCCGGACCGCGTTTGCACAGTACCTTGAAAGTGAAGAAGAGCTGTAGCTGAGGCAGTTGTTCCTGGCAGTTCGAGCAGATCTCGCTGTTCCTGAGCTACAGTGGTGGGGACAAGAAGGAGGACGTCGGGAGGTTCCTGCACTGCCCAGGGATGACGCCACAAGCTGGGCAAAACATGGGTTTAAGGTGTGAGTGCCTTAAAGACCAAAAACTGGTATCCTTCCCACTGGCTTTCCGGTTTCCGGCACTCTGCAGACAATTTGACCAGGAGGGGACGGTGTCCAGGCAGCTTACAAGTTGGTTGTTCCCACCAAACTCAAGGGAAGAAGTTAACCTTGAAGGGCTTCTCTGTCGATGGAGTTTCAGGCAATTCGGACCTGCAGCAGGGCTTCACCGGTCGTCCAGGAGTTGCAGCAGTCCTCTTCCTTCAGCTCATCTTCGGTTCTTTCGTTTCAGTGGTCGACTCTCCTTTTCAAGTCCCAGAGAACTGCATTTAAACTGTTTTCCCCATTCATTCCAGCCTGGCAGTCACTCACACAGCAGGATGGCTGTCCTTGCCGGACAGTCAGCCGGCCAATTATGACAGAGTGCATTCAGGTCTCCTAGGAGACTAAGCACAGGTAGTTTCGGGCACCTCCCTCACACCCTGTCCATCCCAGACACTCAGGCGCCAGAGGAGGGCTTCAGTACTGAAGCCCGCCAAAGGCCAACAAACAAAGAGACCAAACCTGGTTTGGCGCACAGAGAAAAACACAAGAAGGACCTTTCCTAAAAGAAATGGCAAAAAAAGATGACCGGAGTCTGTTTTTACAGCTAGGTCTTGGGCGCCATATTGAAAAACATGGCTGACCCGATTTTTAGCTACCGTTGTAAGCGGTCAGGAAAAATCACGTTAGTTTGATCTAAACCACTGACACCAGCCATTTAAAGTAGGAAAGGGTAACATGTGACTGTTGCATGAGTGTTTTGACTCAGGGGAAGCTAGGCAACCCCTCCAGCAATCTATAGGAAGATAGTGTGTGCTGGATCTGTAAATTTAAAGAGACTAGTAGAGTTAATTTAACTTTACATGCTCTGGGAGACAGTAGTCCGTCCCAGAGAAGGTATTTAAACCTTGGGAAGTCTGAGAGACATCCCCATGCCACTGCACTGAAGGTGCTGTGTGACACACAGAAAAAGATGATGCCTATGGAGTTGTTTTAAAACTCCATAACCAAATAACACAAAAGTAAAACACACATCAAATACATGGAAGAGTGGGAAAAAAGACTCACACTCTTCCCAGGTAGAAAAATCAAATCCTAGAAATCCAGCAAAGCTGCTGGGCGTCTCAAAAGGTAAGGGAAATTAGCACATTCTTGAGAATTCTCCCTAACACTAGGGTAGAGGTGTAGCGGTGGTGTCCTTCGTTACTAGGCAATGAACCACATGCTCGCAGTGAGAGGCCTGAGTGGTGCTGGCATCACATGCAGTCTGTGAACAGCAGGGACATCACGCACTATGAGTGGTAATGTCAACATAACCTATGTGCTGTGTACATTTATTGTTCCTGTGAAATAGGGCCCCCAGAGAGAGCACAGGGTCCTCTTTAACCAACTGCTCAGCTTTCCATGCCCTTTGGAGCACACTGCCATTAGTGGAGTCCACGCCCTCAGCCCTGTTTGCAGCTACTAGTCGGCTTGCTTCCGTGGTTTATCCTGGTGGGGTCTGCTAGCTCGTTACCAAATAAAGGATGCAACGCCACACTGGATCCAAAGTTCAGGTTTACCCCAAAAATTTGTAAAATAAAAGGTTGAATGGACGTTTACTGTGCATTCGGCCTGGTATAAAAAAAAATGGAAGCCCATAATACCGAACAAAGAGAGCAGGGTTGCTGGGGTGTCCCCCATTCCCCTAGTTCGGTATTATGGACTGTAGCGGTGTCCCCTGCATACATGAAATGGCATGGCGGGGTTGGGGGAGGGGGGAAATTCCAAAAGTTTGAACTACAAAATGCGAGCTAGTGGGCATCATCATTTTGTAATTCGAACTTTTGGGATTCCTTTTTATAACATAGATCTGGTAAGTTTAAAGCATTCATTTCTCTTCATGTGTACCGTGCATATCGAGGCCCCACCAGCGGCATTCCAGACAGCTATCCACCCCGGCAGGTCACCAACTCATGTCTATGATATCACTGGATTTCAGGTTGGAAGAAAGCGATGCCAGAGAGAGGGCCACACCCATGATCAAGTAAAGTGTATATTTGCAGAGAGCTGTGGCCATTTCTTTTATTTGGTACTTACTGAACTATTGCTGTTGGGAGGCCTTTGCTGAGTCAAATCTCAACTCAGTTCAAGTCAGGTAAAAAGTATTTAAGTAACAACATATTGTGTAACAAACAGTAAAGCATAATTAATGGTGGAAATGTATTTAGGACAGCTACCAATTCATCTAAAATCAAAAGACGGATGCAGAAAACATCAATCGCTATACTCCCTCCGCCCTCATCCCAATTTAAAGTTTAAGCAATTGAATTCTAAAGTATTCATCTGGGGAGTTCAACTATGCTTAATTACATAGGAATGCGCCCTTCGTCTGTTAAATTCCCATCCTTGACATGCTTGTGTGACAGCAAGCATCACCTCTTGCATAACAGTGCTAAAAACACACACCGGGGCTTTTTAGACATTCTTTATTAGGGGACTTAATCACTCGAATCTCTGAACAGTGGGAGAAAGTTTCCAGGGCATTCCTGAAAGAACAAGGGCAATCAAAGAGATCAAGGGCCTTCTATCCCCCACCAGAGCACCAAGAAGAAGGTATCCAATATGAAATATAGTGTGAGGTGAATGCATGCCTGAACGGGGCATTGTATCCAAGTATGATTGCCGTCTTTGACTAGTTTTTAAATCAAAATACTCATGGCGTTTGTGGTTCGTTAAAGCCCGTGAAAGTATTGTTTTATCTTTAATCTCCCAATATCTTTCCCTCAGCAGTCGGTGGGCAGACTCAGTTATTCATTTTGAAATATCCCATAAATCGACCGAACACAAGTCAGCAAGTCCCCGCCTAACGCCTGGAAACCAGCCCAGATCTTCACACCCTGAATGGTGGCTCACATCAGATTAGTGCATCTTATAAATTGAGGGTCCCTTGTGGGTGCAGATCTTAAACAGTATAGCCTGCCATCATTGCCAAAGAAAAGGCAATGAAGGTATACAATTCACTTTCTTCCTGTTTTACCTTTATGACTGGGACCATGAGTTGCGAAAGGCCTAGTCGGGCCTTATCTGTGAGATGAAGCAGTGCCTCTCAGAGCACAGTAAGCAAGGGGTCCATGTCTAGATTACCCAGGGTAATTTAGGGTGAAACCCCAAATTCATAAAAATTAAAAAAATACGCCTGGCAGCCCCTATACCGAGAACAAACATGGTCAAATAACCTGCTCTCTGGAAAGGTGCCCACTCGGGAGGATCTACAACCACGTTTTAGCTCACTGTACCTTTCACAGAGGAGAAATAACCATTTGCTTACCAGTCTGGTCCCACTCACTTGGGCACACTCCAGCACCGAAATGCTAGGCAATTCTCCTCTGAAAAAGAGTACCAACAGCAACCCCAGACACGTGTTTTAGACTAGTCAGGCCTCATCAGCGAGGTGAAGCTGTGCCTCACTAAGCACAGTAAGCAAGGGGTCCATGTCTGGATTACCCTGGGTAATTTAGGGTGAAACCCCAAGTTCCTAAAATTTCTGAAAATATGTCTACCGAGAACGAGCACGGCCAAATAACCTGCTCTCCTCCAACAAGGCTGAAACACATGTCTGGGTTTTCTGTTGGTACTCTTGGTCAGGGGAGAATTGCCAAGCATTTCGGACTTGGAGGATAGCCAGCCTGCTGTGTGATTGACAGCTAGGCTGGGAATGAATGGGAGAAACTTGCATAAACGGCGAGGTCTTTTGCTTGGAAGGCAGAGTCGACCACTGGTAGAAGGAATCTGAAGAACTTGTAAGAGATGCTTGCTGCAACTTGCTGACCGTTGGATTGCCCTGTGAAGCCCTGCTGCATTGCTGAAGCTCTGAATTCGCCTCGACTAGAGAAGCCCTGCAAAGGATGACTTCTCCTCTTGGGTTGGTGGGACCAATCGACCCCAAGGCAAACTCACCTGGAAATCCTCTCGGAGCTGGCTGTACTTCCATTGCTGCTACAGGAACCGATTGCCAGGGAGAGGAACACCAGAATCGAGTGTGTCGTCTTTAGGTCGGACCCGAGCTCTAGGAAGATCCTCCCGACTCCCATGAAGCAGGACTGACCAAGCCTGAGCCGCCTCAATAGAGTGCTGGACCCCAGATGTGAGGAAAGTCCTTAAGGTATCCAAGAACTGCAGTGGTGCTATTCACGAGAAGCTGAAATCGCGAAGTGACGCTGATCTGAAGTTTGCCCATTGCTGTCGCTGACATTCAAACCGTAGTGCAGGAGTCCCCAGACATCCTCCCTCATGTCCCCATAACTGAGGCCCAGGAACAAAAGTATCTGCCATACTACAACTGGAAGAGAAGCCCGCATTAACCAAGTTTTTCAGACCCAAGGTACTGTAAACTAAGGGGTACTTACCTCTTGTTGTGCAGCCTTGCTAGCTCTCAGTTGAGACATGCCTTGGTTGCCTTCTGCAGAGTGGCTTGCAGCTTTGCCCCTCACAAGCCTCCCAGCTTGTGGCCCAACAGTGATTTCATTTTCTACAAAGATTTCTAAAACATTGTGCAAGACTTTTTACTTACCTTCAAGAAGTGCTTCAGCTCCCCTAGACATTGTTCAATTGACATTGGCTGTCCTGGCTGCCTGAAAGACTCTTCTAACCTCTGACTGTGTGCTTTAACTATCCCTCAACAAAAGTCACACATTCTATAACTTGTGTAGCTAGGAAAGCATTAATTTACTTTGCATTGGGGGTTCAACTGTACCTACCTGCTTAAGAATATTTGTTAACCATTGTTTTATTCCCTAATCCTTTTCCTTTTGACACCAAACTCTGTATTGCTCTAAATGTACCAGTGATATATTGACAGTGTCCACAGTGTCCTAGTTATTTAAGTCACCTCAGGGTGTTGGAAGTGGCTGTGTGCCATCCCAAATGGGTATCTACTGATTTATTGAAACTGAGAGTGTGTATTTATTGAAGTATATTTTTGTGTTACATAATTGCACCCTTCTAAGAAAGGCTTATTCAACTAGCTGTTAAATTAATAAATAATTGTCAATAATCAAGAAACCTTGAGTGTAAGAATTTATTTGGACGCTTGTCACTGTGAAACTCTATGTTGCAACCCTACAGCTCACATTGACCCCTCTTGAGATAAGCCTGGCTGCTCAGTCACTCTACCAACATGTGTAGTACATGTATAAACCAAAGGCTGGTGCAGTCTCCCTCATGGTACTGCATACAAGCTTGCCTAACAGGAAGGTTGCCAGAGAGCACATGCAGGGGCTATCACTTTTAATGAGCCAGAACATGGGTACCATTGTACAGGCAGCAGCCAGGCCTTGTCCAAACAGCAGTTCACCCTAAATGTACCTCTGAGATGGGTGAGGGGAAGGATCTTGCTCCTTCCTTGAAAGTTTTTATCTTCACCTCCATGGCTGAGGACTTTAGAAAATGTTTACCCCAATGAAGTTCCAGGCAAAATCTTATTTTTCTGATATCCAAAAATAATTAAACTTAAGGTGGGGACTCACCTCCATATATACTCCTTTTGCCACAGGGGATTTGTCAATTTCAAGTCTTCTATAAAGGGCCAATCCGGGCTTATGTGACTGAGTCTTTTCTTGGGGGCGCCAGCCCAAGAATACTTTGTATACAGGAAGTGGGGAGGGTGCACAGGAAGTATTAGTAGCTTAAGAGATGTGTGATGTAGTCATACGGAACAGATAGATAGAAACTGGCCATCATTGTGTTAGTCTACATTTATCTAGGATAGTTTAGCATGAGCTAATCCATTCATTCATTCATGCGTCCATTTACCTTAAACCATGTTTAAGCATTATAGTTTGTTTTGATCCTAGATTGATATTTGCTGAAACCTATGCAGACATATATATTTAGTTATTTTGTATAGCACATTCTTGTTTCTAGGCTCTAACATGTGCTCTGCTTTTGTCCATTATGAATTAGGCTTTTAGCTGAGCACAGAAGAAGTAGCTGAACACAGTGGGTAAATGTTTTAATAACAATCTGTCTCTTGGCAGACCCCCAGCTATTTTCGAGCACAGAGATACAACCTTGGTTGGCTGCAGAGAAATGTTTTGGTTTCTGCAAATGAGACTGTCTCGCTGCGAGAGAGAAGGAATGTTACATAATAGCTTGTTCTGTTATTAGATTAGAAATGTAGAACATGACATGTCACTGTGTTCTAGTATAGTATATGATTATGCTATGTTGGCTGAAATGTTGTATGCACGCACATAGCCATAGAATGCACGTAGTCTGAAATGGAATTCTTTCTATGCATTCAAATGCAGAATGAATGCGTCATTGTTTAGTATAACAGTAGATTGCTGTTCTGTTCAGTAGATTAGGCTAGGTTCAGCTGGCTGAGAGTGTGAGCTGTTAGAGAGCTAGCCAGAGGGAAGGATGCTGTCTCATAGCTGGTTGAGAGAGAAAGGCAGCAGTCTCACAGTCTTAGTCTTGGAGGCTGGCTGGGTTGGGGTTACTAATGCACTCATAGCTAGAGTGCTGCTTGTTAGAGATTAGTGACGATTTGCCATGCATGAATAAAATGCATTTTTTGCTTTAAAATAATCAGATTCCTGTGTCTCTGTGATCTCTCTGTCTCTTGTTATATTTTGTTTACATAGCATAGCATTTTTAATCTTCACAAATGGTGCCCAACGTGGGGCCCTCCCAATGATTATCGAAGATGATGTTTGGGACTGGAATACCAGAGCATCTCTGACTGCGAAGTAGAAGGAAGGTTCCTTGCAGCAGCTGTCACTTCTGATCCACTTGTTGACTAAGATGGTCTACGGTGAGGGTTTTGTACACTGCGTTTGGTTGCAGCTGTGATACTGTTTGCTGTTTGCATTTTTCGGATGAAGAGATTACCAGGCACAGAAATCAGGATTGGAATTTGATGGGAGATCGTGTTGACTCTCTTTGGACCTTTGGAATTAGGTGAGCATGCTCCGAATTTGTTTTGAATAGATTTGTTTTGAAATGTGCACACATATTTTCCAGGCTAGAGAAACGTCTTGTTTAGAGATGCCCGAAGTTTGTCTGGAAAATCAAACATGTTGTGAGGCTTTGTTTATTGAGAATAAACCCAGAGGGTTAGAAAATGAAACAGCGAGTCCGTATCTTAGTGGACTTAGAGCAATAAGGGACAGATTGAGAAATATGCTGGAGAATTGGGAAGTAGTCCCAGAATCAGTGCACCAGTCAATCCGAGAGAATGAGGATATAGGGGTTACCCAAGGGAAGAAGTTACCTAGGGCAGACTCAAGTTGTGATAGATGCTATGTCACAAAAATGTTCCATTGACAGTTCAATGGTTCCAGATATTGCCTTGTCAGAGCAACAGGATGTTGTTGTAGGCTTTTCATGTATGCCAGAAATATGTCCTATGTTAGAGTTAGTACCTATTACTGTTGGTCCCTTTACAGAGAAATGCCACTTTTAGACATCCCATTATGGAGAGAACCTATTGGGAGTGGATGTGTTGAGAGAAATGTAACCAGTGATTCAGTGCAATTGTGATGGTGTTTACTTGACTGTATCCTTGCAGAGAAATGCTTCTACATAGTACTTAGCATTGCGTTCTGATTTGGTGGGGAGAGGTGAAATTGAGACAATGTATGAGAGCAATTGTAATAGCATCATTTTGTCAGCTTATAGAGATGGTGACAATGTTTTGCCCGACCGTTTTGCAATTTATGTAGAGGACAAATTGACCATGATTTCTGCACAGGGAATATGTTTTTCTGTGATTGATGCATTGACCTTTGCTAGAGTGCCACGAGGATACACTGACAGTACTAGCATTCACAGTAGAGTGCAGGTTGATAGTTTAGAGTTGCCAGAATATTTCACATTGTTACCAGTATGCCAAAATGGCACTGTTAGTTTATTGAAGGATCTTGCAGATGCAGAAGAGAAAGTTTCTTTGAATGAGTACCAGTCTTGTCAACCTGAGGACGGCTATGTAGGATGCCTCTTGTTGAAGGAGGGTATGGGAATGACTGCAGAGATTTCTTTAGAGAGAATACATGTTGCATCAGCATTGCCAGAGAATGATTTTGTCACACTGAATACAGCTTTGTGTTGTGCTGCAATCTTGGAAATTTTGAATTATGTGAAATGTTTGTTGTGTTTGTATATGTGAAAGATGGATGTGCTTTAGTTGCATTGGGTCATGTGGGTTATGTACTATCTGAATGTCTTAGAGCAGTAGCTACATCAGTTGCTTCATGCAGAGAACATGGAGGCAAGATGCTTCACAGAGTTGACATCAGCTTGAATTATGACAGACCTTTGTCACCTTCTGAACTAGTACACATTGAATGAGAATAGCCAGACACTGAGATTCTAGTATTGCTGTCTCTGAGAAACTAAAACAGGTTTCAGCTTGTATGCAGTGTAATGAGAAATTAATAGCTTTGCCTTGTGTGAAAATTATTTTCCGGATATATTCCAATTCTTGATACTGCGCTTTTTTTAATTTCTTGAGTTACATCTGATGTGGGGAAGACTGGCCTATTGATCCAGACTGATTGGGATACAGACTGGCCTGACAACTGAACATCCGTGCTAAGCGATGTTGCCGTTAGCAGCTGTTCTGTGGAATGCCGTGAGGCCTTGAAGTCTGAGCATGATATCCGCTCTGCTTTGAGAAGTACACAGATGAAGCCTTCTGGCTGATTTCCAGGCTGACCGAGACTTGCCTCGTAGAAATCCCTGCACATGGGGATGTTTTTCCCTGATGTGTTTTCGAAATGGAAATTTGATCACAAATCCGTTATGCAATCTGTTTGCATGGACGGCGAGAGAAGAATTTGGAATATTTACCTTTGCCTCTACACCTACTATGGGTAGAGGGCGGGGGGGGGGTTAAGGGATGGAAAATATGAACCGATACATTCCCCAGTGTTTTCATTGAGAGAGAGAAATATTGACCCTTGTTTGGAGCAACATGAGGGTTTGTTGAGATCTGCAATTTTTGAATTGTTCAGCAATCACTCTATGCGAGAGTGCTACGATACAATCTGTACCGAGGATAAATGAGGGAGAGACCTTTTCTGGAGTGAGGGAGAGTCAGGAAAGTGCCGTAGCAGAATGAGAATTTATGTGGCACCCACATGAAACCATCGATTTGTTTGTTCCATTTTGCCGAAGATGCTTGCTTGAATGCAGGAGGGGCAGTAAACAGATAATTTGAGATTTGGATCCCATGATCATACTTCCCCATGATCATACTTCTAGAGCCTATGTCAGTGAGGCTTCTTGATAGACACTGATGAATGTCCACATGCTGGATGTGGCCCATGTTTTGGGGTTGTGCAGATGTGAAGACATGCACAGTTTCGCCACAAGAAATGATCAGTAACCAGAGGAGACCATTGACCAGCTTTAGACATATGTTACACTTGGTCACTTGCTAATGACTGTGGAAATATTAAGAACTGTCTCTTGTGTACAAGAGAATGAATAACATCAGAGAAAACCGTTGCCCATGTCCATGTCCATATCACATGCTACCCTTGCTATGCAATGATTTGCTATTCTTTGTTTCTTTCTTGAATAGACATGCTTGATTAAGATACATATGCTTGATAGTTTGCATTAGGAGCACCAGGATGACATATATATATCCTGCTATTTGCTGTTTACACAAATTGCTATGCATCATTTAGAGAAATGTTTTCACCTTATTACGATGAATGCACCACAGTTTTGTCACTATTGCAATGCTTGTAGTCATGAACTTAGGATTCTGCCTATGTTTAGAATGTTACAGCTTGTTTAGTATCCATGAATGTATCATGGTAGATTGCCAGAGATTTGCCTTTTTGCACTAAGAGAATATTGCACCATGATATTGCACCATGTTAATGCCTGAGTATTTAGATACACTACTTGCTTGTTTCTTATTCATGTTTTGACAAACATATGTTACTTGTGTGATGTCATTGCCTGATGTCCACACAATTTGCCTAGTACAATATCTTTAGAAATGATTAGCCCATGATAAAAAGGACTGTTTGTTAGTCTGCATTTATCTATTATAGTTTAGCATGAGATAATCCATTCATTCATTCATTCATTCATTCATTCATTCATTCATTCATGTATCCATTTAGCATAAGCCATGGTTAAGCATTATAGCTTGTTTTGATCATAGATTGATATTTGCTGAAATCTATGCAGATATATATATTTAGTTTATTTGTATAGCACATTCTTGTTTCTAGGTGCTAAGATGTGCTCTGTTTTTGTCCATTATGAATTAGAATTTTAGCTGGGCGCGAAACAAGTAGCCGAACACAGTGTGCAAATGTTTTCATAACAATCTGTCTCTTGGCAGACAACCAGCTATTATCGAGCACAGCGATACAACCTTGGATGGCTGGCTGCAGAGAAATGTTTTGGTTTCTGCAAATGAGACCGTCTCGATGCGAGAGAGAAGGAATGTTACACAATAGCTTGCTCTGTTCTTAGAATAGAAATGTAGAACATGACATGTCACTGTGTTCTAGTGTAGTATATGATTCTGCTATGCTGGTTGAAATTATGTATGTCCGCACGTAGCCATAGTATGCACGTTGTTTGAAATGGAATGCTTTCTACAAACGCAAATGCACAATGAATGTGTCATTGTTCTGTATAACAGTAGATTGCTGTTCTGTTCAGTAGGCTAGGTTAGGTTAGGTTCAGCTGGCTGAGAGTGTGAGCTGTTAGAGAGCTAGCCAGAGGGAAGGAGGCTGACTCATATCTGGTTGAGAGAGAAAGGAGGCAGTCTCATAGTCATAGTCTTGGAGGATGGCTGGGTTGGGGTTGCTAATGCACTCATAGCTAGAGTGCTGCTTGTTAGAGATTAGTGACGATTTGCCATGCATCAATAAATGCATTTTTTGCTTTGAAATAATCCGATTCCTGTGTCTCTGTGATCTCTCCGTCTCTTGTTATATTTTGTTTACACAGCATAGCATTTTTAGAATTCACAATTGTGCATAAAAGATAAGGGGCAAGAAAAGGTAGTACTCAATTCTTTCAGGCAGGCACAGCTAGAAGGGACTGAGACTGGGGCCCTCCCAACTCGCACACCCCACCTCTGTGGATGGAGTGGCTTTGGTAAAGACCCTAAAAGGCTTTCCACCCCAGGTGGAGAGGGGAGCCCATCCCCGCCTGACAGGGCCAGGTCCCTGACCCAGCCACACACCTCCAACTTTCCCTCAAGTTGCTGCATCCCATGGGCAGCTAACTACCTGTGTGTACTGGAAAGACAATCTACATTAGATTACTTGTAGCTGGCCCAGTGTTCAACTTTGAATGAATATGGTTGGAGAGCCAATATCCATCTCAGAATGTGAGGCCATCCACACCAAGGGATTACATTCTGAAACAAGATTAAATTGGTAGTATGTTAGAAAATATCTGAAACTATGAATGGCCCACTTTATCAGCAGCCATTCTAACTCCATCAACCAGGATAGTTTTCTGACTAGGGAAAAGTTTTCTGCTGGTAAATAGGATTGGCTTCTCTTACCCATCGTGGATCTGTGGCACATCTGCCCCCTGGCCTACTGAAGAAGCATCGGTCTATAGCACAAATTCTTTTGAGGAGTCCGGCATCATCAATACAGGATTCTTACATCGGTGCTCCTTAGTTTCTCAAAAGCCATGTGGCTTTGTGGTCCCATGCACAGGGTTGGGATGACTCTTGGTCAGTGTCACAGGTTAACATTAAGGGCCTGATTCACAGAGCATTTTTCAATGGTATTGCAGAATTATAAAACTCTTCTGTGAATCAGCCCCTAAATATACTGTTCTTCAATATATCTTGTTGTATAGCATTTGTATGTCTTACCTATCATCTGGTTATTTGAGCTCCATGAAATTAGATGTATTGTTTTGAACACGTTTCTATTGATCTCATGTGAAAGGCTTTCTTGTTTTTACTTTGCATATGCTCACTTGCATCTTCAGTTAGTGGTCAACCCAATAGTCATGTGATAGCATGTGCAGCACATGGCTGCTTAGGTTTAATAGATTTAATTATTGGATTTTGTTTCTTTCACAAATTTGCTTTCTTGTATTGGCACATTTGTGGTGTTCCGCCCTTTCCGGTGGTTTCTGCTTTACATGCAACGGCCAACTCTGATGTACTATCATTCACTGATGAGGAAAAAGCTGCAGCTGTTAGTGGTCCATCATTCGTTGAACATTTAAATATAGAAACAAATACCAATTCTACAGTTTCAAGTAACTATATTATAAATCTTTTTTTAAAAAAGCTGTTTTGCACACATAGGCATGGTCACCTTCTCAAAGAATATCTAAAAGGCAACATCATACCGTTAGGCCTTCAAGTTAAAAATGAACAGTGTTGGATCTTTGAGGTATCAGAATATAAACTATCCTTCTCACAAGTTGCCACTAAATGCAACTGCGATTGGCTTTTGTTTACAATTATCACTGCCCAAAGTGTCAGTAAACAAAATGCAGAAGAAATTGAGGTTGCGGAAAAACATTTCCTACAAGGCAAAACGATAGAAAAAGCGAAAGAAAAACTAGAGGAGGTACAAAAATTACACGATTAATTTATCAAAATCACAACAAATAAAAAGATTAACAAACTAAAGAAAGATCTGAGTAATTTTAAAATAGAAATAGTCTCCCCTTATGTAGCTGATTATTAGGTCAATACTAGGAACTTTCCCAAAGGCAATAAACTATAATTCAAAAAGAAATGGGTTACCTTTTCAGATACCATTTTAAGTGAGTCCGACAAGGATTACATGCACACTAGCCAAGAGGCTTCAATGCCTAATCATACCTTTTTAAGGCAGGGGAACTCCGCGAAGCAGGCCACAAATACTGAGACACACCCCATACGATCGAGAACAAGACACGTTTTCGGTAAAGGAGGTGAAATTATAGGAGATAATGACTCAAACTGTACCTATCTTTAATCTATCAAAGAGAGTGGGCTCCAAGTGGACTGTTGGGCTGCCCGGAATTGCTGTGAGGATCTTCTGTGCTTTCTTTTCCACCCGAACCGCCGTGCGCAAGAGGAAGTTCTGCGTGGGCGAAACGCCAAACTCGACAAGCCATCAATCACCACTCTGTTAGCTCCGCCCCCTGCTCTCAGTGCCCGGCCCCCCTGCAGCTGCTGACTTCCCTACTTAACCCGTGCACTAGCTCATCGCGCGTGCGCATCGAAGTGGGCTCCAAGTGGACTGTTGGGCTGAGCGGAATTGCTGTGAGGATCGTCTGTGCCTTCTTTTCCACCCGAACCGCTGTGCGCAAGAGGAAGTTCTGCGTGGGCGAAATGCCGAACTGGACAAGCCATCAAGTAATGAACTTTAATGTATTAGACTTGGACTAGCTTCTCCTTTTTTTCAATTTGGATCCTCTGTCGCAGCATTGCCGCGGCAGTTTAAAGGAGTCTCTTGTGTTGTGTTCACACTGTGCCCTGAAACCTAATAGTATCCCTTTTCTATTTTGTTGTAGTCACCACTCTGTTAGCTCCGCCCCCTGCTCTCAGCACCCGGCCCCCCTGCAGCTGCCGACTTCCCTACTTAGCCCGTGCACTAGCGCATCACGCGTGCGCATCGAAGTGGGCTCCAAGTGGACTGTTAGGCAGTGAGGCTGGGAGCGCGGGACAAGTGAGTTCTTATTTCCTTCTATGAAATTGCTATCTCAGTTTTGCACGTGTGGCTTAAATGGTATCAAGTTTGCGCAGTGGGCGCCCCATGAAATCGTCACCGGTCAAAAACACAAAAAAAAGTCGAATTAATAAAAAAAATATGCCACTGCCTAAAGAGGTTGTGAAAAGTGACGTGCCTGGGACGAGTGCATGCACTGCCTTAGCAGCACTTTGGGGACCAATTACCGATCAGGACTTAATAAAACATGAGGTGGCATTTTCATATGTGCGTGCACAGGCACTCGCAGCAGCACCAGATGGGTCTCCTCCTGTTGATTCTAAATTCCCGCCTAAGAAGCCCTCACCCAAATCTGACCGTAAAAGCTTCGTGAGTATGCGCATGGATACTGTAGTCTCTGAGCCTGTGCATTCCATTGACGCCACCCCCTCCTCCCCCTCCGACAACTCCATATTACCGCCGGTGGTACTTGCTGCCCTGGAGAAACGGGTGAGGTTATCGGTGGGTCCTTCGACACCGGTTACCTTTCCAAGTTCCAAAAGAGCGGATGTCCATATTCACTGCAAAGATGCCATACATATGGAGGACGTAAACAGCTTGCCAACACCTCTCACCAATGTACTCCAGTCTGTCCCCTCTCCTGGCTCTAGATCGTGGCCGTCTTCCCCTGCTCCGCCGCCTTCCCTCACCCGGGCTGTACCTGGTATTAATACCTTAGTAACGGATTCCCTGTATTCCCCCCCTAAAAAGGCCTCGAATCATCCATTGGGCTTTGATATGCTGGAACCCAGAGGTGACATGCAATCTCTTGAAGCATCTTACCGAGTCCTAACAAGAATACTCAACTTGTTGGATCGTGGCCATGAGTACACGCACTACGAATTGAGGGATTGCAAAATAGCACTTACAGAAATCTTAATAAAAATAAATAAACTAGAGGGTTTCATTTTTGCAGACAGTCATAGACTGGGTGGTGATGGGCATAAACCACCGAGAAAAGAAGTACTGCTAAACAGCTCAGTCTCGGCCCAAACAGATGTCTTAGAAATTCCATTGAATTCATCTATTATTAGGAATGCCCCTACACTCACCTATGCATTCCCGCAATCCTTTGCGCAAACCCTGGCTGCACCTAGACCGGCTACTACATGTCATATCCTCTCGCATGCGCAACTATGTACGGAAGTTGCACTTCATGCGGAAAAGTTGGAACTGCTCTTATTTTTCCTGCAACCCAGCCGGGTGGAGGAAAAAGTGGGGCCGTCTCTTTCCTGCATGGAGGGGGGGCAGGAACTCTATCCAGACAGCCCCTCTGTACTAACCAAACTGTTTGAAACCATCAGCCAAACTGACTCTTATCTTGACAATATTACTCCTGCTCCTGGTATCAGGCAACCTGCTGTTGTGAATAGTCCCCCGCAACTTCCAGAGCGGTCCTTTGTCTCAAGAAAGGAAAAAAGGCTATTCTTCCGTGCTTTAAAAAGAAAAGCTGATCGGAAAAAAATGGCAAAAACGTTCCAAGACGAATTAATCCCTCCTGCAAAAATGAATGAAAAAAACAAAATAAAAATTAAGGAGAAGAGTGTAGGGAAGCCACTGAGCAAGTTTGCAGGACGGAGAAGTCCTGTAAATGACTTGGACACTGGCGAAATAATAGCAACCAAAAACACAAAGAAAGTG
The DNA here is from genome assembly GCF_040938575.1 of Ambystoma mexicanum. Lineage (NCBI taxonomy): Eukaryota > Metazoa > Chordata > Amphibia > Caudata > Ambystomatidae > Ambystoma > Ambystoma mexicanum. The sequence goes on from NC_090929.1 coordinate 1,358,741,054, forward strand.
CACCTGCAAGCACCCCTGTCTGTGAGTGAGGAGTTAGGACACCCCTCATCTCAGACGCAACTACCTAACTTCTTTAAACCTATAGATAATAAAACAATGCAAATAGGTAAGGTAGTTGTGTCTCCTTCCAACAACAGGGAGAGGGTGACGGAGATGGCGATCACTGATGCGATGGCCGTAGGAGGGGACGAAGGCATAGAATCACCTAATCCCGGCAACGATCGAGAGACTGTGAAAAAGTCCTCTCCCATGCTGAACAAAGTGGGAGTAGGTGATAAGCAAAAGCAGCAGGAGTCAGTGCCAGAGCGGTTTGTGGCAGACCCGGAAGAATTCGGGGAAGCAACAAAACAATCCACTACTATTTTAGGATGGGAAATCATATCATTTAAGAATGGCATAAAGCGACTTAATCGCTCTGCCCTGATGCAAGCCTTCAACCGTATACCTGGTTTGCGCACGTTGCACTCGAATGATATCGAATGGATAACCTTGCCACCCATGCAAAACCATTGCATGGTATGCAAGGTGCAATCAGCTATTATCACCAACCTCCTCCTGCAATACATGGATGAGTTACGTTTTATTGGCCTAATGCTGTACCCGTTCGAATTCAATCGATGATGCTATTTCATTTAATGAAACGCCTCTGGCGCCTGGTCCGGCGTAATTGCCAAATTTGGCCACTGCTGATTCTCAAAGTGGCATTAATGCTGAAGTGATTGCACAACTTGTAAGTCTATCTAATACTAGTAAGGAGTGGTCATGGTTAGCCGCTTTACAAAACACTCGAAACTCAGCCATGTATAATACTCCCCAGTAAGTAGCCTGCCTTCCTCTCCATTCTATCTTGGAACTCATGTGGGTACAGCAATTTGAAGTTATGGTTTATCAAGCCGCATGCAGGATTGGAGTGTGATATTATGTTATGTCAAGAAACTATGTGTACACACGATCTCGTGTTGCCCGGTTTCAATGTTATCCAAACTCAAGCGAAACAAAGCACAAGTGGTCGGCCGTATGGGGGTCTGGCGATAGCCTTGAATACCAATCTAAATATATTGTTACTGGATGTTTTTAAAGCAACTGTAATGATGGCCGTACTAATTTTGCTCAAGGGTTCTCGGCTAACTCCTATTCTCCTGGTATCCTTATATCATAATCCTATAACGCTCAACCAAACATGTGCATTTCAAGAGTTCAATATCTTATTTGATGACATCTTGGCTCGTCATCCCGCATGTGATATTGTATTAGGAGGGGACTTCAATGCTTATTGTATGAAAACTAACTCTAATCTGTTGAGCTGTGGGGGTACTTACCAAACATGGCATAGAGGCAGATTGTGGCAGGAATATTTCAAATCCTGGGAACTTGACATTATCCCTTTTTGTACTGGTGAAGGGTCTTATACCTGGAGAAGAGGGGATAGATCGACATGCATTGACTACTTCACCATATCGCGAGGTTTGCAATCATATTCCGACAGCATCACAATACATGATCCTGGTTTTAGTGACAATTACATGATCCATCTAAATCTTCATTTCGACATGATGCACCTGCCCATGGATCCTCAGCAAGGGTTTACAGAAGGGGACCGTCCTGGCCTGTCAATTCGATGGGCCACCAAACTTTGTGATAAGGTGAACGACATGGTTTCTGCACGTTTGACATTGCATCACAGTTCTGATTTCTATTCTAACAGTCCTATCCAAGAGATTACCGTGATATCTGGATTAATAACGGAGGTAATTCAATCTCTCTGAGTCCAGGCACCGCTCCCCGAAGTATGCTCGTCGCCGCAAGCCCTTAATTTTATTCTTGAAGCTAAAAGATCAAAGAGGGCAGCCTTGCGGCGTATTTTTAAAACCGCTCCCACATGGGTGGTTTACTTTTTAGAGAAAAAAAGTGTGCTGAACACCTATCGGAATAAATGCAGAGATCACAGATATTTTATGCATAATCAGGAGAATCAAAAAATGTTTAGTACACTCTGCCACAGAGACAGGTGCTCCACTTGGAGTTTGTTTAGGGCAGGAACAACTGTACTCTCCCCCGATCAATCATCATCTATCTCTGCGCAGACTTGGAGAATTTATTTCGAAATAAAGTTTGCCCTCCCAAGAGCATTTGTAGAAATCGTATATATATGGACCTGCTTAGCATCACCCTCCTTTCCACTCTGGGATATTTTGAGTATTGAAGCCGCAATAATTGCCCTGAAATACTCAAAAGCAGCAGGCCCAGATGGGATTCCACCTTGTGTTCTTAAACGCCATCCAGCTTTGTGGGCAGGGATCTTCAAGAAACTGTTTGATAACATGTTGACAACTGTGTATACCCCACCGTCGTGGCTAAATTCCATCATTGTTCCAATTTATAAAAAAGGAGTGAGGTCTCAGCCATGCAATTTTCGTCCAATAGCGCTAATTGATACGGCTGCCAAAGTGTTTGCTAGCTTACTTTTGGGGGAACTACAAGCAGTGATTAGAGACCTTAAGATTTTGTATAAGTATCAAATTGGTTTCCGTGCAGGAACGGGGACCCCTTTAAATGCTACAATTATGGCGCATTTATTAGCTAAACACAAACTTAAGGATTCTGGCCCATTATACATGGCGTTGATAGACCTCACATCTGCCTTTGACTCCGTTGTACGATCACTCTTATAGAAAAAAATGGCTGCTATGAATATACCACAATACATCATACAACTGATATCCAAGCTCCACACAAACACCACTTATTTGGTAAGGGTAAATAATCAAGGTGCTACAACACATCCAATAAAGATCGCCCTTGGTGTAAAGCAAGGATGCAATTTAGCAGCCACCCTTTTCAATCTCTATTTATGTGGCATCAATGACATTTGGAATACCCAGATCTCCTATCCAGCAAGGCTTGGATATCTTAAAATACAATGGCTAGCCTTTGCGGATGATATTGTAATATTTGATCGTATGCCCAAAGGCATGCAGACCAAACTGGATCCATTCGCATCTTACTGTCTAACTCATAATCTGAAATGTAATGTGGAAAAATCCAATATAGTAGTATTTAGGAATCGCAAGAGGAAGAACATCACACGCAATTGGAGAATTGAGAATTTTCCCTTAACCATAGTTCCTCAAATTCGTTATCTTGGTTATACCATAACGGATTCTGAATCGCTGGCAATGTGGAGGGAGGTATTACCAAAAAAAGCTGCTCCCCTTGCCACGCAAATGCAGATAGTATATCTGAAGTTTTGTACATTTTCATTGCTGCCACTTATGCAATTCTATATCCTAAAAGTAGAGTCTGTTATCCTTTTTGCTTTAGATATGTGCCTGGTAAACATCAACACCTACCTTGACCAACTACAAGGGTGCATGTGGAAGGGGGTTTTGAGGTTGGCTAAATCCACACCAAATATTGTAATAAGGTAGGAACTTGGTATTACTGCCTTATCTGCACACCGTAACTGGCGCCTATTGGCTAATTTTGCCAGTATGTTATATCCACCTGCAAATTGTCTTTATGAAGATTTGGGCCAACTAATGGTCGCGTCTGAACCATCTTCCATCACGATTTACCATGCACAAATGATTCATCTATTGGACGAAATGGCAGTTGTACCAGCAGACCTCGGATTTAGACCTAACTATGTAAAACATTGTATTATAGAAAATGACTGGTGTAAAACGTTAACTGGAATGGCGGATCTTGAGGGCTATAAGGAAGGAGCTCGTTTTTGCTCTTCAAGACGGCCGCACAAACCTTATGTAATCCAGTTCTCCTGTAATAAGGCTAGGGAAACCTACTTGCGATTTAAAATGAACCAATCCCTTATGTTAGAAAGAATCAGTGGTTGTAAACTGCACTGGAAAGTAGAAGCGCAGTTAAGATGCAGGTTCTGTAAGGATAGTTCGATTCAAGAAACCTTGAAACATCTGGTCATATTTTGTACATACTTTGAGGCAACACGTGCATTAACAATTGCAACTGACTGTCTATTAACTGAGGTAACTAGGGAATGGCTTTGGCTAGCCTGTATGTGGGGGACTCGCACGAGCTTTATATTAGCTCTTTGTAGACTCCTAGTAATCATAAACAATGAACTTGAGAAGATGTTTCATAAGAAAGACGAGCAGCCTAGCTGATGAGGCTAATAACTCAATATTGGTATTCTGCTGTTCCTATAAAGCACATTGATCTACTGCTACAATTTGGTATGTTAATCTTTGATATATCGGCTTGTTCCATTTAAAAGCCCTTTTAGAAATTGGATTCCTTTGATTTAGTTGAAAGTAGTATGGTTAACTACGAAATTATTTGCAAGTGTGATAATGAAGCTCCAGCATTTTGTGTTGTCTACCTCTTGGACCTTCGTAACAATAGGTTAATGGGAAGTTGCTGAAACTGCGTCCTTATGATGGATAAGAAATGCAACACGTTGACTTGTTGTCCTGACTTAAATGTATATAACTTATTCCTAACAGGTAAACGGAATGGTCTATACGAAAGGAAACAAACTGTCACATGGACAATTTTAGAAGTGATACATAAAATTGTATTTTTACTGTATAATAAGAAAAAATAATTTTATAAGATACGTCGAAATTGCAGTATAACAATAAGATTTTTTTTTAATTTTTATGAAAGTTGTAAAAGTTTGTTGATTGAACTAATAAAACAACGGTTTGAAATAAAAAAAAAAAAGGGATCATTGTGCACAGCAGAGATGACCTTGCTTAGCAAGGGATTATCATTTGTGCCTGTCTAGCATTGTGTTAGAAACCGAATTATGGCAATTATTACATAAAATACAACTCCATGTGTTTTTTGGCAATTCGGCGTGTCAACAGTTAAACAAGTCCATAACCCCTTATCGACCCAATGCAGAATTTGTTCTGCATGATAACAACATGCCCAAAGAGATGTGACATTTGAAAAAGTTGTATTGAAATGTTTGACCTCAATATGTAAGAAATTAAAATGTGTTCCATCTAATTTGACACAAGATGCAAAGCGCCTTGCAACAGTTAACACATTATGATGATATCATCAAGAGCGTGTATTAGACAAACATGAATTTGAGTATTTCAATCAAAAACACTGATGGATACCAGTTATTTACATTCTACCTAAAATGCATAAAGACTTGGGGACAAAAACCAGGGCTGGCCAATCATTTCTGCATGTAGGTTGCTGTTTGAACCTATCAGTAAATATGTTGATTTTTTTTTATCAAACCATTAACTTTGTCATCTATTTCGTATTTGGCAGATACTACAGACGTTATTAATCTAATAGAAGGTATGCATTTTCATCAAGAATCAGAATTTATAGTAACACTTGACATAGAATCTTTGTATACCAACATTCCAGACCAAGCTCTACTAGTTCTCAAATATGCATTAGACAGTGTCCACTACCACAGAAAGTTCCCACACCATTTCTGTTGGAATTAGCAGAATTGGATTTGAATAAACAAAATGATGTTTAAAAAAACATTTTTCAGCAAATTAATCGAACTTCGATGAGCTGCACCTCTGCGCCTAGTTTAGCCAAAATATACACAACCACATTTGAAACAATTCAAGTTCTAAACACAAATAATCCCTTTTTTACACAATCAAAAATGTACAAAAGGTACATTGATGATATACTGATTATTTGGCAGGGGAGTGAAGTAGAACTTAATGAATGTTTAACATGAATGAGCGGCCTGAATCCAAACTTGAAATTCACAATGAGCCACAGCTCTTGTGAAATTGCCTTTTTGGATTTAAAAAATAAAAAAGGAGGGAGGAAAATAGTTGACTATATTGATCCACAAATACTATATTCCACTATTCCAGTTTTCATTCTAATCATTAATATAACACATACCATATGGACAGTTTTTGAGAGTACAGAGAATGTGCACTTCTTTAACAGATTAAAACAATTAATGTGACTTTATCCAGAACAGGTTACAAGCAAGAGCTTATCCGAAAATATTTTTGTGCCAATCATACAAGAGAGCAAGGGTAGTAGACAGACCATGCTTATTCGCGAAAATGGAACCAAAGAAGTCCATTGACAGACTGGTATTCGCGACCAGTTTTTGTACAGATAAAACTGCAAATAAACAACGTATCACATAGAACTGACATATTACAAACAGAAGAGCCGAGTCTGCAACATCCATTGTTTGCATTGAAGAAAGGGTTTAATTTGCACCAGCCATTGTTCCATGCTGCAAGACTGATGAAGAAAAATTAAATGAACTACTCTATGGGACTTACACCCCCCGTTTGTGGCCGCGCCCTGTTGGAGGTGTGCTATGTATAAAGTCACAAATAGAACTTGTTCAGACAATGGTATTTAGCCGAGCACACTAATTGTAAAATTATCTGTTTGTTTATGCAATATTATGCCTGTGCGATAAAGTGTTCATGGGCAAAACATGATGACAGGTAAATTCTAAGATAACAGAACATCGCTCATGCATTCGTACTGGCAACATAAGTGCACCTTTAGTTTAGAATGATTATTTAGATCATAAACACACTTTTGACGGTATAAAATGGCTTGTTTTAGAACAAGTTATACATGATCCAAGAGGAGGCAACATTTATATTAAACTTGCCAGAAAGGAACATGTATGGATGTACAGACCACAATCATATGTCCTTATCAAGGCTACCTGTTTGAAAATACTGTCCTTCTTGGTTCGCTGTCCTGCGAACCATGATGGACTGTATTTTCAAACAGCCAACAGGCCATTCAATACCCAAGACTTGGAGTCGCTGAGTCGGCTCTTTCTTAACAGGATCTCACTCTGGAACAAAGAACCCCCTTACCTCAAACATAGCCTTGATAAAGACCCTAGAGGTCGAAACACGTGTCAGCTGACCACTATTAAGACTAAATGTCTGCACCTAAATAAATGTACACTGTACCTACCTAATACCGTGTGGATACTCTTCCTTTCCAATATACCAGTGCAAGGTAGCCATAACTTTCTCTCTAACCATACCAAGAGGTGTGGGCGTCACCTCCAACAACCTGTGACCTTGCAACATACAATCACTGGAGCACCAAAACTTAGAGCGCAGCGCAGAAGTGTTCACAGCCTAGGGCCCATTTATTTTCCACAATCATATGTCAGCGGCCTAAATGATCAAGAAGAATGGCACAGCTGGGGATGTGTGTAATATAACATTTGTTTAACTGTAGGAAGGTCTTTAGTATGTTACAGTTGATGATTCCCCGTCTTGAACTAAAAGGAGGATTTTGACTGATTTGCTCTAAAATGGCCACAAAGAAATACAGAGGTTAGGCTGAATATCTCTGTAAAGTCGACTTTCTATTACAATTAAAGCATCCCTTTCTCATGATTGCCGCAGCACACTCTCACTTCTATATTATTTATAATAGCCATAGGAGCTTGAGGCTGAACTTCAGTACAAAGACTAAATGCTGCAAATATCCACAGATATCTGCAAGGCATCAGTGTGTGGTTCTTTTCTTGAGCTGGAAAAGGGTTGTCTGGCCTACTCACTTTAAGATGGCCACTAATGAACATAGAAGTTAGACCTCCTATTTTGGTATAGTCCCTTTTCTATTGCAAGTAGACCGTCCCATTATCTTGCTGCTTCTGCACATGCCTGCCGCTACAACAGCTTCACAACCATGAAACTGTGACTTAATAGACTGAATGGTGCAATCAGGCACCAAAAGCCGCGAGGCATTCACGAGTGGCCGAGACGGTAACTTTTATCAAACTCTTGAAGTAGGCATGGTTGGCTGTGTTTAAAATGTATTAACGATGACATGACATTTGTTAACTAGATGAATAGATTAAATCAGAATTAAGAAGTGATTTTATTAATTTCTACTTATGTAAGTCTACTTTATTCCTTACAGTGGCAAGGAGAAGCCATGTAATGATAGAGATAACTTTTTCAGAGTTTGGGATTTTGGTGTGCAGGGTGAGGGCTAAATAGTGGTTGTGGTGTGTGCACTGGAGATGGTAGATGTGCAAGAACATTTGTATGAAATACAGAAGATTATTTAACCCTATTTTTCCTGCTTGGTGTGGGTACAAAGTATTTCCCAACAAAATGTGATAAAGTAAGTGTGATTTATTCACATTAAATCAGGGAGTTTGAAATAGCATATGATGTTCTGTTTAACTACAGGTGCTTTTCCCTGAAGAAGGCGTAACCAAATAGCAATGGGGACAACCTCGAAATTAGTTTTTGTGAGATCTAGACGTGGGCAGCAGAGTTTATGGCAGCAGTCATAACGAGTAGTCAAAAGCAAGAATGGGTTAATAGTTAGAACCCTATCAGGCAAAATTGTTACTAGTGATGTGCCAACTGTGTATGTTAGTACCAATTCATATATCTAGTAAGATCTTGATGCATCAGTATGTTATATACCTTTCTGTCACATAGTTTTCTACGTTTTTACAATCATGTATTGTTGTGTAATGTTGTGCAATGAGTGCATGGTGTGTCTGTGTTTTAATGTCCGACTCTTGTAGTATGTCACTCGATATCACAATATTACATTTCAAATTTGTCAGTTATATTACTAACATTAAATGTACTGTATTTCAATACATATTGTTGTATAGCATTTCTATGTCATACATACCATCCAGTTACTTCTGCTCCATGAAATAAGATGGATTGATTCCATATTATGAACATGTTTCTATTAATCTCATGTGATGGGCTTTCTTGGTTTTGCGTGGCTTCAACAACACCAACTCTCAGCGATGGTTCAAGGGTTTTCATTTTTATTTCAGCAGTGGGCCTAATTGCCCTCTCTATATCTAACCTAGGAAGGGGCAGACCCACTCTAAACCAGGTATCGCTCAATCCCAGACTGCTACTAGAGATCGGTAATCCCTGCCATCTAAGAGGATCTGTCTTTTGGTGATTGCCTAAAGGCTAAAGCCTTTTCTATCTAAGCTTCTTCAGGGAACAATATATTGGTGCCTATCCAATGTCTTTCACAACAGGAATGGCTTAAGGTTTGTACCTTTCAGACACTCAGGTATTCATCCTCACTGTTCCTTCTGTGCCCTGATATTCCTCTCTCTGATTCTCTCTACCACTCACCCTGACACCTTCTACTCTCCTTCCTGCTCCACCCTCTCTCCCCCTATGCTCTTTCTACTGTATCTCGATGGTTCTTTTTCCTCGCTCACTCTTTGCTACTTCCCTCCATCCTTCAATCTCACCTATCACCACTACTCTCCTCCTCACTACTACTCTCCCCTCTCCACAACACAACTTCTCCTCCCACCCTTTCACACCTCCCTTTTACTTCCCTACTCACCTTCTCATTCACTCCCTACTCTCACCTGCCCTTCCAGTCATCACCCACACGGAATTCACTCCAAGTACCACTTCCTCTCACAATTCAATACCTCAACTTGCACATTGCCTGTATAAACCTCCTCGACACTCCTCTGCACCATCCTTCCTCTACCTCATCTCTTGGTCCACGTATGCCTCTTCTGACTCACCCAAACATCCCTCAACTTCCAGTCTCCGAGGACTCCCTTTATAGTGCCCTCCTTCTTCCCATTGGCTGTTCCTCCCCACAGGTTCCCTGGGCCAATATTTCCCTGTTCTCCTCTCCCAGGAGGAGATGCAAACATCAAAAGGTACAAAAGAGGGTCTAAGCTTTGCTATATTCACGTGTGCAGGGCCACCATGGTTCTGCCATGGGGCCTATGGTACTGAGTTATGGCGTTTAAGTCCCAGTTCCTGTAACAGCCTTGTCGGTCTGTCAGTCCGCTGGTTTGTCTGGGGAGCTTTAACACAGGCTTTCCCCACATAAGCACATTGTCCCAGAAGCACACTGTGAGTGCACCGTCCTCTGCTGACTCTGGTTCATGCAGCAGCTCCTCTTTGTTATATTGCTGATTGCCATTCATCAAGTCGTGGAGCAGTCTCTCTTCCCAACATCGTCGGTTTCAGGTCGCTCCATTTAACTTCAGTTTGTCTGACAATTGTTCTTAATTTTTTGGTGGCGTATGAGCAATGTAGTTCTTCTGAAACAAAAGGGAAAGACTGGCCAGCATCACTCAAGAAAGGTATTGGGCGATTGTCGATGCACTGTATGCAAGCAAGCTGGCACTGCGAGAAGGAACAGGAATTGGGTCTTTCCAACTTCCACCTTCTCCCTCTGGGGTAGGATTGCTCTGGCATTCACCCTGGTAGGCCTCTCACCCCAAGTCTAATGACTATTCCGGGTGGTGTTTGGATCTTGTGTACCATCCCTCGTGCTCTTCCTGGCTTCTGGGTGAATACATCCAAGAATCGCTCTAGCAACTCTGACAATTCTTGATAGCTAGATGTGCATAGACCTGCAGCAGGGTGACCCTATGAGCTTGAGTTGATAAGGGAGTCTCTCAGATATTATTTGCATAGAGAGGTAGGAGCTGTGGGTTGCTGGTCACTCCCCAGGCTTTCAGCTTATTAACATGATAGAGCTGAGATGCTTTACTTTTACCCACTTGCTGTACTTTCTAGGCGACGCGAGATGCTACTTCTGTGATGACATAAGGTCTATGCCATCTGGCCAGTGGCTTGCTCTGAGTAGTAGGGAGTATTTATTTATTTATTTATTTAGTGGGTATTTATAATGCACCTTCAAATGGTGTTTCAAGGCGCAACAAGACAAAGGGGGCAGCGGGACCGGGATGAATAAAAACAAAAACAGTCCTACTAGGGCCTGTGTCATTTGGAGCGTGCAAGTGCAGTAACAAGTAGTATGGGGGAGAAGGGATGGGGTGAAGTGCTGGTTACAGTGTAATGCACAATAGATGGGGGGGCAGAGGAAGGGCGGAAAATGGTCCATGGGGTTAGGCGAGTGCTAAAGGGAAGGCCATTTGGAAAGTGCCAGGGGAATGCAGAGAGTGCAGGGGAAAGAACGCCCACGTGCGAGGAAACAGGGCTGGATGGGCTCAAGGGGATCAGGCCCAACCAGGCAAGTGCAGGTTTATAGGGAGTCAGGGGAGACCAAGTGCAGTTGTAGACTGGTCGAGGATGGCCTGGTGCCCTGTATGAATTAGAAGGAACCAGGAAGCCAGTCAAAATGAGGCAGAGTGGGCATTAGCAGGGGATGGGGGGAGGGAATAAGGAAGAGAAAAGGAGGGTTTTGAGAAGCTTCTGGAACTTAAGGAGATCCGGCTCAAGTCTGAGAGGGACGGGGAGGCTATTCCAGAGGGAGGCATCTGCAGAAGAGAGTGATTGACCCCCACTCTCTGCTTGGAGAATACTCTGCAGAGAGTTGGATCTAGAGGACAGAAGGGCTCTAGCAGGGAGGTATTTAGGGAGAGAGAGTTGGATGTAGCGGAGTACCAAGCCTCAGAAAGCCTTATGGATGATGCAGAAGGTCTTGAACTTGATCCCCGCAGCAACTGGGAGCCCGTGGGGAGATTTTAGGACTGAAGAGATGCGGCCCCTGGGCTTGCAGTCCTATCCTGGATTTGTTGAAGGGTGCCAAGGGGGGGGGGGGAATTTAGGAAGATTGAAGAAAAGGATGTTGGAAGGTGAGAAAAGGGAGAATGCCTCTGAGGAGGTGCAGCTTGTAGTGGACCTCCTTGGCAAGGTCTGTGATGTGAGGAGAGAAGGAGAGAGAGGCGTCAAAGATAGCACCAAGGTTTATTGCCTCACAAGAGGGTGAGGGGGGCCCATGGAGGGCAGCCAGAGAGTAGGAGGGAAGGAGGGTGCTTGGGTCCCAATGAGAATGATCTCAGTCTTACTGGCATTAAGCCAGAGATTGTTAGCAGCACACCATGCCTGAATAGCAGTCAGATAGTCGGGAATGAGAGAGGAAGAAGAGGAGGAAGTGGAGGTAAGCTTGAAGGAGAGATGCGTGTCATCCGCATAACACTGGGAGTGAGGAGAGAAGGCAGAGATCAAATGGGCTAGAGGGGAAAGGTAGATGCTGAAGAGAAACGGGGAGAGGATAGAGCCATGAGGGACGCCTCAGTTGAACAGTGTGATGGAGGAGAGAAAAGGGACCAGTTGCACCTAGTAAAACCATGGCTTTGTCCCTGACTTGAAAGATGCATAGCTTGGCTTCTTTGTTGTATGCTTTCCCTTGGCAGGCCTGGGCTGCTTGAACATAACATGCCTTGACCAGGCATCATACCTTTCCCATGTGCTCCCTGTTGTTCTGTTCCGATGGTGATCGCTGGTCTGTCCACTGTGATGAATCAGAGATGATCATCCCAGAAACCCTGGACTGGCCCCTTCTCATGTGTCCAGGAAAAGGCAGCCGCTAACTGATCCTGATCCTGGGGGCGGTATTATGTGGGAGGATCACATGAGGGGAGGTTCAGGTCAGGAAGAATGGAAAAACTACTTAAATTATTTTGATAATGATCATACGGAATATGAACATTATGTACTTCAATTTCCATAATGCTTTGAGGACTGAGATGAGGAAAAGGAACTCAGAATTATAGAACTGTAGTGTGCAGTCTAGCAGTTCTGACGATGCACACATGAGTGGGACCTTTAAACATTTAAAGGCCCTTCCAGTGCAGGCCATTAAGAGAAAGAAGCAGTGGAAGCAGCAGAAGCATGAGGAAGCAGTAGGAGACGGAGCCACCGCTGCCTTGTAAGCGGGACGCCGTGTGGAAGTTGCTGCAGAGGTCAGGAGCCCTGTAGGATGCAGAGAGTGCGCAGCAGAAAGCAGTATGGAAACTAGCTTTCCCGTGCGTGTGAGAGAGAAACTCTCCTGGTCCTTCACGCTGTTCAGGAATATGGCGTTCACCCGAGTGTGAACAGAGCACAGGCAGCTCCAACTACAGGAGGCACGAGCAACAGAAACATTACCTGCGCTGTCAGCTGCATGTGTTCCCCAATGTAAGAAGATACAGGAGCAGCGGTTCCAGAGGAGGCGCTTGGAAAGAACAGTGAGTAGTTGGCCTTGGTTAGGAGACCCCGGTGCACTCCGAAACAGGCCGCTGGTTCAGAAAGGAAGTTTTGAATACCGAACTAACGAATTAAGGCAATTTGGACACAATTCTTATCTTGAGATACAGAGTGAAAGGAAATATTGTAACTACCATTGTCAAAGCCAAAAGGGGGTAATATTTTATCAGAGTGAAAAGAAATATTGTAACCATCATTATCAAAGCCAAGAAGGAACAATATTCAATCATAGTGATTCAGAATATTGTAACCACCATTACCAAAGCCCAAAGGGAACAATATTTAAACAACGTGAATGGGATTCACAGCAATTATAAATGAAGATTGTGACACGCATTGCCTAAGCCAAAGAAAAGCAATTAGACAAAACCAAAGATGGCAGGATAGAAGTCCTCCTTGCAACAATCATGAAGGGGGAGAGAAATGTAATCTTCATTGCCTGGGGCAAACATATCCATGTGAGAGACAATGTCATGGTGTACTGTGTCCTTCTAGAAGAAGTAATAACCATCTTGTGATTGTTGAACGTCAAAGAAATCCTCTATGAAGCAGTTGATTTTAACTTTCCCCATTAAGGATGTAAGTGGGGAAAGTTTGATAGCAGAACAGAAACCCTCCTTCTAAACACTATCAAGGGGGGGAGAAATATAATCGCATTTCCGGGGGCAAACAAATTAGTGTGAAAGACTTTATCAAAGTAGTTATAGCCCTCTTATGGTTGATTTAACTTTCCACAATGAGGATGTAAGTGTGGAAAGTCTGAAGCAATCCTCACCACAATGTACTGGTACTAGTAGTACTAGGAACCTTTCTCCAGGCAGGGTAGTATACCAGGAAAGGGACCTTTAGTGTTTAGCCCTGGCAGGTGAGTGGACCAGGAAGAAGAAATACATTTTAGTACTACAATGTGGTAGGAGGTTGTAGTGGAAGATAGTGATATATCCATTGATGTGTAGTGATAAACTATTGTGGAATCATGCTGACAAAAATATGTTACTTATGAAGAAGAAATGTGAGTTAATGAAAAGTGATTGGTCTTCGGAAAGGAGAATACTTGTATTGTATAATAACTCTGATGGCCTATTGTGGAATCATCCTGAGTGTACTGTGTTGCTTATGAAGAAGAAAAGTGATTCAATGAAAGATGATGGATCTTCAGGGAGGAGAATAATTACATTGCATACAGCCTTGATATATGAAGATATAATCATTTTGGTCTGTTGAACAGCAGTTGAAGAGTGAGAAGTGTTACTTGAAAATAAGTCAATTATATTGCGAAGTGAAGGACATATGAAATTAACAGAAATTCTATATTTCAAGGGGAACTTGGCTATTGGTTCGAAAAAATCACAAATTGATCCAGGGGAAGGGAATTCAACACTGGTTACAAGGATGTACGTTTATAATTTCTTTGTGTGAAATTAAATGTTATTTTATGGGTTTGAACTGCTAGATAACCCCTGTAGGATTTTGTTGTATGTATGAGTGTGAGGGACAGATATTTGCGGACATTAGGTCATTTTCCTTTGGCCTTAGATTGATAGTTAGGGAACCCCTTGTTAGGATAGTTAAAGATAGGTGTTTGTCTCACCCTTATTGTTTAATAAAATGGCTGCTTGCGAGAAAACTCTATCTACTTGTCCGTCTCGCATTTCTGGCCACTCACACCACTCCCAGACCCTTCCCACTCTTCTGGCATGATATCCAACACATCACTGGGATTACAGCCATACACCTTCTCAAAAGGAGAGAATCTTACAGAAGATTGGGGTGTCTTTTGCGCAGCAATAAGAGCCCAGGGGAATACGTCGTCCCAGTTATTTCCATCTTTGGCAACCAACCTCTTCACAAGCTTGTCGGTCTGGAGGTGGTATGCAGCCATCCTGAGAGCATTTATTTTCATGAGGTCTTTCATCTTACCCATCAGCTTATTTATGAAACTACGCCTTGATTAGTGAGTAGTTTTGTCAGAAAGCCGACTTGCGTGAAGAATGGTATGAGCACCTTCTGAATAGCATTGCTCTTGTTGCTTCTCAAGGAAAGGCCTCTGGATGCCTGTTAGCATAATCCAGTACCACAAGGATGTACTTGTTTCCCACCTTGGAAGGCTCCAGCGGCCCTACAATGTGTATGCCAATCCTGAAGAATGGGATCTCGATAATGGGCAATGGTTGGAGGGGGGCCCTGGGTACATTCACCGGAGAGGTTTTCTGGCAGACGGGGTAGTCGCACACAACTGTTAACCTTAACGTACACACCTTGCCAATAGAATCAGCTCAGTATGGTATTTTGCATCTACTCTAGGCCAGGGTGCCCAGCTATCACTTGAAATGATTTAACTCCATCAACGTCTTCTTGATTGCTTCAGGACCAGCAGTTGGTAAAGGTTTACACTTTCTTGCCGTGGTTTCAAATCCACTCGGTACAGGAGCCTCTTCCTGTTGATGAAATAAGGGTGCGGGGGTCTTCAGCGTTCAGCTCTCAGCTTCAGAGGCTAAATTCTTACAGGCTTGTTGCAGAAGCAAATTTGATCTCTGCGCTTCAGCAAACCTTATTGATGCGGGCCCGGAGGGCCAGCTTCAGCTCACATGTTCTTGTCAATATCTTCCACTTCTTCAATCTCTGGCACTTAGAGTTTCTTGCACACCAATTGAGCTAAAGGTTGGTGTGGTTATATGACATAGGTGAGATTCCCGAGGTTAAAGAGCACTAACTTCATCTCTCCTTGGTGGTCCCCATCGATGACTCCAGCTCCCACATCCATGAAATATTTAAGGGCCAATCTGGATTTTGGGCAATCTGCCCATAGGTCACTTCAGGTACCTATTATGGTTTTTTTCTCCATGTTTCCACCAGTCTTCACTGGGGCCTTGCCCCAGCATGGAACCATCACCTCCTCATCTCCATACAGGTTACATACTTCAGCCCTGGGTGTTGCTCTTGTGGGGACGTGCATTCTCTTGGTAAGTCACACTATGCTCAACATCTCTCCTGGATATGGACGGCCTCTGGATGATCCCACTTACTGACACCACCTATCACAGACAGTTCCTTCCCTAGCTCAGGCATCCCTAAACCCTAGGGTTATTAATAGAATTCGGTAAGTCCTGCTGCCTAATATCTGACTGACAGGTCATGATAGCCTAAGGGCAAACACCCTATCTCTCGTTCTCCCTCTGGGAACAATCTATGTGAATCATAACCTGGAACCCTCAATAAGAATGTTATCAAGAAGTGGTCCTTCCAATCACCCAGATCTCACTCATTCTTTATCTCTCATACTCTTGTATTCCTTGCCCTGATACTCTATCCTTTTTCTCTCTTCTCTCTACTCTCCTCCCTTCCTCCTTCTCCTTGGTTTCTCCCTCTTTGGCTGTACCCATCTGTTCCTCCAATGTTATCATTCTTCTACTCTCCTCTGCCCCCTACTACCAGCCCCCTCTCCACACTACTCTTTCCCCTCTCCACAGTACTACCCCCCTCTCTACTCTCCACTGTTCTCTTCTCCCCGCACCACAACTTTCCACTGCACTACACTCACCTCTACTACATTACACTCCAAGCACACCTTCTGCCACAGTCACCCCCCTTTCACTCTCCAAGTCACCTTCGTATTCACTTCACAGTCACCTTAGAAACACTCTTAATACCCACGTACCACCTTCTCCCACCATTACTTCACCTTGCACACACTTTCAGCAACCCTCTTCAACGCTCCTCTGCACTGTCCTTCCTCCACTTGGTCTTTTGGTCCTCCTTCTCTTCCCTTGACCTCACCCAAACAACCCACACTTTCCTTTTTTCTGTGCCCCTTTTTATCCTCCCCTTTCCCTTTCCATTAGTTCTCTCCCTCAGCTGGTTGACCACTGGCTTTCTTCTCCCCAGGATCCAGGTTCGAGGTAAGAAAGCACATATAATGGTCTATAAGCTTAGTCCCTTTTTTTGCGCCAGTCTGCCAGCATTTGGAAATCGTGACCAGCTCAGAAAACAGTCAATGTCCAAGTTTGCATCAGGACTGAACGGAGCGTTTGACATTCTAGTTTGGTATGGGGATCTGTGGAGGTCAGTCTGGCTGAAGGTATGAGCAATGTTACAGAGCGTCTGGAGTGCTGGCTTGATATACAGACCGCTCTGCCGTCCTGCTGAAAGTGGGATCTCTGTCTCAGACTGTGTTGCGTAACACATCGAGATTACTGGCTTGGTGCAGACTGCTTGCAATCCTGCAGCTCCTAGCCGGCACTCTCCTGATCGGGTTGCTCGCTCTTTCTTCCATTGCTAGACCTTCTCAGTGATGTAGTCCTATGGGACAAATAGATAGAAACTGGACAGCATTGCGCATAACAGGTAACATAATGGGAAAGTCATGCATCATTGCTGCTTTCTAACTCCAGTGTTCTACAGGGAGAGTGGTTTCTGCTTTAACATACGGGGAAGTGTTCAGTACACGTGAAGAACAACAAATGAATCACATTGCGCGTCCATGTTACCTAACTGAAATGCCCTGTCATGACCTTCTTGACCAAAAGAAATAGCTTATTTCCTGGATCTTTTATGATTCTGTTTTTTTGCTGACTCAAAGGTGTATACGTGAACTGTTCACATAAAACTACAGCTTTTCTTCTTTGGGGCCATTATCAGCATCTCCAACCGCATCTCCCAGAGCTCGTACAGAGGAAGAGGGGTAATTTGACAAAATGGTGTGCTACACAAAGAGTCTGAACTTTCCCACAAAATAGAGGGCACTGCAGTATTTGATTTTTTTACACTTCAACTATTTTAGAACTGAAAGAGTGAGCAATGTTGTTCAGAAATACAAACGTTCATATCAGGATACACGGCCAAAGACACATCCAAGTTGCCAACTGCTACCCTGCAAGTGTTCTACAATTTTAGACTTTTTAGGATGAAAACCTCCAAAAGTTCATATAGAATTTATATCGAAACCGAACTATGAGCATCATAACAAGTTTGTCCGTGCGGTAAAAAAGTGGTGGTAATTTCGTTACTGACACTTTTTTTGGTGGTAATGGAATTATCTTTGTTTTTGCCACACCACTAAACTGCAAGATTTTCCTTGAAGTGAAGGATTTCCCTGCAGAATGATGCTGGAGGTAAATCCTCTGTTTTAAGGTTAGCAATCAGCACATTTACTGAGGTGGAATTACTGCTTGTGGTAAATCCATCAACATCCCCATGGAATCCTACAGATTCAAAAAATTGGGTCTAAAACCACCATACCACCACTTGGAATACTGCGGTAAATCCACAAGTCCGAGTGGCGGTAATGGTAGCCAGTTTTGCCGGTGATTCGGCAGATTTACTGCCAAATTACTGGCAAACTCGGAATTAGGCAGTACGTTTTAAATGGAAGTGAACAAAATGAAAAACAACCCAGAAGAACCACCTTCATTTACCCATCCGACCAACATTACTGTCTGGCATCACTTAGCCAACCTTACAACCCCCTACCTGTTGCTCCACATTATTCTGACAGCTCAACTACTGTTTTTGTTCCATTTTTATCTCTGTGCCCCTACACAAAGCTTTGTGATACGTGCCTGTTTAAAAAACTCTACAGAATTTCCCTTCAAAGAATATATTGAATGTGCTGGTATTGTGCAGTCTATTGTACTCCGATTTAAACATAATATTAAACACCTCTTTTATGCCACTGTCCATAACAGCAGGGTGAAAGAAATGTGTTTTGCTTAGACATTTCAAGCAGGATGTTGGAATTAATAAACATAAAACATTACAAAGTCTACCATTATAAATTGATGCATGGTAATATTTATTTTACTGTTATTTTCCAATACACTGCTGACAAAAATGTCCCTGTAGTAACTAGGAGATGTGCTTAGGAGATATGGCTTTGTGAGCTTGGTCAAATCAGATTATTCTGCTGATCACCGGTTACTTTAGGTGTCTGCGTTTTAAACGGAAAGAACATTCTCACCCCCAGTCATCTGCAGTAACATATGGACATTTACACAAAAAAACCATGACAGCCAAATGTAGTCTTCCCCTACTCTGAATAAATGACTGCCAGTGTCTCGTTTCTTTTTCAGAGCTGCAGCTGTCAAATGTATTTAAAAAAAACGTAGCTTTTACAAGGAAATGTGTTTTCCAAGAATTCAGGACATGGAATATATATATTTTTTAAAAGAATATGTACACTGCAGGAGTCCTACTGACAGATGGTGAGCCCACCTGCAATGACAGGCTGAAAAGAATCCTGCTACAAGTATTTTGAACATAGAACACTGTTTCAGTCATCATTGTAAACATATTTAGATCACACCTATCGGCAAAACCAAGCGTTTTGGCTTTTTTACATAGGCACTGTATTAGCATTTGTCAGGCATCACTGCCATAGACTACGTTACACACTGGGGTTTAAGGCATGCAGTCCCATGTATTCTGAGTTTGCAGCATGGCGAGAACATCCTGCTCTTTTCTTTCATTCTGGGGAATGTTCTTCACTTTAGATTAAAGGGTGATGACACCTATCCTATTATCTCCTCCCTACATTATATCTTCCTTCTTTGCTCGCCCTTTGTAGCTGTTTCATTTATTTAACCTCATAACAGCACAAATACTTAGGGCATTTGTAATCGCCTTTGGGCAGCCCATTTATCTAGACCTTTTAAGAAGGCACAACCCATCCAATGGCAGGACCCTGGTCAACCATTCCCACAATATACTTAAGATAGCCTGAGCACATCTCGAGCCCCTCACTCACCTAGACTTTACATTTACATATATATGGACAATTTTTACTTCTACACATCACACTCTTATTGTATTACATACTTTTCAGGTCAATGCATTCTAAGCAAAAGTTCCCACTGTCCGTGGGTGGAACCTAATGCACTTTAACCTTAACCCGGACTAATATGATGGTGAGTTGGCATAGGTCTGAAAAATTGCCATCCAATGTCCAGGTTACAACACTATTGCTGGGTACCGCCTTTAAATGCCCAGGTACTTGCATACTCGGCATGGCGTGCCATAAAATGCCCAACTACTCATGGCAATGCAATGTATTGTCATCAGACATCCAGGTACTCACAGCATTGTTATGTATTCAGATCATTACCAGAGATTTGACATAAAATGCCCATGTGCTCCCCCATTGCTAAAGAGTGACACCAAATTCCAGGTGCTCACACCATGAGCTTTTCATCAAAGGTCAGGTATACCAGCAGATATTGCTTGCTTCTCTATTATACAAATGGCAAGGGGCCTCATTACGAGTTTGGCGGCAGCCATGGAGCTAATAGCTCCATGGCTGCCGCCAAACCGGGCTCCTTTACCGGGTTCCCTGAATGGGGAATTACCGGGCCATTCCGAGTTCGGAGGGCCCGGTAATTCCTCCCTCAGGGAACCCGGGCCCGGACCTTCCCCATTCCCATTTGAGCCCCCATAGGGCTCAATGGGAATGGGAGAGGGAGCTAACAACGGGCCGATTACGACCGGCCCATTGTTAGCTCCCTCTTACCGGGTCCCACGAGGGGACCTCGTAATCGGGCGGAATGGGAATAACGGGTCTGCACCCATTAGCGGATCCCGTTAACCCATTCCGCCTGAGTTGTGATGAGGCCCAAGGAGTCTTCTCCCACATACTGGTGATCTAGAGTAGCCAAAGGATATAAGCATTCTTTGAAAAAGACACCTACTGCTTCAAGGTTTTAAGAATATCGATGAGAATATCATCTACGTGTACATATGCAAAAAGGTTTAACAAGAGAAAAGGTACACATCACATAGGGCCTCATTACACGTTAGGTGGTAGGGATTTACCGTTACCGGTAAGGGATTACCGGTATCGCTAAATCCCCTCCCCAATTACGACCCGGACATACTGCCATTAGTGGCACCGCTAAGTACGGTGGCACTATTAGCGGCAAGTCCGTGAGCGCGCGCCCCCTCAGTCCGGAAATAGCGGCATAGCGCTAATAGCACGCCATCACGAGCCATGCGGACATGGCAATACCGGCATGTAGTAGACCCAAAAACCCCTTACCGGCAAGGCGCTAATACCGGCATCGCGAACCACACGTTAAAAGAGCACAGCAGTGTTCCCACCTGCCACAGGTTGACAAAATCAGCACAGG
The DNA here is from genome assembly GCF_040938575.1 of Ambystoma mexicanum. Taxonomy (NCBI): domain Eukaryota; kingdom Metazoa; phylum Chordata; class Amphibia; order Caudata; family Ambystomatidae; genus Ambystoma; species Ambystoma mexicanum. The sequence goes on from NC_090929.1 coordinate 1,358,762,109, forward strand.
TGGAGGCAATGGAGACTGGCAGCACAAAAGAGCACACCACACCCCTTCCCACACCCATTCCCACACCAAGATGGATGCAATACTAGCAGCATTACATGGGCTAGAGGACATGATTGCAGTGCAGCAGCTACAACAACAGGCAGCACAGAGGAGACGCAGGAGGAGGAGGAGGAGGAGGGCAAGACAGGCGCAGCAAGCACCACCAGTGCACCTAGTGATACCACAGAGGCAGCCACCAATTCCCAGGATCAGAGCCAGTCCAGTCAACCTAACCCCTGAGCAGATACACACCCAGTACCGTCTGGACCGAGATACCATCACCACCATTGTAGACATGATATACAACGACATTGTGAGTCTCATTGACATCCGTACTGCCATCCCCCCTCTACTGAAGGTGGTAACTGTGCTCCACTTCTTGGCCACAGGCACCTACCAGCATACGGTAGGTCAGATGCATGGCATATCACAACCAGTATTCTCCCGCACACTGAACCAGGTGCTCGATGCCCTCCTGAAGCACACAAGTCAACACATATACATGCCACGGACTGCCCAGGACATCTCCAACACCAAAGTTGGCTTCCATTCACTGGCAGGCATCCCAAGTTGCATCGGGGCCATCGACTGTACCTATGTTGAACTGGTGGTCCCACATGCCAATGAGGTAGTGTACCGTAACAGAAAGCAATACCACTCCATCAACGTCCAAATGGTATGTGACTCCAACAAGATCATCACACATTGCTGTGCCCGATATCCCGGTTCAACCCATGATGCAATGGTCCTGCGGAACTCGACAATACCACGATACATGGAGCGACATGCTGGACAACGTTCGTGGCTACTTGGTGAGTAGCAGGCCAACCACATGGCAGTGTGATGTGGATTGTGAGTGGGGGGGTAGATGCATACTCCAACTGGGCGTGATTGGGGGGGGGGAGATGCATACTCCAACTGGGCGTGATTGGGGGGGGGAGATGCATACTCCAACTGGGCGTGATTGGGGGGGGGATGCATACTCCAACTGGGCGTGATTGGGGGGGGGGATGCATACTCCAACTGGGCGTGATTGTGGGGGGAGATGCATACTCCAACTGGGCGTGAACTGGTGTCAGGAGAAGAATGGACATACATATTTGCATCACTGTACAGTGAGGCAGCCCACAATGGACCAGACACAAAACCACATGCTAGAAGTGAGTGCCACGACAAACATATCAATCCATTACGCCAAACAGGCCATTCCAAACAACATGCACACTGCACAACACACCATTCCTCCCATTACACAAATCAGCAACATGCATATAAAAATCACATCTGAAATTTACGCTGAACAACATCAGAAATGATCCGCGCACATGAGTGCATACAAATGGATCTCCTGTAGCCATTGTAGTGAGCCACACCCATAACCCACCACTGAATTGCCATTGAACAGCATGGGGACATCAACTAAGGAATGGCAGTGTACTAGCAGTGTGGCACTAACGTTGCCAGGGCCAGGAAACACAAATTACTTAAACTCAGGCGGGACATGGCAATCCCTGCTGTATGCATGCATGGTGCATGTCCACTTGCAAGGACCACCTCACCTTCCCACATTGCAGTTACCCTGATTGCCATGCGTGCTTGGATCAGTGGATGTCGTTGAAAATGCTATGTTTGTTTGTGTGATATGTGCAGGCTCCACTTTATGAAGACACTTACACATACCCATTGTTGCACCCATGTAGGTGATGCAGGTTATCCCCTGAAGAGGTGGCTCCTTACCCCTGTGCGGAACCCACAGAACAGGCACGAAGAGGACTACAATCATGCACACACCCGTACCAGCGTGGTGATCGAGCAGACATTGGGCCTATTGAAGGAACGCTTCCGGTGCCTCAGCAGGTCGGGCGGGGCACTCCTGTACGGGCATGAGAAGGTGGCCAAGATCACCATGGCATGTGTCATGCTGCACAACATGTGTATCAGACGGAATGTGCCAATGCCCCCTGACATTGAACTGCAACCACCGTCTGAGGATGATGACGGGGATGAGGATGGAGGAGAGGGGGCTGCAGGTCATGCAGGTGGCGATGCCCATGAGGGACGTGCTGTGCGGCAGCACCTGATAGACCATTGTTTCTGATGCACATGGATTAGGAGGGTGCAATTGATGTGGAGCTCAGGGCACGGGGTGTATGGAGGACATTAACACAGTGCACCCTTCAACAATAAAGCACACATAAACAATAATCAATGTCCAGTCATGTGATTATCCATGCCATTACGTGTGTATTGAGCATTATGTCATTCAAACGTGCATGTACCCTCCACCCCAAACACCCTCACCCCCTCCCCCCACAACTCCACCAAACACCCTCACCCCCCTCCCCCTACAACTCCACCAAACACCCTCACCTCCCTCCCCCCACAACTCCACCAAACACCCTCACCCCCCTCCCCCCACAACTCCTCCAAACACCCTCACCCCCCTCCCCCCACAACTCCACCAAACACCCTCACCCCCTCCCCCCACAACTCCACCAAACATGGTGTGCACATCAGTGCTGCATTAGTCTCCAAGTGTCAACAGTGACAGGCTGGCCCTACTTCCCTCCTCCACGACCACCATTGGGGGGTTGTGAGTCTGACCGCTGCAAGGACCGGCTGGACCTGCGCAGGATGGTTGTTTGGTCGGAGCTAGTAGACGAGGGGGTGGCTGGTTGATCTGCTCCTTGTGTGTGACGCATGCTCTCCATCGCCTCAGCAATGCGCGTTAGGACCTGCCTCACAGCGGCCATCTCGTCACATAGGCGCGTCGTGTTGCTGTCCAAGGCAGCTTTCATGTCCCTTGATAACCCCCGGATCTCCTCCCTGGTCGAGGCAGCCTCGCTCACTTGCCGGGCAACCAGGGCATTGAGCTCCTCCTGGCGCTGTCGTATCAGGCTCATCCTGTCGTCTGCGGCCCTGCCCCTGTTACTCCTCGGCGCAGCTTGCTGCATGTGGCCAACATCAGGTGAGCTCGCCACGGGACTGAATGACCCATCCATTGATCTCCGGCATGCACCTCATGGATGCTGCCATTGGATGTGTTGCATGGGCTGTGGTGTGGGCACAGCTGGGTGCTGGGTGTACGCTGCCCTCCCGGTGTCGGACATGGGTCGTCCACATCACTCATGGGTGCCGTGGCTGCTGCTTCCCCGACGGAGCTATTGGCTGCGGACGGCGTGCCTTCTGGCACTGGCTCCTGAGTGGTGGGGGTGGGTGGTGTGGGTGCTACCACAGTGTCGGATGGCATTTCGACCCTTGGTGTGGTCGGTGCGTGTGTGGCTTGTGAACGCTAGGCCACTCCAGATTTCCCAGTGCCCCTCGATGTACTGGGCCTGGTGCCTGCATCCTTTCCCTTGGCCTGCTTCTTGGGTGGTGGGGCCTGCGTTGCAGAGTCCAGCTCCTCACTGTCAGAATGTGACCCTGTGGGGGAGCAAGACAGGGATAGCATCAGTGATGGGTCAACGTGCATCATGCATATGTTGTTGTTGCTGCAGTTCTTTGGATTTGGACATCTAGTTTGGGCATGCAGGTTGTTGGCCAGATGGGTGGGTCATCCGGACATGAGTCAGGGTGACACGTGTGTGAGGTGCTGCATGCATGTGGTTGTGTGGGGATGTGCACGGCATATATGCAGGGTTGTGTACATGTGTGTGTGATGACCCCATCCATTAGCTAATTCCCATTTCACATTTGGGGGAGGAACTCATGCTTTGCATTGCAGTGTTTTGCGTGGACACTCACCTCCGTCTGACGTTGTTGCCACACCGCACTCCATTCGGCCCACTCCCTCGATGGATTCAATGCCAATGGTGCTGGCACATGTCTACTCCCCCTCCTGCATCTTCATCGGGGATCCTCCTCCGCCTCCTGTGCCCATGGCCAGATTCCTGTTGGCCGATAATATGCTGCGTACACGGAGGCCCAGATCATCCCACCGGTTGCGCACGTCCTTTACGGTGCGGGGGTGGAGCCCACCGCACTGACTTTCTGCGCCACCTCAGCCCAGATCTCCTTTTTTCTCAGGAGTGCAGGGCGCCGCATGTCGCTAGCAAACACTACGTCTGCATTTGCAGCCAGGGTGTCTGCCAGCATTTTCAATTCCTCGTTTGAAAAGCGTTCTTTGCGCTGGCGCACATCGGCTTTCTTTAGGGCCTTGGGCATTGTTTGTTATTGTGGGAAGTGGTTTTGCCAGTTGTGGTGTTGCTGCAGGTCCTGAGTGCAGGGGATGGCAATGGATTGTGTTTTTACGGTGACCGCTAATAGCATGCAGCATGAGGGCGGAGGTGCTATCAGCACTTTGGTCGGAGCCGGAAAGGTGCTTTTGCGCCATGGCGGTAGGGTCATTTACCGGCAAGGCCCTATGCGCGTGTCCGCTTACTCGTAATGGAACACTATTAGCGGTCTCCTGCGAGGGCGGACACGCTAATAGCGCCATGCCGGTAAATCGCATTTTTTACCCCCTAACGTGTAATGAGGCCCATAGTCTAAAAAGGGATAGGGAAACAGCAACAAGGCAGAGAAAAGTGGAGACAATCCGATGTGTGTATCATGACATCCTTTTTATACAATTTCGTGCTGTGTAACACCTTTAACTAGCACTATTTTTTTAAAACTAGCAGCACTTTGCATTCTAGGACTTGATGTTTTATTGTTTCAGTTACAAGTGTTGGCCTACCAGTACTAGGGTGCAAGGTGCTCTTAGCTAAAATGCCAGAACGGTATCATACATGCGCGTAGTTGGATAGTTATGTGCAAAATATAAAACACATTTCTCCATGAGCTTTTCTGCTGGTCAGTGTTATGCCCTTTCAGCGTCACTTTTTTACGAGTGTCAATCGTGAAGTGTTGTAACTCGAGGGATTTTACAGCAGAAGTTCCATCATGTGTTTTTTTGTATTTGTATTTTTATTGACTTTTTATAGCGCTCGACACCTAAGTGCTGAACATAGGAACCAAAGGTACAAAACACATGAGCAGATAAAACAAAATATACAGATCAACAAGAGAGAAAGTAGGTTTTTAGGCGGGACTTAAAGAGGAGGAAGGAGGATATGGACCGCAAAGAGTGAGGAAGAGAGTTCGAATTCTTGGGGGTGAGGAGTGCAAATGACCAGAAGCGGAATAGGGCACATGGAGCACGGGGAACAGCTAAGAGAAAGAGGGATTGGCAGCGAAGTGGATGGGCTGGTGAGTAGAAAGAGATTAAGGATGAGAGATATGAAGGAGCAAGGCCATAGAGGCACTTAAAACAATGAAGAGGAAGTTGAAAAGTAAGCGGTTTTCAAAAGAAAGCCAATGGAGAGAGTGCAGAGCAGAAGTGATAGAGTCATGGGGAGAAAGTGTGCAAAGTAGCCATATTGAGGAATGGTAGTTAGAATGAAGGGGGCCACATGAGAGGCAGGGAGTCCAAGGAGGAGAGAGGAGCAATGGAGCAGTCTGAAGACAACTAATGAGGCGATTAGGAGATTATTAGAGGGAAAAGTAAGGAACCAATGAGCTTTCTGAATATGTAATAGTTGATGGTAACAGGAGCGGGAGATAAAGGAGTATAAGCAGAAAAGGATAGTGGAGAATCAAGGATGAAAGTTGTGTATCGCTACAGCGAATACTATGTATGTACATGTGAGGTAGTTGCTTCAACGGGGAAAATAAAAATAAGTTATATAAAAAAAAAGAATCAAGGATGAAGCCAAGATTACGAGCAGAGGGAGACATGGAGAGCGAAGAGGGGGGAAAGAAGAGAGGTGGGGGGAAGAGAGGGAGGGCAATAGTCAAAACAGGGAAGAAAAAAAACTCAGTGTTCGAGGGATTGAGGTGGAGAAAGTGAGAGGACATCCAGGTTTGAACAGTGAAGAGACATGCATACAAGGAAGAGTGGATAGAATCTATAAAAGCGGAGAAGGATAGAAAGAGGTGGTAAAAAAAGGCCAGAGGATCAGATAATAAAGCCAAGAGGGGAGGTGTAAACAGAAAAGAGAAGAGGGCCAAGAACTGAGTCTTAATGAACACTGTGTAAGAGTGGGGGAAGAGTGACCAGCCCAGGAAACAGAGCAGGTGCAACATGAGAGGTAAGACTGAAAACAGATAATAAAAGAATCCTAGTTCATCAAGAGAAAAGAGAAGAATAGTGTGATCGACCGCTTCAAATGCAGCTGAGAGATCAAGAAGAACAAGAAGAGAAGCAAGTGGCAAAGTGCTAGGTTAGTCAGATAGGGTGTATCTGATAAGTTCAGAGGAAACGTGTGTTGAGGATTTCAATCGGGCGACACACACCTTGGTCTCAGCCTAGTATGTAGCGCACAACTGAGATGCCTTTATCTATATTTTAGGCGGATTCAATTTGAGATGGTACACAACTCGTCTCACACCCCCTTTTTACAATACCCCGGGTCACATTGGACCATGAACCAGGCTGGTTGGTGGAAATGCAATATTTTATTTACTTTAAGATTGAAAGGAAATCATACAATTTTAATATGGGGCAGCAATCCCCAATGGGGTGATAATTACAATGAAAATGGAAGCAATGCACTTGGTTAACCTTCCCCTAAAACATATACAAAGCACAAGTGAATAGGAGCACTTTTTGAATTAGGATAGATAGCACCCAATGTAAGGTTTCCTGCTGCAACGTTCCCTCAACCCCCAATTAATCGGATCCTGAGTGGATAGAAAGACGCAGCAGGTAGCCAGGAATAAGGGGCAGAAAACAGACTTCCCTCACAGAATGAGAGGCATTTTAAACCCTTTGCAAAGGCATGAAATGACACTCGGAAATGGACAAATAAATAATTAATGTGCAGTAAAATGTGTGAGGCAAATATGATTTCTCCCAACAACAGGAATGCAGAAACACTAGCAATCACAATGCAATGGATCAACAAGAAGCATGCAATTCGAAAATGAGTGGAAAGTTAGAACATGCTGCAGCTGAATGACACGTTCGAATGTTGCAATTTTTTCAATTCCAGTTTAAAATGACTCAAACTTTTTTTATAAAAACGGGTGAAATACTGAAAATCGCAATGCAGTTTTTGGTCGGGGGACAGATCTATATCAGAGGGACAATATCAAAGTGAAAGATTGGTGGTAGCTGAAGATTTGGATGAGATTTTCGGGGTGGAATGAAGTTCAGTTTTAGGAAAAATAGAGCAGTTAAAATTAAAACTTTGATTTCGAAAGAAAGGTAAATGTTACTTGAACTAAATTATCTAGACTATATTGTTAAAGAGGAACACAGTAAGCTCCACTGTTCATTTGCAAGGTCAACCTTATCACCCCAGTGCTCAACTGTAACTGGAAATTAGTTTGATTACTCAAAATATAACTAAAGGTTTAGGATTTAGGCAAAGGTGGTACCAGGAGAGCAAGAGAAACAGGTGAGAGCGAGACAGAGGATTGTAAATATTAAATCATAATTTTTATTTCATTTTAATTTACGTATAAAAAAATGATATAGAAAAATAGCTGAACATTTTTAATTTAATCCATAAAAAACATCCTAACATCATGCATTCATACACTCATTCATACACATTTTACATCCTAGAACAATTCATAATTTTAAGATCTTGGAAAAATTCCAATTCATTTCTACTGTGTTTCTGACAGTTGTTCACTCCGACAAAGTATCGACTATCGGTGCCCCAATTTATAGATCTTCTTTAAAACAAGGGCTTCCAGGTTGACAAATAGTTTCGACTCGACAGATTGTGTGTGGCGCCACCGCTGTGGAATAATGGGGCGTCACCCGATACTCCCTCAGGAACTGGTAGAGGGCCCTTCTGAGGCAACGCCTTTGGCCATGGGCGATGTAAAACACCTTGTTGAGGGTCCTCATGAATCTTTCTGCCTCACTATTTGCCCTTGGCCATACCGGTGTAACCTTCCTATGGTGTATGCCATACTCCTGCATGAGATGACTGTAGCTTTCTCCCTAAAATGGCGGTCCATTGTCCGAGCATAGCACCTGGGGGAACCTGCGAGTTGTGAACACCTTTTCTAGCACTGCTGCCATGTCTTACTATCTCAACCACTGATCCACTACCACCAGAAAATGAGTGTCCCTTCCAGTGGACCCACAATCTGCAAGCACAGCCTCCCATGGCTGTGTGCTTCAAAGCATGGGCTCAATCATGGGCTCCCTCTGCATCGGGCCGCCGCCTGACACCATATGCAGCCTGCCACAAACTCCTCAACCTTTCTTTCCAGGTCTGGAAATCACACTTCCAGCCTTATGCAGGCTTTGGTTTTGGCCATCCCCTGATGACACTGGGGGCAAGTTCAATTAACAGTTCAGGCATCCGCTTTCACTCTTTCCTGCCGTGTGAAACTTTCCCTGCATTTTAAGCAGTGTAATTTGATGTGTGTGACAGCAGCAGTGCAGCAAGAATATCTGCAGTCTCCAAATGAGATGGCAAACACAGCCGGACCAATTGGGATCAGATGGACACTTTATATTTGAACCAACTTTCTTCCCTTTTTTCATGGGGACTGCAACGGACTGCGTTCCTGAGCAGCTTAACTTTTGCTTATCCAGGTCCTGTTGAGCCAGCGAGATTTCGCATCAAATTAAGGCACCAGCCAACTACGCATCAATCACCTTTATTAGATTGAATGGGACTGACAACATGAATGAATCAAAACAAGCTCCTCTAATGCATTGGCTTTCACAAAAATGTTGCTTTCATATGTGCAGCCCTGATGACGACCCTAGAGGGTTGAAACACGTGTCGGCAGTTATCAATAATTTTGTTGTCTTTTTTACAAACAGCACAGTTTGAATCTTAACTGAGAAATTATCAGTATCTTCAATTTTGTTTAAGTTTATCTGTATCACCTTTTGATTCTTTGTGGCAGATTTGCCAACTTATTGTAACCCAAACGTTTTGAACGTCCAGCATAAGAGGTCCAAAGTTTCTGGTCCGTCCAGCAAACCCGGTAAAAACTTTGTTTTGATAACAAGTTCATCAGTAATAAATAGAGCCACACTGGCAGAAAATCTTTACCTGTACCGTCCTTCCTTTTTTTTATTTAGTACAAAATAGAAAAATAGAACCCAGTTGCAGAGCCCAGCAAGCAGAGGATAATATCTCTTTCAGTTTACTACTTTTTAAAAGGTGACCTAGGGAAATCACCAATTACCCTGCTACTGCAGCATATCCAATCCCTTTGAACTCATCTCTCCTTTCAAATTTAACCTTACAACCACAGTGTAGGCACACTCTTGCTTAGGTCCCCTACTGTTTATGTGTCAGTTCAATTACCTGCTGAGCCTTACTTGCAGGTATCACCATCCTGTCCCCTTGCAGCATCAGGCCTGAATCCGCAAATGCCAACTCATCACAGACTCTCCACAACTGCTCCAATGTCATGCAAGCTTCTTGAGTTCTTCTGCCCAGGCTTTCCAGAACAGTCTTCCACTCCCCTTTTTGAAGGGCTCCCCTGAGAATGCTAAAGCATTAGTTGTCTCCTGACGCTTTCTCCAACTCCTGCAGAGGCTTGGCATTGGGACTGTCGGACTCAATGATGACTTGTACATGTTCCTCAGCCTCCTCCACGTTGCTCGCTTCGCCAGCTTCCCTGTCCTGAGGATGCTGCATTGTTCTCACCAGGTTGGTACACCAGCCAGATTCCTTATAAATCGCCCACAGTATCTCACCATCCCCAGGAAACTGCAAACCTCAGTTACCGTCTCTGGGGGTTTGGCTTCCATGATGTCCTTGACTTTGCGGGAATCAGGCGACACACCCTCTTACTTGAACACAAACCCAAAGAATTCAATCTTGGTCTTCAGGAACTCACACTTTTCCTGTGGAGTGTTAGGCCCAGGCCTGGATACATTCCAGAGTCTTTACCAGTCGTGCCATATGCTCCACCTCCGATCTTGCAAACACCAAGATAGAATTGCTGATATTTATGACCTCGTCCAGGTCAGCCAAGGCACCCCTGAGGATATTTTGAAAACCTTGGCAGCAGACGACACACCAAAGCTAAGGCATTTGTATCTGTATAGCCCTCTGTGCATCGTAAATGTCGTGATGTACCTGCTAATACCCAGCCCTCAGATCTAGCTTCGAGAAGAACCTCGCACCCTGCAGTTTGGCTATGATGTCATCAATCATGGAGTTTAGATGTCTTTCCCTCTTTATTGCCTTGTTGGGTAACCGCATGTCCACACTAATCCTGACAGAGTCAGGTTGCCTAGGCTTCTGGGAAATGACAATGGGTGACACCCAGGGCGTTGGCCCTTCAACTTTCTCAATGATGTCGGGTTCTCGAGCTCCTTATCCACCAACTCACTTAGATGAAAAGGGACCCTCCTATGTTTCAGGGAGACAGGTCGGATGGACTCGTCAATGTGCAGCTTGATCGGTTCCCCCAACAGCTGTCCGATTCTGACAAATATGTCTGCAAACCTCTCCAACACCTCGTGCACATCCTCCACATACACACTGTATGCAAAACTCACGATCCCCAAGGCTTCAACTGCAGCACAGCTCAGATGGGTGTTGGCACGCACATCCATGATGAAGAACCAGGCCTTGATTGAACTGGCACCATGCTCCACCTGTGACACAAATGCACCCAACAGTGGAATCGGTTGGTCTCCTCCAAAAGTGAACATGCATGCCTTTCGATGTTTCAAATGGGGGGGGGTGCTCCTTCATTGGCGTCGTAGTGCACTCTCGCCATGACATTGACAGTGGGACCTGTGTCTACTAACACCAGAACTGGTGACCCATCTACACGCACCATAAACTTCGGCTGTCTCCTGGCCTTCGCTTCAATCACGCTCACACTGGAGATGAAAACAAATGTTCTCTTCATCTGTGTCCTCCTTGCCCTCTTAGCCTTCTCCCTCCTCCCGCTGGACAAAAAGGGCCACATTCGGTAGGGGCTGTTGTCTGAAGAATGTAGCCCTGATGGGGCTTCTCTGGACCACCACTGGGAATGGTGCTCTGCACATACGTGCATAGTGGTTGATATTCCCACACCACACACATGCTTTTCCCTTTGCCGGGTACTCTGCTGGGTGTGGAAGGTCAAACCCACACTTTAGACACAACTCTGGCGATCTGGCACTTCTAACTACCGGCTGGGCTATAGGCCACTGTGCCCCACTCGCTCTTGACTGTGATTTACTGCACACACCTTGTCAACTTTTAACAAGCATATTGCTGCGTCCATCTTGGAGGCACATGTGTCCGCCACATCATGGGATGGTCCGAGTTCGAAGATTCTGGGCAGTGTTAGGCGTGGTTCTCTCAGCACCTGACGATGCAGCTTGCCAGACACTCACCTCTGGATCAACTGGTTCCTAGTCATGCCCTGCTCATTCCTCCAGTCGTCGGTTGCTGCCATGCGTCATAGATGTGCATGAAAAGAGTTTAGGGATTCATCGTCCTTTTGCCTGGCATTACACATCAAAAACCTTTCATAATCCATGTTGGCAAGGGGTATGAAATGTTTATGCAGCGCATTTATAACTGCATCATAGGAATTGTCCACTGGCTGCAAAGTCTTGAATATTTGATGCACGGCCAGGCCAGCCGAGTTCATGATGGTTGCCACCTTGCTGTCATCGTCAATCTCTCCTGTGGCTCTGAAATATATGTCTATCCGGTCAATCTACGATTTCCACTGCAGACCCAAGCTGGATGGGGCCCCTGAAATGTCAAACTCCGGCATCAGGCAAGTGCACCCTGTTGTCGCGGTGCCTGCGCTGCCCCCTGTGCAACCCCCACAGGAGCAGCTCCTCCACCATCCTAATCACCCATCATGTGGATGGCACTAGCCAGCACTCATTCCTGGGTTTGCTGAGTCACTGCTTCCTCCTCCATGTGATGCACCGAGCACGTGGGCGAATGAGCACCCCTCGAAAACCAGGAACAAAGAGATGAAAAAATAATTGGGGCAGTCACCCCCTCCTCTGTCCACTACAACAGCAGTGTCCAGGACAGCCCCTTTCGGCACACCCAGGTCTACCCCACCAGAGCAGTATAAAATGTCACTGTGAACAAAAAGGTCCTCCCCCATAGACCTAGTGAAGGACCAAAGCTCCTTACTTGTGCCCAAATCGAAGCCTTTCGGTGATGTCTCCTTAAATCCAGGTAACACTGCTTTCACAAGTGTGGAAAAATGTCTTGCTTCTTCCATTTAAACTTCTGTCCTCCTCATTTCAAAAACATGTACTTCTTCTTATTCGAAAATGTCCACGCGATCGTGGAGCATCCCATAATTTCACCAGGGAGGCGCACAAGCACTCCCTAGGGAGCCACAACCTCTGTGACGCACACAACAAAGATGACGGCCGCTGCACTGCAAGTGTTGGTTCTGCGGCCGGTGAACACGCTTTTACTTGACCCGCAACTCAGAATAACTGCCACATAGCCCAGCGTGTTCTTGCCGTAGCAAAAGACTTCCTCCTCGCCAATGTTGCCTCCAGCGGGTCACATGCATGGCGAGTTCCCCTTCCCCATAGATGACACACAGGCACTTTGCTCTCCGTCCGGGCTCTGCACGTGCTCTGAGGCACCACGGGACTCACCCCATTTATTGACTTCCACATGTGACGCAATTACATCACTCTGCCGTGTGTGTTTCTTAAAGGAACACCACAGTTGGGTGGGTGCAGGTAGAGAGAGTGGAATTGTAGGACACCAAAAGTGTCTGGACGGGCAGCTTTATATAGAAATTTGGAGGCAAACATTAAGAAGCGATTGCCAAAAGCACCAATAAACATCATATGGTTTATGGCATTAATCTCACACGTGCTACTGTGGCCTCAAGTTGTTTTTTGGAAATCTATTTCATAACGACAGCAATAAAAGACATTCGCTCGTCTGCAACTTCATTAGATAATTTGCTTCGGATTTTTGAAAATGTATATTTTATTTTCAACCGCTATAGGTCAAAGAATGAACACATGTTTTTTAAATGCATGATTTAACGGCTTTCAGGTTTAATCATTACAATTCTTTAATGCGACTGATGGGTTTAAGGCTTGCTGTTCACATTGATTTCTGAAGCCTTAGACTCTGGTAACGCACCTTTTTATTGGAAGACAGAAAGCGTCAGTAAAATATGTAAATCGGCTGAGAACGCTGAACGAAATAACACAAGATTAGTTTTTCAACAAAATATTCTCTTTTCCGTAGGTGTTGCATTCAGATAGCCGTTCCAGCACCAGGGTTACGATTCTCGCTCAACCCCTATTGGACAGGCCTGTGTAGTTTAGAAGAAAACAAACAGCAAGTGTACTGTCTTTGAAACCGGGGGCACTGACTTCATGCTTTCAAGGTACCGGTGCCCCAAAAAAATAGAATTCCACCGCTGCACCCCATGACCGTGCACCCCCCCAAAAAAAAACAAGTTTGATGGCCTTATTTTAAACTTATGATGTGCAGCATCTGAGCCATGGCTGGGTGCAGTAGTTTATATATGTTGTTGTTTTGTTGTCACCTGCAGAAAGTTAACACTTGGGGAGAAGAGGCGCCATCTTCAGAGTCGGGTTGAATACAACTGTCAGAGTGCACCCTTTCAGGCTGGGCTCCTGGAGATTTGGGACTTGGAGAAATCTGCCACTTCGTCCCCATAAAATGTAGAAATGTCCCCCAGGCAGGCCCAGCGTGAGGTAAACCCAAAGCCCAATCCCATAATGCCTGGTTAGTTAATGAGGTCTTTGTGGTGTCACGTGCCCAGATACTTCCGGGTCACGTGACACCGGAAATAAAGGAATCACCGGAATAACGCCAGTCTGGGTTTATGCAGCCTAACGTGTGGTCGCGTCTTCCTTTGAGCGCTGCGAAGCTCTGCGCACTAGGCCAGGCCCAAGCCAGGCCTACCCACGAGGTCGGGCCCCGCACACCAACTGGGACCCGACGTCACACTGGTGACGAAGGGGAAGAAGAAGAGCCTGTGAGCAGAGCAGAGCTGTGTATCAACACGCACAGCATCCAAGCCTCACTTTCACACCCCCAACATTCTAAATCAACACGCAGGATGTACAGAAACTTTGAAAGCCTCGTTCTCTGCCCCCCAACGTTCTAGGAGCATCGCGCTTGGAACAAAGTGGCTGCAGCAAGTCCCGCCTCATCCAAGAACAATTCAGGGTTTTTAAAAAAAAATAAAAAAAAATAATAATAATCATTTTTTTCCTATTGAACATTTAAATTATCAGGAGGCACAGCCAAGCCAACAAGGTTAACAGAAGACACCACTGCGAACCAAGGCCACCACTCAGGCACCCATGCACCTGCATCACGACACTGGTGAGTGAAGCTCAATAAGCCTGCGTTTTGGCTATGCCCTCACTCCAGCAACGCAACATGTCCAGTGGAGAGTCAAGCCCCTCGAGGGCCACCACTAACTCGTCAACCAGAAGGAGCATCACCACAGATCACCCGGACCCAGTGCTCACCACGCTCATGCCCCCATTTGCCCCATTCACCACTGGAGCACCCATTCGCTGGGAAATCTGGCTATAACAGTTTGAAATACACCTCGACGCAAGAGATATCAAAGTACCAAAGAAGAAACGCACCTTCCTCTTGCTCAACATCGGGGCTGCCGCCTTACGCCTGTTCAACGCCATCCCAATCCGCGGAGACGGAAACGACTACGACGCTGCAAAGACGGTGCTCACCAACATGTTGAAACCAGACCTCAACCCGGACTATGAACGCTTTCATTTCTGCATGGCCAGGCAGCAGGAAAACGAGACGGTTGATAAATTCCATGCACGCCTACACGAAATGGCGGTCGGCTGCGAGTTCCCCGACAAGGAGTTCGCCATCCGCCTTCAAATAATCAACGGCATATCCTCGGAAAAACTGAGGAGAGCTATCCTCTCAGAGAAGAATGTACGCCTATCCCGCATCCTAGAAATGGCACACCTTCGCGAGCAGATGGAAGACCAGGTAGCGGTGATCGAAGATCCAGAGACTTCCACTCGACAGCCCGAAACCAACGGAAGACGTTGCAGCCATATCCAGACACCGGAACACTCGTGTGAAGCCTGAGCAAAAGGCCCACATGCCGCAAGGGAGGGACAAAGCCTGCAAATGGTGTGGCGGCCCGTGGCACAAAGATGAGCCCTGTCCCGCATGGGGGTCAACCTGCCGTAAATGCAACCGCCTCAATCATTACGCTGCAGTCTGTCTAAACCCGTCAAACCAAAATGACACAGAGCCAACTCCGCAACCAGGGCAAGAGCGCCGGAAAAAGTTTGCATCCAGAGAGACTCCATACCAGCCTAACAGGCAAGGAAAGGCCAGAGCCGTTAATCACTCCCAGAAATCCCCGGACACAAGTGATAGCGACAACAGCGATGACAGCGAATCCCCCGAGAGGAGAGACAAAGACAGACGGAAAAGAGGGAACAAGCGGATACGCCGGGTGCACCTCATCTCGGCCGTTGAACCACATCGATCCCGACAACGGAAGAGACCATCGTGCACGATCATCGCCGATGGAGAACCACTAAAAGTAGTCATCGACACTGGCGCAACAGTGAATGTAATGCTGACAACCGCATTCGGCAAGCTCCGCCCGAAGCCCAAACTCCACGAGAAGAAGGTCCGACTATATGCCTATGGATGCCAGAAACCCCTACCGGTGCAAGGATCTTTTAAATCAGACTTTGTTCATAACAACACCAATTGCCGGGCACGCGTATATGTCGTGGATGCTGGCTGCGAAATGCTGCTAAGCTGTAGGACAGCTGAAAAACTGAAATTAATACAATTCACTTTCAGCCTTCAACACAAAGAACTCGACGGCCTACTAGAACAATACCAGAAGATATTCCAAGGCATCGGATGCCTCAAAGGCCGAACCATCAAGCTCCACATATACCCTACCATCGAGCCGAAAGCTGTACGTCACCGACGGATACCATTCCACTTGAGAGAAGCAGTAGAGAAGGAACTAGCTAAGCTCGAGGACACAGGAATAATAGAAAAGACATCAGGTCCGACCCCGTGGGTGTCCCCCATGTTGGTTGCCCAAAAACCCAAGCAACCCAACGTGGTACGAATCTGTATCGACATGAGACTTCCCAACACAGCCATCGGAAGAGAGCGCCACATAACTCCGACGACAGATGAACTCATTGTGGACCTCACAGGAGCAACAATCTTTAGCAAGCTTGACCTCAGATCCGGCTATCACCAGCTCAGATTAGCCAAAGAGTCGCGATATATCACTACATTCTCCTCTCACCTTGGTCTGAGAAGGTACAAACGGCTAAACTTTGGGATATCGTCAGCCGCGGAGGTATTCCAACATGAAATCCGCAAAGTTCTCACCAGCCTAGAGGGAACAACGAACATTAGCGACGACATTCTTGTGTACGCATCCAACGAAAGAGAGCACCACAAACGCCTGGCAGCAGTCCAAGGCAGATTGGAAGAGGCCGGTCTGACACTAAACGCAGAAAAATGTGAATTTGCAAAGGAGGAACTATGTTTCTTCGATTACATATTCAACGCAAAAGGAGTGTCGCCGGACCCCTCTAAAGTTAACGACATAAAGAACACCAAAGCCCCTCAATCAGCCACTAAGGTGAGGAGTTTCATGGGGGTGGCAACTTACTGCGTGAGGTTCATTCCAGACCTTGCCAGCATCGCAAGCCCACTCCGGGAACTAACCAAGAAAGATAAGAAGTGGGAATGGACACCTGTTCACCAACAAGCATTCCAACAAATCAAGGACACATTATCGGCCTCCATAACTATGGCATTCTTTGACATAGAAAGATACACCGAACTTCTTGTCGATGTCAGCCCAGTCGGCCTCAGGGCAGTATTAACTCAAACAGACAATGAAGGCAACGTGTACCCCATCGCATTTGCCAGTCGGGCACTCACCAAACCAGAACAGAACTATGCCCACATTGAGAAGGAAGCCCTTGCTATCCTGTGGGGATGCCGACACTTTAAAGTATACCTGCTGGGCAAGCAAGCAAAAGTATTCTCGGACCACAAGCCCCGGATCTCAATATTCCGAGGATCCGCTCCTCACCCACCAGCACGCATTGAAAAGTGGATGCTGCAGTTGCAGCCTTACAACATAGAAGTGGACTACCGCCCAGGGACGGACAACCCAGCCGACTACCTGTCCCGTCACCTGCGGCCCGCCACTGATGGGGGACAACGCCACGCGAAAGAAACAGATGAACACATATGTCATGTAGTCGCCTGCGCCGACCACGGGCCTTGACCTTACAGGAAATAGCAAGCGAGACGGAAGCAGACACCATCCTGACACACACTACCACAGCCATCCAGTCAGGAAACTGGAAGAACTACCTCACATCCATGGCCCAACGCACCACGTCTGCTCAAGCCAAACTTCGGGCGCTATTTGGGATCCGACATGAACTCTCAGTCGCCCCCAAAGGTGTACTCCTCAAGGGTCACCGAATCGTGCTACCCACGTCACTAGAGGAGAACGCCCTCAGGCTAGCCCACAGCGGACATCAGGGCATTGTCAAAACAACGGCATACTTAAAGTCCAGAATGTGGATGCCCAACTTACAACAACGAGTAGTGGAGCTGGTGGAATCCTGCGCAGCCTGCCAAGCCTCCAGGAGGGCAGAGAAACCAGAACCCATCGCCAGCGCCCCAAGAAGCAGCAAGCGGTGGGAGGTAGTCAGCATGGACCACTGTACCATTGCCGGCGAAGGATACCTACTCGTTGTGATTGATGAATTCAGCAGGTATCCTGAGGTAGAACACGTGGCATCCACCAACGCGGAGACAACGATCCTCACACTAGAAAAGATCCTTGCAACACATGGGATCCCGACAAAAGTCAAGAGCGACAACGGACCATCGTTCGTCAGCCAAGAGCTGCGCACATTTTTCAAAGACATAAACGTAAAACACAAGCGGATCACCCCAAGATGGCCCCAAGCAAACGGTGATGCTGAGAGGTTCATGGGGTCACTCAATAAAGTTATCCGCATTGCTAAAGAACGAGGGCATCCATGGCTGAAGGCAGTGTATCGATTCCTGAGGACGCAAAGACAAACTCCACACTCCTCTACAGGAAACAGCCCTGGTGCCCTCATGTTTGGGGTACCCATAGAGGCAGAGCTCCCGATACACCCACAATGGGTAGCTCCGGACATCCCAGCCATAGATGCTATGAGACTGAGGCAAAATGAGCAAGAGAGTATTGCCAGGCGAGCCAGCCACCGAGACCTAACACCAGGAGACACCGTCATCGTCAAGAATCGGGCGACGCCCAAGAAAATGTCCCTCAATTTTGAACTCCAACCGTGGACAGTCAGTGCCGCAAACCACAGCATGATTACCGCCACCCGAGGGAGTGAAACAGTGACAAGGAATGTGTCGCACTTCAGGAAGGTGCCACCGGAACTATGGGAAGCGAGCCCTGTATCCCCAAGAGGAGAGCTGGCGACACCTTGAACGCCCCGAGACCAAATGACACCCAGAACCTATGCCACCCCAAGAGAGCCGGAGACACCCCACCAACAAGAAAATAGGACTGAACCCGAGCGCCCAGTGGCAGACAAGCTGGAGAGGGGAAATCCCTGATACCTCCTGAGAGAGAAGCCCAGACCGGCGTCCCGCCTCCAGGGGTACATGGTGGACGGAGTCTACCTTCAGAAAACCCGGCCAAGATGAGGTCAGAGTGGCTCAGAGGGTACGGTACCCGTTATAACATGTTTGTTGTTTAACTGTTGTGAAACACCTCCAAGTTGGAGAGGAATGTGGTGTCACATGCCCAGATACTTCCGGGTCACGTGACACCCGGAAATAAAGGAATCACCGGAACTGGCGTTAGAACACCAGTCTGGGTTTATGCAGCCTAACGTGTGGTCGCGTCTTCCTTTGAGCGCCGCGAAGCCTTGCGCACTAGGCCAGGCCAAAGCCAGGCCTACCCACGAGGTCGGGCCCCGCACACCAACTGGGACCCGACATCACAGTCTTTAGGAAATTACAAATCAAAGCATCTGACAGCGGAATCGCAGGCCAAGGCAGGAAGTTAATAATGTTCTGTGAAAAGTAAACTGCGAGTGGGAATATAGCATGCACTGTTTTCCCAAAAACTTGTTAACCGTGTGCCCAGCACTCAGCTTGCTCAGAAATTGGTGGTACACCAAGGCAGGTGGTACATTAGCACTTTTTGACCTGCCCTCTTTTCAGTCAAATAATCCTTTATGAAAGCTACATACCCGATGTGTGCACCATGCACCCTTCGCCGGTGCCAGATGCGTGCGCAAATTACTCCCTAATGTAACTGCGAAAAACCCATTCCAGCCATGATATATATTGTACACAGCCACTCCCAGGGAACACTTGCAGCGAAAGAACATGCACAAATCCAAAGCGCCTAAACTTTCCGGCCTATGCACAATTTATGGAACACAGCGGCCCCCATTGCAAAATAGCAAACCAATTTGACACCATCAGAGCAGGCCTTTGGGGCAGCAGCGCCCTGGGCGAATTGGCACCCCCTCTCCCTGCGTGCCCCTGTTGAACAGGGGGCGGGTGGAGGGGGTGCGGGGCCAGGATGTCCCACTTTTTCTTTTTTTTTTTTACCAGGAGGTAATGATTTGAATTGGGTGCATCAGCACCCGATTAAATGCACTCCGCCGCCGCGGGTGCATTTAATAACAAAGGGGCGCCTGCTGCGCCTTCTTCCACTACACCAGCTGGGGGGAGCCCTTGAAAGACTCTCCTGAGCTGGCGTGGTGGGGGGCTAATGGCGCCCTTTTGTAATTAAATGCCCCTGCAGCGGCGGGCGCATTCAATAGCAAAAGGCCGCCTGCTGCGCCTTATCCCACTACGCCAGCTCGGGGAAGCCCTTGAAAGACTTCCCTGAACTGGCGTGGCAGGGGCTAATGACACCCTGGGGGGGCATGGCACCCCGGGTAATCGCCCGCCTGCCCACCCCTACGGCCGGCTCTGGATACCATCCAACAAGGATGAAAGCAATATTTCCCTTGTGGCGGACAATACCAGCAAGCTGCGAATGGCAACTGCCCATGCTCAACCCACTAAGCTATCTTACTAGCAACAAACTCCTATTCCAATGCAGACATGCCAGCATACCCAGAACCCTAGTGGCCACGTTAAACAAGCCGCCACTCATAACGTATACGCTGTGCCCACAACCATTGCAACATCATTTGCCCCCCACTCTTTACAATAAGCAAAGTACTAGTCCCTTGCGTCCCAAGTGAAAGGAGAGCGGGCCTCTCAACCACACTTATAGCTGAACCATATGCAGTTGGAAAGGCACCATGCCCACCCTGTCGGGCAATATACATGTGGCACAGAGGCCGTTTACAATTACACACACAGTACCCCATGAAAAGACCCAGAGAATGCCATTGCGGCCCGGGCTTGACAAGGGCTTGACAAAGGAAATCACACATACCCAGGGCATGCGGCACGAAACCACCAAGTCCATGTGGCGCGAAGCCGCTTCCATAGTCAAGCGCAGCACTATAACCACAGATCCTAGAGATCGCTGTGATGGGGGGGCACGGCATCGCGGGCTGTGGCGCAGCAAGAAAGGAGCCGGATGCGGAGCTCTTCGAACACACGTCTTACTTTATTCATTTCCAACATTCAACTCCCCGACCCCATGCCCTGGCGTCACTTCCCTTTCCCATTCGGTTCCTCCCGCCGCTGTTGTCATGGAGACGTCAACGTGACATCTCCCCCCTTTTTAAACAGTTACCAGACTCTTTGCAATGGGTGGCGGTCTGGTGGCCTTCTAGTCCATTTCCTCAATCCATCAGCGAGGTCTGTTTCAAGCCCTCTGCTGGCGTGCCTGACTCCTCCCTGGTGATGGCCCGCTCTCCATAGTCTCTTTCCCCACCTCCGGCTCTGACTCCTCCGAGTCACACTGATGCGCTTGATAGGAGTCATCTGACTCATAGTCCAGTTGTACAGGTACTCTTCCATTTAGCGGTCTGGCTCCTCTTGGTGGAAGTTTTTTGAAGTGGGACGAGTTTCTCGTGATGGATCCCTCTGCCCCTTGGGCTGTGATCATGGACCCCTTCCTTTGAGTGACAAGCAAAGGTTCTTTGCGAAATGGTGCTGTATGCTTGTGCGTTACCGGTTGCCGGACCGCCACTACGTCCCCTACCTCTCTTTGTGAGGTCTGTGCTCTCCTGCGAGTGCCTGCATGCTCCTTCATTCTGGAGTTGGCTGCTTCATCTCTTTCTTGCACCTCCGGTCCAGAGTTGGTGGTGGGGTGATGATTTCCGCCTGTGGTATGCGTGTTTGGGTGTTTCGTCCAAACATCAGTTCGGCCAGGGTCCTTCCTGCGGTGCTATGAGGAGTTCCTCGATAGTCTCTCATGAGTTGGTTCAATACTTGTTCATAATGCTGGCCGGTGAGTGTGGCGATCTGGAGTGCTCTCTTCAGGTTGGCCATGAATCGCTCGATCATCCCGTTGGCTTGTGGCCACAGGGGAGTGACTTTTCTGTGATGAAACCCAAGATATTCTGCGAATTGGGTGAACGGATGTCCACAGAATGGTGCCCCGTTGTCTGTTTTAAGTACTTTTGGTACTCCATATTCCGAAAACATGCGGTCGATGATATGAGCCGCACATCAGGATATCGTGTGTACTCATCCATCACTGCCAAAACGTATTTCCCTCCCTCGATGGGCCCAAAGAAGTCGGCTGCAACTGCCTCCCATATTTTCTGAGGAAGCTCCGACATGAGCAGTGGCTCAGGGTGTCCATTTGGCTTAATGAGGCAGCATGTGGGGCATGCTTTTAGTGCTGCTTCCACTAGCGTGTTCATGTGAGAAAACCATACCTTTTGGTGGAGCATGCATTTGGTGGATACCATGCCCCTGTGTGTTTCGTGTGCGAGCTCTATGATTTTGGCCCTCATTGCTTCGGGAATGACTAGTTTACAGTCTTTTAGGAGCAGGTGATCTTCTGACACTGCAAGCTCGTCCTTCACTTGTAATAACATTTATACATCCTCCTGCACCGAAGCCACATGCAGCTCTCCCCTTTTCCTTTGCCCTCCGCAACAGTCCCGACTCCAATCCTTCGCAGATGATACGACAGGCTAGGTCGCTTTCCGTTTCTCTGGCAAGTGCTTCCATGTTGATGCCTTCCGGTGCGGACTGGTGAATGAGGTACCATAGGTACCTGTCAGCCACTGACGGTTCTGGTATGCTCTCCTCCCGTGGTCTCCTGGATAGAAAGTCGGCCGGGTTTTCACCTTTCCCTGGTCTGTGGATGATCTCAAACACATAGTCCTGAAGTCTCAGACCCCATTGGGCGATTCGTGGAGGCATTTTGGCCTAAGGGTTGCCATACAGGAACAACAGGGCCTGATGGTCCATGACAACTTGAAATGGTTTCCCATACAGAAACAGGTGGAAATGCTTGCATGCCCATACAACGGCAAGCCCTTCCTTCTCTGTCTGGGAGTAGGCAGTTTCCGTGGTGGATAGGCTGCGACAGGCATAAGCCACTATGTGTTTTCGTGAAGGATCTTTTGGGTCCAGTTGTGCTAGCATGGCGCCTAGGCCAAAGGGGCTGGCGTCGACCGTGAGCTCAGTCTTCCGGTTAGGGTCATAGTATGACATATTCTCCGCTTTCGCAACCCTTTCCCTTATCAGTTTCAATGCCTTTTGGCACTCCTGTGTCCACTCGAATTTCACGTCCTGGTGTGTCAACTGTCTGAGTGGTTCGCTGACTGACGCAAAGTCCCGGATGTACCGGTTACAATAACTGGCTAGTCCTAGGAACGACTGAAGCTCTGATACGTTGGATTGGGCTGCCGTTTCGTTCAGTGCTGCCACTTTGTCTGGGTCAGGAGTCATTCCTGATTCGGAGAAGACATGTCCAATGAATTTTGTCTCTATTTAACGTGAGATTTGCATCGTGCAGGGCCTAGCATACCAACATCAGGGTCTCATCATGCTTGTTCACGTCAGTTCCGAAAATCAATATATCGTCCGAGTAGTTGAGGCAGTTTGCGATGTGTTTTATAATGTTATGGACTTCAGCCTGGAATGTTTACGAAGCCAAGGACATCCCGAAGCTTAGTCTTTTGTATCTTTAGAGGCCGACGTGCATGACAAACGTTGTGATGTTTCTACTCTCGGGGTGTAGGACTAGCTGATGATACCCCTTTTGCAGGTCCAGTTTGGAAAAAACCTTTGCCCCGTTCAGCAGGTGTATCATGTCTGTGATGCGTGGCGCGGGGTGTCTCTCCCTTTTGATGGCCTGCTTCAGGCGTCGCATGTCCACGCACAGTCTTATGGCCTCAGAGCCTTATTTTTGAACGGGGGACAATCGGGGACACCCACGTAGTGGGTCCTGTGGCCCTTTAGATGATATCTTGTTCCAGTAGTTTTTGGAGTTCATCTTCAACTTTCTTCTGAATGTTGACTGGAATCCTGCGGTATGGCTGAGCTACTGGGAGGATTGAATCATCTACATGGAGCTTTATTTGCCTGTTTCGGAATTTTCCTATTCCTTTGAACATTTTGGGGTACAGGTTGTTTATCATTTCAACCGGGTCTATGTATTTGTGGACCATTATATTGGTGAGGATATGTATTAGGCCCATGTCAGCTGCTGCCTTGAAACTGAGGATGCAACCACTGTCTGTCTCGGTGGCTAAGACATGGATGGGTACCCTCATTTCGTGGCCTTTGTACGGCAAAGTCTGCTGAATTGTCCCATGCATTTTAAGGGTGTCTTGACTCCATATGCCGGGTGTAGCTTGGGTTTTTGCGGAAGATCATTGTATATCTTTTCACTCACCACATTGACGGTGGCTCCTGTGTCTATGAGAAATTCCGTTGGTCTCTCTTGCAGTTTAATGATGAGCGTTGGGCTGTGTGCCACTGCTGTTGGGTTGCCCAGCGCATATATATAGGCCTTTTTCTTTTGGTCACTCCCTGATGATCTGGGGTCAGAGTCTGTGGGGGATTGTTCCACCAGGTATCGCACATGGAGTCGGGATCTGCGTTCAGGTCTTGTGCGCATTACGAAACTTCTTCTTTTTCTTCTCCTCTGCCGGTCTTCTCCCGATTCTCTGTCTCGCTGATCGCCTGTGGGTTGATTTTGAGTGTTCGGGGTAAAGGGGGCTGGGTTACTGTTTGACGACCCTCCGTATCTACTTCTCGGGCGAGATGTATTTTCTTGAGGTCTGTCTCTGCCTTGATCACGGAATAGTCTACATACTGCTTTGAAGTGTCCTTCTTCGCCACACGAGGTGCACCTTTGACCTACGGCTGGGCATGTTCCTTCGTGCGGGTATTCAAACCCACATTTGTAACAGAAGAGTTCTTCAGATTTCCTCTCCAGTTATAACCTGTTGATGTTTTCTCCTGTATTGGTGTTGCCAAAGCTCTCGACTTGGGAGTCAATGGCTCTCTCAACTCTCGCTAGCACTAAGATTTCTTCTAGCGTGTGGGACTGAAGTAGCTTCCTGCAGAAAGCTTGGGACTCGCATCCGGAGATGATTTGTGATCTTAAGGCTTCGGTGTTCGAGTAGTTTGCGAAGTCGCAGTGCTTTAGTTTGGTGCGTAATCGCATCACATATGCATCTAAGGTTTCCCCTTCGGCCTGCTTGGTGCTATGAAACAGGTGTCTTTCATAGTCTACATTGGTATGGGGTGTGAAGTACGCAGCAAGCACGTCCTTGAGGTCTTAGATTGAGTCTATGGAATCTTGGGGCATCTCATTGATTATGTCTCAGGTTGCTGATCCTACAGCTAATTTTAAGAGACATACCTGTCTTGCATCGGCGACTGGCCCTGTGGCTCCCATGTACGGGTCAAAATCCCTGATCCACTTGGTCCACCGGGGGCCCATGTTGCTTGTGTCTGTCACGTCAAATGCTCCCGGCATTTGGGCTACCAGGGTGTCCGGCAGTTGGTATGGTATATGGTCTGGGTTGGGTGCCCCTGGGGCTGGGGGCGCATTCCCTTGCGCTTGCCCTCTTTGGCCGTCATCTTGACCTGACATGGTGAAGGGGGTGGTGCTTACTTTTTATGTTGCCACAAACCCTGCTCCGTGGATGTGCTGGATGTCTGTGAGGAAACTTCTCTGGTTGTCCTCTCGCCTCCTTTCAGAGTGTCCTGCCTCCTGCTAGTGTTGGATGGAGGCCACCCGTGGCACGAGCCCCATCGAAGAGACAAGGACACACTGACCCCTCCTGGGGCTTCCGTGGTACTGTGCACCGTGCCCTGTGGCCCTCGTGTGTCTGGGGCGTCTGCTGCTGCTTGCAGGGCTTCTTTTGCCTGGCCTCACGTGCATGTTGTGTGCCTCTTCCTTCTTCAGTCCTACTGGCCCGGTGCTTCCTTTGCACAGGAGAACATGTGGGCCCCTGTTTCCAGCCGACTGCTGCGCAAGGTTTACTTTCCCTGCTCTGTCCCACATGGCAGCGCCTCTTTTCGAATACCGATGCACTCTTCAGTGTGCAATCACCACCGCGGCCCGGGCTGCGTGTTACTGTGCGCCAGCTGGGAGGGCCCGTGCTCGCAAGTGCTCCAGTTGCGGTTGCCGTGGGCGGGCTGCTGGGCTCCTACGAGTGTTGCCCTGCCCGCCATCCCACCTTCGTTGCCATTGTGATGGGGCGCGCGGCATCGCGGGCTGTGGCGCAGCAAGAAAGGAGCCGGATGCGGAGCTCTTCGAACACAGTCTTACTTTATTAATTTCCAACATTCAACTCCCCGACCCCACCCCCTGGCGTCACTTTCCTTTCCCCTTCGGTTCCTCCCTCCCCCGTTGTCACGGGGACGTCAACATGACAATCGCCATCGCAGCCGTCTTCAATTGAATACTCCAAATATCTAACGCATGTGGCTGCACTGGGTAGCCCCCACCGGACCTTAAAGGGCATCGTTGGAAGCTTAGCACAGCAGCGACCACAGTGCGCGCTCACCCAAAATATGCAGAGGCGGCGTGAACGTCACCTAGCTACCTTTTCCTGTACACAGGTTCACGTGTCCCATGCCCCACTGCAGCAATATTTAGTGTGGGCGGATCCCGTGGGTGCACCCGCTCCTTTAAATGAATGCAGCCTGATAACCTCAAACGTTGCATGAGGCGCCGGTCGGCATCAATCCTCCCAGCGAGGGCCGGTGCCTGGAACGCCTGAGGCCTTGGACTCCAAACATACAATACCAAATGAAGCTCCTTCCTAGTGGATCTGGGGCGTTGGTCCCGCTCTTGCTGCTACACCTTCGGACTTCGGGCAAGTTCTTCCAACTAAATGACCAATAGAGTTTTGAAATATGAAACCCTTGGCTCTGGTGGGATGTGCATTAATCCTTGGTTTATCGTGGGAAATTCTGATTTGAAGCCAGGTCACAACGCAGACAGTAAAGCACTACGCTGAACGTCATGCGCTCGCCGGGGATGCCGGCAGCAGGGCAAGGCTGCAAGTAGTCCGACAAGAGTTTAAGTGCCAAAAGGCATTGATGCATACAAATGAAAAAATAACTGGCATATAGTTAAGTGCAGTCATTTTGCTCCTTCTTCGGAGCTTGCACAGCTTCCACAACAACAGCAGCAGGCCACCAGATCTGAGCGATAGGGTGAAGGCCCAGGTGGTGCTTTGGCCATTTCATCACCACGTACGGCAAGTTCCCATGGCAACGCCATACACCGATTCCAAATTCCCAATTTATTTTGTAACCTTTTTTACATTTCTAGTACCAATGTTTTAATGATTTGGTGGCTTGCGCCACCAACACGCCTAAACCAATGGCATCTTCTGGACACAAACACGTTAACTCGAGTGCAAGCACAGATCTGACCAACAAGCACCTAACGCAGTGAGCTATCTATCCTGCAAGGAAACATGAGCCTTGTACGATGATTAGTGTTTACACTGATAATAGTGGGCGGGGGTAGGGGGCGGAGAGGGATGCCCCATAAAGTCTCACAAGCCCATTTAGTTATGTTAATGTGTGATTTTTAATTTTGTAGCAGAGGTTGTAGTAGACATTTCAGTTGTGAGTGCTTACCTTCCAAAGAAAAGTGAATTCACAAGATGGTAAGTACGTTTGCAAAGTGTCTCAATATGTATAGTGAGCACTTCCTCATTCTTCAACGACTTCATCATGAAGAAGGCTTAAACTGACCAGTTCTAGCTGAGATTCCCAAGGAAAATCTGTTCAACTTTTGCTCAGCCATCCAGTCACTTGACCGCTCCTACTGTAGAGGGAATGCTCAATTTTTTAAATCTGCGTAACTCCAAAATTCACACCACTAAAACTGCATTCCATGAACCGGCTTGCATCTTTACAGGCTGTTTTTTGGTATATATATTTAGAAAGGACATGACGTTTTGATCAAAGACACTTAGAGAGTAATATACAGTAGACTGGGCAGTCCTGCAAGGAGGTACCTGACAAAAGATTTTCAAGCAATCAAAAGTTTGGAGATGACCAGATGGTGGTGGGGGTTAGAACAGTCATTTGAACTTGGACACATAATGAATATGACATATATTTGGATGATTATGGGGTATATTGACAGGTAAATGGTAGTGCAATGGTGGCCGAGAGGATGGCTTCAGAGGGTGTAATGTTACTAGAGAATGTGGGTGTCCCTTCAAGGCATAGAAATGGAGCGTGAATAAGTGAATGTTGGTGAAAGGGGGCAAGAAGGGAGAAGGAGTTAGAAGCAAGAGGGGGAGAGGGGGGCAAGGGACAGTCAGAGTGAGAAAGGTGGAAGACTGAAGGGTGTGAGAAGTAGTGAAACAGGAGATGGAGGCAGCCAGGTGTGTAGAGTGGGATTCTGAATGGATTTGAAGACAAGTAATAGGAGCTTGAAGAGGGACTGGTTGTACGAGAGCTAACCAAGGTGGAGGTGGTGGGGTCAGGTTGGAGATGAGTGGGAGAAATTGCACAAGGTGCAGGTTTTAAATCTGAAGTTTTTGTCTAAGAGAGCAAAGAAGTAGAAAGGAAGGCTCAAGAGAAGGACCAGGCAGTACTCAGGGTGACAGAAACAATGTGGAGTTGAAGGGTTTAGTAGAATGGTAGATAAGAAACAAGTGAATCTTATTCATGATAAACAGATTAATAGTGGCTATAGAAGTGATATTGTTTCAGAGCTGTAAGTTGCTGTTGAAGAGAATACGAATATTGCATACCCTGGGGAAAGGCACTCGGAGTTCTGGGGAAAATAAATTGGAGAGGTGAAAAGAGGCGCACAGTTAAAAGCTGGAAGAGGAGTTGAATATAAGACAATGCATTGCCATCAAGTGATGGATAGTGGGAAAGCAGTTGCAAATCATCAGGAAGAGGTCAGGAACAAAGAGAGTGTGAAAAGAGTGTGAAAAGAACATGTGTGTATCATCCGTAAAGAGGCAATAGGGTAGCCCAAAAGGGGAGGGGAGTTTGCAGAGGTAAAGGTTGTAGAGCATGAGGATCATTGAGCTTTCGCCAGAGCCTCCCATACTGGGAAAAGTGTGAGATCAGAGGTGCCAGTGTTCCAAAATGTGGAAAGGGAGCGTCTAGTGAGGTAGGATCTAATCCAGGAGAGGGCAGTGTCTTAGATGTCAAAGATATGCATGGTTAGCAGGAGAGAGAGGGGTACACTGTGTTCAAAACAGCAGAAAGATCCAAGAGGATGAGGAAGGAGGGGAGGATGGAGTGGGGAGCAAGGGATAGAAAGTTAGACACATGGGTTGGTGCTGTTTCCATGGAATGATGGTTGATGAATCCAGTTTGGAAATGGTTGCAGAGAGTGTTAGTCTCGGGATAACTAATAACCCTGTCAAAGACCACACACTCAAGGACTTTTAAATAGTGGAGAAGGGAGATACAGGCTGTATGCTGGCAGGACAGTTAGAGCCAGTAGAAGCATTCTTTTTTTTTAATAAAACATTTTATTGATTTTAATAACATGGAAAAGAGGGGAAAAGGGAGGGGAGGGGAAAGGAGGGGAAGGGAAAGGGAGGAGGGAAGACGTAGAACATATAGCCTCGCGCAGCGAGGTAACAATATCCCCCTCCCACTCACCAGTGAAATAACAGCATTTCTTCAGGACGATGAAGTCTCTGGACACTTCTAATTATGGTTATTGTGCTAGTATCTCGTGAGTTTGATTCCTTGGGCATATCCTCAAGTGGCAGCGTGAACTGGCAATGTCGAAGCTGTGTTACTGTGCTTCTTCCCATTTTTGCCATATTTTCAAGGCTTTTTCCGGGCAACCCCTGGCTGTGTAGACTCTTTTTTCCATAGCAATGCAAATGTTCACATCTGTGGCCCACTGCTCGTAGCGTGGTGACGCTTCAGAGCCCCAAAGTTGCGCTATGTTCCTCTTGATCAGCTCAGTGGTGGTAGATAAAAATAGTTTTCCGTACCTCGATAGTTCGATCTCATCCTCTATCCCCAGGAGCATCTGTTTGGGGTTTCTGTGGATCATTTTACCCATCACCCTTGACAGTTCATCGCAACACTTTTGCCAGTAATGTTGAATAGGAGCACATTCCCAGAGTATGTGGTAGTAAGTACACTCTTCGCTTTTACACCTCAGACAGAGTGAGTTGGTGGTTCTCCCCCATTTGAACAGTGCTACCCTTGGGTAGTAGATTCTATGCAAAATCTTCAGTTGAATTAGCCTTAGTCTGGAGGAGATAGTTGACTCCCTAGGGAACATGAGTGCGTTTATCCATTCCTCTGGGAGTATATCGCCCACATCCCTTTCCCATTTAGTTTTCAAACTCGATAATTCTTTGGTGGCAAAGGAGGTTATGACACTATACATAGTGGATGTAACTTTGTGGTTTATCATTTCTGGGAATAGATTGCGCTCCAGTGGGGTGTAATCTGGCATGTTGGACATTTCAGGAAGGTGGACTTGCAGTGCATGTGTTAGTTGTGTGTGGTGTTATTGCTCATTTGGTGGGAGTGCAAAAGTAGCAGATAGGTCTGCAAATGGGATTATTCCGTTTGCGTTCACTACATCCCCGATCTTTGTGATGCCTAAATGGGACCAAGCCTGCCACTTAGGTAGCTTACTCACTTCTGGAAGGTGTTTGTTGTTCCACAGTGGTTGTGCTGATGTTAGTTTTTTGTCCCAGTCCAGATATTTATGTGCATCTGACCATACCTGGATTGTGTGTGATCGCATGGACGGGGTAGCATGGCGGTCTTTTTTGCGAAAGAGGTATTTCAGGATGGGTCTTTCTTGCGGGCTGGGATCGTGCATTCTGTTGTGTGGCAATGTGATATCTCCGTGGAGTTTGTCATTTACAGTTGCCAGTTGACTGGCCCAGTAATAGGTCTGTAGTCTGGGGAGTCCGATTCCGCCCTCCCATATGGACCTTTGTAGAGTGTTAAGAGCCAGGTGTGGATGGCCCCCTTTCCATAGCAATTTTCTAAGTATTTGGTCTATTTTTTGGAATTCACCGGGTGCTATGGGCAATGGGGCATTTAGTAGTATATAAAGAAAGCGGGGGAGGGCTATCATTTTGAAGAGCGCAGCACGTCCAAGTAAGGTTAGGGGCAGGGACATCCAGTGACGGACCTCTTCCTTGAATCTCATTGTCACTGGGTGTAAATTTTGGGTCACATAATCCGACAGATTATTAGTAATTTGTATGCCCAAGTATTTAAATTGATCTCTCACAACACGGAAAGGGCAAGCATCTGGGACTGCGTTTTCTACATGTTTCAGCGGGAATAGAGTGGACTTGGTCCATTTCACGTGAAGACCGCTAAACAGGCCATATCCATTCAGCAGTCGCGTTACAATGGGGCATGTTTCTCGTGGGTTTCCCAGGTACACTAGTAGGTCATCTGCGTATAAGGACACTTTGTCCTCCCAGTCCTCTGACCATTTAAGGCCGCTCCATGTTTGTGTGGAGCGTAGTAGGATAGCCAGGGGTTCTATTGCTAACGCAAAGATTAGAGCCGATAGGGGGCAACCCTGCCTCGTGCCTCTGCCCAAGTGGAAGGGTTTCGAAACATGCCCGTTTACCTTTGTTACTGCTTCGGGGAGTTTATACAGTAGTTTGACCCAATTTAGGAAGTGCGGTCCTACACCCATACGTTGCATAATAGACCCGATTGCTTCCCAGTAAATTGAGTCGAAAGCTTTTTCGAAATCTATGGCGAGTAAGGCTAGGGGGTCCTGTAGTACAGGTAGTTTTTCTAGTGCTGTGTGTAGTCTATATATGTTTTGTCTCATGGATCTCTGTGACATAAAACCACACTGGTCGGGTGTATCAGTGTGTGTATGACCTGCTGCAGCCGGTTGGCCAGAATTTTTGCGAGTATTTTGGCCTCACAATTTATAAGGGAGATGGGCCTATAGGAACTGCAGATGTTGGTTGGTTTATCTGCTTTGGGCAGAACTATTATTGTGGCTTGCCGTAAGTCTGGGGGGAGATACCCTTGTGAATGCGAGAGTTGGAACAGCCGTAGCAAGTGCAGGGAGACTATATTCGCACCTATCCTTTTCCATATTTCGACGGGGAAGCCATTCGGGCCTGGTGTTTTGCCCGATTGGAGATCTGCCATAGCCTGGGTTACCTCTTCTTCGGTAATTTCTTGCTCTAGCAGGTCGGATTGTTGCGCGTCTAGGGTAGGCCGTGTGATTTCATTTAGGATATTATCGATGGGCGGTGACAATGGTGCTTTATATAACGTAGCATAGTATCTTGCAAAACACTCTGCTATCTCCTGATCCGCTACTATTGGTTCCATGTCCTCTCCCACTAGTGTTCTAACATGGGTGAGGCCCTGGTCCCTACGTTCTAACCACACTAGTATTTTTCCCGCTTTGTCCCGTTTCATATATTTTTGCTCGCATCGCTGTGTGTGCCTGTTTCGCATTGTCTAGGGCTATTTGTTGCTGTTGCTGGGTTAATAGCAATGCACAATGTGTCTCAGGTTGGTCGGCGGCCAGATGTTCAGCCTCTGCATATTGTACCTTTACTTCGGCTGCCTGTATTGCTTCAAGGTGTTTTTTCTTATGGGCCATGGTCCACGCTATGATTCCGCCTCTGAGTACTGTTTTTAGTGCCTCCCATATCGTTACCGGGCTGTTTACGGAACCAGTGTTTATCTCGAAGAATGATTCAGTGGTCTTTTGAATGTGCTCAACAAATTCTGGAAAACCCAAGTAGTAATTATTAAATCGCCAACAGGGTGAAGGAGGTGAACTATTGGTTTTAATCGTTATTGTGAGTGGGGAGTAGTCCGATTTACCCCTGGGGAGAAATTGTGCGTCGCATGTTTCGTGTATATTATGTAACGGCATAAAGAAGTAGTCCAATCTGGACAAGGAGGCGTGTGCTCCTGAGTGGTATGAGTATTCTTTCGTGTTTGGATGTATCGAGCACCACACATCCTGTAGACCGTGCGCTTACGAATGTGGCAGGTTTCGTGTGTGTGAGGGTTCCTGGATCTTACATGTGTTCTGTCGAGATCTACATTCATCACCTCATTGAAGTCTCCTCCAAGCAAGGTGAGATCTGCAGGGTTGCTGGTGATCAGGGGTGTGATGTTGTTGGTTAAGGGGGTTAGCAGGTTTGGTGGCGCGCACACAGCAACCATGGTGATGGTACGGTCCCAGAGAGTCCCTGTGGTGTATATAAATCTGCCACCCGTGTCTTGCGTAACCGTAGTGGGTATAAAGGGGAGTCTCTTGTGAACTAGGATTAGTACCCCTCGTGATCCCATGGTGAAACCAGCGTGGAGCACCAGTCGGTAGTTAGTACGTTTAAATAGTGTACAATTTGTACCAGCTAGGTGTGTCTCTGTGAGGAATGCCACATCCGGAGAGTGGCGGTTTAGTGACTGTAGGACCAGTCTTCTCTTAATGCTGTTGCCCAGCCCATTCACGTTCCATGTCATTACGCGAATGGTTTTATTTTTATATGTGTTGGAAAAATCTACTATGTGAAGCGCGTGTCATCAGTGTCAGCATATTTCGGGAACCTTGGGCATTCTGTGTTCTAACAGCATGGTTCGGGGTATATCGTAGGCATGCACAGGGTATTTCTTATCGAAGTATTTTTGTGCAAGTGTATTCTGAGATTTACTAGCCAGGATAGTGTTACATGATTCGTGCCAGAGATGGCGTGATACCTAATGATAAAACTAGGAACCCCCCACCCTATACTTTACCCAACTTGAAGAATCTGTCGGCCAATATAGAAACTAAACTTACTGTCAAACACCGACAGTTAACCCATTAACTAATTAACTGTTCTTCAACTTGTCTCAGTTTGTTAGTTCTGTTCTCAAACTTACAGTTCGTAGTAGAGGGTCGTCTTCGTGGGTCGTGGCCTTTGGCGGCCGCCGTTGCTGTGCTGATTACGTAGTGTCGTGGATGGCGCAGGGTGAGGTTGCAACTCGGGCGGTGCTCTCGTTGTGTTCCCTGCATTCCGGATTTGATAGTGTTGGACGAAGGCGTAGCTGGAGGAAATGCTCGGGCGGTCCCGGGGATGCCGGGACCATGTACCGACCGTGCATTCGGCTGGGGTTGCTTGTTGTTTTATCCTGGCCGCCGCGGCTCGGGTTCCGCCGCTCGATCCGGGACTCCTGGCGCCAGGTCCAGCGGGGGCCCCTCAGGCGGGGCATGGTCTGGACGTGGTCGAGGTCTTCTTTCATGCCCTCTTGGTCTCGAGGACCAGTTTCCATCAATATGGGTTTCGGCCCAGCCCCAGGCCTCCTGAGGGTCAGTGAAATGTACCGTGGTACCGTTATGGTAGATCTTTAGCTGGGCCGGAAATAGGAGACCAAATTTTACCTTCAGAAGGGACAGTTGCCTTTTCAATGGCTCAAACGATTGTCTTGCTCGTTGCACTTCCCGTGTGTAGTCGGGAAAGAAGGCCCTCTTTGCGAGCCATCTGGAGCAGTGCGTCCCTGTCCCGATAATTAAGGAATTTGGCGATTAGCGTTCTAGGTGGTCTACCTGGGATGGGTTTGCCAGATGGAATTCTGTGGGCTCGCTCAATCGAGAAGAATTTTGAGAAAGTATGCGACGCATAGAGGTCTGCCAGCCACCGCTACAGGAATAGTTCCATGCTTGAGCCCTCCTCCCCTTCCGGGAGCCCAAGGATGCGGATGTTGTTGCGGCGGGATCTGCCCTCTGCCTCATCTACTCTGGTCTCCACGGTCTTTAGGCGGGTCAGGGTCTGCGATAATTGTCTAGTAATATTGCCAATGCCGTCTTCCGCCCCCGAGATACGTTGCTCTGCTTCTCCCATACGAGAAGTAAGTTTTTGTAGGTCATGTCTGAGAAAAGACACATCCGCCGCAATGCTGTCCATTTTTGTTTCCATGCAGGAGCGGGAGCTAGCAATGGGCACCATAATGTCTTTCAGTGACAGGGTATTTTCCGGGTCAGGAGAGTCCTGCTCCGGTAGTTGGTCCGTCAGCTGGGAGGTGGTAGCAAACGCATATTGGTCCATCCTGCTCTGTGTCGTTGGTTTCCGTGGCCTGTCTTTCCCCATCTTGTGGCAGAGGGTGGCAGCATGGGGCGTAGGAGTTCGTACAATGAGTGTTAACGGGTTTGAATTGACTTTCGGTCCTGTGTCCACGAGGGCAGCCGGAGAAGCTATTGCTTCTGATTAAGAGGTTGTCTGTGAGCCACCCTCTGACAGGGTGTAATGCTGATCTCCACGGATTGAAAGCGTACGGTATGCCTTCTTTTCTTCAGTGATGTCAGATCGCTGGGGCTCGGATCTAGGTCAGTTTATTATGGGCATGTGTTTGTCAACAGGTAGTGTTCCACCGGAATTTCTCCTGTAGATTGCCCCTCGTGCAGGAGCTATTATTGGAATAAGGTCTGAGTCTGGTTACGAGTCGGGTGTGCGCCTTCGGTCACTGCCGCATTCACCTTGCGATTTGGTAGGGGGTGGCTTCTTGTGTAGCTGGGGCACCTCCATCGAGGCGCACACTGTGTCAAGGTTCTGTATTATGCATCTTTGCAGGAGACCGTGTGGGTCGTGCCAGGTACCTCTCCCACTGTAGAGGTTGCCCGGTTGTTTCCTGCCTTGGCCGTAGGGTGTGATTGTTGGTTTCGAGTGATATGTCTTGTGGGGTGGCACAGGGTCACCTGTCTGGCTGACCAGGTCGATTATTGCTTCCTTTGCTTGAATGTTGATCTGGATCGGGTCCGCACCGAGGCGCGCCCCGGCTTTTACACAGCGTTATCGGTTGGGTGCCTCTCTCCCCCGTAGTATGTGATGCAGTGGAACAGAGGGGGGCACGGCCTCCGGATCGCAGGCCCGTACCGCAGGGAGCGTCGCTGTTGTGCGTACCTCGACTGGGGCCGCAGTCCGCTCCCTCAATAGCACCAGTAACCAGCGACCCGTTCGCCGCTCTCCCACTTCTTGCCGCACTCAGCACCAGGCACACCCCAGGTCCCCTGGGCCCCCCAGACCACTGCTGGCCTCCCCCAAGCGCCTGCAGGCATCCGCAAATGCCCGGGATCGGGCGACTCGGTGTCATGATGCCTACCCCCGGAGCACCAGGCCAGGCCCAGCACCCCCGGAAGCAGGCATCATGCCCTCGGGTAAAAGCCCAGCGGCCCCTTATAGGGGCTCTTTGGCGCCAGGCTCATGTTGGACATCAGTCCTGGCGCCATAGGCGCCAGGCTCATAAAGGGAGGTGTTTTGTGCACTTACCTGATGCAGACCATGCTGCACGCTTCAGGCCTCCCTGAGACCTGAAAGGGACTATTTTTTCATAGGGACTATTTTTTCACTCGGGCGTGGCCAGGGAAGGATACATACCTAGTTGGGGAAGGATACATACCTGGGACTTCTTTGGAGGCTATTTAAGCCACGCCCAGACAGCAGTTCATGCTTCGCGTTGTTCTGCTTCCTGCAGCTTAACGCTCACTGTGTCTGCTCCTGCTCCTGGATTCCAGCCACGCCCGCTTCGAACCTGGAAGACCTGCAAGGAAGGAAGAGAAGAGAAAGGTGAAAACCAAGGACTATTTCAAACTTCTTACCTGCATCCGGAATCTTCTCGCCAGCATCCCTGAAGAAAGACTTCCATTTAAAAGCATTGCGTTGCTCGCTGCAGCGGCACGCTTCACTCACCTGTCCGAGAGACATCTCCCGGCTCCATCGCGGCTGTCAGCATCGGACGCCACATCTCTGCACCTAGGGGAGAGAGGAAGAAACAAAAGGTGAGCAGAAGGAACACAGAAGGAAAGCCTGATTAACAGCCATAATACTTACCGGCTTTTCTTCCACATTTCGGGTCGGCGCCGCCCCGTTGGCAGGTACCGTACCCCGGCCCCTATGGGGAAAGGACAAGAGACATTTCTGGGAAATGATAAGGACATTTAGAGGGATCGCCCTCATCACTACTCACCTCGGCAGTTTAACCCCTCGACGCATCGCCTTCATTCTGCACCTGAAATAAAGGACAGATCACAGGTTAGAAAGACAACATAAAGGGGGCCTCACTTGAACTTTGAACTTTCATACTTACGGCGCATCGCTCAGGAAAGTCAAGTGAATTTTGCCAGCGCCATTCTGAAAACCAGTGAAGTAACTGGACGAACACGCACCCCTGCACCAGAAGCAGGATGGAGAGTTCATCCTTCCAAACCATAAGGTGAGCTTAAACCGGGGTTTGGAGGAAGTTAGAGAGGAACGAAGGGGGAAGGGGGAAAGGGGGGAGCGAGCACACTATTCTGCATACTGTTAATCCCCTTTCTCATCTGCAGAAGGATATTCCTACGGGCCAGGCAAGCACGATTTGGAGGTCCTGTCCAATCGGTGTTCCGGGTCCTGCGCATCACGCTAGAAGAGGCCACAGCAATCCAGACTAGACCAGCGCCCCCCGTGGGAACCAGGTGAGCGTTACACTCAGCGCCTCCAAGGTGTGATGCACCCGTTGCTATTCCAGCTCCGGCAGCGTCTCCCTCCGGCAGTATGTTGCAGTGCTTCTTCTCCTGAGGCAGGCCACAGCCGGGCGCGGGTCGCTGGGCTCAGCGTCACTCCTCTTCACCTCGCGGCGGGTGGCTGCAGATCACTGTGTGGTCCAGTTCGAGCTCTGAGGGCGCATGGCAGCCATCTTAGTTGCAGCAATCATTACAGCTCGCGACTCTCAGCTCTCCCTCGGTGTTTCTTCTCCACCCAATTGCGTTTTTCTCATCAGAGGGGGCACGGCTTCCGAATCGCAGGCCTGGACCGGCAGGGAGCGCCGCTGTGTGCGTACCGCGGTTGGAGCCGCAGTCCGCTCCGTCAATAGCACCGGTAACCAGCAATCTGCATGCCGCTCTCTTACTTCTTGCTGCGCTCAACCCCAGGCACACCTCAAGTCCCCCGGCCCTCCAGACCACCGCTGACTTCCCCCAAGCGCCCGCAGGCATCCGCAAGCGCCTGGGATCGGGTGTCTCGGCGCCTCCGATGCGCGATGCACCTGTTGCTATTCCCGCTCCGGCGGCGTCTTAGGCAGTATATTGCAGCGCTTCTCCCCCTGAGGCAGGCCACAACCGGGCACGGGTCGCTGGGCTCAGCGCCACCCCTCTTCACCTCGTGGCGGGTGGCTGCAGATCACTGTGTGGTCCGGTTCGAGCTCCGAGGGCGCACAGCGGCCATCTTGGTTGCAGCACTCGTTACAGCTCGCGGCTCACAGCTCTCACTCTGTGTTTCTTCTCCACACAATTGCGTTTTTCCCTGTAAATACACCGGAGTGTAGAGCGGATCTTCTGCTTCCCGTGCATATGATTATATTTTCTCCTTCATAACGAAATCAGGCAGGATGTGTCAGGATACCATGGCGGCTCGCGGAGCGGTGCAGATTCACGTCTGCATCGGCTCGTAGCTGGCCACGCCCCCCAGTAGAAGCATTCTTGAGGATAGGTAGGTCAGTGACTTCATTGAAGCAAGTGTGAAAGGTTCCAGTACAGAGGAAGAGATTAAAGAGAGATGAGAGATAGATGCACATTATTGGGAAAAGCTGTTTGATAATTTAAGAAGCAAAGGGGTCCATAGGAGTACAAAAAGAGTGGGTGATCTGTAAATTAAGAACCAGTTCAGTAGGTATGGTGAGGAAGAGGGAGCAAAGACTACATTGGCTAGTGGGGATTGGAGGTGGAAGGAAGTGGGGGAGAGTGCCATGATGCCTACCCCCGGGGACCCAGACCAAGTCCAGTAACCCTAGAAGCAGGCATCAAGTTATTCCAAGCAAGCCCAACAACCCCTGCTAGGGGCTATTTGGGTGCAGTCCTGGCGTCTATGGAGCCAGGCTCATATGGAGAGCCAGTCCTGGCGCCAAATGCGCCAGGCTCATCGATTAAAACTTACCTGATGCAGACCATGCTGCAAACCTACCTGATGCAGACCATGCTGCAAGAGCTCCAAGCCAAAAGAGGCTTGGAAGGGACTACTTTACCTAGGGACTATTTTTTTTACTCGGGTGGGACTACTTTGGAGGCTATTTAAACCACGCCCGAAGAGCAGCACACGCTTTGCGTTATTCTGCATCCAGCAGCGTAACGCTCACCGTGCCTGCAAGTCTGCATCCAGTCTTCTGCCACGCCCGCCTCGAGTCTGGAGCTCCTAGAAAAAGGGAGAAAGAAGGAGAAAAGGTTAGAACAAGAGCAATACCTTTGATCCTTACCTGAATTCCCGATCCATCGCGCTTTCGAGCTGGAAGAAAGAAGTTATTTAAGCGCGTCGCATCGCCTGCTGCAGCGCCGTGCTGAACCGACTGGCCTTCGCAGCATCTTCACATTCCACCACATCCTTCTGCATGTTCCCGCCGCACTCAGGGGAAGACAAGAACAGCAAGGTGAACCTAGGGAATACACAGAGGCAATATTAGTTACCCCCCATAGACTTATCTGATTTTACCACCGGGGGTATTATTCCTCTTCACGGGTCGGCACAGCTTCCACTGCATCCTCGCCGAACCCCAGCCCCTAAGGGGAAACAAAAGGACAGCAAGGTGAAACAAAGGGACAAGCAAGGGGAAACCTCCTCACCACAATAGGCTTACCTGATTTTACCGCCGGAGGCATTATTCCCCGAGACTTCATACTTTCTCTCAGCGCTTGAATAAAGGAGAAAGCAATAGGTTACATATTGACATTATCTTATCGAAATGTGTTGGATAATACAAATCCTTACCTGAATATTACCGGTTGCCACGAGGAACTCTTCGCTAGGGTCAAGCTGCAACCTGCAAGGAATCGGACAGAGTGAAAGTCAGACATTTGAACTCTTACAAACTACATACTTACGGCGTCCTGCCGGGAATCTCGGAGTCAATATTGTTCTGGAACTCACCAATCCCTTCGAGACAGTGAATCAACTGGTTATCTACGCGCCCCTGCGCTCAATGCAGGATGGAGAGCTCATCTTTCCAAACCATCAGGTGAGACTATAAGAGGGGACATCAAAGGTGATCAGTGGGGAGAACAGTGGGAGTGGGGGGGGGTTAACGCTCAACTCCACGGGTGGTTAATTCCCTTTCTCCATTTGCAGAAGAATATTCCTACGGGCCAAGCAAACAAAGCTAGGTGGGCCAGTCCAGTCCGTCATCTCGGCACTACGCGTCATATTGGTGGAGACCGCAGCTGTCCAGTTCAGATCGACGCCCCTGTGGGAGCCAGGTGAGCGTAACAGAGAGTCCTAGAAATTGCAGCCAAAAAGTAGAGGATGCAAAGTAATTAGCTGAAAGAGAAGAGGATACAGTAGGAGGTCAGGGAGGACCTAGCATTGATTGGGGGGAAGAGAGAAAATGTGGTTGTGAGAGCAAACAAAAGATATAAGGTGAGTGAAGTAGTTGGAGTTGACCTTTTCCAAGGTTGTGGTGACTTGAAAGCGGACCTTTGTGTACACCAGGAGGAGTAGACAGTGTCAAAAGGTGCAAATTGGAGGAAGGCTGTAAGCCCCTCCTCAAAGGTCCTTCCCGCCTGGAATATAAACCAAAAAGGAGACACCTTCACAGATTAACAGTCACATAGATACATTTATTGGTACACCATTTATCAATTGCTGGGTTTTCTGAAAATATTTTGCCAAAAAAGATAATCAAAAAATATGTGAGGTTGGGGGGCATATAAGGAATAGTTCAGCAAAAAGTGCTGTGGAAAGTGGAAAAAAAACAGGTGATGAATGAACATAGAACCCATTTATTTAGCATCAACGAAGCACTCGAGCTGAGAGAGGTGCTAAGGCTCTCTGCCTTCACAGAATCATTTGGTCCTTATATACATCTTTTTAACTGCGTTAGCATGACATGTAAATAACACAGGGTCCTTGAAAGGTAACTCACTGACAGGGTGAACAGAAAGCTCAGTGAGTAAAAATAGTGTAATACAAATAGACATGCAGGGGGGAGGCTGAACATGTGTTCTTCGCTATTCTTGGCTTGAGCTCAAGGAGAAGAGTCATCACCTGCTGGTATTTGTGGGTGCTATTTTGACCGCAGCTATTTCCTAGCTTGAGAGCAGTACTGCAACTTAAAACACACACACACAGGTCGTTTGAGTTGATGTTTGTAGACCACAGCAAAACTATTGTGTGATATTATAACAGAGGAAAAGACAGAAAATGGGTGTCCATTTGATGTATATTTCCACAAACGGTCCTTTGAACATCAGTTCTACTATATATGGTATCATTACAAGCGTAAGTTCTAATATTCATTTTGGGAAGAGAAAGGAGACTCAGTACTAATGTCAATAGCCATTATTTCTTGTATTGCTATATCTTGCATTATCATTGCATTACTAGTGATCAGGGGTGAAATGATGGCGGTCTCGGGGAGTCCAGAAGTCTATTGTGAATACCCTTACGAATATTGAAGGAAAATTGCGGGTATTGGAGAAGGTGGCAAAAGCAGACCCAGAACATGTAAAAGAGGAGATTGGGTTGAGACAGGCATGCCTAGTACATTGGGACAGGCTAGGGAAGTTCAACCATGCAAGATACCTGGAAAGGAGTCATGAGCAGGGGGACAATCCCGGCAGAATGCTAGCTTGGCTGTACAAATGAAATGATAATAGGTCCCCGATATGCTCTATCCGTAACTCGGACCATGGAGAGGTAAACACGCAAGCGGCAATAATTGGGCTTTTCTCTGAGTATTGCATGGCATTATACAATGACTCCCAGTCTGAGGCTGCGTGTGAAATACTGGACGCCCTGGATCTCATAGAACTACCAAGACTGGAAGCACAACAATCGGAAATACTGGAAGAGCCTATAACCCCAGAGCAAGTTCTGGCCGCTATCAGAACGTTGCCTTCCGGGAAAGCCCCTGCTCATATGGGCTAACAGGGGAGTTTTACAATGCCTACGCGGACACCCTGGTGCTACTCCTCACCAAGGTGTTTAATGAAGCTTATGAAGTGGGAATGCTCCCAGAGAGCATACGGGAAGCAGTGATAATCCCACTATTGAAACCAAATAAAGAGAGTAAGGACTGTGGATCGTATAGACCACTGTCCCTCTTAAACCAAGATAGCAAGATCCTAACCGCAATCCTGGAAAACAGACTCATGAAGGTGACCCCCCTGCTGATTAACCAAGACCAAATGGGATATGTACCGGGCAAAAGCATCGCAGAGAATCTGTGTAGACTACCTCATGTCATTTATAGCACAAAGTATAGCTTTGTGCAATGTGCTGTAGCATTATTAGACGCGACTAAGGCATTTCACTCTGTCCATTGGAACTGGTTGTATGCCACTATGGTCAAGTTGGGAATAGGGCCGAATTACATGAAGTGGGTACAGTTAATATATACAAAACCGATGGCCAGGGTCAGGACAGGGAACACGTACTCAGATAGGTGGCAGCTACACAAGGGCACAAGGCATGCCTCTTGTCCCCCATGCTATACATTATCACGGTGGAACCTATAGCATGGGGCAATTCCTGCTACACAGTGCAGTGCTCAGGGTGATGAAGGGGAGGTGGCCATGCAGTAATGACGAGACAATAGGAAGCAAGAAAATAGAGGACCTGCACAGTGTATCAGAGGTTGCACATGCTATTTCAAGGATCTATGAATTATTGAAAGAGCGGGACTCAAGGGCAGAATTGAAGTGCAAGGGGAGATGGGAAACTGAATTGGGCAAAAGATTCAAAGATAAAGAATGGAGTGCCATAATACTATATCTTAAAAAGGTCTCCAGAAACACCAGACTGCAATTGATACAACTCTACATCACACACAGGGCATACCTCACACTGGTGGCAATTGCAAAATTCAGGGGAGCAGGCAGACAGGAATGTCCTAGATGTAGAGAAGAGGAAGTACGGCTGATACATATGTTCTGGGGATGCCCAGTGGTACAGGAGTTTTGGGAGGGGGCAGCGCATAAAGCGGCCCAGGGTGGTATAGAGTTGGACATACAATCAAATAAGAGGAGTGCGAAGAATACATCATTGAACAAGCTTAAAGATTTAATGTATATACTAAACGCTGCATAGCCATGAGGTGGAAGGATTCAAAAGGACTGAGTGTGGCCAGATGGGTATCAGGTAATATTATCCCCACCAAAAATATCACCGTACATATGGTCGTCGGGAACGGCCATAGGCGATATTTTTGGTGGGGATAATTCATGGGATAAATGGATGGGGGTTGCGGGGGTGTCCCCTGCTCCCTTTTGAAATATATGGAGGTTGCGGGGGTGTCCCCCGCAGGTTCCATGGGGTAATATTGCCGCAAAAATATGGCGAAATTTTTGTATGGCGATATTTTTGCAGCGATATTATCACATGGAACCGCCAGATGGTGGGATGATTTAAGGAAATGGTCAGCAGATGAAACTGGTGTATGGGAAAGGGTGCTAAGGGAACAGAAACAAGAACTAGGCATGGACATCCAATAACGGATTGCTCTGACAGTGACCCTATTCAATCCGGACATAGGTGAAATCGCCATGCAAGATGAAGCATAAGAGGCAGACTGTGGGGCAATGGATACAATGAATAACTAGAATGTAGGCACAGGCAGGGTTGGGGGGGGCTGGAAGGTTACTGAGAATTATCCTAATGCGGTACCGAAATGAGATGTAAAATGTAACTATGTTGTTTTGTTGTTGGTTGTTACAAAATAATAAAACTAATTTTAAAAAAATCAATGCATTACTAACCGATACAGATGGAACCGGAGGTTTGAGCAACCGGGCAAGTGCCTTGCAGCAAACAGGTAGACAATGTAGAAGAAAACATGCCCCTAAGTAAAATAAGAGAACTATCATTCGGAACGCACCACTTTTCCAGCCAAAAGAGCTGATGCTGCACCAAAAGGAGCTAGTAAGGTCCTACATGCCAGTGGGCATGTGGGCTTGTTCAGCAATACCATGCAGCTTCTTCATTTTGCTTCGTGAACAGAAGTGGAGTTGTCGGGTAAATAGACACGGCAATTAATAATTAAATACGCCTCCCTTTTCTACAAGTATAATATCTAAATCCAACCTATTTTGTACAAGGCGTACCACCTGTAATTCTACAGTGATATTACTCAATATTGCAGTGGTGTCATTAATAGTTGCTTCTAACAATCTAGCCAGGTGACAGATGTCTCTAGAGTTTATGGCAGGGTCATACCAGGGGATGATTGCTTTAATGAGATTGCCAAATATTTTTGCACTAGTATGGTCCTGAATAACAGTTCTGCAATGCCTGGTAGGGTTGGCAATAACAGTGGGTCTAATAGATATTCCTATAAATACAAATCCTAAATGGCAACATCCACTCCAATGTGGGGGTAGTGAAGGGTAAGCGTTAAGCCCGCAAGTTAAATACACTGAGTCACCAACATAAAAAGGGAACATTGGTGTCTTCTCTAGGAATGGTGACTGTCATGTTGCAGTGGCACTATATCCTAGGAATTTAGAACCATTGTTCTCAATACAAACAGCCCCATGTATGTTGGAGGCATGGAGTTACCGGAAAGGGATGGAAAATTAATGAGGGTTATTATCCAATAGCTGTGTAGTAGGTACAACCAGGGCTGCCACAGTCACTAGGGCAGCCTGGGAGGAAAGATGAGTATACACATCTGACAAAGGGAAAATAGCATTCAGGAGAATAACAAATTCACAAGTTCCTTTCCGCAGCACCTGCTGTAGTAACTGAGCATACAAATAGGAGGAGGAAGAATGGGGACTCTGGGGGACCAAAATGACCCATTGGTGCTCCTCCAGATTTCCCAACATTATGTGTGGCACATATAATGCAATGTTTACAAAACACTATTGCTGCTTTGTGAATATTTGGGTTGCTCCAAAGTGTAGTTAATAATTTAGTCATACCACCTGCCCCTATGTTAGCCACTCCATGAGCGACTGATATCATCATAGGGACATATTTGTTTGACAACATCCATCTCCCCTTGTTTCCCCTGTCCACCCAAGACCCATCCTCAAAAACTGCATCAATCTCCCATTGTTTAAATTCCTGTAAGTTACCATCTGCTTGAATACTGACAATCATGTCAAGTGTATGCTCAAAAGGGGGATGGTCTGTTTTGCGTGGACAGGAAACATAAGTGAGAGAATATGGGAGTTTGGGCAGTTGTCTTTGCAATTGCGTCTGGAAGCGCATTGCCTTTTCCCACATGGCACTGATTTTCTTATGTGGGCCTGCATTTTATAATAGCAAGATGGCTTGGCAAGGCCAGTGAATTAAGCAATTTGTGAATAAGTTTGCCATGTTGAATTTTGGTGCCATGGGAGTTAAGAAAGCTGCGTTCCACCCAGAGCCTCACAATATTATGGGCAACCCCAAATGCATACTGGCTATCAACGTAAATGTTTACTGCAAGTCCAGAGCTGAGCTCACATG
Organism: Ambystoma mexicanum; assembly: GCF_040938575.1. Lineage (NCBI taxonomy): Eukaryota > Metazoa > Chordata > Amphibia > Caudata > Ambystomatidae > Ambystoma > Ambystoma mexicanum. The sequence continues at coordinate 1,358,806,921 of NC_090929.1, forward strand.
TTAGTGCTATAATTTCAGCCGCTTGTGCTGAATACTGAGGTATTTTATAGGTTTCCACAACTGTGTTTAATGTAGTTATGGCATAAGCTGCAGTGGACGAGCCATCGGGTAGTTTGAAAACAAGAGCCATCAACATATAAAATGCCATCAGGATTTTCTAACGGAAAAACAGTCAAATTAACCCGACCCTTCGTCTCCTCATCTGTTATTAGTATACAATCATGCAAGACATTAAGGTCATCAGAAGGGAGGGGCAACAAGGTGGCAGTGTTCAGGGTATTACATCTTTGCAAATTAATGTTGGGTGTGAACAGGGACAACTCATACCTAGCAAGCCATGTATTAGTTAAATGTTGCATTTGTGTTTTGTTCAGGAGAATATCTATTGCATGGTTAACGACAACAGTTAAAGAATGGCCCAATACTATGGTTTCTGATTGTTTCACAGAAAGGGCAGCAGCCGTTACCCCCTTTAGGCAATTTGGTAACCCTTAGCCACTGGGTCTGGGGTGGTTGAAAAATAGGCCCATGCCCTATTTTTCTCCCCTTGTGGTTGAGTTAGGACCGATAAAGCACAACCTTTTATGCACAGTTCATGCACAAACAGAGAATAGAATTTAGTATAGTCTGGTGTTCCTAACACAGGAGAGTTACATAGCGCGTACTTGAGTGCCTCAAAGCTTTCCTGATGAGACAGAGTCCAAGGAAGAGGTACAGGAGTAGTGTTAGTAGTAGGTTCCAGTAAGGGCTTAGCTAACAAAGAAAAGTTTATAATCCATTGTCTACAGAATTAAGTCATTCACAGAAATCCTCTATCCTCCTACTGTGGGCTAGCATGTTAAGTATCATTTGTATTTGTTGCGGGTGCAATCTTTTCTCTCCCTTAGTAAGTAAATGACCTAAATAAGTAACCTGCTTCTGACATAAATTTTGTATTGGGGGTATTCTTGGGAGTATGGCATTGGTCTTAACATGAATTTGAATTGGATCTACTTCCATACATCCTACATAATTTTTACTGAATGCCCACACCCTTTTATTCACTTTCTCAAGTTCAGGTGGTAAAGTGTTAGTGGTGAAAACATAACATTTGTCTAAGGATTCAGCAGAGCAAGTGAGGTAGACACCATCCGCTGAACAGTACATGTTTGCATTCAAGCGTTTTAATAAGTCCATGCCCAAAAGATTTAAAGCAATTTATCTGTTACAGCAAACTGAGCCATGCAGGAAATGAGCCCTATCTGAAAGTGAATGGGCTCTGATACTGTACTACGGACAGGATTATTGGAAAATCCCACTGAGGTGTCAATTTCCCCAGAGAGGGGTATTGAAGGCACTCATTTGTGGGAAATAGAAGTATTGTTTGCTCCTGTATCTAAAAGGAACTTCTGCTTCTTTTCAGCAAAGCAAGGTTCCATTTATGGACCTGTGGGGTCTACGGGTATTTGTACACTGCTTTTCCTCTATCCTGGGCAACCCTATGTTGCATAATAATCTGGATATAGCTGGTTTTCATAATAGTTCCTGGGAGAATACTGCTGTCCCTGGCTTGGATCAAAATAATTAGACTGTCCATGGCCCTGGTTTTCTGCATTATTAACATCAAACTGACTTGCACTGACTCCTGTTATTCCTCGTCCCATAGAACTTCCTCTTCCCCTTAGACACGTGGAATATTCCTGAATCCAATGATTTTGCAATAATGGCATCCATTATCCACTATTCCTCCTCTGTATGCTGGAGGAGCACTTTCCCCTTTTCCCCTACACATTCCTCTCAATAGACTGCTTCCTCGTGACATACCTCTCCCTCTGCCTTGTCCTGGAAATGCTTGCTGCATTAATACCTTTGTCTTTAAATCTTTTAATTTTCTTTTCTGTTCACCCTTTTCTTTTGTATGCCTATTCACATAATATCTGTCCGTAGTCAGAATTGGAGCCGCAGTCTGCATGGGTCATGTTGATTCATATGTTTGTATGTAATCTTTCAAGTGTGGGAGCAGTCCTTCCACAAAGTGTGAACAAAGGGCTTTTTGCCCTTGTATGTTAACCTAGATCCATACCACCATAAGAGGAGAAACCACCTTCCTTCCTTGCAAAGTACTTTTCTACCAACTCGCCTTCGTCCTGTCTACAGGTCGTTCATTTATCCCAGTTCATTGTTTTTCATGGCACTATTTGCTCAGTTCTGGGTAGAGCCAATATGTCCTCATGCAATTGCCGTGCTTCCCCTAAATCCCCCCACTTGATTGACAGCTCTTCACTATTCTGCTTCCTACATTGTCTCCTTATGTCAGGAGGTAATATGCATGAACGAAGTTGATCAATAATCCCGTAATGTGAATGGGCCTGTGCATATAATTTTGTTAGTCTAATTATACCACTGTTCAGGGTTCTGTCTGATTGCAGGAAAATCTTTGGTAAAAGACACCAGCTCCATCCTATTCCATGGTACATGTACATGGTGAGTTAGAGTGTCTGGGCTAAACCCTAGAACTTCTAACATAGGGGCCTGATGAGTGGAGACAGGGGATTTTGTGAGCCACTCAAGTAAGATTCAAATTCCCTGTTCACACCCCAATTCATTTAAGTTAAGGCTCTTGCAGTCTATATCCTCATACTGGTCAGGCAAAGGCCACTCCTCAAGAGACCCCTTCTGACTGCCATTATGTCCTTTATATTTTTGAAACACTAATCCTGATAACTCATGTACAATGATATTATTTGTCTGTAGGGCTGAGTTGTCATAACTTTAGAGGCAAGGGACGGTCCTTTCCTTCCTGCACGGATCCATTCTTCCAACCATGATTTAATGCATGCCACAGTTTCTGGAAGTGCGCATCCCCGAGTAGAGGGTACCTTGTCATCTTCACCAATTGTGTCTATCTTATCATCCATATTATATGGAGGCGGAAGAGGTTGTTTAGTCAATAAATATTCCAACAAGGGGTCTGGCTCTGAATTCTCAGAGGGTGCAGAAGCTGCTGTATGAACTACATAAGCATTTTTCTCTTGCATGAGTATTTCTCTGTCATCCAGTTCCCAGTCCTCTTTTAACTTCTGTTGATCGTATACTCTAGCCTTATCTTTTTCTGACTGTGGCTTCCTTTATTTTAGCTGTGCTTCCCTCATTGCTGTCTGCCTAGCTTAATCTTCCAATTTATTGTATATTTCCCTTTGAAGCAATCTAATTTCCTTTGGTCCCTTTGCTGACACCCGTTCCCTGAGGTACCCTACATTTTCTAAGTCAAAAGTCCCATGCTGTGGAATTTGAAAATTGGGATTGTCAGCAGTATATCAGTGTCATTCCTTCAAGGATAACACCACCCTAGTCCCTTTATTACCATTAATTCCCATCCCGGGGAACCTTCTGGGGGAGTTCAGAACATACTGTTCAAGTTTATTTAAGCGTTTTCTACACCCACACCATTTGGTGCTCGCATTCCCCATATTTCAAGAGCATCAATACCCCTGTGATCACAAGGTTGCAATATGCATAGGTTCACTTAAAACAGTGGTCCCCAAATATTGCAATATTAAATAAAAACAAAGAATGTATTCATATAATTATTCTAATTATTTTGTCGTCCTTCCGCTCACTCAGTCCAGTCTGTGCCAGTGTCTCTAAAGCAAAAATGCTATTGCAGGCGAGAACCTCTATCGGTGTAAATCAACTTGTCAGGATATCTGGTAAGGATAACTTAGACGGTGGCTGCAGGAAAGCACAGTTCAAATCGTGCAGTGCGCTCCATGGTCGTTTATCATCCGTTGCCTTTTTTCTACCGTGGTGCACAGTCCGGCTGGATTTAGCTGACCAGGTTCCATCTCAAAGGTCCTTCCTGCCTGGAATATAAAACAAAAATGAGACACCTTCACAGAATAACAGTCACATAGAAACATTTATTTAGCATCAACAAATCATTAGAGCAGAGAGAGGTGATAAAATATTTTTTGCTAAGGCTCTCTGTCTTCACAAAATCGTTTGTCCTTTTATACATCTTATTAGCTGCATTAGCATGAGATGTAACTTGCACAGGGTCTTTGAAAGATAACTCACTGGCAGAGTGAACAGAAAGCTTGGTCAGTATAAATAGTGGAATCCAAATAGACATGTGGGGGGGCAACATGTGTTCTTTTCTATCCTTGGCTTGTGCTCAGGGAGAAGGGTCATCATCTGCTGGTATTTGTGCATTCTATTTTGACAGCAGCTATTTCCTAGCTTGACAGCAGTGCCTGCAAACTTTAGTTGCTGTGTGTGGACCACGGCAAAACTGTTGTAACATTATAACAGGGGAAAAGAGAGAGAACTGGTGTTAATTTGATGTATATTTCCACAACGGGTGTTTCATTGAAACCAATGTTGGAGCTGAATCCCCTCAGTAGTATTTACTCTAACAGATGGCAGGGATAATCCATGGCTGGGGCAAGAGTTGGATGGTGCGAATGTGAAGGAGGGGGAATTGTTTTTGGAAAGGGGAGCTTAACAAAATGTTAAAGTCTTGGAAGTTCTGTTTGATTGAGGGGACAGGGCAAGCACCCTTGCACTTTCACACTACACATAGGTCCATCATCTACTTTATGACTAGCCTCCCACTGGCCACAAATTTGCATAATATCTCACTATGGTCTGCATGATTCTATACTGCCATGAGATAAGGATTGTATTTTAACTTGGTATAAATCTGTTTTCAGTTTGCACAAAATGCTGTCAATTTCAAACTGCTTCTCTCAATACAAAATTGCATTTGGCTTTTTGTAAATTAAATCTCACTTTCAATCAGTGTCAAATAGAAGACACATGATATATTATTTAACACAGCACCTAGATCTTTGTCAAATTAGCATTGCCCTTTGCTGCCAGCCCTCTATTCCTAGGATTTACCATGGGCAGCTCTATAAGGAAAATCTGGGGTTATACATTGGGGGTTCTATACTTACCTTTTAAACGTGACTTCTTATTTTTGGAGAATCAGTTGGGGTTCAGTCAGTCTGGAATTATTCCATCATCAAGGACTCTCTCCAGCTGCTGGTCTGGAAACCAATTGTTATGTTTTACCTTCCTCTATCTACTCTGTCTTGGTGTGTTTGTGTGTGATGTCATGGCTGAAATCCTGGTGTGTGTGATGTCATGGTTGGAATGTTGGAGTGAATGTTTACCTCTGAATGTTCATGGAGTGACAGTTGGATGAGGCTGGCTGAGGGAGATGGTGCTGGGGTATGTGTCCCAGTGTACCTGTCCTGTGTAACCTGAATCTATGCTTGTAACTGCAACTGAAACTAAGTAAAGAAGCTTATCTTTTCTACACTGAAGTCAGTAACATCTGTGACCTGGGTACCTCATTTTATCACTGGCGACGAGAATAAAGGATTATGTGGCTGTGCTGGGGGGACAGCACTGGAAAGAGAAATACATCCCCCCAACCGAGAAGACCTTCTCTCAGGCCAAGGAAGAGTGCCAGCCTCGGAGTGGCTGCCTCCTGGAGAAGATCACATGTCCCTAGGAAGCTGCCAGATGCCATGCTAATGTCTGATGCAACTACGAGGGAGGCCGAGTAACGGATCTGCAGGGGTGCAGAGTAACGTACCTGCTGTGTCAGGCCAAGTACGAGTGGGCTGGAAGTGGCTGCTTTGGTGAGAAGGCAGCCACAGAGAGAATTGCTGAGAGTGGTAAGATGCAGCCTGTCAGGGCGGGAGAACTTCTCCTTGTGCTGGTCACTGCACGTCTTGCAGCATCGCTGGAGTGCAGTTTTGATCTGTCAGCACTGGTTGGTGCTTAGCTGTGGCCTGGCAATGGTCAGGAGTGGTTTCCTTGCACCTCTGGTGTGCTGTGCCTGTTCCCAGCGGGAGCTCTGCGCTCTGTGAGCTCCTGTTGATTATGATTATATTGCCTGGAATCCTAGCTGTAGAGCAGGCTGCCACATCCTCAGCAGTGCTTTCCTCTAATGTTTTGGCACACGTCGGCCAACCACAGAAGAGGTCGCATCCACGGTGAATTGAAGGATCAGCATCTGTGCTGTGCCCCATTCATTTGCCATGTGAGGGAAGTGATCATGTGGAGGCACAGGTTTGGCTAACTTTAGGCATCAGTAAGAGGCGGTGTGTGGATTATCAGTGTGGTGGGCTCCAGAGGTCTGAAAATGGAGAGTGAGGGAGGTGTGGGAGCAGCTCAAGTATCCGGTCATGGAAGTTGGGGCAAGTTTACACTCAGCCTGAGTTGCAAAAGTAAGAATGTGCAGCTCTAGCTGGTACTGTTCCCATGGGCATGCATTATGCAAGGTTTGCTTGGCAGCCAAGGATGAATTGGTTGGGTATTGGGAGGAGCTGTGGGGCTTCTGCCGTTCGTGTGGATCCAGCCTAGCAGATCCAAGGAGTAAATATTTGTCTGTTCTACAGGAGATGGATTTAGATTTTGTGGATTTCTTCAGGAGTTTGCTGTTATAGGTCAGTGATGAATAGTATTTTGTGATGCTAGGCCTGTAGCTGGAGAGTGCAAGAACCATTGTGCGTGTTAGTTATGAGAGTCGTGGCCTCTGTCAGGATATTAGGGAGATATCTGTTATTAGGAAAATGCACAATATGTTATTTGTAATGTTTGTCTTCTCCACAGGAACTAAGGACTTCCATTGATGTAAATGTTAGGGCATGGACTCACAAGTGTTAGGATGTATATACCGCTCATTGCATTGTTTTACCCTGTGCGAGGAAGCCATGGTATCACACGGAAACACTGACACAAGAGCTGCAAGTTTCAAAACCTTTATTGATGGTTTAAAAGGAGCTGGAAACACCTATCTTGCCCTAGAACTAAGATGGGAGTATTCTCTACCATCAAACAAAAGGAAAATACAGTACTAGTCAGTTCTTAGTCAAAATAAAATGGCCCATACTAAAAACCTAATGGCTGCCCTCTTTCTAATACAGTAAACGTGTAAAGGGAATATGTAATGCAAAAAGGAAAATCATTGTTCAATAGTATGGCTGAGTAAACTCCCTTCCCCACGTTTTGTAGCATGGGTAAGATGGCACACTTGGACCTTGCAACACACTCTGACTGCAGACACAAGGATGCGATTTGTTTCGTGGACCAGGGCCCACTTGGCCTTCCACAAAAGTCACTAGTTTATCTGCTGAAACTCTCGGCTTTCTCTCACTCCAGCCCAGGTCACCTTTTAGCTTGTAATACACTTCAACAAAGGTTTGTTTCCTTCTGGTTACCACAATTCAGTACAGGTTTCCCTCAGCCGGGCTCAAACCTTTCAATCACAATGTGTGGGAGGTTCCCTTCCCCAAGCTTCAATCACACCTTCATAGGCTTCCCTCTGTCGGGCTCAAGCCTCCTTTCACTTTCCTTCCACTGTTGAAGACTTTTGAAACTGCAAGGTTTTTGCTCTTACCTCGGCATGACCACTTCGACCTTCTTTCCTCAAACTTCACTTTTTCTCTCCTACACCCTGTAAGTGGTTTCAACCTAGCACTCCACCTAAGTCAATGCCTAGCTTGAGATGCCCAATTGAAACCCTTATTTATATATTTTTATGTCAAAAGTTATTTTATTCTGGATAATGTACCCTAATATAACGCCCCTCTCTTTGAATCCGCCCGGTCTCACTGAACCAAGAAATAGGTTTGTTTTGCAAAGTTAAAATATTTATTTGCTGAATTGAACAATATATATATATGGATATTTAGGAATATGAACAATATCTGAATATCACACTTATGAATATTTATAAAATGATCAGCAATGGGTAATATGACAATAATCAACAATCTCTTTAATCAATTAGGAGTAGGAATAGGAAGAATAATGTAGCAGAGAATAAAACTTTGTGTGGGTTCAATTAAATGCAATGAGATGAAATTAATTCAGCACAGAAATGAAACTTGATATGAATTCAATCAAAGACAATGTAATCACTCTTTCCCCCTGATACTACTCATTCCCCCCAATATGCAATATGAAGAGATTGGACAGGTTTCAGGAATAACAGTCAACAATTGCAGATTCAATCCCGATTCCCCCCAGCAAGCTTAGAGAGAACAGGAATCATTTTAAAACAGGTCAAATGCTTTTAAATGTGGTATGAAATGAATGGGAAAATGCTAAAAATGACTTTAATTTGCTAAATAGGATTCAGAACTAGTGAGAGCTGCTTGGATAGGTTCAGGTAGACACTAGCAATGATTTGTGAATGATTGGCAGATTGAAAACGAAATTCAGAAGTTGGATGCAAGAAATAGCTGTTTTTACATGTGGTAAAATTGAGCCAAATGCAAAATGGCGGCTAACTTTTCAGCGCACGAGAAACGCGATTACAGAAAAACTATAAGGAATAAAATTGTGTTCCTAGCATGTACGGTTCAAAAGTTACAGAGATTTTAGTAAAGGTAGATTTTTCTCAAAAAGGGTCAAGATTTTACAAATGAGATTGCGCTTTTGAAGATTTACCAACAAGGATGGGCTTATACTAAGGGGCTATGAAGATGCAAGATACCCAACAGCCAGCCACCAGAGCAGCGGCGCCTCCGCTCCGACTTTTGTCCGCCAGGACACTTGTTATGTTATGTTATTTTGCACTTATATAGCGCCTTATATACCATTGGTATGGTCTGAAGGTGCTGGTAGGTTGAACGCCCTTGGCAACCGAAGTTCTGGTCAGTAGAGGGAGAAGAGACGGTCAAAAGGTGCGTGTGCGCAACTGGTATGTGTGCAGCTGGTGCGAAATTCCTGTGATAGCTGCTTCCTAGCGGTAGGTGTGATGGGTGAGAGGTCAGGAGTGTGTGTTCAATCTGGCCGGAATTATCCAGACCGAGAGTGGCAGCGTTAGGCCTGAGGAGAACGCCTGGCTGGGGGTGCGAGACCAGCGATGATTACTTAGAGTGATGGGGAGTGAGGGCAAGATGTTGATATGAGAACAGTTATACCGAATGGTGTCATAGTATCTCTGTGTTCTAGTTGAGTGGTGGTGTAAGGAGAGAGTTAGCGTGGGGTGTGATATGAGGTGTGCTCTTATAAAGGATCCGTGCATTCCAAGGCATAATACGGACGTCATGCAATTCTGCAATTCGTCCGCTCTCCACATTCATCGGCCCTCTACACTCATCCGCCAAGCGCATTAATCCACTCCATTTGTCCCCACTCGTCCGCTCTCCACACTCATCCGCTCTCCACACTCATCCGCTCTCCACACTCATCCGCTCTCCATACTCATCCGCTCTCCACACTCATGGGTCCTTAGCATTCATCCGTTAACTGCATTAATCATCTACGCCCTTCACAATCATTCCCTCTCCACGCTTGTCCGCTCTTCATACTCATCCATTCTCCAGACTCATCCGTTCTCCTCATCCGTTCTCCACACTGACCCGCTCTCCACACTCACCCGCTCTCCACACTCACCCGCTCTCCACAGTCACCCGCTCTCCACACACATCCGCTCTACACTAAATACTCACAACTATGGTTTGGAATGGGCCCGTCAAAGATCTGGTCAAAGGTTTGGCTGGAATTCGCTCGCCACCGGACAAGTCTCAGGAGCTTGGTTCTGCTCTCAGCAAGGCACTGTGGTCTGCATGGCCTCTTTGACTGGATCTGACGGGTGGTTCTGGGTTACAGCTCTGCTGGACTGATCTGGATCTTGGGTTCTAGCAAGGGTTCTTAGCCAGAAGCAGCCAAGACAGCACAGCCAGGCTGTTGAAATGGTTAGACCCCGTGGAGGTTTAGGGGTTAAAATCAGGTTGCAAGATTTTGAAGGCCCACTGAGAAGGGTTCAGCTTTTTGGGTTGGGCCTCTGCTTCAGGGTTCTGGAGTCTGGATCTGGGTGCTGGAGTCTGGAGATGGGTTCTTCCTGCAGAGCGCTTCGCCGGTAGATCAGTGATGGGTGAATGTGTGTCTGTCTAGGTCCTCAACAGTCCCTATTTATCCATCTTCCAAGGGGGTGGGGATGCTGATTATACTATGCCCAACCCTCTAAGAATCTGATAGGTCAGAGAATTCCCTCTCCCCTGATTTGAGAAGGGAACAGTGTGTCATGATGTGTCATCATGTGTCAGGGTGACACTGTGTTTAAGGTCCAGAGAAAAACCCTCCCCTTTGTTTGTACCCAGAAAATCTATTTTTCCTAAAGAAAAATATTTCCAATATCCCCAACTTCTTAATAATACATATTTACATTACAGATTAACTTAATGTATGTTTCTGTCAAAGCCTCATCTTCCTACGAGTTTTGGTTCACAAATGAGTTTTTCGCGCTTTTGGGTGGGGAGTGTCAGTTCTGTACCAATTTTTTTACATACATGCACATACCATCTGGGCATATCCCTGTAAATGTTCTTATTCCTAACATAATCAGAATTAGAATATGAACATTTCCGTGGTCCAGTCTCTGAATATCGCACAGATTCCAGATTAGTTTTAAACTGTGAGCGAACCTTTCATTTTAATACCCTCTAAATTCCATATTTTTTATCAGTTCAGCATAATTTGCTATAAGGCTTTTTCAAAAAGATATTTCCTGTGCTTTCTGAATACACAAAATGGTTTGTCTCCGCCCCCAAGTTCTTGGCTGGGCCAGAGAGTCACATGGGCTTGTCTTCCTGGGCAGTTGGTTTCAGTCACACCCGAATTATCATTTTCTTTCAGTTCAAGAAGACCATTGTCTCTTTACCAAGCAGCAGAACAAGTCTCATCCTCTTCTCATTAGCATCCAAATGAGATATCCTCTCCTTTTGGTGGGAAGGAAAAGGGTGGTTGTGTTCTCAGTGGGGGAAAACCTCTTTGAAGTTTTAGCTGAATCAGGTTACCTTATAGTAAATTGTGACATTGTTCTTTGTTAAAATTAAAGTTACAAATTTAAAATAAGCAAACACATCTTCAATTCCAGTCTTTTTCAACATGAAAATTAATAGTGGCAACCTATATTGCATTTGATGGAAGTCTCTTCTTTCCCCACACTTAGATTTTGAGACACAAGTTTAACATGACAGGTTTAGAGATCGCCAGCTTATGACAGAGGCGAGTAGCGGTATTGCGCCTATTTCCAACATATTTTTCCAAGCAAGCATCTTTAAATGTGGATTTTCTTCTGATAAATGTACTTCTGCTGACATTATATTTATGTGGATTCCTGAAGTAGCATGATGTTTAGCATTCAACAAGGGGGTTGGATCTTTTGTGTGGTTTATGAATCATCATTTTTGCAAATTTGACAACCAAGAAAAATGGATTTCCAAAGAACTCTGTGTTTCTTTTGCAATCAGCATTGCTTTTTCAAGTAGTTTCAGGCTGCTCTGTAGGTAGCACAATGGCGGGTTTTAGCAGTGGTCTCCTGTGTTACCACTGACATAGGCAAAACTGGATTGGCGGCCTAATCTTCAGATTTTTCCTGCACACTTCTGGGTGATTTTATCATGCATACTGCTTTCCAGCGGCCATTCTGATGTTCCTGATGCACACAGCGCACAGGAACCTTGCAGGGCCTGGACTAGTGGGTTAAAACATCCCACAAGCCAGGCCTCTTGGTAAATGTGCTTTCAAGCACAGTACTTATTTCAAAGTTCAAAGACATCTTACACTTCCAGGTCTCCCTCTTCCGGGAACAAACCTAACAGTTCAAAGACATCTTTCACATCCAGGTTTCCCTCTGCCGGGATCAAACCTAACAACACTTAAAATCTTGCATCTCGTTTCTTTCTCTTCCCACCACTTCTACGGCATAAAACATTTCACAGAGACTTTCAATTGGGCGATCTTCTTTCGCTGGACCACTCTGTTACTTTGTATCTTTAATTTTCAGTTCTTTACAATGCTTTGCTTTCTCTCGCATCTTATCGGCACACGCACAGCCTTCATTCGTCAGATACTGTTGCCATCAAATTTCCTTTAGCACAGACCAGACTTTTATTGCTTTCATCAACTCACCGGCTGTGTTAATTCATTTTGGTCTTTCGTAGCTTTGATCCTGAAGTCAAGGCTGATACCACAACAGCCGCTGCACCTCCCCAACTATGCCGTTCACCCAGGAGGGTGGCTGGTACCCTTGAAACCCAAAAGAGATTTGTCTCTTCTCTCTGGCTGGGCTTCCTCACGCAACCTTCAAGGCCCTTCCGAGGTAACCATCTCTCGCCGGGGTGTCCAAGATTTCTCTGTACCTCAGTTCCATCCCTCAGCCTGTCGCTCTGCTCTGCTTGGTTTGCCATCACCCAGGACGAACTGCTCCTTCTCATGCATTGCCTTGCTCCTTCTCATGCATCGCCTTGCCCGGAGTGTGTCTCAGTGTTCCACCTTTTAACCATGTGGGGAGAGCTAATAGGTATTAGGCGTTTGTAATTAAGGTCAAGTGCCTGATCTTATTAGTTGGACATGTCCAATGTATTGCATGGGTGGTACTCCTTTTAGTCTCAGGCCTCTTCTTCCTTGGCTCAGTGTTTGTGTAGGAAAGGGGGGTGGGATCTGGGAAGTTAGAATTTCCTATGAAATAGGATGGGACAGGGGTATTTGGAAAGGGGGATACCATGTCTCGCCACTGGGCGTTCCTCCCCCTCTCCCTGAGGATCCCTTACCTAGATGATCCTCCCACACTTGTCCAGCCCCAGGGTCTGGATCCAAAGGCGATGGGCGTGCCCTGGCCACCTGGATAATGGATCCCCAGGGTTTAGGGAGTGAAACACCCTCTGGTTTTTCACATACCCTTCCCCTATGCGGTGTGGATGTGTCTGTTTCACAGAAGACCTGAGAAAGGAAGTTAATGTTCCCCTGGTCTTCACCCTTTCGATGGTCCACCATGAAACACTATGGTTGCAAGTCCAGGAGCCAACGCACGACTTGAGAGTTTTTTATTTCTTTTATATTCATATTTATAAGGTGCTGAAAGCACGCAGGCATCAGATCGCCATAACAAGACAACAGACTTACAACATAACCAAGGAAACAAAACACTTTCAACACAATAATGATATCGAATTCCCAGAGTGCCACATTCTCAATGAAATACAGACTAGTCTACTATAATATTTAACTTCATTGAAATGGATCTGTAAACACAAAATCTAAAAAATAACATATAGACCAATTGGGCAACATCAAGGTGCCACAACTAACCAGATAAAGATGAAAAGCAAACACAAACAAAGATAGAAATCAGTTCGAGATAATTCTGAGTTTTGTGGATGTGTACATATACCAAACACTTGAGAGACTATTTATAAACGCAGGCAGACTACTGAACCCGCATACAATAATAATACAGTTAGTATTGTCCTCGGAGCACTAATTGCTGATCAATGTTCTAGGGAGGACTTTCAGGTCCTGAGATCTGACACAATTACGGCCCACTATATGGTTAAACCATGCTAGGATTTTGTTTTTTAGTGACTCTCTTGATTCCGCTTGTCTAGGCTTGACCACATTGTTAAGATAATATTTCTTGGATCTAAGGCAAAACTCCTTACATTAGAGTGCGTGCACAATTTTGAGCATAGTGGATTTCTTTGGACAATATCCTTGAATGGGAGGGGAGCACAGGCTTAGTGGGGAGTGGAATACTCTCCCTTGAAGCTGCACTCCCTGAGCTGGAAACCAGGGGGGCTAACTTTGCTTGCCAAATCGAGCCTCTATGCAACGGCTCTATAAAATCTGTTTGACAGCCCAGATGAACCCCATTCGAAGAGACAGCGGTTTGTGAAGCCTTTTCCACTCTTATGGGTTCCGTTTGAATGGGCTTCAGTGGAATTGACATGTGTAGCATAGACATTTTTGATCCGATGGAGCCCACCCAGGACTGAAATTACTCAAAGTTGGAACATGACGCAAGAGCCCACAGCATGTGATCCTTAACGTACAGCCAGTTATCTGGTATTTTAAGTCCCCTCTCAACACTTACTACTTCTTCAGGCTGCACGCTTTCTTTCAATGGCTGGCTTATCAGAGCCTGGAAGCCCCTAGGTACAGGGTCTTCTGGTTTATCTCAAACCTTGTTCATAAACAGCACCTCATTTACCCCTCCATGGGCACTATAGACATAAAGGGCCTTTGGCTGAGATTGTGTGGATATACCCAGAGGGGAACAGGCAGTACTATCATCACTCACAAGATCTTTATTACTGCACAGGAAGTTTGTAAGCAGAAGATGCTCATTCTGTAGTTTCTGTCTCCTTTTAGCACTTAGTGTTAAACCTCTGCTAGTCGGCCGCCACTTCTGTGCAGAGCCTGAAGTGTTGACAGTAAGGGGGTATCCCCATTACTCAGGGCGACAAGCCGATTACCAGCAGGCCCCAGCCCAAAGCTAGAGGTAATAAGGGGTTCAAACGGGGATTCTGAGTCATTCTCTCTATCGGACATTAGTTGCGTAGATTGCAACCTTGTCACAGGCATGTTGCTAAGGAGATGGATGGTAAACCAGCAAGTAACAACAAGGGCAGAAAAAAGAGTTGTGAGGATAATTAATGCTTACCCACAGCAACTGCCCAGTGCGCTCTGAGCAACCAGCTGGAATGGGTCTCGGATACACAGCCACCAAAGGTTTCCCTGGGAGCGACCAAAGGACCGGCCCCCAGAGAGCTATGGGAGTCCACAGCCCGAGCACCAACAGTGGCAAAAACTCACAAAAACTTGCATAAATGCCAGGGGACAAGAAAAAGGGTAGGTGAAACCCTGCAGCCCAGAGGGTACTACGGACCATGTCAATACGGCAACACGGCCAGACTCCCAGCCCACCGTTCCACTGTGGCACAGCCCAGAGCCACCGGAGGGCAAATGCCGCAGGGGGGGCAGGGACCGAGGAGACTGTGGGCCATACAAAAGTAAGAAAGGAAAGGAAAACTGCAGGGATACCATCCGACAACCAAACGGATGGAGATGTGGCTCGCTGCTCACTGCTCATCCTGCTGTCGTATTCTGAGGAAGGCACCCAACGCCGAAGCAACGCCGCGTCAGGCCACACCGTCTGACACAGCAGCCTCCGACACAGCACATCATTGATTGTTACATTCTTTCGTCTGACTTATACAAACTAAGGGTGAATGATCAGTAATAAGGGTAAATGTCCTTCTCAATAGGTAGTACTTGAGATGGAGGATCATCCATTTGATGGCAAGGGCTTTTAGTTCTAACACAGAGTTGTTTTTTCTCTCTGGGAAATAGTTTGCGACTGGTAAATAATATAAGAAGTTCCAAGCCATCATGCATTTCAGACAGTATGGCTCCTAATCCAGTCGGGGAGGCATCAGTCTGTAAAACAAACTCTTTCGAGAAGTCTGCCACTTTCAATATGGGGTTCTGACACAATGTTTGTTTGAGGTTGTTTGTTATAAGAAAGATCATCCTCATCGGTCCAATGAATTTTCTGGGGTTCTGCCTTTTGTAATTTATCTGTCAACCGTGATGTTTTGTCTGAACATGTTGAGATAAACCTGCGATAACACCCAATCAAGCCCAAGAATGCTCTACGACCTGTTTTGGTCTTGGGAGTGGGGGCATCTAAAAGGGCTTTCGCCTTTTCTTGCTGAGGCTGTACACTACCATTTCCCACAAACAAGCACAGATATTTAACGGCGGATTTAGCCAGTTTACACTTCCTAGGGTTGGCAGTAAATACGGCCTCTCAGAGAGCTCTCATAAAAGTGTAAAGATGGGAAAGATGGTCCTTCCACGTTTTACTGTAGATAACTATATCGTCAATGTAGGCCCCACAGAAATCAGAATAGGGTTGTAGTATTTTTCCTTAAGTCGTTGAAAAGTTGCTGGGGCCCCATGCAGACCAAAAGGGAGAAATTTAAATTGGAATAGCCCTATGGGTGTCGAGAAGTGTGCTTCTTCCTTATCCGGTCCCTGTACAGGGACCTGCCAATACCCTTTAGTTAAATCTAGAGTTGACAAGAACACTGCGATGCGAAGCATAGGATATGCATCAAAGGCAGAGATGGCGTTGACTTGCATAAAATCTATGCAAAATCTCCAAGACTGGTCTGGTTTAGTTACCAACACGATAGGGGAGGACTATGGGCTTGAAGATGGCTCGATAATATTTGCCTTCAGCATATTTTCAACCTCATTAATCACTATCTTCTTTCGCGCCTCTGGGAGTCTGTATGGTTTTAGATGAACCACTTTTCCTTTTGGGGTTCTGATGTAATGATAAGTTCCATGTACTCTCCATGGTTTTTCACAAAATACAGTGGGGAAAGCAGTAACAAGGTCCTTTAAATTGTTTTGTTTGTCTTAAGGTAGTTCTTAGGGAATGAGTTCTAGTTTATCACTCTCCTGGGGTACCAAACAGGATAACATGGCAGAGTTAAAAGCAAAAGGGTTCTCTTTCCATTCTTTCAGGAGATGTACATGGTAGAGGTGGGTCTTTTGTCTTCTATAAGGTTGAGCTACCCTACAAGTACATTTTTCAGTTTGCTCTAGTATTTGATAGGGCCTGTGACATTTTGAAACAAGCTTATTTTTTATAGAGAAAGGTAAAAGAACCAGAACTTTCTGACCAACTGAAAATAATCTAAGTTTTACATTTTTATCATAGGAAAGCTTCTGTTGTTTTTGAGCTTTTTCCATGTGAATATGAACTACAGTGTTTTTAGTAGATTCATGTGTTCTCGTAACTGGGTGAATGTCTGTGAAAGAGGTATTAGTGCTCCTTCCCTTTCTTCCCCGGTTTCCCTGAGCATGTCTAGGAAATCTCCTGGTTCTCGACCATACAATAATCCAAAGGTGGATAATCCAGTAGATGCTTGAGGGGTCTTTCTCACTGCAAAAAGGTCCCAGGGAATCATGCAATTGCAATCTTTCCCCTCCTCGTCTACTAACTTGCTTAGAATCGTCTTGAGGGTCTTATTAATCTTCCTACCAATCCATCGGTTTGGGGTTGGTACAACGAGGTCCTTAAGGTTGTAATATGTAGCAATTCCTTTATTTCACCCATAAGCTTACTCGTGAAATGTGTCCCCTAGTCAGTTAGAATTTCTTTGGGGAATCCAACTCTAGAAAAGAATTATTGCAAATGCTTTAAGATTTGCTGGGTGGTGGTATTTCTCATGGGAAAGGCTTCTGGGTACCTGGTGGCGTAATCAATGATCACAAGAACACATTTGTTGCCCATCTTAGAAGTTTCAAATGTCTGATAATATCCATCCCGATTCGGGAGAAGGGAACTTCGATTATCGGTAGTGGATTTAAAGGGGCAGGTAGAGGTATATGCGAGCTGGTCTTTTAACATTTCTCACATGTCTGAGCAATGTTTTTCATATCAGCATGTATCCAATATAATTTCCCACTAATGTGAGCTTGGGTCTTAGACTGTTTTAAGTGTCCCCCTGTCAGGTGAGAGTGTTCAATTTCTAATGCACTTTTCCAATAGGTTTGGGGTACTATCATTTGGGTTTTACTTATGCCTTTCCCTGAGGTTTCTCTATGATATAGTAGTCCCTGTTTCAGAAAGAAAAAGGGATTTCTTGTTTCTTGGCCTTCTCCCTCATGAATTATTTGCAAGAAAGCCTCTGCCAGCATTGGGTCATTTCGTTGGGCGAAGGCTGAGTCTTGAAGAAAGGTTTTTTCATCTTCCACTTTGGCTCCAATTTTAAGTCTCTCATTGGCCTCCCCAAAACCTAAGTTACCTCTCTCAGTTTCCTCAGGCTCTATCTCTTCCTCTATATGGGGAAATAAAGCTTTCTTAAGAATTCCCTGTGCATTCTTGTCCACAGGTCGCATCTCAAAAGGGGTTTCTCCATGATTTTGCAAGAGTGCTTTTATGTCTCCCCTAAAGTCCGGATCTATAACTCCTGCAAGTACATCCAGACCACATTTCCAGGCTAAACCAGATTTTGGTGACATGCCAATGTAACAACCAGAGGGGGGTATTAGAACTAAGTCAGTGGGAATCAGTCCACCTTTTCCTGTAGGGATGGTAGCCTCTCTACTGCTCCATATATCAAAGTTGATAGATTCTTTTGTGGCGGTAGTGGGATCTGAGGCTCAGTTACTAATTTTCCTGAAATTGTAGGGTTCCTCAACTTCGTTCAATTGAGTCGTATCCCATTCTGACACCATATATGAAGGAGGCATGGTATCACAAGTAGACACTGACACAAGAGCTGCAAGTTTCAAAACCTTTATTGATGGTTTCAAAAGGGGTTGGAAAACGCCTATCTTGCCCTATAACTAAGATGGGAGTATTCTCGACCATCAAACAAAAATAAAATACAGTCCTAATCAGTCCTTAGTCAATATAAAATGGCCTATACTAATAAACCTAATGCCTGCCCTCTTTCTAATACAATAAATGTGTAAAAAGAATGTGTAATGCAAAAAGGAAAATCAGTGTTCAAAAGAAATGTCAGTATAGCTGAGTAAACTCCCTTCTCCACATTTTGTAGCACAGGGTTAGGTGGCACACTTGGACCTTGCAACACACTCTGGTGTGGACACAAGGATGCTGTTTGTTTCGTGGACCAGGGTGCACACGGCCTTCCACAAAAATACACTTGTTTATCCACTGTACCTCTCGGCTTTCTCTCACTCCCGCCCTGGTCACCTTTTAGCTTTTAATACAGTTCAACAAAACTGTGTTTCCTTCTGGTAACCACAATTCCATACACATTTCCCTCCACCCGACTCAAACCTTTCAATCACAATGTGTGAGGTTCCCTTACCCAAGTCTCAATCACACCTTCATGGACTTCCCTCCGTCGGGCTCAAGCCTCCTTTCACTTTCCTTCCGCTATCACAAGACTATTGAAACTGCGACGCATTTGCTCTTATCTCTGCATGACCTCTTCGACCTTCTTTCCTCAAACGTCACTTTTTCTCTCTTACACCCACGCCTCTTGGTAAATATAGTTTCGAGCACAGTACTTATTTAAAGGTTCTAAGATATCTCACACATCCAGGTTTCCACAACTCCTGCTACACCTTCCCAACTCTGTCATTCACCCGGTAAGGTGGCTAGTATCCTTGAAACACAAAGAGGTTTGTCTCTTCTCTTGGGCTTCCTTGTGCAACCTTCAAGGCCCTTCAGAGGTAACGATCTCTCACCGGGGTGCCCAGTGTTTCTCCGTACCTCAGTTCCATCCCTCGGCCTGTCGCTTTGCTCCGCCTGGTTTGCTGTCGCCCTGGAAGAGCTGCTCCTTATCATGCATCGCCTTGCTCCTTCTCGTGCATCACCTTGCCCTGCGTGTGTCTCAGTGTTCCACCTTTTAACCATGTGGGGAGAGCTAATAGGTCCAGGTGTATGTAATTAAGATCAAGTGCCTGACCTGCTTGATCTTATTAATGGGACATGTCCAATGTATTGCGTGGGTGGTATTCCTTTTAGTCTCAGACCTCCTCTTCCTCGGATCAGTGTTTGTGTAGGAAAAGGGGGGATCTGGGAAGTTGGAATATCCTATAAAATAGGATGAGACAGGGGTATTTGGAAAGGGGGATACCATGTCTCGCCATCGAGCGTTCCTCTCCCACTCCCCGAGGACCCCTCACCCAGGTGATCCTCCTAGACTTGTCCAACCCCAGGGTCTGGATCCACAGGTGATGGCTGTGCCCTGGCCACCTGAGTAAGGGATCCCCGGGTCTAGGCAGTGAAACACCCTCTAGTTTTTCACACCTGATCGACAATGTTGGTCTACTACTTATAGTGTGTGGAAATTTGGAAGTGGGTGTGCATTCCTGTGGTAGCATTTGTCATTTTTAGTGTGATTGAGGAGTGTTCATGTTTTTGGCACAACCTTGGAGTGTTTACTCTTGTGCATTTAGGTTTTTGGGGTTTAGGTAACCAGCACTAATGTTGGGGTGCTCACACATGGTAGTTTTATTTGGGGTGGGGAGGGGGGTTGGTACCCAACACTATTTTGGGGTGTTTCCCCTCGTGCCACCTGTTTTTTTTATTTTACCCGGCACCACGTTGGGGGTTTTCCCCCCGTGCCATCTTTGGGGTTTTGTACCCAGCCCTATTTTGGGGTGTAACCTGTGCCATCTGATGTTTGGGGGTTTTGTACCTGTCACTACTTTGGGGTGTTTTCCCCCATGCAATCTGGTTTTTGGGGTTGGGGTGTTTTCACACTTGCCATCTGGTTTTTGTTTTTATTGTACCTGGTACTATCTTGATTTGATTTGATTTAGGATTTTTAACGCGCCTATCCCAGGGGAACCAAGCGGCAAGCCACATCTAGCCGCAGATTTAAATTAAAGTACATTCAATCATAGTAATAGCTACTCAGTGAGATCTTACTCAAACAAAAATGTTTTGAGCATGTTTCCTGAACACAATCAGAGAATCTATATTCCGCAAATAGAGCGGCAAACAGTTCCACGCATGAGGGCCAGCTGCTGTAAACCTTCTGTCCCCCCAGTGAACAAATCTAGAGGTAGGAACTACCAATAGATTTTGAGTAGTGGACTGTAAGGATCTAGTGGGGATGAAGGACTTAATCTTAGAAATAAGATATGGTGGTGCCAGGCCATGCACACATCTGTAAACCAAGCACAAAAGCTTAAACTGAATCCGTTGATGGACCGGTAGTTAATCTAGTTTCCTCCGAAACTCTGATACTGACTCTTTCCATGGTAATGAAATGACTAAGCAAACTGCTGAATTTTGGGCCACTGCAAGGCGCTACAACTGGTATTTAGGACAGCATAACAGGAGGCCATTGCACTAGTCCAGCCTGACATCAATAAAAGTGACTACTACAGTTGCTCGATCCCCTTCTGAAATAAGAGGGAGAAGCGGTTTCAACATTTTCATTTGGAAATACACTGATTTAATCATCTGATTGACATGCAGATTATACCCCAAATTTGTTTGCCAGATGCAACCTAGATTCTTTACTGATTCTGCGTACTTGGAAGTAATTCTGAACAACGAAGGACATGGAACCATTGGGAATAAAGTTTCCAGTTTCTTCTCAGAACCAAAGATGATTATTTCTGTTTTATTGGGATTAAGTTGGAGCTTGTTATCAAGCATTCACATTCGAATTTTCTTTGAACATTTCAAAATATACTCTGATGCCTCGACTGGTTGGCTTAAACTAACATAAATCTGGATATCGTCTGCATACGAATGATACTGAAGATTGAATTGCATACATTTTTTAGTAAAGGGCAGATATGGAGATTAAATAACACCGGAGACAAGGATGAACCCTGTGGTACTCCACAGGATATTGTCGGCATTTGTGAAAGGAAGGGACCCAATTTTACCTGTTGAGTTCGATCAGTCAGGAAGGACTCAAACCATCTCAGTGCTTCATCAGAGACCTGTGCCAAGCTACTTAATCTGGCACTGAGGATGTTAAAATCAACCGTGTCGAAAGCTGCCCCGACAAATCCAGCATGACAAGCATGGTAATATCACCATTGTCAGCATTTTTGAGTATGTCATCCCATACCTTAAGCAATGCAGTCTCAGTCCCATACCCCAGCCTAAAGCTAGATTGATGTATATATAAAATGTTGTTACTTTCAAGGTGGTCCTGGAGTTGCATAGTCACAACTTTCGCAATCGGGCGATACTTTGCCAGGATCTTATGATCCAGACTAGCTTTCTTCAAAAGTGGCGTAAGGTATGATTGTGTTAGTTCCTGCGACACATAGCCCTGGGCCAATGATGCATTTACAAAGCTCTGAATTGGTCCACTGAAGGCTTCTGCATGCTGTTTAGCTAGGTATGCTGGGATAGGATCATATATAAGGTTAGTAGGTTTAAGAGCACCTAAATGTTTCTCGATGGTTTCCTTTCCCACTGGAACAAAATTGAACTCCATATGGGTAGATTTTTTTACCACCTCATGGACAAGATCAGATGAACAAGAGACAGAGGTACACTGACTGTCAATATTCAGTCTGATCTGTTCAATTTTATCAAAGAAGAAACTATTAAAATCATTAGCCATCTTCTCACTAGGACACAAGCATGTATTAATACATTCAAGATTCGCTAGGTTTCTAATGGCTTTGAAAAGTTATTTCGGTGTGTTTATTGCCAGATTAATCTGCTTCTGTAAATTGTGTGCCTTTGCCTACTTAATCTCAAATTCATGTTGTTTTAATGCTAGTTTGGCTATTTTAAGGTCAGCACTAGTCTGGGTCAGGCACCATTTCTTTTCCGATTTCCGGTAATTGTTTTGGCATTGCTTCAGTTTCTCACTGAACCATTGATTCCTTCTCCAAGCAGTTTTTACATTTTTTTATTTTAACAAGCGCCAAAAGATCACAGTTCGCCTGTAGTTGTTGCATCAGGCTAGCATAATCCTCTGCGCCACCTGTGCTGTTATACAGTTCAGGGATGAGTCATTAATTGGCATCTGATATTTGGTCCAGGTCGGTATTCTATAGTAGGCAATAGTCTAGTTATGTTTATATTAGACACTGCAACTGACTTGTTCAAATACTGCATCCTTCAAATTAAACCCTCTAGATAATATAGGATGTAGACAGTGTCCATTTGAATGAGTAGGTAGATCCGAAAGAAGACAGAGTTTATGCGAATCCATAATACTTGTAAGATTTAAACAATCAGTGTTTCGGGCTCGTTACACCAGATATTAAGGTTTACTAGAATAGCAATATTTGGCTGATTACTAGCTTCCACGACTAAATAGGTATACATAGTATTTAAAAAAGTAGTAGCCGATCCTGGACGTCTATAACACAGGATGATTTTAAAGGACTCATTTGAAGAGAGTTGGTAGGAGCAGGCTAATACCTGCGATACACCATCCCATTTCTCTATTGAGACATTTTATTCGATAATTAGCTTGTATCAGTACATCGAAATACGACTGGCATATGCCAGTAAACCAAGAATCTGTGATCATAAAAAAAATCAATGGGCCTCATTACAACTTTGCCGGTCTGGAAACAACGGTGCCAGTTTTACCGGCACGGTTACCGTCGGACCCGTAATGAGGCCAAATGTCATGTACTTGAATAAAAGTAGAGGTCTGGTGGGCGGGTGCCCCCCCGCCCGGCAGGTCTGACTTGCTGGGTGGACCGGCACCCGCCCACTGACTTTCACAGAAGCAGCGGCACCATTATTACCCATGTCAGTGTTTCCGTGGTCCCCATTCCCATAGAGTCCTATGGGACTATGGGACTCTATGGGAATGGGGAACAACATATTAGCGGCGCCTGACTTTTCGGCCGCCAGGGTTGTAATACCCCAGTGTTACCCGTAAACCAGGCGCTGGTAACTATTTACGGGTCCGGCGGCTACTTGTAGGTTTTACCAGCACGGTTACCGCCAGACCCGTAATGAGGCCAAATGTCATGTACTTGAATAAAATCATTAATTGAAACCACATTTTTTGTTGCTCACCTTGCATTAATAAGTGCTAGCCTGAAGTTCAAATCAGCTGAGGCCACAGTAGAAGAAATGCTGACTGCCGCTCTCTGTATAATCTCTGCATCTCTGATTTTGTTTACAGTGCAGAGGGGAAAAAATCCAGACTAGTAACCTTAAGCACAAGCAGAGCAGTTCGTGAGTAGCACATCCTGTAAGTAGGAACTAAAACCAAAAACATTAACCTACCTTCTCGTGTAGGATCCCGAGAACCAGCGTTCTGGCATACACAAGTACACCACGGACCACTACAGACCAGCTTGAAGATGTCGCACTGGCGCTGTCGTGCGCGTTGAGTGAAAAATACCTGGGAAAACTACTAGTGCCCTGGGAAATGTAGTGCAGAAGTGGCTTTCTCACTTCCAATGATACAGCGTTCTAACTGGGTGTTGCAATGTTCTTTTGTAATTTTTAAAGGAAATTAGCAGCAAAATGCAATCTTATTCTAAAAACGCAAAGTGAATATACTAACAACAGTAGAAACAAAGTGATGTTTTAAAAACACAATATATTCTAAAATCAGTGTAATAGCAAAAACAATTTAGAGCAAGCTCAGTCGCATAGTACGTAGTATACAATAAAAGTGGTGAAACTAGTTCACAAGAAGACAGCCTGTTTTTATGGGCCACAGACTGGCGTGACGTAGTCGTGCCGGTACTGTCGCGCCCGTTGGTTGAAAACAAGTTCCCTGGGCAATGTAGTGCAGAAGTGGCCTTCTCACTTCCAATGATACAGCGTTCTAACTGGGTATTGCAATGCTCTTTTCTCATTTTAAAAAACACATTATATCCGAAACAAGTGATGTTTTAAAAACACAACATATTCTAAAATCAGTGTAACTAATAAAAGCAAAAACTATTTAGAGCGAGCTCAGACACATAGTACATAGCATACAATAATAGAGGTGGGGTGTTTCGCCCGTGTCATCTGGTTTTGGGGTTTTTGTACCCAGAGTTATATTGGGGTGTTCCCACTCTTGTCACCTGTTTTTGAGGTTTGGTACCCGGCACCTTTTGGGGTGTGTTGACCCATACCACAGGTTTCTGGTGCAGAGGTGTTGGACACCTAGTGTTGATTAAGAGTAGCTATGTTGTCACCCGGCACAAAAATGTGGGGAGTTGGACTCTCGTGCCATGTTGGGAGTTGGACATCTATTGGTGTTCCTCTTAACTTTGTTACATTTTTGGTTTGCTGGCTTAGAGTGGTCACAGGACGGCAAACCTAATGGGATGGCAGAGCACAGTGTTGATTTT
The DNA here is from genome assembly GCF_040938575.1 of Ambystoma mexicanum. NCBI lineage: Eukaryota > Metazoa > Chordata > Amphibia > Caudata > Ambystomatidae > Ambystoma > Ambystoma mexicanum. The sequence goes on from NC_090929.1 coordinate 1,358,831,503, forward strand.
TCCGGCCTGCCATCCCGGGTTGTGGTGGTCATGCGAGGGTGGTGTTGGTGTGTGAGGTGGAGTAGAGTGTTTACTTTTGTTGGTTTTTGAGTGAAATTTGGACTGTGAAGGACATACTTGTGTTTTGCTGTTTTGTGGGTGCCTTTATTCTGGTGATCATTCCTTTTCCATTAAAGGGGGAAGATATGTTATGTCTTGCCTTCTTCCATCTATTCTGTTCTGGTGTATGTGATGTCATGGCTGGAGTCCTGGTGTCTGTGATGTCATGATTGGAATGTTGAAGTGAATGTTTATCTCTGAATGTTCTTGGAGTGGCAGTTGGATGAGGTTGGCTGAGAGAGAGGGTGCCAGTGTCAGTGCATATGTCCCAGCGTACCTGTCCTGTGTAACCTGAATCTTTGTTTCTAACCTGCAACTGAAACTAGGTAAAGAAGCTTATCTTGTCTACACTGGACCAAGTGTCATCTGTGACCTGGGTACCTCATTTAATCTCCAATCTCCAATATGGGCTGATTATCTGTCTCTGAAAGGGCTTCTCTCTCCAGTTTGCCTAGGAACCAGTCATCCATCAACTCTGCTCCCCCGCCACCTCATTCCAGTTGTATACAGAAATATTCTTCAATATTAATCTCCCACTATTTATCTCCTAATTCTGTGTGCAAGCAATTTTATAATCTTCAGCTCCTTCGCTCATCTTGTGACCTGAAAGGAAGGGCTATTCCCGTCAAGCCCTACGCATGCATAGGTGGGAGGAATGTCACTCCAAAAATTATGGAGAGGCATTTCTTTTTTTTACACCTGTATTTATAATGTATCAATTATAACAGTTATAGTTAATCACAACCAAAGGAAAGTTACATTACATGTGCATTTGGGGTAGTGGGTAACATGATTAAGAGGATGCACTGACTGTCCTCTAATTTATAATTCATAGGGTGCTTGAGATATCCATTTCAACCTCACCTCCCACCTACCCATTATAGAGCTGGGCGTCCTGTCCTCAGCCACACATGTGCTTCCTATTGTCCTGTTGCATCAGTCTGCTGTGGCTACGTATTCCCTCAAGCAATACAGATCTCCTTCGGTCTGCTAGCCGTGGGCTGCATCCCGGCATATATCACTGACTGATCATATCAGTATATCAAGTTTGTCAGCCAGATTCTCACCTTTGGAGACTTTGCGCACTCTCCCCCAGCACATAGGCGCCACATTCCTCCTAGCCACCACCGTTTCCAGATGGTCAAATCTTGATTCCTCCTGCATCTCTAGACAGAATAGGCCCAGCAACTGAAATGTAGGGCCCGCCCACAGATTCACACCCACTATTCTGGACATTTTATTCCTGATCTCTCTCCCAATGCCTTGCACCCTCCCACACCAGCAAGCCAAGTGTATACAATTTACCAGATTCCTTGCTCACCTCTTGCATTTGTCTGGGATGTCTGCATTGTATGCATGCACCTTATGTGGGGTGTAATAGGCCTGGTGCCAGTACTTGAAATTAATCAACCTGTGCCCCTGGATCAGGGATATTGTCTGGGTTTGTTGGCATGCTTGCGACCACTCCTGATCCATGAGTGGCGCCCCTCACATCCCTTCTCACAAGCCCTTGCTGCTAATGAGGTAGGTTCCCTTGGTCCAATTGTATAGCTCCCCATTTGTTCCCTCAGTGGTAGTTTAGCCTTTAATATAGGAATATGGTGAACCAGGCATTTCTTTTAATGGTGTAACTGTGTATATGAATTTGCTAGCTTAATACAATAAAGATCCTATATTCTGTAGATTAGAAAGCTCATTGCAAGATGCTGAATGTCCCTGTATGATGTGTATTTGCAGAGATAAATATTTTTCTTACTTTTTACATTTTTTCTCATTATGCACCAGGCACATTTTATGTAGGCTACAAGATATATTTTTTACTTATACAATTTAATTTGTTTTAAGTTGGTAGGACCTTCCATGATGGAGAGAAATTAGTGCAAAGCTTTCAATCTTACAAGAGTGTTAGCCAATTCAATACAATTTACATATCTCATTTCAATGGAACTTTGAATTATGTTTGGTTATAATTAAGGCTCCCGGTTTTATGGTATTTATTTTTCTGCCCTTTCCATCTGTTTTTATACATATTTATATTTTGGCCATTTTCTTCTGTATTGATGCATATTTATTATTTGTCATATAAAAAGATAACTTGCAACTAATATTTTTCTGCATTTATTCATATAAAAATAATGCATTTATTAAAGTCCATATTCAGCTATACAGGACACAAATGAAGCAGAACATTTGTACTAGAACAACAAATGGTTCCTTCCTACTGTGTTTGTTGCTGATCTAAACTATATGTTGCAAGCAATTTGAAGAACTGTAATACTATTTTTCATACAGTGTTTGCACTCTCCATGCTGCCAATCTGCAATGTGATTGGCCTGCAATAGATGATTCACAGCCTAGGGAACCCAGCAAGAAGACCTGTTTTTCCATTTTTTTTATAATGAAATACAGGCAGAAAACAGATTGAATTCCACATGTATGTATGTGTAAAAACGGAAAACAGGTAGTCCTGGTTATAATCCACAAAAGGTTTTCTGCCAACAATATTAGAACTAGTGAACTGCAGTGAAATACCAGAATTGTTCCTTTATTTTCATAATGCTCCAATAAATGTTCTGAGGCATGTTGAATTATTTTGGATGTGGCAAACACAATCTTTCACCATGTGCACTGTTCCCACTTCCCTGTGCATGTTTCTAGATGTCTTTACATACTGATCAGTCAGTAGTTGAATCATTACACAATTTGCATTTGTGTCTTTGAAGCATGAAATGCAGCCTTGTTGTGCTTTTACAAGTAGAGTTCCATTTTAAACAGGAACAGTTCTCAGCATGTCCTTACTATTGACAAATCACACATTGCTTGTCAAATTCCTCTCAGCTAAAGCAGTTCTTTTGGTATCACAAATATTGACTGAAACCCAACCTCTTCTATAACCTGAACCCCATGTTGTAACCCCCCACCCATGTCACAAGGAAAAACCTGTGCATGTGTTATCATTGTCAGCTGTTCAGGGAGCCTAATCAGAGACCGCCCAATAAACAAAACTCAAAAAAGTATATTGGATAAGGATGTCAAGATTAGTGAAATGAGCGAAGCAATGAAATGCATTTAGGTGCTTCACTGACCATCAATCACACACTTTTGGGCAGGCTCGGATTAGCCTATAAGCACAAAATGCTAGTGTGGGACAGTTTTTTGGGTGAAAGGGGGCCGTTTTTGGCCCATGTGGGCTAGTTCGATAAGTTACTTCAGCATGTGGATAGTAGTTTTGATCAGTGTTACTGAATAAATATTCTTTAAAATGCACAATTTGCATCACATTTTATCAGACCCCCCTGTCCCCGCCCCCCGCAATACTCAAACAGTCACAAAAGGAATGAATTGGCATTTGCAACGGTGGCCCACATATTAATTGGTGCCCGAGACAATTGTATGCCCAGTCCAAACCTGCTTTTAGGGCAGAAAGCATATTGCCAGGGTCAAAGAGCGCAGTGTCAGTATAGTTGGCTGCCTGGAGGTGCGAGGGCATATATTTCACCATCAGGAAAAATGCGGTACAAAATCGCTCCACAGATTTAAGGGACTGCGACCAAAACCAAACTGTGTTATAGAACATAGCAAGCCAGCAGCACGTTGCTCCAGGAGGACACATAACGAGTTGATGAAAGTGGGAAACATATATGAATTCATCTGTTTTCTAGTACATAAAGATTAATCCATGCCTGGCATGCCTATGGAAAAAATCTGTGAAAAGTACAAAACGTAACCGAGATCGTGGAAGAGTGTACCCGAAAGAAGACTGCTGCCTTGGGTGATTTCTTGGTAAGGGAGACTGCACAAAGGAAACTGACATTTATTAGGCATTTTACACGTTTGGAACGACAATCTTCCCACTCGGCAATAAGGCATACAACGAGCGATAATATGCGAGCGCTTTATATGCGGATAAGAAACATGTATGAAGCACTATACACTGACACTCTCAGGGTGCAATAAAGTTTGTCACTGGCGAAAAGATGCTGAGGCGTGACCGAGTGGAAAAGGCCTCCGAACCCAGCCCTTCATTTCATGACTTCACTTACCTTGTCTTAATGCCGAAGGTGCAGGCGGGGGTCAGGCTACAGGCAGGATTCTCTGGTGACGTCAGCGGGTGGTTGTCTCTGAGAAATCAAGCGCAGGCAAAACAAAACTACTGTATTAAATTAGCGTGCCTGACTGTACGCATTTATTTTGACAATTCGCGGGCAAACACTGCCACTTTCGTAAACTATTGTCCATCCGATCCTGCAAGCTGATTGGGCACTGTCCCCTTTTTAAACAAAGAATAAAGTGACTAATCAGCTTGCAGGAACAGGCACAGCTGCGACTTTCCGCTGCAGCTCGAATCGGCCTGTAGCGAAAAATCAAGGGCCCTCAGTACTGATATGCATTTTTATTGCCGAGAAGTGGCGGCACTATAAAGTACATATTTTGAGAAGTGCCGGTACTGAGGGTACTGAGGGCCGGATAGTGCCGGCCCATTTAAAGCACTGACTGGAGAGGAAATTGCCAGCTTCTCTACCCCAGGAACGTTGTTATGGCAGCATTGTCTGTCTCTATGCAGTCTCTCTATGTGCTGTCTCTCTCTCCGTCTCGGTCCATACGAAGTCTCTCTCTATGCACTCTCTATGCACTGTCATTATCTCTCCATGCGCCCTCTGTTTCTGTACCTTCACTCGCTCCTCTCTCTGTGCTGTCACTCACTCTTCTCTCTGTGCCGTCACTTGTGTCTCTTTGTGTGCTCTTTCTCTCTCTCCACCTGTGCGCTGTCTCTCTCTCTCTGTGCGCTGTTTCTGTGTGCGCTCTTGTTCACTCTCTTTCTCTGTGCCCTGTCTCTTTCTCTGTGCGCCCTCTTAACCTGAAGAAATCCCCTCTCTTGCACCCTCATTCCAACTTCTCAAAACTCCCCATTAATTAATTTCAGCCCTTACTTTTTTCTCATCCTTCCTCTCACACCCTCGCTTTTATCTTACCCTCCCACTCTCATCCTTTCTTGATCATGTTTCCTCTTGCCCATTAATGGCACCCTTTCTCAATGGCTTCCTCCCTTTCTCTATTTCCCTTCTCATTCTATTAATTCATAGGATTCTTAGCATTTACAAGCCAGTCTCTGGTTTTCTATGAAATTATTACATCTTGTCTCTCAGGCACATGAAGTTACTTGCACCTCACATTTCACAGGGCACCATTTTTCATCATGGCAGTGAGCAAGATGCGCAATCCAATAGATGACACCATTTTGTGAATGATGCCTCACTTGCTCCTTCAGGAAGACTTTTCTGTTGTCAGTTCAAATGACATACACATCGAAATGGATAAGGACATGGCCAGATGACGTGGGGTCAATAGTGTGGCTAGAAAGGAAGACAAGATCAGGCGAGTTGCCATGAAGACCTACACTGGCTCCCTTTGTGTGCATGCATCACCTTCAAGAGCTGCTGTGGCTGTGTTATTTATTATGAACTCTTCCCCAAGAAACCAGGGAACCCAGCTAGCAAGCTCACAATTTCAGTCAGCTTATATTTACCTGCAGCCTATCACAAAAATCCAAAAGAAAAGGCTCAGCAGCAGACATTCTCCTGGTGTGTCCTAGGATCTTCTGAAACACGTCCGCCTGCCTTCCTTCATCAACCAATTCAGCACTTCTCATCCAATTCCCCTAACATCCCTCCAGCTTCAGTTTCTGGACCCCGCCCTACCTTTAGTACACTGGCTCCCCCAAGGAAACACCTTCCCATAAATGTTCGTAACCGTATTTTGCTACTCTTTTATTGCTTAAGACTGCCAAGATCTCCTACTCCCTTAACTATTTACAGCTCTCGGCATGCCTCATCAAATAACATGCATTAATAGAGGTTGCAATAAATGGATCCGTTTGTCAGCGTTTTACTTTCTGAAATCTAAACAACTTCATCCATTCTCTATTTTATATGACAAATGTAATTCTAAAAAGATATTTCAAGTATCAATTTTAGCAAAACTCTTTTCCAAAACCTTCTCAGCAGTGGGAATCACATAACGTTTTTTTTTAAATTCACTTTTCCTAGAAGCCTATTGGTTTGTAACATGCTAGATAATCTGCATGTATGTGTGTATGGGGTTTATATAGCGCAAACCTAGCTAGAAAGCCACAGAGCGTTGTACATAAAAGTGTGAGAGGACAGAGGAGGGGGACATGGGCGAAGTGCAGGGTCCCTTGGAGAGCAGGGTCGTCACTTCGCTATCATCACACTCGTTCATGCGAGCATCCTTGTACATTTCAAAGAGCTGCTTCCTGTTGACAGCGCCGCGCTGCTGACCGATACTGCTAAGTGCTGCCGTGTCATTTCCGTTCACTGCATAACCACATCTGAAACACCCTAGTAAAATGCCCTTGACAAGCAGAAACCTTTACCAATTTACTTTTATTTTCAGAATACAAACCGATGTCACTATTGCAGGCTCGTTGTTACTATCATTTGCTTTTTATGAAATGCCTTTCTTTTTTTATTATCCCCCTAAAAGTAACTATTGCCGCTGGGGCCATGTAGCAGGTTCACGGCTGCAAGGGGTGGTGCACTGGCAGCTGCGAACACATGCTCTCACCCACGGGGGCAGAGGCGTCAGTTGCCCCCGTTTTCTTTGGAAAGCAGGGGTCAGGTGCAACTGGGGGTTGGGGCGGGGGGAGTGTCATTTTGCCACCATGGTGATTCTGCAACCAAAAAGGAATACAAAATCTGGATTGGGCGCAGCATGACTCTTCGCCTGGCTGTGCTCATGCCTGGTGAAGTGTTAGCATGTATCTTTCCAAATTAGCAAGTGCTGCTCACTTCAAAGTAGGAAGGCCCCTCATCATCACCTCAGCCTTGATTGTGGAATGAGGGGGACAGACCAAAGCTGTACAGGAAATCCTAATGCAGAATGCTGCATGGACAGCTCAGCATGTTTAGTGACCATTGCTGAGATGCATTTTATTTATTGGACATTTATTTGTATGGCGCCTAAACACAAGTGTTTGCAAGTGCCACAAGACAAATTTGGGCAAAGGAGGGCACGTAGGACATGTGCCAATCCTAGCATGCAAATTCAAGACAAAGGTGGTAAGTTCATGGGAGATGGAAAAGAGTAGGAGGGGTTGGCCAAGAAGGGGGGGGGGGGTGAGCAAGTGCTGGGGGAAAAAGTGGGAAGGGATGATAAGTGTGATGGACAGAGTGGACCAGGTTGGGCTAGTCTGGGGAAGGGTGCCCAAGAGCAAGTGCTGGCAAGGGATGCTCGGAAGACTGGTAGTTTGGGTGGTCTGGCCCCTGTATGACACAGAAAGGACCAGGCCCCAGCCACAGCAGAGGGACGTTAGCATGCAAGGGGGAGAGGGAGGGAAGAGCAGAAAATGAAGGTCTTGAAAAGCTTCCAGGAACTTAAGATCCGGCTCAAGTCTGAGGGGGGCAGGGAGGCTGTTCCAGAGGGAGGAACCTGCTGAGGAACGGGATCCACCTCCCACTCTCTACTTGGAGAAACACTTGACTAGCAGAGAGTTAGAGCCAGAGGACTGAATAACTCTGACAGGGAGGTATTTAGAGAGGGAAAGCTGTATGCAGTGAGGTCCCAGGCACCAGACAGCCTTGTGGATGATGCAAAGGGTCTTGAATTTGATCCTTGCGGCCACTGGGAGCCAGTGATGAGACATTAGGGCTAGAGAGATGCAGTCCCTGGGCTTGAGGTCAATGATAAGTCTTGCAGTCCTATTCTGGATTAGCTGAAGGGGGCGAAGGGAGAAAAGAGGCAGATTGAGGAAGAGGCTGTTGCAGTAGTCCAGCCTAGAGAGAAGCAGGGCTCTGGAGATGTTGAGCTTCTGGGTGAAGGTGAGAAAAGGTAGAATGCCTCTGAGGAGGTGGAGCTGAAAGTTGGACTTCTTGGCAAGGTCTGCAATGTCTGGAGAGAAAGAGAGGAAGGAGTCAAAGATAACTGCAGGAGGGGGAGGGGGAGGCTCAAGGAGGGTGCCAGAGAGTGGGTGGAGGGGAACAAGGAGCAGGCATCCCAATGAGAAGTCTATGGGCCTCATTCCAAGTTTGGAGGTTGCCATGGAGCTATTAGCACCATGGCTGCCTCCAAAACCGTGTCCGGTCTGGTTGAATGGTCTGGTTGAATGGGGACTTACCGGGACATTCCAACCTGTGCGGGACATTCAACCAACCATTCCCCATTCGAGCCCCCATAGGGCTCAATTGGAATGGGGAAGGAGCTAATAACGGGCCCGCACGTAGCGGGCCCGTTATTAGCGCCCTGGTCCCTTAGCGGGACCCGCAAAGGACGTGTGGTCAGACCACACATAGCAGGCCGGTTATTAGCGCCCTGGTCCCTTAGCGGGACCCGCAAAGGACGTGTGGTCAGACCACATGTCGTTTGCGGGTCCCGCTAAGGGATCTAGGAATTGGGCAGTAAGGGTTTAACGGCACTGGTCTCCTTACAGGTGACCGTTAACCCTTGCCGCCCACATCGGAATGAGGCCCTATGTCTTACTGGCATTAATCTGTTGGGCTCTTTTCAGATGGCGACCGAGTGAACAGGGACCGCTACACAGCTCCACTAAATTTTCACCTAATGGGAAGCTTATGCTAGGAAAAACAGCAACATCCCGATTCAGAAAGGACAGCCATCCAAGGGACTGGCCTGAAATCGCAGGCTTGGATGACTGACAACCGTATCCATAATTATTTCGAGTGGGACAGCTGGACTCCTGCTTTATTTGTCTGGCTGCTACTTCAGACACAGAACACACATTATTGGAACTCAAAGAAATGTGTCATGTCCTGACGAAGGCCGCAAAAGTTTAGAACACCTATGATTTACAAGACGGCCGACACTGTATCGACTTTTTTCTTGGAAACATCAATGAACCTGCAAACAAAGGGCAGTTCTAGAGAAAATAAGGAGTCACAATAACCTTGTCAAATATCTGGATTTCTGGTTCATTGATTACATATTGGAGTTTGGCTCTACGAGAGATATAGGGCCTCATTACGAGGTAGGAGGTAGCCAGGGTGCTATTAGCACCATGGCTTCCCCCTTACCGCATTCTGGGTCCGGGTTCTCGGAATAGGGACTTACTGGGTCATTCCAGCCTTCGAGGACTCGGTAAGTCCCCATTCTGAGAACCATTCCCCATTCCCATAGGGCTCAATGGGAATGGGGATGGAGCTAATAACGGGCCCACTGATAGCGGGCCCGTTATTAGCTCCCTGGTCCCTTAGCGGTTCCCACTAAGGGTGCTTGGTAAAACCAGGCCCCCATAGAGGGACCCGCTAAGGGACCTCAGAATACGGAGGTAAGGGGTTACCGGTACCAGCATCCTTACTGGTGCCGGTAACCCCTTACCTCCAACCTCGTAATGAGGCCCTATATATATCCTAAAGGAGAACAATTGGATCTTTTGGGTTTGTAAAACAAATAAGATAGCAATGTTTGTCATTGTAATATGTTTGAATGTCTAAGAATTGTTTTGTTGGGAAGTGTGTATATAGGATTTGTAGTTTTTATCACATGTACATGAATAAATATATATTTGTGTAAGAAAAAAACACTAAACCATTGATTACAAATAATGGAGGATCAATTGGGGTTGACATAAAGGCCTTGTTCACGTTTGCTTTCAATTTACTGGCATTAAGGCAGGCATCATTTGCAGAGCAACCTGCCTAAATAGCAGTCAGGCAGTCGGGTATGAGAGAGCAAGAAGAGGAGGAAGAGGATGGCAGCTTAAAGGAGAGTTGTGTGTCATCTGCACACCACTGGAAATGAGGGGTGAAGGTGGAGATAAGGTGGGGCAGATAGAACCTGAAGAGCCATGGCGATAGGATAGAGCCCTGAGGGTCGCCCCAGGTAGAAAGTGAGGTGGAGGCGAGAAAAGGTCTCAATTGTACTTGGGAGGGTCTGTTTGAAAGGAAGGAGGCCAACTACACCAGTTCCCTGCCCATGATGCCTAGGGTATCATGGAGACGGTTTATGAGGATGGAGTGGTTGACTGGGTCAAAGGCAGAAGAAAGATCAAGGAGGATCAAGGAGAGTCTTTGAGTCCAGGTTAGAGTGCAGGTTTTCACAGAAATTCAGGAGGGCAGTTTCCATGCCAGACTGGTGGCCATGGAGGCAGCCATCCATTTCAGTGTGAAGGGTTGGTTGAAGATGACCAGCTTCTCTATGAGTTTGCCCAAGAAAGAGGTGATAGTGATAGGGCAGTAGTTAGCTGTGCAAGAACGGTCAGCCGATGGCCTTTTTAGCAGGGGCTGTACAAGAGAGTGCTTAAAGGGTTGTGGGAAGGAGCCAGTGGCAAAGGAGTGATTACAAAGGTCAGCCAAGGCTGGGGAGAGAGGCAATGTTATCCTTGAGGTTTTGGAGGAGCAGGGGGACACCTGTTTAGAAGAAACTTTCATATAGCGGACAACTCGGGAGATCTTGTAAGGTGCAATGGGAGAGCAGGAGAGTATTGGGGAGAGAGGGGCCAAGGGAGGCAAGAGAAGGAGGTGGGTTGGGAGCAGATGACAGAGAGGACAGGCTATCCAGTGTTTTAGGTGGGCAACCAGTGCAGTGCAGAGTGCACTGTGCACAGTGCAGAGTGCTTGGTAGGGAGGAGGAGAGGATGAGACTGCAGTAGGATTGGCAAGTTCCTTGCAGATTTTAAAGAGCTCAGCCGGGTTATTGGTGGCTTCAGAGATGCAGGCTTAGACATGAGGCCTCTTCTTGGAAGAGATGGTGAGATGGTAATGCCTTTGGAGTAGGCGGCAGGCCAGTTTATCAGCTGATGTGTTGGATGCCTGCCACTTCCACTCTGCAGCCTTGCCCTTGCGCTTCAGAGCTTCCAAGTCAGAATCATACCAAGAGTTGCATTTGGAGGCACTCTTCATGTGGATCCTCATGACGGGGGCAAGGATGTCCAGGGTGTTAGAGATAGGGAGATGGAGGTTAGCAAGAACACAGTCAGAAGGAGAGTCCAAAGAAGGGTTTGGGGTGAAGGAAGAGGCAAATGCAGCAAATGACACACTTGTTTCATCGGTCGAATAACGTAGAAGGAGACTGGCAGTGCGGATGGAGACATCATCAGGGGACAAAGGAGGTCAAGGTGGGAAGAGAGGAGAGAGTGGTCAGACCAGGAAAAAGGGCTAGTAAGAGGGTTGGAGAGTGGGATGCTTGTTGAGATGAGAGCATCCAAGGTGTGTCCGGCAGAGTGGGTTGGGCAGGAGGGAAGGATAGTGAGGGAAAGAGTGTTGCAGAGGTCACAAAAGAATACAGTAGCCACATCCGGGGAGTCAAGATGGATGTTAAAGTCCCCAAGGAAGTTAAGTTTGGGGGAGGCGGCAAGAAGAGAGGAGCACAGGTCTGCCCATTTTGAGAGGAAGAGCGAAGTTGGTCCACGGGGCCTGTTGATGGTAGCAAGAGTAACAGGGAAGGTAGGAGAGACAGAGAGCCTGCAGACTACGCTTTCAAAGGATGAGTAGGTTTGAGAGGGGATGATGGAGGCAGGCACACACTCGGGGAAGGTCAGAGTCACTGCGCCAAGCAGGCCAGGAGGGCCTGGGATTGGACAGGATCTTATAGCCCTCAGGGAGAACAGTGTCAAAAGCAGTGACGGAGGTGGCCTTGAACCACATCTCAGTGAGAGCAAGGACGTCAAAGTCAAGGTCTTCAAGGAGAGACAGATGTCAGAGGCATATTTGACAGAGGAGCGAGAGTTGAGGGTAGCTAAGTGTAGCTGGTTGTCTCCTTTAAATGTTTTCCGAGGGGGGGCACAGGGGTGGGGTGCCACCACTGGAGAGAGTGGAGAGATGGGAGAAGGAGGGGTGGAGAGAGAGGGGGGAAGTTGAAGGGAGATGGAAGACGCCTGTCAAAAAGGAGAAGGTTTGGCTGGGAGCCCTGGGCCATGATAGCGCCATTGTGATAGACATTAATGGTGCATTTGGAAGATGTGAAGTGAGCCCTGAGCACTTCCCATCTGGTGCCGCCAGTAATGGTAGAGGAAGGGAAAGGGGAGAGAAAATAAAACATATGGGGATTCCATAGGTCAGAGAAACAGCAAAGAGAATGCCAGTGATAGTCTGTCTGGAGGAAGCACTGATGTAGCTGTCTGCAATGGGCAGACCGGGACTGGAATTCAGGAGTGCCTTTTTCAATGTCTTATTTCCAGACTTCGTGACAGACGGGGGATAGGTGATGGAGAAGCAATTAGAACAGATGGGAGAGATTGAGAGTGCTAAGAGTACAGAGTGGAGGGTGTGGGGATATGGGGATATGGGGATAGCAGGAGAGAGGGTTGGGAGTACAATGTGACAGTAGAATATCATCAGACAGCCAAGCAGAACAAACATAAAATGAGCACACTAGAAGTGCATCAGATTAAAGATCATTAGCAATTGGAAGAACACCTAGACACAAATTTGCCAGAAAGTACTAAAAAGCAGTACAGAAAGGAGGAGGAACAGTTGGAAAAACACACCTAGATTCGATTTTCAGAAAACATTTAAATGCATCAGAATGTGAAGGGTGCACAGTTGGAAAAACACACCTTGGAGACAGAGCAAACAGCGGATCAACAGCGATGCAAGACAAAGGCATTTACATTAGAGTAACAAGCCAGCAGAAAAGCTAAGCATGTGACGATAAATGCAAAGGAGAGTGACAAAGCAGGGATTAAAAGAGAACATGGCTTTGATGTCTTTGTTGTAGAATTGCATGGCCCAGGTGGTCATGGGGGGCCAGCCAATCGAGGCCTGCAAGGAAGCAAGTCATGTGGAGAGTGCCATAGTGCGGGTGCACGTTTGTGAGGAGCAGCATCACAGACAGAAGAGAAGTTAGTGGTGCGGGCAAAGCAAACAGCCAGTGGGTTTTAATCTGGCAGGAATCCGGCAGGCCCAAGTGACCCAAGTTTGAATATGAAAGTTAAAGGTCAGCCGGAGCAGCAATGGTCCTGCAGGGTGAAAGGCGCTTACCAGGGGATTGCACTTCAGTTGTGTTACGTCTTCCAGGGCATCCAGGCCCGGACAGGGCCAGACAGGGATGAACTGGGCCCTTAGATGGCCTGCTGGCTCCGGGGGCTTCATCACTGAAACACAAACGATCAGCCAATCATGCATGGGCTGGAGGAAGCAAGGATCAACTGTGCAATCCACCTCGCGTGGCGGCCAGCAGCGTGATGGAAGGCTGCCTCGTACGCGTTGTTGTGGGGCTGAAGACAGATGCTGACAGAGTGCCAGGTTGTTTTGGCCAAAAGAGGACCTGCATGTAAATCATATGTGTTTTTCTAATTCCTGCTGCTAAATGTGCTATGAAATGTGTTCTTTCGATCTGGGATTGGGTGCGGCTCGCTCGCTTCGCTCGTTGTTGGACGTTCTGGCCGATAGCAAAAATCAAAATTTGGTTCTGCCCCTGTAGAAATAGGCAAAGGTTGGCACTCCTAGGGCCTAATTACACAGTAGGAGGTAACCATGCCGCTATTAGCGGCATGACTACTCCCTTACCGCCTACCGGGTTCGGGTAGGCGGTATGGGGACTTACTGGGTCATTCCGACTCTGGAACTTATTCCCCATTCCAAATACCATTCCCCATTCCCATTTTGTGGAAATCGAAATAATATTGTACCTCCTATCGCATTGTTTGAATGTATGTTGGCCTACGCCAAGTTGTCTAAAAACATTGTGTACATAGATTCCGCGGCAAGGTCTTGACCTTAATGTATTGTGCAAATCGCCATCTTGGATTAAGCTGCCATTTTAGGTACTCTTGCAGTGTGGAAGCCACCCTGAACAACAAAATGGAGGCCGAATGACATTTCGAGTGGGATTCTGGCCGTTGTGACCTCCGCACACATGAATAAGAAATATGCCCGCAGGCCACTTGTTAGGGTCGCAAACTGAGACCTTGTCCTCTCCCTGACCTACGTGTAAATGAACAACTGTATCAGCGAAACTGATCAAAATGCATACATTATGGGATTGACCTGGCTACGAACCCTAGGTTTGGTCCAAAGAATGGTTAACCCGCGAGGGGGTTGGCCAAGGCTGGATAAAAAGTATAAAAACCCAAGTATCCCGATGTTCGCTCTCTCACACTAACACGGCGAACTACCGTTGATGGTTCGTTCTGTTACTCTGAGGGCCGAATAGCTATCCGTATGTCAATTGACTTTTGGTAATTGTTGTAACTTTGAATAAAGCGCTTTGTATGTCCTTTGTAACCTGTGTTGGTGTGTTTCCTTTGGGCTTCCCGGCCTCATATCAATTTTTCTGTTTCCACAGTTGGCGCCCGAATAGGGACCCTCAAGATTGATGCCGGATCATTGAAGGTTGATGCAGACTATCGAACCGGGATCGGACGGTGTGATTCTGCTGGCCCGACCGATCGAGACGTGATACCTCGGCAGCGCTGCACGATCCGATCCTTGGACGATAGTCGTGTGGTCTGACACGGCATCTTGACGAGGGTCCAATTTTGAGGCGGGCAGATTTGCCGAAACCACCAAACGCAAGGTAAAATTCGTTAGGTAAGTCCTTTGTAAACCGTACGGTCCTCCTTAGGTTTGGTCAGGTGCAGTCGTGACCCGGCTCTTAATTTAACCCTGACAATTTGAATTTGGCGTATTGTATCTGCAGACACAATTATTGGACCAGGTAACACCAATTTTTTGAGAAATGCCTGGGAAATTGTCTAGCTGTTTTAGGGCTCTGTTCCGCAGTGATCGGCAATCCTTGGAATTTAGCCGTCCGGCACCACAGGAGGGGTCGCCGGCGTGTACTATGTACTGTAAGTATGGCATTGGTAGTACTGTATTTAATGACATTTGGCACAGACAGACCAGACATGCCTCCGAATTTCAGTGGCCAATCAATGGTAGTTTTGAGATCCCCCGTATTGAATATTTAGAATCGATCTTGTTAAAGAAAAAGGCTAGACCAGCAGCCTTTGATGTGTTACAAAATTGGAAGAAAGAAGCATTGCAGCAGCTTAAAAGTAGGGATAAACGTGCACGTCGCCATAAAACAAACGCTGAAAAAGCATTATTATATGATAAAGAAAAGCGGTCAGAATTAGTTAAAAATATGGATAGAGCCTTTTCACTCGGGGTCCAGAAAATTTACCCCTCTAAAGATTTCCATGTTTCTGAGGAATTTATTGAGAAGTTATTAAATGAACGCAGGCCCGATGCCTCAGCCACCTCCGTATGCTCCTGTCTTGGGCACTCTGCCCATTCCTGCTGTTATTCCTGTTGCTATTCCTGTTCCCCCTGTACAGCCTATTGTTTCTAGTCCTTTGGTTGTTGCTCCCCCGCCTATCGCACCGCCCCTTCCCCCTGCACCTACACCTTTGTTAAATTTGCCTATACCTCCGCTCCCGAGTGGCCCCGTATTGATCGGAGTCGATCCAGGTGCAGGGTCAAAGATTGTGACTCGTAGTACTGTTTCTGCAGATAGGAAACAGGAATTGTTTGCATGGGCTAAGCATTGCATGGAGAAAGGTGATCAAGCTAATGTTTTTTCTACATTATCTAATTTGAATAGTTTTCCAGAGAAAAATGTTTTTATCGAAGGTTTGGGGACTCATTTGTGTGTGATGTGGGTTAGATTACAAAATTCGGATCTTCCACAAGGAGTGAGAGATCTGAATGCTTTGGCACTTTCGAGGGACACAGAGCAGAAAGTATATGGACAAGTTGAAAGATTGTTTGAGTTTAGGAAAGACTTTGAAAAATCACGAGATGAGGATGATGAAGACGATAGAATATATGTACAGAAACGGTTCCTTCCATACCGTAGAGCGGCACCTGAGGAAGTACGAATTTGTACCAAAGATGCGGTTCGATGGATCTCGGATTCATCGATACCGCCAGACGAAGTGTATGACACGTATAGTCAGTATACAGTAGAGATGCAAAGAAAAGTAATTCAGGTGATGGTACAGCACCTGCAAGAGGAATGTGTAAGGAAGAAGGTTAGTTGCCCAATAGAATTATTGGGGTTTTGTAAAAGGGCTTGTTCGCCCGACACTTCTACAGCTGCCTTAGCGCTCGACCTGGCTCTATTGCTTAGTAAGCGGCCGGAGGTACCTATATCTCAGTTGCCTATGAGAGAGGTCCTCCGACCTTTGTTCCAAAAGTTGAGATCCCCGCCAACGCGGCGACTGGTGCCCCCGCGGTGGATATCCCTGCACATTATGTATCGCAATTCGTTCACGTCCCGTTTTCACGACAGGAAGTGAACACAATTAGACAATCAGTTCCCGATATTAGGAAAAACCCGACGGGGTTTTACAAAGAAATAGAGTCCGTTTTACAGTCCTCCGTGTTCACCTTGAGTGACATTGACTTGTTATTTCCTGTGCTCCTACCCGTAGATGTATGGAAACAGGTTCGGACAATAGACGATGTGCCAGGGCTGGGAGATACGTGGGCAAATCTGATTAGAATTGATGGAGAAAGACCAGCTGGTGAGAAACCGCCACAGGTAATACTTACTTTACCTGATAGGATTGTCGCTAAACTAAAAACTATAATTCCAGAAAAAAGGATTATTTGGGACAAGCTTACGGCCTGTGTCCAAGGGAAAACTGAAGGCACCACCGAATTTTTCAATAGACTCGAGCAGGTATTTTCTGACTTCAGTGGACAGGATTTAGGTACAGAGTCGGGGAAGAGGTTGTTCGTGGACACATTTGTATGTGGATTGTTACCTGACATCCAGTCACAAATTATGTCCTCTGAGAGCGCTTGGCAGGCAAAATCTCAATCTGAGGTTTTGCACATGGCTCAGTATTATGAGAACTGTGTTAATAATGAGAAGGAAAAAATTGAAAAGAGAAAGGGAGATCTGAAAACTAAAGTATTATTACAGCAAATTATTAGAAACCCCAGAGGAGGTACGACACAGACTAGAGGTCAGTACGTTCCAAAAGGAAATGCTCCTCTGAGTACTGTGAATATTAATCAATGTGCTTATTGCCGCCAGGAAGGTCATTGGCGAGCACAGTGCCCTGTCCTTCGCCAGAGGTCAAGCAGTGCAATTGGGGGTATGGGTAGACGACCTAGGGGCCGTCCTGGAGCAGGGGGCCCTGATAGAGGTCAGCTTTTGCAAGATTCCCAGCAACCTTTTTCACGGGAAAATCAGACCTCGAGTATGGACTCAAGAAACATATTTGATCACCCTTCTGCTGCCTACCTTTCTGGAGAGCTTCCTTCTGATGAGGCTCTATTTTATTAGGATTGCCCGAAGCAGGGTTTGGAACCTTTGCCTATTCCCGTTAATCAAAAAGGCCCCTACGTTGAATTATTAGTGGGGAATAGGAAACACCAGTTTTTGATTGACACTGGAGCACAGAAGTGCTCCATTGATCATTCCAGGGTTCCAAACATCCCACTGTCAGGGCAAACAAATGTTTCCGTAGGGTTTTCTGGTATACCAACCGTCTGTCCGGTTTCTGCGCCGGTATCCGTTTCTTTGGGTCCCTTCACGGACCATTGCCCTTTTCTTCTCACTTCAAACTGTGGAGAGAATTTGCTGGGGTTGAATTTGTTAAAGAAATTGAACGCAGTAATTCATTGTTCTTCGGATGGAATACGGCTAACGGTTTCACCACAGCAACTTCCTAATTCTCAGTTCTTGATTCGACCTTTACCTCCCGAGTTTAGCATTGTTCCGGAATGCTTGTGGGCGGTGGACGACAATGATGTCGGAGTATTACATATTGAGCCCGTTAAAATAGTCCTGAAACATGGGGTGAAACTGCCACGCATTCCGCAGTATAAAATATCAGCTGAAGGCGAACGTGCTTTGAAATGCATTGTCTCCGATTTTGTACATCGTGGGGTGATCGAAGAGATTACAGGTAGTTTGTGTAACAGTCCGATCTTACCCGTATATAAGAAAGGCGACAATGCAATTCCATACCGGTTTATAATCGATCTTCGTGATATTAACCGAGTAGTCGCCCCACAATTTCCAATTGTGCCTGATGTGACGACGATATTAACAATGATCCCTGCTACGGATACGCACTTTAGTGTTGTGGATCTGAAAAACGCCTTCTTTAGTATCCCTATACATAAAGAAAGCAGATATCTGTTTGCGTTCACCTTGGGGGGATGCTCATTTACATTTACAAGGGCACCTCAAGGGTATACTGAAAGTCCTAGTATTTATAGTAGAGCTTTAAAGGAGCAGCTCGACACCCTTGAATTGCCACCCACTTGCACGCTGCTTCAATAGGTTGACGATTTACTTTTGGCTGTAGATTCTGAGAAAGCCTGTAAAGAAGGCACTATACTGTTGCTTGTTCATCTAGCTAAAAATGGTCACAAAGCTTTGCTTAAAAAATTTCAATATTGTTGTCAGGAGGTTGCCTATCTAGGCTACCTCCTATCAAAGGAGGGGAGAAGATTGACACCTGAAAGAATAAAACACATTTCTGGCATGTCTGTTCCAAATACACAGAAGGAAGTCAGAGCCCTGATAGGGATGGCGTCCTACTGTAGGTTGTGGATCCCGAATTTCGCACTAGTGGTAAAACCGATGTTGGCTTTGACGAAGAAGGGCATTTCTCTGCCACTGCCATGGGAATCGGAACATCAACGATCATTTGAGCTTCTCAAAACCGCGCTATGTTCGGCACTGGTTCTGGGTACTCCAAATTATGACAAGGCCTTTGTGTTGTTTGTGCATGAATGTGATGGATGTGCTTTGGCTGTGTTAACACAGGAACACAGAGGGAAGAATAGGCCGTGCGGCTACTACTCCTCCGCCCTTGATCCTGTCGCATGCGCTTTGCCAAGATGTTTGCGCGCTGTTGCTGCTGCTGCCGCGTCTGTAAAACAGAGTGAGGGAATGGTCCTAGGCCATGATTTGATTTTGATGGTACCTCACTCTGTTGATATCCTATTAAACAAAACCCAAACGCAACACCTCACCTCTGCACGGTTAACAAGGTATGAACTAATTCTGTTTGCCCCTCATATTCAAATGAAGAGGTGTTGAGTTCTCAATCTGGCTGAACTCTTACCTTTCCCGCAAAACACTGTTTGCGGTGACGAAGAATCACATGACTGCCTGTATACCACCGAGCAAGAAACGAAGGGCAGGATAGATCTCATAGATACTCCTTTGGATAATGCAGAAGGGGAGCTGTTTTGTGATGGCTCCTGCTTCAAACTTTCGAATGGTACATCTACAGCTGCTTATGCAGTTACTACATTGAGCAAAATTGTTGAAACTAAGAGAATTTCGCATAACTCTGCGCAGGCCGCAGAGATTATAGCGTTGACCCGAGCTTGTGAACTTTCCCAAGGGCGAAGAGTAAATATATATACTGATAGCCAGTACGCATTTGGGGTGGCTCACAACTTCGGAAAGTTTTAGTCGGAAAGAGGGTTTGTGACCTCACATGGGACCAAGATTCAGCATGGCCCTTTGATAGTGCAATTACTTTCGGCCCTCTCACTCCCTAAACGGTTAGCGATCATGAAATGTGCAGCACATCGCAAGGTCATAGATGATGTGGGCAAAGGGAACGCTTTTGCAGATTTGATAGCCAGACAAACGGCCACAGACCTTAGCACGGACATGTATACCTCGAGGGAAATGAGAGATGTTTGCATAATGGATGAAGGTATTGGGTCTGTGCGAGATATTCAGACTGATGTCACGATGGAAGAATCTAGAAAGTGGGCCGAAGGAATGGGGAAGCTGGATGACGAAGGGTGTTGGGTGGATACATCCGAAGGGAAATGGTTGCTTCCTGATTCTTATGTATTGGCAATGGTTACGATGGCACACGGTCCTACGCATGTGTGTGCCCAGCAGATCACGAAAATGTTAGAACAGGTTTGGGTACATGACAAAATTCTGGAAACTGCAAAGAGGCACGTCGAGAACTGTATGATCTGCCTACAGCACAATGTGGGTAAAGGGACAGTGACTCCAAGGGGAAGTTTCGGGCCCCCCTCTGTCCCTTTTGAGGTCATTCACTTTGATTTTATTGAAATGGAACGATGCAATAATCTAAAATATGTTCTTGTCATTATTTGTGCCTTTAGTAAATGGGTCGAGGCTTTCCCCGTCAAAGATGCTACCACCATGACCACTGCAAAGATTATGGTAAAAGAATTCTTTCCTCGATTTGGGCTCCCGAGGATAATCTGGTCGGACAATGGTCCTCACTTTATCGCAGCAGTAATTTTGCAAATTTGTACAGCCCTAGGTATTGAGAAACGATTTCATTCAGCTAGACATCCTCAAAGTGCTGGGTTGGTAGAAAGACACAACGGTATTTTAAAGAATAAACTTGCAAAAACATGTGCTGATAACAAACTAAAATGGCCAGATGCTTTGCCTATTGTGTTATTAGCTATGCGTACCACACCTCAGACTAGAACTGGGCTTTCTCCATTTGAAGTAGTAATGGGGAGACCTGCTAATATTTGGGGTCTCCCGAAACCTAAAGCCCTGAGGGAGGTGGAGAATGTATTGCTTGTAGACTACTGTAACCAGTTAACTAAAAATCTGTATTTCATTTACCACCAGGTGAATTCTGCTTTACCTGTACGGTTCACGGGCCCAGGACACAATATATAGCCTGGAAGTTGGGTCCTCGTGAAGGCCTACGAGAGGTCTTCCTGTCTCGCGCCTCGCTGGCTGGGACCCCACCAGGTATTATTGGTCACCAGGACAGCAGTGCGGGTGGCTGGAAAGAAGAACTGGATTCACGCGACGCACGTCAAGAAACTTCCTCACCCGACGCCACACGCTACAGAAGAAGCAGAACCCCTCGCTGATGCTACAGTCTCTGATCTTGGAGTAGCAAACAGCGCTGCAAGTGTGTCGGAGAATTTCTCTGAGCCTGTGGAGCTTGGGGAACAGTCCATTTCGTCTCTGCACTCTCTTGATAAATCACTTCCGGAAAACACTGTTTCGAGCTCTGCGACTTCCGTCACCACCGACACGTCGCTTCCCTCAGGAAGTGACGATACTTCGCTTCTGAACCACACAAATTTGGGTACCATCAGGTACAACCTTCGACCACGGAAATAGAACTACGGCACGAGTGTCGTGCATCTGGAAAAGGAAGTGATCGGAAAATTGTTTTGTTTTGTTGAACAAAAAGGGATTCTGCTGGCTAGGGTTGGGAAGGACTAAGAAATAACGTGACCGTAGTGTCGCCAGCAACGAACATTGGGGCCGTCGATCAAGGAACTACGATGCCTGCCACCTTCACCGCTGCTCCCCGCACTGGACTTTTAGATAAGGGGGTGACCAAATCGAACAATGAACAATGTGCCTGGGCCCCGAAAACGTACTGTTGTGTTTTAATTATGATTATTGTTATTTTTGCAACTGCTGCTGTAGGACTTTGGTATTTCGAAGAAATCTATCCTTTGAAACCTTTATTACCAACCAAGATCGTACCAACTGTTTTGGCTCCCTCTGTACACCTTCACACTCTGTCCCCTAGAGACTCCCAACATAGACAAAAGTATTATAATAACACTCTGATGATAGTAATGAATGCTACTCATGCCATTTTAATAAGAGCAATTGTTGGATTTGTACTCACTTACCGCAACATGGGAACAAGGGACTGGGATGGTATATACATCCTTTACCTTTAACGACTTCTTGCTATGCCTCTCTTAGAGCACTATTCTTTGGCCGATGGAATGATAGCATCGCAGGGAACTTTGATGGAACTAATTTAAATGATTTTGAGAAACGTGAATTGACTCCCCTGGGATGCTCGCTTTTCGCAAATAGAAGTAAACCTAACGTCGCTTCTATTAGGCCGTCTGACAAACTATCTCTTCCTTTTCAAACTCTGATTTCCTTTAAAATGGCTCCGATAGGCAATAAGGACGCCATGCCTCCTTCTTATTCTGTAAATCATAGTTCTGACTCGGTTCCCTTCTGTGTACAGAGAAATGGCACTAGGCCAATGGGAGATTTTGAAACTTGTAAAAATATTGTACATTTGACTGGGGAAAACAGGCCTCTGTATGTAGGAGGGCCTGTTTATTTTGTTTGTGGTAGTTTAGCATTTCCCTGGTTGCCCAAGGATTGGCAGGGGACCTGTTATTTAGGAATATTGTTACCCGGGGTATTTGTAGCAAGTACGTTAGAGATTTCTAAGGCTCGCCCGCGGCGAGACGACAACGGAGATACCCCTGGACAAGTATTGGGGGACATAGATCAATCGGTTGTGCCCTTTTGGGGACAAATAGCAAATTCGGAGAACATTAGGGGATTAGCAAGGGTACTGGAGAGAACGATCAACCGGACCACGGACATACTCTACAATATGACCTTAGAGCAAAAGGCAATAAGATTGGTAGCACTTCAAAATCGGATGGCATTAGATGTCATCTTGGCAGAACGAGGTGGAGTATGCAAATTAGTGGGGTCCGCTTGTTGTGTTTTCGTACCAGACTCCTCGCCAACAATTTTTAAAGCAATTCAGAACTTGCATACTCTCAGTTCTGAAGTCCATATCCCTGTAGTAGACTGGAACCTTAGTACTTGGTTTTGGGATTCTTTGCGATCTTGGGGTTGGAAGGTGCTTTCCGTTATTATGGTTATTTTAGGGATTCTGTTATTTCTTTGTTGTTGTTTTCAATGCCTCCCAAGTATATGTGGAATGATAGGGGGGTGTTGTGCTCAAGCAGTGAGCGCAATAGGGCATAAAATATATACCCCAGATACAGCATCTAAAGAATTCATGTTAACAAGAGGTTCTTATGAACAACCTTATGGCTATAGACAGACAATGATGCGGAACCTATGGATGATAATATATGGAGTCATTTTCGAAAGTATTAGGGATGATGTTTAGCACTTGGCATAGGCCAAAAGGAGGGTCTGTGGAAATCGAAATAATATTGTACCTCCTATCGCATTGTTTGAATGTATGTTGGCCTACGCCAAGTTGTCTAAAAACATTGTGTACATAGATTCCGCAGCAAGGTCTTGACCTTAATGTATAGTGCAAATCGCCATCTTGGATTAAGCCGCCATTTTAGGTACTCTTGCAGTGTGGAAGTCACCCTGAACAACAAAATGGAGGCCGAATGACATTTCGAGTGGGATTCTGGCCGTTGTGACCTCCGCACACATGAATAAGTAATATGCCCGCAGGCCACTTGTTAGGGTGCGAACTGAGACCTTGTCCTCTCCCTGACCTATGTGTAAATGAACAACTGTATCAGCGAAACTGATCAAAATGCATACATTATGAGATTGACCTGGCTACGAACCCTAGGTTTGGTCCAAAGAATGGTTAACCCGTGAGGGGGTTGGCCAAGGCTGGATAAAAAGTATAAAAACCCAAGTATCCCGATGTTCGCTCTCTCACACTAACACGGCGAACTACCGTTGATGGTTCGTTCTGTTACTCTGAGGGCCAAATAGCTATCCGTATGTCAATTGACTTTTGGTAATTGTTGTAACTTTGAATAAAGCGCTTTGTATGTCCTTTGTAACCTGTGTTGGTGTGTTTCCTTTGGGCTTCCCGGCCTCATATCAATTTTTCTGTTTCCACAATTTGAGCCCCCATAGGGCTCAATGGGAATGCGGAAGGAGCTAATAACGGTACCGCAATTTGCGGTACCGTTATTTGCTCTGAAGTCCCTCAGCGGGTCCCGTCCTTAACGCCTGGGCAGACCAGGCGTTAAGGACAGGACCTGCTGAGGGACCTCGTAGTAGGGCGCTAAGGGATTACCGGCACCGGTGACCTTACCGGTGTCGGTAATCCCTTAGCGCCTACCGTGTAATGAGGCCCCTAGTCTCACCAATGTTGACTATGGCCCTCATTCCAAGGTTGGTGGTAGTCATGGCGCTATTAGCGCCATGACTACCAACAATAACGGGACCGTGTCCGGTCCCATTCAATGGGGATTTACCGGTCCAGTCTGACTTTGGCAGGACCGGTAAATCCCCATTGTAAAAGCCATTCCCCATTCCCATTTGAGCCCCCAAAGGGCTCAATTCGAAGGGGGAAGGCGCCAATAACGGTACTACAAATTGCGGTACCGTAATTGGCCCTGATTTCCCTTAACGGGTCCTGTCCATAACGCCTGGTATACCCAGGCATTAAGGAAGGGACCCGCTAATGGAACTCGGAATAGGGTGCAAAGGGATTACCAGCACCAGTGTCCAACCCGGTGCCCGGTATCCCTTTGCGCCCGCCTCGTAATGAGGCCCCATGTTTCAAATAACTACGTGTCTGATTAACAACGAAATTACACGGTGCATGGACATCTCAGCTATACACAACTCATTGTGTACCACATCACCAAATTTGCACAGCAGGCTATGTTTAGACACCTGGACATCTTCAAGATGCGTATATGAAATCTTTGCTACGTCATTTAACGAATGAGCATCTCATATTTGTTCAATGCATCTGCAGGTTTGATGCATTGCAAATCCTTGTGAAAATTACAAAATATGGCTTGTAAAATTCTTATCTGTAAGCAGTGGTGGAGCCAGGGGAGTGCAGGGTGGTCAGTCACCCCTCCAGACTCATGCTCAATGCCCCATTCTCCCACCTGCCTCCTGCAGGTCTTGCACGCTAACCACGCCTAGATCTGCACGCTCAGCATTTTCTAGTCCTTCTGAGGCACGCCTGGTGCCCACAGACTGTCCCATTTCCACTGTCGAAAGAGTGAATTCAGACCCTGAGGAAAAGGCAAGTGTTTTGGAATGTATGTATATCTGTTTGTATGTAATGCATGCAGTGTGTCTGTGTGTGTGCTAAGGTGTGAGTGTGAGCATGAATGCAATTCATACATGAGTCATTGTGGGTATTAGGAGTTTGTATGGTGGGACATCAGTGAATTCTAGTGAAGAGAAAGTGCCAAGCACCATCCACACTCCAGCCACCCCCTTCGTAGTACCAGGTATGTTCACACCAAAATATGTGACGTACGAAGAACAGATAAACCAGCAGAGAGCCGCAGTCGGGCTCTGCCCAATGCCTATCAGAGTAACAGCACCTATTGTACCTTAAGTACTGACCTAAGAAAACCTGGACCAGTAAGGTACACATTGAGAAAACCATATCTACAGGCTGAAGTTTGTCAGAATGGAATACCTGAAGAAGCCAAGAAGATACTAAATGAAGACGAATGTGATGTCATAATTAATCAGACTGAGGCACATATAGAAGATATAATGACCTACAAATACTGACAAAGAGACGAAATACCATGGATAAGTGACATCTTGAGCCTAAGGTGAAACAGTTGATGTCAAGATGCAGAAACGTATGCCATATGCACAATGAAGATATTCAGTTAGTTTAACGTGTACAGATACAAGAAACCGGAAGAAGCAAAGAAATCGTGAAGCTTGTTTATGCTTAGTAGTAAAATAGATTGCGGCAAGCACCAACTATACATATGTACCTCAAAAGCACTTTATAGATGAGTGAAAATCCACTATGCACATGAGCAGAATTGAACAAAGGTTACTAAAGGTCTCAAGAGGAGAGTGTTGCAGCAAACAAATCAAGAATTAAGACAGAGAGAAACCCAGCTGAAGGTAACCATGCCAAGAAGCCAAGGCTGTATCATGCTGGAAAAGGCCAAAAGTGGATACAATTAAAGAGAAAAAGAACAGAGTATCCTGTTCAGATAGGTCAAGATAAGCCACAGATGGTTGAAGGTTGGCAGAATAATTAAATCAAATACACAGAAATACATGAAGAAGAGGTAAATTTCACAGTGTCCAAATCATGTGCCAAGGCAGGCAGGAAGGGATGAGACTTTCACACCTATGCATGGATCCCTGCCATACCCATACTCCTTAAACTTTGTCAGACCAAGAAGCAGACTTGAGGCCAAACTACAAAGCAGTAATTGACACATGAGCACTGAGGTGATGATTGCTTGTAACATAATAGGAGGGAAGCTGAGGTGCAGACAAACTCCATGCCCCTGGCTGGTTGTTCTGCATGCTGATGGACGTAAGTGGAAAAGTATGAGTGGGGTTGATGCCAACCCAACCATAGTGGACCGTGTAACAGGGTCCTATGATGAGTAAAACCAATGAGACGTCATACTTTTAGTGATGTTTACAGTGGCCATTTTGAAGGAAGGGCTTAGTTTCCCCACCTGACATTGATTATCCAATCCCCTATCGCCGTTACCACATACAGTTATAGTACCTATGTTAAAGTTACCTTCCTATAACCAATCACTTTGCATGTTAGGTTTTTAAGACTGCGCGTCAGTGATGATGAGTTTTTGATATAAATACTGTGTTTTTTCTGAAATTAATACGAGTTTAAGTGAGAAGGAAGATCGAGCGGTTGCTGATATTCATTGAACTCCCCGTTTTTTGTACTTGTCATTAAACGGACTCCCTTTGCCAAACTATTGAGTTGTGATAGTTATTTGGTGCAAGAGAACGAATATCCATCCCCATCTATCTCGAGGGTGCTGCTACTCATCTGAAAGGGCTGTTTGGAGACCCCCAGTCAAATGGGCCGTCTGGGGTCCATCCAGTTCACTTGGTATCAGAGATTAGATAAGACACCCATTGGCCATCGACATAGGTAACTTCGGATCCTCTGCAATATCACGAGTCCTTTGCCATCCGGCTGAGAGAACGAGAAGCTCCCCGTAGATAGTGGTTAGTTTAATTGAAAACCCTGCAGGTTAGGTGTGCAGGGACCTTTGCTTTCCCCCAAGAACCCCTTCCCACGTATACAAGCAGCTGATCGAACGAGCCGCACGGAAAGGCGGTAACGAAGGCCGTGAACCCGAGTGCCCGGAGACGCAAAACATGCGAACGGTGAGTGAAAAAGACTGAATGCTTTGGCAAAAAGTTGCATGCCTTAAAAACAAGTAAATGGAAGGTAACGGAGGGAGGTGGGACAAAAAATAACATCAGAGTAATAGTATAATGTATATATAAGGGGAAAATATTGACTCGAGGGTGGCCGAGCAACATAGAAAGTTACTGGGAGTGACCCAGATAAGAGTATACGCCCATTTCCTAGGTTTTAAAGAGCGCTAGAAGAAGCCTTCATTTAAGGTCCTGTATTGGTAGGATGACGTAGAAGACCAGATCGATTAAAGACGATCTGAAAGAAATGGGCTTAAATTCCATGTCAGAATACAAATTAGGGGCAGAATGCATCTGAGGAAGCATATGGCATGACAATTGTGTGGCCGGCGGGAGTCTGTCTGTCTGTTTTATGTGTTTTGGTGGATCTATGACATCATAAGGTAAAACACTTTTTTTTTAAATAGCATGAAAATTGCACAATTGTAATGATAAGTTGTTGCATGGCATGGATTAATGGTTGTAGTTAACAAAAGTAAAAGTGAAATTACAGTTGTACGATACTGGGGACGCCTCCCGAAGTAGCAGAAATAGAGAGCTGTCCTTAGATAGGTTGACTCTAAATAGAAATGAGGAGGATGAGAGCAGTTAGGCACAGATAATATCGGACGCAGAAAGAGAATAATGTGAAGAAAGAGAAGACGAGAGAAGACGCGAAAGGGAATAAGATGGTCAGATTCTAGTGGCATCAGAGTTAGCCATACAATCAGATCAGCATGAAGGAGTATCATACAGTCAGAGGGGGTGTCTTCACCGCCCTATGTGAGCAGATTATGGACATTGCCAGGTAGACGGCAATGCAGGAATATTACCCCTGCGGTAGACAGAAACATGATTAGATAGGAAAAGGAGTGCCATGTGTCACAGTTCCTTTTACTAGTAAAAGGAGGAACGAGGCCACAATGTATACCTTGGTCACAGATGGATAGAGAAACCCTGAAAAATAAGCTCCCAATGTTGACATCGGTAGCCGGAAAATGGATACATGAGTTAGAAAAAATGACGGGAGGGAACACATTAGCTATAGGGGAGATTAAGGGTCTTTTAATCGCCATATTTGGTGATAGAGCTGACAATGTGTGGACACGTGCAGGTTACTCTGAGGTGACTACAGTTAATACTGCACATGATGGAGCGCCGTTTAACAACTGCAGAACCGCGGTATGGAATGCGCTTTGAGTGCTATACCGAGACACTTCTGATATGGGAGCTATAATGACACACGAGATGAAGGGGTAAGATGATCCATTGCTTTACATTCAGAATTTCCAAGACGCCTGGGTATTGGAAACTCGAGAATCTTGGGGGAAATCTATACATGTGTTTTACCATATATTATGCCAAGGGCTGCCAGAACAGGTACAGAAGCAGCTCAAGAAATTGGTAGGGATTGAGGCTAAGCAATGGTCTCAAATACAGCTGACCATTACATACTATTGCAGATTGCTGCAAGAGAAGAATCGCAAAAAGGATGCTGCACAAAAAGGTGAAGAGGTTAAATTAGTACAGAAATAAATATCAAAGTATGCCATTGAGGGGGCAATGATAACTAATACAGATGGATCAAACCTGCAGCAGGCCAATAGCCAAAGACAGTTTGATCAAAGCAATAACGGGTTTTACCCAAGAAGAAGAGGCTTTCGAGGAAGCGGATGGCAGAGCAATCAGGAAGGTTTTCAAAATAATCAAGGAGGGTTTCAAAATATGCAAAGCGGAAACCAGGATATGCAAAATGGGCAAATAATCAGACCACCGCCAACATGTTGGATGTGTGGGATGACAGGATATCTAGCACGCACATGCAGAAGTCAAGGAATGGTGCAAAATGACCAATTCACAAGAGGAGGGATGGTGAATCCATCTGCATTCTCGCAGAAGGGTGGAAATGGATTTGTACAGAATCACACGGTGCAGCAGCAAGCGCCAAGAGTACAGCAAAGTTTGCAACCACAGCAGAAGGTGACACATTTTCCACAGGGACAGTCTCAACAGTTGCCAATGCAATTGTTACAAACAACAGGCACATGACAGGTACTGAATTCTGGAATAGGAGATGCCACAAGTGACGGGGCCATCCATTCACTCAGAATGGGACAAGATTATATATGGACTAGGACAGCTCACTGGGGGACCTGATGTGTTCTATCCTATCAGTGACACCGAACCCTCACAAGGAACCAAGGGTAGATGTCTTTATAGGGGATAAGGAATATTCTTTCTTAGTTGATACGGGTGCGACACGCTCGCGTATATGTGAAGGCAAGTTTTCTTTGTCTGGAGTTGCCATAAATACTCAGGGCTTCACAGGAGCAACAAGTCATGTTCCTTTTACAAAAGAACTTCCAGTTTCCATAGGAGAATGTGACATGAAAGTGCCACTGTTATATTCAAGGCAGACACCGGTGAATATATTGGGACGAGACCTAATGACAAAGTTAAACATGACAATCTCATTCAAGGAGAAAGGCATAGTGTGTTCAACTCCAGAAATGCATTATTTGAACGTGTGCGAAATGATTAGAGCATACGCAGGACAAATGGCTATGAGAGCTATTCCATTTGAACCTGAAATATTTGCATATGGAGTGTGTACATTAATGTCATGGCTACCAGGCCTTGCAGACAAAACAATGAGAACCCCAGATTCGTTTTTGTTCAGACCAAGAATACCTTTGCATGAGGAAAAGGGACGGGTGTATCCCTTTACAATACAAGCAGCCATAGTGCGAGGAGAGGTGTCTCAGAGAATGATGCTGGCACAAAAACACCCTGAATATTTTGATGACGACATGGCAAAGATGCCTGTGTCAGTATGGACTATGGAAGTGAAGATTAAATTGAAACCAGGAGCAATTTTACCAAAAGCACAACAGTATCCCACTTCTAGGGAAGCAGATGAAGGGATTTTTAAAACAATTTCTGCCATGATGGAGCAGAGCATCTTAGTGACGTCAGAGTTGTCATGCAATACTTTGGTTTATTCGATTAAAAAATCAAAAGGAGGGTCTTAGTGTTTAATACAAGATTTAAGGCCAATATACCAGATAGTTCCCTCTAGCCCCGAGCTCCTCCACGATCCTATTTAATATATCCATTGAAGCAAGGTATTTCACAGTGATTGACTTAAAAAATGCATTTTACTCAATCCCATTACACAATGATTCACACGATTTGACGTCATTTGCGTTCGGACAAGTTTGTCTGAAAAGCACAAGGCTGCCTCAAGGTTATTGTGAGTATCCTTCGATTTTCAACAGGGTCCTGCACATGGACTTAAGCAATATTGCATTAGAGAGTGTTGTCTTGCAATATGTGGATGACATTCTAATTCGTAGCACAACAGAGGAAAAGTGCAGGAACGATTATATTCAGCTATTGACTATACTAGCTGAGAAAGGATATAAAGTTGACAAAGAGAAGTTACAGTATTGTCAACAAGAAGTGCTGCACATAGGGCAGCTGATCTCACATGAAGGAAAAAACATTACCCCTGAAAGAGCTTAAGCCATTTAAAAAACAGCCAAGCCACACACGATAAAACAAATGCAAAGTTTTCTTGGATTATGTAATTATGTCAGGGCATGGGTCTTTAACTGAAGTTCTTATACCAGGCCCTTGTTACAAGCCTTAAAGAAAGCACAGGCAACGAAAGAAAAAATTATGTGGACCGAGACCATGGAAGAAGGATTTGTTGAACTAAAAAAGGCCATTTGCACAGCACCCGTTTTAAGGATCCCCAATTATGCAGAGAAATTTCACCTGTTTTCATACACGAATGGCAATGTTATGACAGCAGTACTCACACAGAAAACCATGTTGGGATATAAGCCCTTTCATACTACAGTGGGAATTTAGACCCAGTGATGAGGGGTCACTTCCCGTGTGAACAATGTTTGGCTGTCGCAGCGTTCACCATAGAGAAGGCTACAACCATTGTGATGGGATGCCCAATGACATTATTTGTCGAGCACGCATTATTTGCCATTTTAGAGAAAACAAAAGGCACATTGACATCTCAGAGAGCTTCTGTGTATGAAGTGGTCATATTAAATCCAACAATTAAAAAAACTCGATGCAAAATAGTGAACCAAGCTATTTTTATAGCGAAGCCTGTCACTGATGGAGAGCCAATACATGATTGTGCAAACTATGAAGAATTTTATGATGAGATTCCCAGAGTGAAAGAAAATGCATTGGCTGAAGGGGAAATCGTCTTCGTTGATGGGTCTTCGAGGATCGCTCAAAATGATGGACAGAGATAAACAGGTGCCGCTGTGGTGAAGCACATGGCAAATGGGGAATTTTGAGTACTTATTAGCGCACGATTACCCTCACATTATTCAGCACAAGCTGCAGAATTATTGCCGTTGATACTCGCGCTCGAGAATCACGCAGACCAGGAAGTGATGGTGTATAGTGACTATGCCTATGTGACGACGACAGTACACGCAGGCCTAGCGTGCTGGAAAAGGAGGGGCTACCTCCGAGCGGACGGTACGCCAGTGCAGCACACAGCCTTATTGGACAGGCTCATTAAGGCACTACAACTCCCAGTGGGCATAGCGGTTGTGAAATGCACCGCCTATACAAAAGGGACAGATTTTATCTCACGTGGAAATCAAGCAGCAGACACTGAAGCCAAGCATGTGGCAATGAAAGACGAAATAATCATGAATTTGGAAATAATTGATGTGCATGAGAGAATGATTGTTGCACGAAGTGAGCCAGAAGGCTATAGGAAAATGGCAAAAACTCAGTTAATGGAGCTCCAAGGAGAAGCACCGCAGGAAGAGAAGAACTTATGGAAGCGACAAGGGTGTTCTTTAAACCCCTCCGAGAGCTTGTGGCGACAAGACACCACTGGTAAACCAGTGATGCCTATAGCCTTATTGAAAATAGCACTGGAACAGCTACACTATCCAGCGCACATGACAAAGGGGAATCTAGCAGCAATAATTGCCGAAGACTGGTTCATACCGAACTTGGCAGAGCATGTTGCATTTATTATGGTAAACTGTATAATTTGTCAGCAGTTCACGGCTGGGCATACACTACGTGTGATTAGAGGAGTTATCCCAAAGCCTAATGGGCCTTTTCAGCACTTGCATATCGATAATGTCGATATGATTCAAGTATGTAATGGGTATTGGTATCTAATTGTTGTGGTATGTCCATTCTCTAGCTGAATAGAAGCAGGTCCATGTACACACCCAGACTCTACCTGTGCGACCAAATACCTGGTGAGGGAGGTGTTTCCAAGATGGGGAGCGTGTGAAGTGATGAGGTCAGACAATGGTCCTCATTTTGTTAATTCCGTATTTGAACAAATTAGCTTTTTGCTTGGTATAAAGCACAAGTTTTCTTCGGCGTATCATCTTCAATGGAATGGGATATGTGAGAAGCTCAACGGCTTGTTAAAGGAAAGGATAGCCAAGTTGAAGCTTACTCTGAAGAAGGGATGGCTGCACTGTCTTCCACTGGCACTGTATGCACTCAAAAACCAGCCTGGTTCTGACCACTATCTCACGCCGCACTAAATTGTGACGGGCAGAAGGATGCAAACACTGTTAACACCTCGAAATAGAGCTAGACGTGATGCTCAGCCAACAGGAGAAGTACTAGCATTGGAAATGCAAAACTACTTGAATTGCATGACATCTTGTTTTATTGTAATTTAAGGACAGCTGCAGCGATGACAAGAAGGGTGTAGGGCAGTACAGAACACAGAAGGAGATGCTGCAACAGACAAAGTATCAGAACTACATGTTCCTCCAATATTCTCTGGGGACACAGTCCTGGTGAGAAATCACACAAGGAAAAAGTGGGACGAGCCAAGGTTCAACGGCCCGTTTAGAGTGGGGCACGTCGCACCCTCTGCAGTCGAGTTACAGGGACGAAGAGCTTGGATCTTCTTGGGCGACATCAAGCCATAGAATCCCTCTGCCTGCAGCCCACCGCAAAGAGACTACAGACAACGGGGAAGAACCACAGCACGTGCAGACAAGATCCATGACAAGGAAGAAGGACGCATGACCAGCCAAGTAAAAGACGAAGAACTTTTGTGCAAAGTTGTGGCTTAGTTCTGGACGCTTCCTTTGAGCAGAACAAGGGAAGAATGACATAAAAACATGGACACTCTGTGCATCCTAGTTGCAGGCTGAAGGAGAAGAATTGGACGTATAAGCCACAAAATAGCTTTTTGACTTTGAACTTTGGACTGAGGCACACTGAAGCCTTGATAAGAAAAGGTATGCCAAATTTTGATCGAGGATACATAAATTGGAAGAGAATACAGTATCCTGAGTCTTTCGACACAGAATCCCTATTCGGACTTACTTATGGTGTCACGCAATAGTGACCTCACCAAAGACATTCTGATCTATTTCGAGTTAGTATTGAGGTCATACCCGTCGTTGGTGGGAAGGCTCACGAACATAACAGAGTTTCTTCAAGATCCTGAAAATGAAAAGACAATAAAGAGGCAGCTCACAGTGATTGCAGAACAGTTTATTTTACTCCCGGATTACAGCAAAGACAAGACAAATGTCCCTGTCACAAGAGAATAGCATACTAACCAGAAATGTATTTTTTTCGCTTAATTGAAGACTTTCCAGAACTTGTGGAGAGACATGCAATGTCGACGTCCTCACTTTCATCAGAGACCCAGCGAACACTACATATCTGAGTATGCTCCTGCATGGTATCGTAATGCAGGTCAAACTTTCTAGTCAGCATCAGAATCACAGGAGAAGAGTGTAAACTTTCCTTCAAGGGACAGATCATGAAGGTGTTGCCAAGGACCTCACTTTTGTTTATGCTGACAAGGATCCAACATGTCACCTGGAGTGAAACAGATTAGAGGCATAGATTGGGAATTGGTTTACATGGAACAGGCAAATTAAGACTTACTGAACTTATTGCCTCATTTGGAACTTTTGTTAATAGAAAAAGAACTGTTCCAGAGACAGTCTATTATTCGGACAAAGAGGATAATCAGATCAGCACTCGTGACCTGCAAGCAGAGGCAGCAGAATCCAGGTAAAGTGGCAATGTTTAGCATGTATTAAAAAATGTGTTTTGCTTCCTTAGATGATTGAGATGGGAAACCAGAACAGCAATGTTGCCCTCCCTCATGAGGAAAGACATTCATTTTGGCCCAGGAACTAATGCTGCAAATTGACGTATAGGTGTATCATTTACACATGCATTGTGTTCATCATAATATTACTGTCATTGACGATTAGAACTGCATTTTTCATTGTTGCACAAAGCATTCAGATTCCCGTGCACCCACCTAATGATGTATGCATGAAACCTACAAAGGTACCCGGACCTAATCATTCCGGTTCCTAAAAAGAATGATAGAGTGACTGAACTTGAGATGGATGTGATAAACAATGGCAGACACATGACACTTGTGGTAACAAATGAATTGAAATGCTAGAGATAGGGTCGGCAAAGTAAACCCGAGAGAGGGTCGATGAAAGGTACACGTACACAAATAATGAGTACATACACTCCTGGTCTAGTGTCAATGACTGCAGAATCACATTCCAGAAAACGAGGAGAGTTTGGACAGAGCTCAACAAGAAGCTTTTTACAAAAGGGTGTTATAAGACACCTGGAAAAGGAACTGTTAAGGAGACAAAAGACTCTACAGAATGAACAAACAGAAACAGCACCGACGAGCACGCCTGATCCAGTGATGAAAGGGTCTAGCTTAAGTCCTGCAATACAATCACATGAAGAGATAATGGTAGAACCAATATGGACGTCCATAATCGGAGCCAAAAGGAGACAGGAGGACAAGGAAAGACTTACTGGACCTTATCTTTCAAGAATAATACATGTGGACACGCCCAGATCATTGATGGAGATACGTGAAAATCCTCCAGCAAGAAGAAGCTATACGGATGTGTTCAAAGATGTGGTTTTAGCAAACTACAGAAAGACCTTAAGAATTAAAAGAAGCACACAAGACGACAATAATGAATTAATGAATTGAATGATTACCTGGACAGCACAGCACACTTGGGAAACAACATATGGTACCAACATATGAAGGAAGTTGGAAGACGAACTTCAGAGGAAGAATGCTTTGTTTGTGCACTCCTACCCTACAGCTTGGGGAAGTCAAAAAATCTTCATAGCTGCTGAGATAGATGTTGTAACAGCACACTGCCTATCACATTTAGCAATGTGCACGACCAGAGGTCAGTTCATGGGAAGTGATGCTTCACTCAAATGGGCAACTGAAGCAACTGAACCAGCTGAAGATGATTATGTCCAAGACATAAAGACGAGAAACAATGGCAAAACAAAGAATATTGTGATCAGATATGAGAAGCCTGGAGTTAAAGCAGAGATCAGAAGAGAAACAAACAAAAAGCTGAACGTCAAAAAGAAATCTACAGAAGAAGCTCAAAGATGGAAGCACAGAGGTCAAATGCAAATTTGGGGAACAGTGCTATCTCCAGAAGGATGGGAGAAAGGAGTAGTGATCGGCAGAGCATGGATGATCATTGGATACTATAAAGAAACAATTGAAAATGCACAGATGATATGCAAACCATTATGGCCGAGACTTGCAAGACTGCTAACATGGGTCGAAGATAGAGGAGGACCCCTTCAGATAGTGCCATTGGAGAATTCCAAACTGTCCTTCAGAAACAATGGTACAAGAAAAATGGGAGAAAATCATAACTGTGGACGAATCTTCGATGCTACATGAATGATGCATGGAACAGCAGTGATTATGGATCATTATTGGGCATGTGGATCTAAAGCATATATCAGATTGCCGAAGAATTGGGGAGGTATATGCACATTGGTGAATGTCCATGTTCCAGCATTGATGATTCCAAGAAGTGAACTGAATATTGACAGTTTACGGAAAGTAGATGCTCACCTGAGGAAGAAGAGATCTATGGAACTGATAACCAGGATGAAGAGAGAAAATGACCTCTCTGCCAAATCGATAGAAGCCTTTGATGCAATCCCATATGAACATAGGTTGTTCAGCTTAACCTCATCAGTGTTCACGACAATCCTAATGCCAAGAATTCAGGTTGGAGAAAATACTAAATGGTTGCAGATAACCAGATGGGAGTTACTGCAGACCACCAACGCAACCATAAAGGGATTTAATGCAATTAAGGAAGAGTTAAGTGCGATTTGACTAGTGACGCTCCAGAACAGATATGTCCTAGACATGATCACAGCTATGGATGGAGGTGTTTGTGCAAAAATCGGAGAATCATGTTACACATTTACACCGTCACATGATGACGAAAATGGAAACTTAACAGAAGCCATAGGTATGCTGACAAAACTACAGAATCAGATGATAGATGAAGTTGACGAAGTCGACGATGATAGTTGGTTTGGATCACTGTTTTCATGGGTTCCTCAATGTATGGAAGATGCATTCAAGTTCCTAGGATCCCTGTTGGTGATGATATTGCTTGGATTCTGTGTTATCAAGCTAATAATCTCTGAGTGCCAGAAAACTGCAAAAAAGGCCATAGGGATGAAAATCATGATTGATGTTGAGTCAGGATGGAAGTGTAAGGACCTGACTGACAAAGAAATAAGAGACTTTGTGAAGGACAGCATTTATGCACCAAAAGGAAGGAAGTTCTGGTATCCGAGGAAACATAGAAAATATGTGGGAAAATGTATCTATTGCAATCCAAGTGGAGAATGTCAATTAATGACATGGAACAAAGATGAACCCGTAAGAACAGCAGGATGTTTGAAGGAAGTCATACAGATATGGACCACAAAGGAACATTTCTTCAGACCTAGATGTCTAGATCCAGAGGATAAAATAAAAGTGAATGCAAAGAAAGAAGTGAGAGTGGTCGATGAATCGCCCAGAGGGGGGAGTGAAGAGTAAGTGCCAAGCACCATCCACACTCCAGCCACCCCCTTCATAGTGCCAGATACGTTCACGCCACAATATGTGACGTATGAAGAACAGATAAACCAGCAGAGAGCCGCAGTCAGGCTCTGCCCAGTGCCTATCAGAGTAACAGCGCCTATTGAAGTACCAACACCTAAGAAAACATGGACAGTAAGGTACCCATTGAGAAAACCATATCTACGGGCACAACAAAATGACGTTTGTCAGAATGGAATACCCGAAGAAGCCAAGAAGATACTAAAGGAAGACAAATGGTGATGTCATAATAAATCGGACTGATGCACATAAAGAAGATATAATGACCTAAGAATACTGACAAAGTGACGCTATACCATGGATAAGTGACATCTTGAGCCTAAGGTGAAACAGTTGATGTTAAAATGCAGAAACCTATGCCATATGCACGATGAAGATATTCAGTTAGTTTAAACGTGTACAGATGCAAGAAACCGGAAGAAGCTAAGAAATTGTGAAGCTTGCTTATGGTTAAATAGTAAAATAGATTGGGGCAAGCATCAACTATACATATATACCCCAAAAGCACTTTATAGATGAGTGAAAATCCACTATGCACATGAGCAGAATTGAACCAAGGTTACTAAAGGTCTCAAGAGGAGAGTGTTGCAGCAAACAAATTACGAATTAAGACGGAGAGAAACCCAGCTAAAGGTAACCATGCCAAGAAGCCAAGGTCGTATCGGGCTGGAAAAGGCCAATAGTGGATACAATTAAAGAGAAAAAGAACAGAGTATCCTGTTCAGAAAGGTCAAGATAAGCCACAGATGGTAGAAGACCAGCAGAATTAAATCAAATACACGAAAATATATGAAGAAGAGGTTGATTTCACAGTGTCCAAATCATGTGACAAGGCAGGCAGGAAGGGATGAGACTTTCACACCTATGCATGGATCCCTGCCATACTGTGAAAATAATGACGCCAGGCAGACAAGACTCCAACAGGAGTTTATTGATTAAGACAAACGTGACAGCAGGCACCTAACCGAGTGGCAGCTCCAACTGAACTGAGGCTTCCGCACCGGTCCGGGCACATCAAATCCAAACATTCCAAGAACCCTATGACTCATAATAGAGTTGCTCTGTACGAAATACACACCACACAGTACTCTCGTGAATCAACATACAAGGATATGTGAATACATAATGGTGCTGTGCACTTTGCCCAACACATGGGCACTTTGCCCATCACAACACATACCCATACTCCTTAAACTTTCTCAGACCAAGAAGCAGACTCGAGGCCAAACTACAAAGAAGTAATAGACACATGAGCACTGAGGTTATGATTGCTTGTAACATAATAGGAGGGAAGCTTGGGTGCAGACAAACTCCCTGCACTTGGCTGGTTGTTCTGCATGCTTCTGGACGTAAGCGAAAATTTTGTGTGACAGATTTGAATTTTGTGGAAGAAGACCGATAGTCTTGGGTAGCCAACGAGTGCTTTCTATTTGCTATCAGAAATAAAAACGCACCATTTGCAGTTCTTTCCACCATCACCTTGAGGACCCTTGTGCAAAACAATGGTTAATTAAATGAGCCATCACTTTTAACTAGTTACCACTTTAAATGCTCTGACAAAACAAGGAGTGCCAAGTATTTATGTGGCCTCTGTGGGGCTATTTGTCTTCAGAGCATTACAGGGGGTTGTTAGGTGACTGCACAGCTTTGCTGGGATGGGCACAAAAAGAGCGTTGTACCCAAAAATAGCACTGCCCCTCGAGAACACAATCAGTGTTATTCCGTATACAAGTGGCAGCTTGGGGCACCCATGAACACGGGCTGTGGGCTATGGTATCACCTGACCATGCCTAAGGGTGGCATCAGGTTCAAGCCCTAAACATTGAAGTGGGGGTACTCATCAACAAACACAATGGGATGTGACGTCGCCAGAAATTAGCATATCAAGGTGAAATATGCATATTTCATTAAATTGGGTTTGCATAACCACCCAAATTGCCCAGGACAAACGACATTTTCCTTTCATAAAATCAGCACACACACAAAACCAAGAGAGGATATTTAATATTAATAGCGTTTTTGAAAACTTTAAAAGGTGTGCATGTTTTAAACGCCAAGAACTAATACAAATGTTTTCCCTGGGACTTGCAGTACCAAAATGAGACATTTCTCCTTTATTTTGTTATTTTCCATCAGGTTATATAGTGCAGTGGTGAAGTGTCCGGTCTACAAATCTGATGACTGCGGTTTGATCCCTAAGATCAGCTTCAATTCATAAATTCAAAGAGAACATTCAATGTTTCTCATTTTAGCTGTGGGGGGATTGAGTCCAGCCTCTGAATAAAGTGGGTGGACTCTGTCCCCTGCGTGTACTCTCGACTTAAGCCCTTGGCGGCATTGAGCAGCAATGCTGATATGTGGACTCATGCTTAGCCCCATGCAAGTGATTTGCTGTGCCCATTATTCCAAGAGTTCTCAATTTTCTCATGGGATGTGTGAGAAGGCCATCCGTCCTGTTTATTTCCTTTTGGATTCTGGGACTTGTAGTTTTTTTTTATTCCCATTTGACATTTAGGAAAACTACAAGTCATAGGGCCTCATTACGACCCTGACGGTCCGGAAATAACGGTGGTGGTAAAACCGCTGCCACCGTTCTTTCCAGACCGGCTGATCTCGAGTTATGCAGGCGGGAGATGTCACTCCCGCCAGGTCTGACCTGGTGGGAGTAACGCCACCCGCCTGCAGATGGACGTGGAAACACCGTCACCATTACAGCATGGTGCCGGTGTTTCCACTTCCCCATTCCCATGGAGTCCTTTGGGACTCCATGGGAATGGGGACTTACAGAATTCCGCCCCCGGAATTCCCGGGTCACCAGGGTCGTAATGCCCTGGTGATTCCGGGAATCACGGAGGCGGAATGGTAATACGAGTCCGGCGGTAACCTACCGGTATTTCTGACACGGTTACCACCGGACTCGTAATGAGGCCCATAGAATTCAAAGTTAGGAAAGGATGGCCTCTCACGCATGGCCACGGGAAACTGGAGAGCTCTGTATTACTGGTATAAACAGTTTGTGGCCGCAGCCTAATGCAAGTGAATTACAGCAGCCATTATTACTGGTATAGGTGGGTTGTGACCGAAGTTTCATTAACATGTTATACAATGCCTCTATACACTGTTTGTGACCTGGTATTCACTGGATTTTTTCATGTTAGCCAAGACAACCAATTCTAAATTCCATGGCTTTTTACCACATTTTCTTAAAAAATGGTGCGATAAAATGCACCCTTTTAACACTTTATTTTACATTTTTTTCCCAGGGATTGATCTCCCCAAACCCATCTCCATTAGCTCCCTTGCTACATTTGCACTAGTTCTGGGAAATATATGGGCCTCTCCACTGAAAATAGTCAACAGCTGTAACATACTACTTTGGAGAACATATTCTACATTGTATTGCTTTTTACCACATATTTTCTCAAAAATGGTGTTGTAAAATGCACCATTGAACACATAATTTAAAACACGTTCTGGGTGCCTATAGTTTCACTTTAAGAGTTAGGTGAGCAATATCACTAGACACATATTGT
This sequence comes from Ambystoma mexicanum, assembly GCF_040938575.1. Taxonomy (NCBI): domain Eukaryota; kingdom Metazoa; phylum Chordata; class Amphibia; order Caudata; family Ambystomatidae; genus Ambystoma; species Ambystoma mexicanum. The sequence goes on from NC_090929.1 coordinate 1,358,871,940, forward strand.
GAATATATTCAAGTTGTGTTTATATCCACGAGATTTGGTTGACCAAAGTGGGAGAGATAAGAGGTTTGGTATTGTGATGCAATTACAACCATTTAAGCCATGTGAAACACATATTGTTATGCCTATTGCTTTGTAGCCACCTAATGATGGGTCGAAACATGTATATGTTGTGGCTATTAAACAGCATGTCGCCATAAACATTTAGGCTCAAAACGTACTCCTTGAAATTTTTGGACAAAGATTGCTTTGGATTTCTGAATAATAATAAAGCGCAGGAATCCTAGAAAATATTAAGGTGTTTTTTTGTAACTCTTTTGAACAATTAAGGGTGCTGTTACCCCTGTATGATGAACGGTCTCATCGATCGGTGGCTGATTCTCCTGTCTCTTAACTGGGTGGGTAGTGCACCGCATTTAATTATTTTGGCCTCATTCGCTAGGCTCGGACGCTCACAGTAATTTGGGGGGAAATGTAATTATATAGTTTGAGTGCAGGCAAAGTCACTAACCACCTCCATTCTCCACGTGCGCAAATCACAGCATTTCTAACTCACACCAAGAGACACATTCCCCTATCCAGTGGCTAGTAGCGAGTGTACATTGTGCGGCCGAACTGACGGGGAATCATTTACAATCCTGGTGCCCCAGAGGAGCCACCCGCCCTCGGCAGCAAAAGCTGCCCCCGCCTCTGTCTGTAAGAAAGAAATGGGAGGCTCTGCATACTTGCCAACATCCTGTGATGGAAAAGATGTAGGATTTTTCAAGTATCAAAAATAATAATTCGCATAACAATGACATCACAGAAAAATGCAAAACATACATTGTTGGCACCGCTGGAGCATTCTAAGATACACAATAGCACAACATGGAAAGATGATGACATGTTAAAAATGTATAATTCTTAATGGTAAGCTAACACCAAATGCAATTACACAGAAGGTAATCACACAACGTTTGCCACTGCTCTGTAGCAGCAGCCTGGGTAATACATAGGTATGCCCACAGTGCAAGTTGAACACTGAATGACATGGAGACTGATACCCCCTCAGTCTGATAAGCACATTTTCTGTGATGGTGTTACACCACCCTGCCACTTGCCTTCACTGGTGGTTCACCTAAGGGTTGTACCGGCCAGAGTGCAGGGCAGAGTCATGTAGCTGTCTGGTCAGTGGATTGGTCTGAGCCCAAAGTAATCACCTACCAGCCCACTGTATAGACAGACTAATTATGTGTTGTATGCTCTGTCCTGCAGCCTGCCTTAGAGTCACATAAATTACTTGCCACTGTAAAAAGCAGTATGATCTGTCACTGAACTCTGCAGGCGATAGGACTGCTTAAAAAGCAGTAGCCTACTGCCTAAATCTGTAGGGTTGGCAGGTATGGCTCCGTCTCAGCTAGGTGGAAGGGAGAAGCTTAAACAAATAGATATTATCAGACAGAGGTGCACGGTTGCAGGGTTGGCTGAAAGAAATGCTCCCGGGCACCAATCAAATCGTGGCTCACAGTTGCGAATGGCATTACATTCCTTTTCAGATAGACTGTGTAGAACCCGAGGAGGAGGTTTTTGATAAAATGTGATGCAAATTATGTGTTTTGAACAATGTTTATTCAGTAACACTGGTCAAAACTACTAGCCACATGGTGAAGTAACTTATGAAACTACCCCACATGGGCCAAAAAAGTGTCCCACTTAGACCAAAAAACTGGCCCACACTAGCATTTTGGGTTTTTGGTTCGGGCATAGCCAGTGTAGGCCAGTGTAGGCCAGTCCGAGCCTGCATGGTTGCCATCATTATATTCTGCTTAACTTTGAAGAGAGAGTGGATAATTTAAATTCATAGACTTCCTCTGTTTAAATCTTGTTCTTTGGACTACACTGTCTTTTCACACCACGGTCAGGCTATGGCATGTGTGCTCCACTCAGTACGTTTGTTGCATGTATTGCCCAGCCCTCCTAATTATATAAATACACAATATCTGCAATTATATGCACACGCCCAGGCCGACATTTGCATGTGCTCGACTGCAGCTCACATAGGAGGGCGCTGTAGATGCAGGAGTGGTTGCATGGTCTGGTTAGCTTAGCATTATATTTGTGTATTCGCCTTCTTCCCCTGTGTGCTGCCGGCGTAACTCCCATTGCAATCTCGGCTAAAAATACGATCTGTTATGAACAGCTGTTAATGCTTGAAACGCGGAATATTTATCGCTACTAGAAACAAAGCACTGCTCAGGGATGTCATTTCACCGAAATGCTAGGGGAAGCGGAAATCACATCACACGACCATTGACCTCTGTCATTTGACCCCACCCCGAAGTGACATCACGGGAAGTGTTGAAACGCGACCTTTAACCAATTGTTAAAACAGGAAGTGGCATCACATAGCATTGTTCCTAAGTAAACTACAAAAAATATGGTTACAATATCACTGTAATGGGATATACATTTCATACAAGAATGGATCACCATATGTATCTTTAATATCAGCGTGTATAGGCACATATTACCAAATTACTGTGAATGCAAGCAGACGCCAAGGCCAAATGATAATGATGTGTTATTATATAGAATTGAAGCTTAAGCACTTTATATAGAACACATATACATACAATATCACCCAACCTGTGTTGGTAGTCATTTATCAACTTCAGAAGGATGAAAAGGCTGAGTTGAGGTGTTTAAGAACAGACTAAATCAGTGACTCACCCCCTAAGGTGTGCCTAAAATAAATCTTTAATGAGTGTAGCAATTATTGTATAGAATTCCAGAAAGACAAATTATTTGTCATTCCCATTCTTTGTTATTTAGGGTCACTGCTCAAAGTGTTACACTTGTGGAACCACTTGTTTTATTTAAGAGGCCTGAACAAGAAAGCCAGCCACTCCAGCAACAAAGAACCACATGGCTCTGGCCACAGCCCAGGAGCTTGCAGGGGGCGTAGCAAAGAAGGGCTCAGGAATCGAAACTGCGACCCCCAAATGAAGTCCCTGTCTGCCCCAAAGTCTTGACCCTATAAGACCCACCATTAGATTGGGTCCCTTAACTGAGCATTTTGGGGCTTGCTGTTTGGGTGGTCGTCCTATTTCTGGGAGCACCATGCTACTTTTGATACACCTCGTAAACTAACCAACAGTGTGCAGCCACTGTAAGGAGAGATGAGTAACTAACTAAGGAGAGACGAGTAACTAACGGGGTAGTCAGCAAGATTCAGAAACAGTACCGTAGGACGAGTATCCTCAATGTGAACAGACATGATAATATTAAACAAACCCTCACATGAGTCTGCTGCATTCCCACAAACCGAAACCTTCACATTTCTCAAAGTGCCAGTCACCCATGTTCCCCGTCTCATGCTTGGTTTCTTTGCAGTCATGAAAACTGTCTAGGTTCTGTGTCAACTGTTACCCATATGTTCTTCTTTTAATCTTACATACTCTGATAGTTCACTTCTATCAGTTGCACAATTATTTGCTATCCATCAGAGGCCTGTGGCTCAATAAACAAGCATCCTTGTCCTCCTCACTCACTCTGTGCACCATACAAGCTAACTGCAAGAATGAGAACCAAGCAGTGTAGCCCGACCTCAAAACATGTCACCAGTGCTTAATTTGTAAATAAATAAGTGCCAGGGCCCATGGTCCTTCGTAGGCGGTCCCCTGTGTTGCGCTACCGCTCCACCAAAGGTCCAGAAGGGATCGCAATTTGCTTGGCATGGAATTCTGTGAGCATATGACATGTAATAGTGTGAGTGTGAAGATATGATACAAAATGGGTTTATGGCCGAGAGAATTTAGTAAAACTGGATACTTGGGAGGCAATACAGTTCATGATTCTTTGAAAAGGACAGGTCAAAAGCTAGGACGGGTGACACATGAGCTACCCCATAAATGCCAGTTTCGAATTATCAATCTGTCTAAAGCTATGAACTCTTTCTGTGCTTAGTTTCTAGGCTGTTTGTGCCAATGGGTGAGTAGGGAGCTTCTGTAAAATTGTGCATTGCACAAGCATATTTTTAAACGGATATTGGCTAAACACGCACATACATTCATGAAACAATTCAATACTTTACAATGTAGTACATTAATCAACAGCAACATTATTTTCCTGCAATAAAAATTGGTGCACACACCAGAAGCATTTTATGTTCACAACATGACTAGTTTGGGTAGTTTATTCCAATCTGCAAGTCAAAAACAAAGTCAAAAGTAAGATTTCATAAGTCATAAAGGCAGAGGCAGCTCTCGAGGCCCAATGTACTGGACCACACATTCTGCAATTCAGAACTTCCCCCCAGCCTTTACCATGTACTAGAAAACCCTGCTCTCCCTCAGCACACAGTCTCAAAGTAGAAGTGCTACCAGACATTTCTGAGATATCAGTAAGCAAAACACTATTCTAAATGAAATATATGTGGAATATCTCATAGAGTATACAGTGTGGCCTGAAGGTCCTGCCGCATTCCGACATATTGGCCAGGAACATGATAATATTGTTCATTCAGCAAGTGTGTGCTAATGTCCTGAGGTTTACTCCCCCCACCACCTACCCTCCCCTTTGGTGCGTAGAGATCATCCATTGTAGTGAATAATAAATGTTCTGTACCATTTTGCCACCTTGGCCAAGTCAACATCTCTAATTTGCCAACAGGCTACATCTATCAAAGGCTGGCAGGGCTGGAGCAGTGTCAATCATATTATACACTCAGGACTTGCCATGCAAATATGTTGGCATGATACAATGCAGCTGCTCATGTCGCTAGTAAATCTGAAAGCTTTCCATGCCATGCATGCTTGACCGTGTCCTTGCTTGGCTAACAACCCAGCCCTGTGCCCAGTACTACAGGATGCTATTCAATATCACTGGGATTGGCAATGACAAACGAAAATAGAAAGGACACCAAAGGGCTACTGGTGTAAAACGAGGGCGGGTAGAAGAGGATGGGCGAGACCAGAAAAGCTGCTGTGCACCTAAACGCTTCTAGATGCAGCGCACAGATTGTGTCCTTGCCTCTTCTACTGCCATTCAGGTACTGGAGAATCGGGCATAGTAACTACCTGGGGCTGGCACTGGTTTCTAGTAAGGTGCTCGTAGGGGGTTTAGTGAGGAATGGTATTCACTTAAATGTTTCAGGTCCACTTCAGCTCATCAGCACCCCCAGCCATCATCACCCTGACCAGCACCCAGTTTATAACCACACCACCACAACACCTGATCCACATCACCACCATCAACCAACATTCACATCACAACACCTTAGAGTACAGTGAAGCAAAGCTTGCACCAGCACAATCACCCCACAACCAACACCATCTGATGCTATCCACCCTTGTCAACCACCACCTTCACCATCCACATCAATACCACTGCCACCATCACCAACAAGCAGTTCCACCACACAACTAGTACCACGCCAGCCACCACAATCAGCCCGCACCACATGAATCATCCTCCTCACCTTTCATTGCTAGGCCAAACATATGACTCTTGTCACGGGGACAACACATGTCCAGTCCTGAGCTTACATTAAACATTGGCATCGAGTGCTTAAAATAAAGGCAGCATTCCCATTGACTCAACCAACACTACAAATCCAATAATGAATTACTTTGTTTAATGAAATCCAAAGACTAGAAAAGTGTTGGTTCAGTGACAGGCGTCATCAAATCCCTCTATTCTATTCGCCATGAGGCGCCTGCTGTATATGCTTTCTCCACTGTGGTATAGTGCACGGGTAAACTAACCCCTTCGCTATGCTGCTCAACCTTTCACTTTTGCTGCATCAATGAGATACAGTTCAAAAGAGAGAGACTGCCCTTTATTTTGACCTGCTAGATGCTTTTGGTACCTCTGAGGATGTCGCAGCCTCATCTCCAATTGTTGCAGCCTCTGCTCTCAATGACAGAGGACAGGCCTAGCCTCATGATGTTGCTGGGGATAGCATGGAAATTAAGGTGCAGCACAGGGCTCAGAAGATAACAAATGAGGGACTACTAGTGTGATTGAAATACATTCAGGCCAATAGATAGACAAAGCCTCACTGTCCGAACGAGAAAGTGAGAGATCACACCTTCAGAATCACTCAACTTTGTGAGAGACAAGACATTTCAATTAGAAATAGTGACAATAACCATCTGAGGAACCTGTGGGGTGCTTAAATCATAATAAAGTCAAAACAATGCAGCAAGGTGGTTAATAGCTGCAGATTACTACGGGACAGGCAACCAACAGGGAACTCCAACACTGAGGGGTCGATACATGGAGCAAACGTGTGGCAAAAATCCCAGCGCAAGCGGGCGCAAGCGTGAGAAACCCAGCGCACGCGTGCGATTCAAGGAAGACGCTGCGCGTGTTTCCCGCTGTCCGTGCGCAAAATCCTGCCATGGCGCACACGGGCACACACGGCGTGCGCTACGCGCACAGCAAAAGCGCATATAGCGCGGCGCACACTACCAAAGTGTGCGGAACAGTGGGCGTAACACGCGGAATGGGGAATAACGCATGAAAAAGAAGGCGTAACTGGGGAAGTACTGCAGGGAACTACACGGAACGCCCACACGCACGCGAACAACCCGTATTCATGGATTCGAATACGGGAAACCTGTGCACGGCAAAAGACGCACACAGGCGTCAACGCGTCCGCCACACAAAGGCAGGCGGAAGCGTCCCCGCGCACAGTATAAAAGTGCGCGCAAACAACAAACACGTATATACAGCTACGATGAATGCCCCATTTGTCGCAGCACTGATCGTGGGACACCGCAGGAGGAGGAGAATAGCCAGGGCACGCATTTTAGCACCACGGACAAGCCTTTTTGGGATGCCTGACGACCAGGTCTACGGCAGGTATAGGTTTCCACCCCATATCATCCTAGACCTGGTCAGGGAGTGGGAAGATGACCTTACATCCCCCACCCTTTGCTCCCAAGCATTGAGCCCCTTGGAGAAGGTGCTCAATGTCCTGCATTTTTTGGCCACTGGGTCATTTCAGCGGACTACTGCCATAGTGGGGGGGGGTCTCACAGACCTCACAGTCACGCTGCCTACACCAGGTACTGGCAATCATGACAGCGCGCCCCTCAGTCCGCAGGCACATATACATGCCCAGAACACCCGCAGAAAGGCAGGCCGTTGTCCTGGATTTTTTCAGGTTGGCACACTTCCCCAAAGTGCTCGGTGCCATATATTGCACCCATGTGGCCCTACGTCCACCTAGGGCCACTGAACACATCTACCGAAACCGCAAGCACTGGCATTCCATCAATGTACAGGTGGTATGCGATGCAGAGGGAATCATCACCTATGTCTATGCAAACTACCCTGGCTCCACCCATGACAGTTTCATATACAGAATGTCCGCCCTGAGCCGGGCACTGGAAGCTGGGCAGCATGGCGACACATGGCTCCTAGGAGAGTACAAATGCCCTTGCACATGCATGCATGTCATACACACACACACAAATACACACACCCCAATAATCACAACCATTTACACCTCCCCAGGGGACAGTGCCTACCCTCTGAGCAACCACATGATGACGCCAATCTGGAACCCCACCACACCACCCCAGGTAAGATACAACGCCGCCCATATTGCAACCAGGGCCATAGTGGAGCGCACATTCGGAGTGCTCAAGTCACGTTTCCGCTCCCTTGACCGGTCTGGCGGGCAGCTACTCTATGCACCCCCAGTAGTGTGCAGGATCATTGTGGCAGCATGTGTCCTGCACAATGTTGCAACACGGCAGGGCGTACCGGTGGACATGGTGGTGCCCCCACATCCCCAACCACAGGCACAGGCGCTGCCCATGGGAGGGGACAGGGCACGTGGCGAGGAAGCCCGGACCCAGCTTGTGGCCACATTTTTCACCTAAACTCCCACCCCTGCGGAGTGCACACAGGCCTCGCACATACCAGGTGACAATCGATGATGACAAAGAGACAGTCAACTGTCACAACCCTACCACCCTGAGATAGTTGCCATGGAAGTGCCACATTATCTGCATCCCTAGCTACTTAAACACAAGCTATCCTGTGTGACCAAAAGGCACACATATGACATGACATGATATGGCATTTGTAACGTGCCTATACACAAGTATTTCAAGGTGCGATGAGGCAGGGAGGGGGGAACAAGGGAAGACAGACAACGATACTACTAGGCCAGGTGTCATTTAGATTGTGCAAGTGCAGGGGTAGGGGGAAGGGAAAAGTGCAAGGGGAAGGGGAGGGGGAGTGCAGTACAGGGTAAGTAGACTAAAAAAACAAATAAATAGGCCAGCTGGTGGCAACTGCAAAGGTAAGTGCAGACAAGCGCTGGGAAGGGGGGGCTGTAGGGATAGAGAGACAGTCCCGCAGTGCAGGGGTTGCCAGGGAGGCAGTGCAAGTGGAGAGTGGCTGGGCCAGGGACCGAGGTCGGTGAGAGTGGCCCAGTTGCAGATCCAGTGCAGTTCCAGTGAAGAATTTTGCAAGGGAGAGGCAGAGAGAAAGCAGAAGCAAAGAGGAAGGTCTTGGGGTGCTTCCGGAACCGGAGATGGTTCTCCTCAAGTTCCAGTGAGGCAGGAAGGCTGTTTCAGAGGGAGGCCCCTGCCACGGAGAGAGATCTACCCCCAGCTAGTTGCTTTGTGAAGCGGATGACCCTGACATGCAAGGTGTGAATCACACACACCTGCAAAACAGGCCATGGCCATCACTGTTATGTCACTCAAACCCTCCCAAACCACAACATGACATGGCAAGGAATACCCAATACACCAACACAGTACCAATAAGGTACACATTGCCATGTCAAAAATGTACAGTGGCATCAGACAATGATGCCTGACATGGAATCAGATGAAATGACTGACCAACAACCTCCCACCCAAAATAAGTCATTTCCAAATGCATTACAAGAGTTGTAGACGTAACATAACAATGAATGCCTGTCTACATGCACATTGTGCATTGCAAAATCAACACTGCAGCTTCTGTGTGCTGTGTCCAACTCCTGCAACACACTGCTCAGCGCACAGCACAGTGAACAGCCATTGTGTGTGATGCACACCCTGAGCATCACATCTAAGCGACAGACCACATCAAAAAGCAAATTAGGCATGTACAGGATCCATAATTGGTCACAGAACATGTGCTGCAGGGACACAGTGGGCACCAGAAGGCAATCAGTGTACACGTGGATATGCAAGGGTGGTTGTACATGTAGTGCATTATAGTGCAGGTGTGTGGGTCAGTAAGGACAAGCACTCAACATATGCATGTGCAATCAAGTGACCATCAGTGTCCTCTACACATCCCATGTGAACATTCACCATGTGTACACCCCAGCATGTCAAATCACAACTATCCCCTCACACCTGAAAGGTAAACACAACACATGAACAGGCATTGATCAGCAGAACACAACATGTACATAGGATACCACCATTACAATGTCAGGGTTCCGATCACACTGCAGGGCAAGGCAATTCTCAACAACAAACCCCACCCCCTCACTCACAAATGACCATGACCCACTGAACAACTGCACCTGGGTCATGGAGCCTTCAACCCTCAATTTCACCTGGCCACAGGATCACCCTTCCCCTTCGTCACCATCTCCCACCTTGTGTGTAAAAAGGTGCCTGCACCCTCAGAGTCCACCCTCATTTGCAAAATCACAAAATCCAAGCCAGAAAAACGAACCAGAACACCCTCCAGTGGATGACTTGACGTAGCAGTACCTCACAAAGGCCAAGTAATACCACAATGATGTAACAACCAAGGTAGCACAGTAAAACAATGTCACAACAGGATGTGAACCATGTGTGGTACATAACATAGAATGATGCACCATGAACGGCTGTGTAATGTCACAGGACCCGTGTACAGGCGCGGGTGTGTCACGAAACAACCACCCCCACCGTGTCCCGGGTGCCTGCAAGGTCAAACTCACACAGGCCTCTGAGACCCTGGTGGGGAAGGAGGGTCAGGGATATGCAGTCAGGACAGGTGTTGGCACACTGGATAACTGGAATGAGTGACAGGAGAGGTGAGGAGGAATGACACATGAAAGTAGGGAATGCACGAAAATGTACTACCTGCATGAACACATACACAATCCGAACAAACTTGGACATCATTGTCATGGCCTTCTGTAGTCCAGGCTTAGGAGTGGCACGAACCAACCACCCCCTCTAGGGTTTTGGTGCCTGCAAGTTTGGGGCTTACACAGGCATCCGCAACCCCAGCGGGGAAAGAGGGTTAGGGAACGTTGCTTGGATAGGTACGGGAAGCAGGAACACCGGGTAGAGGGTACAGGGTTTAAAATTGGATAGGACTCCGGGTGATTAGGGGAAAAAAAACATACCAAATTGAATTACACATTCATTCATGCATTAGTGCACCCCCCAGCAAGCCTATGCAGAGCAGTTTGAAAGAAAAACAACAAGACACTTAGCTCTGGTTTTGAGTGCTGGCCTCCTGCCTGCGCACTCTCAGGTCCGGTTACAGGAGCACTGCAATGCTGCAAAGAGAGCCACAGTCAATAATCTGTACGTGCCCATTACACAAAAACACACCACCAAACATGCCCCATAGCAACAAACTACTCTACAAACAGACAATCTGGTGTAGATGCTTCGTACCCATATATAACATTACCTCTGTGATGGGTCATACACAGTCAATGGAGTAAGTCAGCCGCCGGTGGGTGCGTGGCAAATGGAACACCAATGTGTCACAATTCACACAACATGCAATGTTCCCTGGGTAAGCAGACAGACCCATATAGCAAGGCATGACTTCAGAACAAGTCGTGTTCCACCATGACCGAAACAAAGTTGGCAGTGCATATATCAAAATGTACATGGAAATTAAATGCACTGCACCCGAGTATGTCCCTTGCTGTATGTCCCTGTGAGCTGCCCCTTTCAATGTCTCGGAAGGCTACATGGTTGATACAAGTGCCTCAATGGACCTTGGTGTACCAGAAGTTATGTGCCACTGCCCCTGTAGGTGTCCCAGACAAGCTTACAATCAACAGCCATCAGTCCACCAACACATCTGAGCTGCATTGTGTGCTTCAACACCAATATTCGTCCAAGCTCACCCTCAGTGCTGTGACTAAGCCTGCATGTGCAACTCGCCTGGTGCAAGCTTTGCTGTGTTGTGGCCCCCCTGTGCTGCTCACCTTGCCTGGAGTTCCTTGGAACACGTCAGCAGTTCTAGGATGTAGGTCTGCAATCCCTGTGCCTCTGCTTGTGCACACATGTGCATGTGGGCACCAACAAACGTGTCCAGAATTCAGACGTCCAATGGGCCATGTCTGCTGCCAAAGGTGCTCTGGAGGCTCATCTCCCTGCAGAAAGGGCATGAAACACATGATTAATGCTTTAAAGTCATCTGTGTGTTTCTCTTCAGGCATCTCATTACTGGACCATGTCAGAGACTTACTGTCATGATGCCTAACTCTAAGGAGCCAGGCCGGGCCCAGCAACCCCAGAGGCAGACATAATTTTCCCCAGGGAAGTCTCAGCGGGCCCAAGTCGGGGCCCTTTGGACTCAGTCCTGGCGCCTTAGGCGCCAGGCTCATAGCGGACCCCAGTCCTGGTGGCTTAGGCGCCAGGCTCATAGAAGAGGATATGTGTTTAAGTGCTTGGGTGCACACTTACCTGATGCAGACCTTGCTGCTTCATCCAGGCCCTCTTGAGGCCTGAATGGGACTACTTAACCTGTAGGACTACTTCACCACCCGGGTGTGGTCGGGGAAGGATACATACCTGATTGGTGGAAGGATACATACCAGGAACTTCTTCCAAGGCTATTTAAACCCCACCCGAACAGCCACACATGCTTCGCGTTGTTCTGCACCTAGCAGCTGGACGCTCACCGTGTCAGCTCCTGCATCCTGACTTCAGCCACGCCTGCCAGCACCCTGGAACACCTGCAAGGGGAGAAAGGAAGAGAATAGGAGAAGAAAAGCCCTTACCTGCTAAATCTGCATACCAGAGTCATTTCTCCAACGGCCCTGAAAAGGAAGACATCATTTTAAAGGCATTTCGTTTCCATCGCTGCAGCGCTGCATTTTACTCACCTTTGCAAGGCGCTTCCATCTTCAGCACCGATCTTCCGGATTCAGCTACGCCCCGGCGCCTAGAGGAAAAAAGACAAGAACAAAGGTGAGAGGGAGAAAAGGAATAAGGAAAGCTCAGTTTCCTTTTAAGTCTTACCTGTTGGATTATTCCCACTGCATTTCGGGTCCTGCCGCTTCCTGGCATCTCCGGACCCCGGCCCCTATGGAGAAAAAAGACAAAGACATTGAATGAGCGAATGCAAAGACATTACCTGAGCGCTCATCCAGAACTGTTTCACTTCGGGTCGGCGCCATACCTCCGGCACTCCGAACCCCGGCCCCTAAGGGGAAAAAGACATAAGCATGAGCGCTTGCTGCAATTAGACAACGAACATTATTATTAAGCTTGAACTTTTGAACAGAACTTTTACAGCGCCTTACCTGAACAGTCAAGCTTACCTGAACTCCCATCAATCCTCAATCCAGTGAAGTAACTGGGTTTCAACGCGCCCCTGCATCAGAAGCAGGATGGAGAGCTCATCCTTCCAAACCCTAAGGAGGGTATCCAACGAGCCAGGGAAGCCAGAATAGAGGGGCCCTTCCTGTCCATCTTCAGAGTTCTGCGCCTTCGACGCCGCGCCTCCGTGGGAACCAGGTGAGCGTTACACTTACATCAGAAATCACACCATCAGTCCGTCTTTCACATCCAAAGTGTGGAACACACTTTCTACAGCATGAATTGCAACAAGCACGTGTACAGTAAAGATAATAAACATACTACACAATGCATAGCAATGAATGTACACATTAATCATGAAACGCCCCATCTAGCAAAAGCTGAACAGTGGAAAATATCACTGCAATCATCCCCACTAGGGGTGTCAACACAAGTCACACAGCACCAGACATGCCACAGATATGACAGTCCAAGGCCCTTGTGTAATAGGTTGTCACACCGAACCATCCTTGCGAGCCCATGGATAAGGGAGGCAGGAGTGGCATATGTGAGTCAAGGACCTCAACCAGCAAACACATACACAAGACAAGCCTGAAGGGCCCAGCTGGAACAGACAGTGGATGCCTTCAAAAGCCACAAAGCACCGCACCGTCACATGAAAGCACAATAGACAAGCAATTTTAAACTATATTAACTAATTACACTAACTATGAAAAACCTACTACCTAATTAAACTAACTATCAAACAGAAACTTAACTAACTAAACTAAAAGAAAAATCAAAAATGGCCACATACGACCCGGGGGGGAGGGGAGGCACCAAGGAGGGGGGAGGTACAGGGTGCTGCTCAACACCCACATGCGATGATGCTGAGCCAAAAAAAAAACCTCCATGGGCTCAACGCCTGCACAGCCTGACCTATGTGGGAGATAGATGGTCGTCCGAGTCTGGCTCATCCTGGAAAGGAGGACGTGGCACAGTAGCTTGGCCACGCCTAGCCGCAGCTTGCCCCTTGTCGGCAGCAAGTCTGCCGGACGAGTGAGCCTGGTTCTGTGTGGCGATGTGACGTGGGTCTGCATGCAGAACCTCACGTGATACATGTGCTTCCTCTTGCAAGGTAGCACGTGTAACACGGAGTTCCTCCTGCAAGGCCTGGCTGGACAACTGCTGCACCTCCCGGCAAGCCTGTAGCTCAGCCGAGATGGTACGCTCAAGCTGTGCCTGTCTGAGGCCGCCATGCCCAGCCTGAGCGAGCGGACCGTGGACTGTGCCGCCTGCTGCTGGAGAAGCACCTGCGTAGCAATGGGGAGCACAGATCGGGCCACACGCTCCATGCTCTCAGCGATGTTCTCCATTGCTGCCCCCTGCCGTTCTGAATTGGCAGTCATGTCTTGCTCCCACTCAGTATACTGCGGTTGCGCGCAGCGACCGCGTTGCCAGGCTTGACCCCTGCGGGACCCAAGGTACTCGCTGTGTTGGCACCACCTGCGGCTGCAAGACTACATGCCCCCGTCGACGTGATGTCCCAGGCACATCAGTGACTGGTGTGGAGGGTGACCCTGCGTCCCGATCCACCACGGGCAGAGGAACCAAGACTGTCTGATCCCTCAGTGCAGGTGTCGCAGACAGAGGAGTGTCCACATCAGAATCACTCACCCCTGACACATGGACTTGATGCTCATCCAACTCAACATGGACGTCAGAGTCGTCATCAAGGCCGGACTCATAGGCAGCCAGAGACAAGATGGACTGTAGCACTTGGGGTTTTTTGTGGCCTACCACCCCACGACCCCCACTTGTGCCAGGTTGATGTAGTGGTAACAACCCTGTGTCTGGCATGACAACACCATCCTCCGCCTCCATTGCGTCATCACCTGAAAAATAGAGAGAAAAAAGGTCACTACACATGTCAGAAGCACACAACACACACACACACCGACAACAAACGCATCAGGCAGACATGTGACACACAACATATAACCTGGCATGCATGCTGGGTCAACTTTGAATTGCTTCTGTGATCAGACCTGTTGAAAGGTGGCAGTTTCCATGGAAGTGGGTCTATGCAGGGCAGAAAATGTGTACGCCACTCACTACCTACATGTACAAGGACTCCATGGTGTGCGCCAGGAAATGTGAAGGCAGTGCAAGGTCAAATTCAGGCATCACGTGCATTGTGCATTCAATGTGTACCATATCTAGAAGCCAAGCACCCCTCCACACCAGTACAAAAGCAGGGATGCCTAGCATGGTACCAAAAGGCTGACCATACACCTGTGTATTGACAGGCAGTGTTGAATGGCATCAACAGCTTAATGTGATTCAAATGACAACACTGCAAATGATGATGGGACAGTAAGCAGGTCACATTATGAAAACTCTGGAGACCGCCCACGTGTGAAGAAGACACAACAACAGTTGGACAGAGTCATTGGCCATTGAACAGGCTGAGGCCTGTGAGCCACACAGATTGTCAGACCCTAAACATGTGTGCAATGCAGTACTGACCCACAGTTGACATGGGAAGGCTGATGAGATGCCATGCAATGTATGTCACCCAGGACTTGTATTACAGTGATCATCCAGTCAAGGACACATAGGGGCATGCGTGCAATGCACATGGAGCATGAATGGGCACTCATGTCCCTGCGGGATATCTGACCTATGCACAGTACAAGTGAGATACCCTGCATCAAGTACTAAGGCTGTACCACACGGCATATGTCTGGCAGATTCTACGCTGGAAGTTAGCATCTACACAGGACGCATGAACAGGAAAGTACACATTGGCAAGATTGAAGCAGACCAGTGCAAAGGTGGAACTGGGGTGCAGAGTGGCGGAGGAGGGGCAAGGGAGCATGCCTACATGGAGTCCCCGCATGCAGGCAGAGGAGACATGCATCACGGAAGCATTGCATTACTTACACATCAGAACCATGTACACGTCACATGTAGTGGCAATCATGCACAACACATCCCACAAGTGAAACACACAGGTCCTCAACAAACACGCATCAACACTCACTGGACTGGGCATCAAAGTCCAGCATCTCTCCCACTCCTTTGACCAATTCAGGTGGTATGAACTCCACAACGAGTGCCTCATACGGAGTGAGCTCTTCCTCCTCTGGTGCAGGCCCACCGCCAGTCACCAGAGTCAAGTTGTAATTAGAGGCATGCTTAGCCTTAGTGCTGCATTTGATGTCATTCCAATGCTTTTTGCACTCTTGCGCCGTGCGCACCTCATGGCCGAATGAACTGACATGTTCCGCAACATGCTTCCAGTGGGTGTCACGTTGGGCAGCCGTAGTCTGACTATTGGCACCCACTAGAATGTCACGGCTGTGGCCCCGCACGTAGCCCATGAGGAAGTCCAGTTCCTGCTTGCAGAAAGGCTTCTTCCTCGACGTGCAGGAGGTCGTGGCTGTGTGTGGGGTCCCAGCCTGTGCTGCAGGTGCAACCTTCCTCCTCTTGGACTGTGGCGCAGACCCTGGCTGGCTAATGCTGCCCTGATCAGTATGGCCAGTGGGTTCGGTGGATTGAGCCAAGGGAGTGGCAGGTGGAGGGACGATCAAAGGCCTGACTTGTGTCAGTGGCATCTGGGTGCCCTCTAATGGACCCTGCGCAGCAACATCAGCTGTGGCAGGGTCATTGACCGCAACGGTCCTGGTTGGCAGACTGACAACCGGGGTGTTGTTGGGTGCATCTGCCCCTGCACTTGCTAGCACCCGGCTGTTCGGGGCAGCAGATGTAATAACTGCCCCAGGGACACGTGTCTTGGTCTGAGCAGCCCGGCCTGCCCCTACGGTTTCCCTCCTGGCCTGTTGGAAATCTACCAAGGGCTCCTCAAGTGCCAACGCAGCCTGCACTGGCAGACCCTGAGCCTGGGTGGCGGTGTCCACAGCTGCACATGCAGCTACCACTACCCTTGGGCCCGTGGCAGTCGATGGAATGGACTGCCGGGTCACACGGGCGCCAGTGCCAGATGCAGAAGCTGCATCCCCCGGAACCACAGGGGGTGGTGGCATGACTGCACCGACACATGGCACAACATTGTGCTCAAGTGGCGCACCCCTGCCTCTTCCCCCTCTGTGGCCGCCCTGGACACCCTGGAGTCCCCCTACTCCCTGGTCACCACGGCCACGTCCCCGACCACGCCCGCCACGAGGAGTATGCCTAGCTGAGGCGCCCCTCACCTTTGGTGTCCTCCCAACCATGGCACAGATGTAGTAGTGCCGGCACAGATGGAGTAGTGCCAATGGGAGGTGTACACCACAATTGACCTGGGCAATTGGAGTGAAGGGGGTGGGAAGCAAGATGTTAACAGCCCCCCTGCACCTGCAAGGCTGTATGTGACCCCAGCGATGTAGTGACGGGTCATGCAACGCTCAGGCACCCCAAAACTGCAGTAAAACCGTGCACGCAACCCTGCAGCCTACGTGCGTGAATTCAACCTCCTGCAGTACGCGGTGGCACCCAGTAACACGAATAACGCGTACGCGTGGGACACGCAGGCTACTATGACATCGAAAATGGGTGCGATACACAGGGGCACCCGCAGTGGGAAAAATAGCGTGTGCGACTCACCGTCTGACTAGCGCAATGCAGAAAAACACACATAGCCAATACCCCCGCCAAAAGAAGAGATACGTCCTTGATAGCTGTGAAGTTGTGATGGCGCGCGAAACAACAGGAAGCAGCAACACACGTCGGTCTCCACGGAAGGCACGTACAGCGAACTGCTGGCCCCGCTCACCTTTAACCCGCGCTGAGGGAAATGCCCGCGCGCGTCACGTAACTTACGCGCATGGGCCCTTTCCTCGGATTACACGCGGACGTGCAGTTTTTCACGCGTGCTGAAACACCCATGCACGCCTGTGCGCGTCATGTCACAGAGGCGCTTGCGCTTGAAGGGCCTTCTGTCCAATGAAATTGCGTATGCATGCAGACGCGCTTACGCGCTAAGGGCCTTTCCTCGAATTACACGCTGACATGCAGAATTTTCACGTGCCAAATTGGCCACGCGTAAGCACACGGAAGACCACGCTCCTGCCCAGAAGGCCGAATTACTGCCCCCCAGAGTCCTGAGCACGCTCCCACCTGCCATCTGCTGCTGCCTGACTGCCTGCTGCCCACGTGCCCTGCCATTTGCTGCCTGCACATCAGCCAGGGGTGCTGTTGCTGTGACCACCCCTGCTGGAACCGAAGACTCCCGACTGGGATTCCATCGCTCCACAGCCCAGCCCCAGGACCCAGTTGCCCACCCACTCCTGCATCTGGGGTTGTCATGTCGGGCACTGCAACATCTGGCACCACTGACAACCCCCGGCCAGAGAGGCAGAGGGGCACCAGCTTCAGTGCCAGGGAAGTTAGTGTCCTGGTCGAGCAAGTCCTCGGGCAGTATGATGCCCTCTTCGGAAGTTCCCGCGCCGACAAGGAAGGACGGACTCGGATCTGGACGGACATCGTGACTGCCATCAACACGCAGGGGGTGGCAGTCTGCAACTTCCAACATGTCAAGAAGCGCTGGGAGGACTTCAGGTCCAGGACCCTCAACAAGGCCCGGCGCCTCTTGAAGGCAGCGGATGTTAAGGGGCACCGGGGCCACTTCTCGGAAGATCAGATGAGGGTCCTGGAACGCATATCCCCAGCGCTCCACGTCCAGGTCCTTGAGAGGCAGACCCGTCTGGAGTCGAGCGGTAAGTGTACATGCATCCTGATTGTAAACTGTGCATGTGGTGATGTGCCAGTAGTGTGCAGGTTGCACATCTGTTTGTATGGGGCCGAGTATGGGTGGGGGTGTACAGGGCCTTGAGGCTAACACATGCGAGGGCTGTCATGTGTGAGACTTGGATGGTGCTTGTGTGTGTAGGCTTGCATGCCAAATGCAGTTGTGTGGGCACACATGTTTGGATGAATGTGTATGTAAGTAGGCATGTTTGTGATGTCACGCATGTATGTTGTTTTCAGCTGCATGTATCAGCACTGTGTACATGTGCATGTGTGTGTATTTGACAAGGGTGCAACAGTGATGCAACATGGATGCATGTGACAGCGGGATGTGGAAGCCTGATTGGCAGATGTGACATGGATGCCCATCTGAACACTGCGACAGTTGGCAGAGGTGTACACATGCATGCAAGTGTGGTGGTGTGTGTACATGTGTAGTGCACTCCCTGTGTTGCATGTGATGTCTGGCTCACCTTTGCCTGCTCATGCTGTTGTATGTGTATGGATGGTGCTGGCAGTTGCGATATGGCTGTGGTATGGCTCATGTGTGCAAGTTGAAATGACATGTGTGTTGGGGATTGTGATGGCATATCTGAGGTTTACCAATGCCACTCATGTACAAATGTCATGTGTGTATGTGTCCATTGTACAATGCCCTGATGCCTGTGTTTTATTTCTCCCTGTCTGCAGAGTCAACTGATGAAGAGGGCGGAGAAGGTGCTGTGGAGCACAGCAGTGGGGATCACACCGCCAGCCGGAGACGCAAGGCCCGGCTCCCCTCCCAGGTTGTGATCTCATCGGGGAGTGAGGAGTCCGGTGCCGTGTCCCAGGCCGCAGCTGCCGGGGGGAGGTCCAAGAGGCGGAGGTTGGAGTTGGACTCCTCGGCAGCAGAAGGGGCAGCTGGGACCCCACAGTGCCCAACGGGGGAAGATGGCATGGAGTCATCCAGGTTGGTGGGGGGTTTGGTGGAGGAGGAGGCCGTGCAAGCAACAGAGACGTGGTCTGGAGGTGGGGATTCCACTGGTGCTAGTGGTGCAGTGCAGGACCAGGGACAGGAGGCAGCACAGGCCGCCGCGGAGGTGCCTGTGTGCATTCCTGTCCCTGATCCTGTCACTGCATCATCTTGCACCAGCAGGGATGCCTACGTCCAGACCCGTTTTCAGGCAGGGGATGAGCTCACGACAACTGGCCTTCCTCTGCCTGCGGACGTGGCTATCCGGGTCCGGGTTGAGCCTGTCCTGACTGGTGTGGTGTTGCGTCAACGGGCCATGCGAGGTGACCTGCAGTCTTTTCATGAGGAGACTGCACGTCATCTCGAATGGCTCGTTGACCGCGTCGGCCTACTGGGACAGGTCACCCAGGCCAGATTCCTCCGTTTGATGGGGCTTGCTACGACCCCCTCCTCAACTGAACCCCCTTTGCGCCAGTCATCCTCCGTGCCATCTTCCCACCCATCAGTCACCTGGGTGCCCTGTGGAGCTGCCTCTGACGGTGCGGCCAGGCTGGTGGAGGAGGCATCCCTGCCACAGTCGGGAGGCGGACGTCCAGCAGGGGTGGCCACATCAACGACTGCACTCCAGCCAGCGGAGGATGTACAGGCAGCAGGAGGCAGTGCACGGGCAGAGGCACAGCAGCAGCAGCAACGTGGTGGGAGCCATGATGGCTCGGGGCCTTCGACATCGGAGGGGCAGGCATCGGCCGGAGGGCAGGAGGACCCAGGACGGGAAGTGTCTTCCTTGTGGCAGCGGTTGGGCCACGCCATAGATGCGGAGCAGCAGCGGGCGGAAGAGGCACGGCTCACGATGGTCAGGGCGGAGAACTCCATGCGGAGAGCCCTGGGGTGGGCTGAGTGCCTCGAGGCAATCCGCAGGGGGTTGGAGGTGGACACGTCGACAGCCCTGTGGACCCTCGGGGCCATGGAGGAGGACCGCCTCCGGGACATTGAGCAGGAGTTCGATGATGCCCTGGCCCGGGACATCCAAAAGTGAGCCGTCGGACTAGCCCGCTGCCCTTGTAAATAGTTCTGTAGTTAGTGTTAGGTTTCCTTTGGTTTTGCATTTTTTTGGACCTTTTGGACAATGGGCCACATTTTTGTTTTTTTTTTATTAGGTAGTGTTATTAGATAGGTTTCATTTTTTCTGTTGGGATCATGGACCCTGGATTGTTTATCTGTATATAGTTGACTGTTGGATTTTCATTTTTTTTTATGATTTACCCATGGAGCAATGGTTTTCGATTTTAATTTTCCATTGGATTTACTTTTGTGGACTGTGACTTTGGACACCTTTCCTTTGGATTATGATTTGTGGTTTTGCATTATTTCACGGACATGCTGGACATATTTTTTTTAATTCCCATTTTTGTTTGTTTATTTTTGATTCAATTTAAGTTGCTTTTAATACATACTTTTTGTTCAAACTTCAATGTGTAGTATCATCTCATTGGTTTCATGCATATCATGATATGGGTTTTGAGATTCACTGACACCCATTGGGTGTATGTGAGGGACATGTGTTCATTTCCAAACTTGCAATTGGGGTTCTATCATGTTATTGCCATTTCTAAGTGGGTGGATGCAATACTCGGGTGGGTGTTTGGTATTTGGAGGCTGACCATAAGGGCCAGGGATCTAGATTGTGATGACATGTTGGCTGGGGGACATGTGTGGGGGCCTGGTGGAGGGTGCCGCACAGTGCTGGGGGTGGGGGTGCAGGGGGACATGAGTTGGGGCCTGGTGTAGGGTGCCCTGCACTGCTGGGGGGTGGGGGTGCAGGGGGACATGTATGGGGGCCTGGTGGAGGGTGACCCACAGTGCTGGGGGGTGGGGGTGCAGGGGGACATGAGTTGGACATGAGTGGGGGCCTGCTGGCAGGTGCCCCACAGTGCTGGGGGTGCAGGGGGACATGAGTTGGGGGCCTGGTGGAGGGTGCCCTGCACTGCTGGGGGTGGGGGTGCAGGGGGACATGAGTTGGACATGAGTGGGGGCCTGCTGGCAGGTGCCCCACAGTGCTGGGGGTGTGGGTGCAGGGGGACATGAGTTGGGGGCCTGGTGGAGGGTGCCCTGCACTGCTGGGGGTGAGGGGGCAGGGGGACATGTGTGGGGGCCTGGTGGAGGGTGTCCTGCACTGCTGGGGGGTGGGGGTGCAGGGGGACATGAGTTGGACATGAGTGGGGGCCTGCTGGCAGGTGCCCCACAGTGCTGGGGGGTGGGGGTGCAGGGGGACATGAGTTGGGGGCCTGGTGGAGGGTGCCCTGCACTGCTGGGGGGTGGGGGTGCAGGGGGACATGAGTTGGGGGCATGCTGGCAGGTGCCCCACAGTGCTAGGGGGTGGGGGAGCAGGGGGACATGAGTTGGACATGAGTGGTGGCCTGCTGGCAGGTGCCCCACAGTGCTGGGGGGTGGGGGTGTAGGGGGACATGTGTGGGGGCCTGGTGGAGGGTGCCCCACAGTGCTGGGGGGTGGGGGTGCAGGGGGACATGAGTTGGGGTCCTGGTGGAGGGTGTCCTGCACTGCTGGGGGGTGGGGGTGCAGGGGGACATGAGTTGGACATGAGTGGGGGCCTGCTGGCAGGTGCCCCACAGTGCTGGGGGGTGGGGGTGCAGGGGGACATGAGTTGGGGGCCTGGTGGAGGGTGCCCTGCACTGCTGGGGGGTGGGGGTGCAGGGGGACATGAGTTGGGGGCATGCTGGCAGGTGCCCCACAGTGCTGGGGGGTGGGGGAGCAGGGGGACATGAGTTGGACATGAGTGGTGGCCTGCTGGCAGGTGCCCCACAGTGCTGGGGGTGTAGGGGGACATGTGTGGGGGCCTGGTGGAGGGTGCCCCACAGTGCTGGGGGGTGGGGGTGCAGGGGGACATGAGTTGGGGTCCTGGTGGAGGGTGTCCTGCACTGCTGGGGGGTGGGGGTCCAGTGGGACATGAGTTGGACATGAGTGGGGGCCTGCTGGCAGGTGCCCCACAGTGCTGGGGTTGGGGGTGCAGGGGGACATGAGTTGGGGGCCTGGTAGAGGGTGCCCTGCACTGCTGGGGGGGGTGAGGGTGCAGGGGGACATGAGTTGGGGGCCTGCTGGCAGGTGCCCCACAGTGCTGGGGGGTGGGGGTGCAGGGGGACATGAGTTGGACATGAGTGGGGGCCTGCTGGCAGGTGCCCCACAGTGCCGGGGGGTGGGGGTGCAGGGGGACATGTGTGGGGGCCTGGTGGAGGGTGCCCCACAGTGCTGGGGGGTGGGGGTGCAGGGGGACATGAGTTGGGGTCCTGATGGAGGGTGCCCTGCATTGCTGGGGGGTGGGGGTGCAGAGGGACATGAGTTGGACATGAGTGGGGGCCTGCTGGCAGGTGCCCCACAGTGCTGGGGGGTGGGGGTGCAGGGGGACATGAGTTGGGGGCCTGGTGGAGGGTGCCCCACAGTGCTGGGGGGTGGGGGTGCAGGAGGACATGAGTTGGATATAAGTGGGGGCCTGCTGGCAGGTGCCCCACAGTGCTGGGGAGTGTGGGTGCAGGGGGACATGAGTTGGGAGCCTGGTGGAGGGTGCCCTGCACTGCTGGGGGTTGGGGGTGCAGGGGGACATGTGTGGGGGCCTGGTGGAGGGTGCCCCACAGTGCTGGGGGGTGGGGGTGCAGGGGGACATGAGTTGGGGGCCTGGTGGAGGGTGCCCTGCACTGCTGGGGGGTGGGGGTGCTGGGGGACATGAGTGGGGGTGCAGGGTAGTCCCCCGTGGTGTGGGCTGCCTGCAGGGGCCGTGGAGGTTGTGGAGCGAACACCTGGGAGGACCCACACGGCCAATTCATGTGTAGTACTCCACGGAGCCCCTGAAATACACGTACCCTGCTGATATTGCGTGTGAAACTTCCCGCGCACCCCAAAATACACGTACCCAGGACATTCGCGTGTGGAACTTCCAGCGCACCCCTGGAATACACGTACCCAGCTGAAATCGCGTGTGAAATTTCCCGCGCACCCCTGAAATACACGTACCCTGCTGAATTCACGTGTGAAACTTCCCGCGCACCCCAGTAATACACATACCACGCTCGCACAGGGCCAATCGCGTGTGAAACCTCCCGCGCACCCCTGAAATACACGTTCCCTGCTGAATTCACGTGTAACTTCCCGCGCACCCCGAAATACACGTACCCAGGACATTCGCGTGTGGAACTTCCAGCGCACCCCTGATATACACGTACCCAGCTGAAACCGCGTGTGAATCTTCCCGCGCACCCCTGAAATACACGTACCCTGCTGAATTCACGTGTGTAACTTCCCGCGCACCCCGAAATACACCCGTACGTACCCAGGACATTCGCGTGTGGAACTTCCAGCGCACCCCTGATATACACGTACCCAGCTGAAATCGCGTGTGAAACTTCCCGCGCACCCCTGAAATACACGTACCCTGCTGAATTCACGTGTGAAACTTCCCGCGCACCCCTGATGTACACGTACCCTGATGGAATCGCGTGTGGAACCTCCCGCGCACCCTGAATTACACGTACCCAGCTGAAATAACGTGAGGAACTTCCTGCGCACCCCAGTGATACACGTACCCCGCTTGCCGTGCTGGTACAGGGTTAGCGCAGCCCTTTGCGCTGGATTGGGGATTTTGATGGCTTTTCCCTGCGCAAGGGGCGTTCTTGGGGGCGTAACTGGCGCTGCTGCAGGGTCGCTGCGCCACTGTGCGCCACGGCTGGTTTTGGTGGCTGGAATCCATGAATACGCTGTGCGCGGAAATGTATTTTGGCGCACGCGGCTGGCGCAGGGATTCGCACGCGCACACTGTGCGCCAGCCGCGTGCGCCACTTGTGCGCTGAATTCTATGAATTACCCCCTGAAAGTCTGCTGAAAAGCAAATCACTGCAAATAATAACCCTTTGACAGTATCATGCTAATTTCAAGGAAACTGGAATAAAAAGGCAACAAGGTGGTAAGAATGTTGCTGGATACTGCAAGAGCGGGGTGACAGGCCTGAGGATGCCAGCTAAGGCCGCCTGTAATGTGTGCGCCAACATGGGGCAGTTGAATAGGGGCTTCTAGAGTCTCGGGACCTAGATTAACTGAAAAGACTGAAAGGCCTCAACGTTGTACCTGGCCGCCAGACAAACGCCCATACATTCTGAGTCAGAGGCAGAAACTGAAAGAAAAAAAAGAAAGACCTTGAAATGGGAAATAGATATAGAGTGAGAGGGAAGAGACAAGCTTTTTTGAAAAGATGCAAAAAAGCGCATTTGTCGGGGTTGCACTCTGTGTGCTTTTCTGAGCATAAACAGAGTTGCAAACATACTTTTTAAACGTGTATGATGGTGTGCAGAGCTAGGAGTTTCGTGACCCCCTGTTCTCGTGAGAAAATGCTGTGGAGCTTCACCTGAGACCTGACACAGACACGACACATGATCAGATTGCTAGCTGGCAGTGCCAGGCTATGATTTTTAAGGGAAAAGGAAACTGGCAATTGCTCTTTGTATATAGGGTGACTAGATTTTTCAAGATAAAAAACCCAGACGGTCACAGACAAAAAAGAGCATTTACCCTCTCCACCACTCACCCAAAATAACTCCCCATCACAGTATTTCATGCACTGCTCCTGCATTTAATGTGTGCCATTTTGACTCATTGAAAGCATGTCAATAAATAACAACGTTTTGCTTTGAGTGATATTGCATGCCCAGTTAAATAATCGTGTGGATGGTACTTACAAGCTTGGGGGTTCGACCCCATCCCAGGGACAACATTCTAAAATTGTTCTGAGGTTAATTTGGTTTATAATTAATACCCACTCCAAATATTTAATCATTCCTATAGTTATGATAGGATATGATATTTTATTTATATCGCGCTCATACACAAGTGTTTCAGAACGCGTATATGTTTGAGCTGGAAGTGCCAATGCTCAGCTCCGCCAGTAAAAAAAAAGTGCAGGGACTCAAAAACAAATGGCCCACGTTAAGCATTGGAACATGCCACTTACCACCTGGAAGATGGGGGGTGGAAGCGCAGACTTATATATTTCACTGTTCTCTCTGTGAACCCCAGAGAGGTTGCTAGGTCTGGAAAAGATCCGGAACTGCGCTAATCGAGACTCAGGGCTAGATAGCCTTTTGGTTGTAGCCCCTGAGCAACGCCTCCCTGGGGCTGACCATTTTAAAGTGCTTTCTTTCGCCCACTATGCTGGGCCCAGTGTGATGGTGGCAGGGTTGGGAGAGAGGCGTGCGTGACATGGGCGTGGCGTTGGGGAGTGGGGGCGGGGCACCCGACTAACTCCTGCGAACTTCCGTATGCCCCTGCTGTTTCCAGTCCGTTTCCCCGCGAGCGCTCATTTTGCCTCACCAAGTGGCACTGATGCACTGGCGCGGTCGGGAGGGCAGGGCATCGAGATAAGGATGGACGGCAAGTGCCAACGCATGTGCCACCAGCTTACGTCAGATCCAGGGAGTTGCCCGGGCGATCTTCCAACTTGTGACAGAATCGAAAAGAATGACAAATGTTGTAAAGCTATGCGTGCATCTCCCCCACATCTACCTAAACATGTAATTTATAACTACTATTGAAAGCATTCAGGGTTGGATTCATTATGCAAACTAAGTCGGGCGATCACCCCGAGTTATTCACGAATAACTCTGCCATCACTTCTGAGTCTGGGAAGTACTTCTCACGCACTGGACAGCTTTTTTTGTGCGGCTGTGCAGCCTGTCTCCCGCCAAATGTGCTGGGCAGCCTAACGTTTGTACTAGTCATGCTGTCTCTTTCGTTTATCACTCTGCCCCATGCACTGCTAACCACTCGTCCCTCTGGCGACCCTGCCTCGTGTACACTGCTCAATGTGCTGCATGATATCCGCGTGCTGTGCCACTAATGTACTGCTCGTAGCTGGTTGCTTTGCTTTGTATAATGTACGTTTGCATAGTTTATTTTGCTTGTCTCTTCTGATCACTGCCTTATTTGTTAGGGAATGTTAATTCAAAGTACACTATTTGGGTAAAAGTGTGGATACATAGATGATTTCAAGTGTGCATTCATAAAAAACTGGAAATGCTTACCGCCCCTTAGATAGGCATTGCACTCTGCCTACCGCCAGACCGGTATCAGGCACTTGAAAATTGGATCAAGTCTCCCGTCTTGACCTCTCTCCATTGGTTGACTCTGGAGTATAGGATTCTTTTTAAATTGAGGTTCC
Organism: Ambystoma mexicanum; assembly: GCF_040938575.1. Taxonomy (NCBI): domain Eukaryota; kingdom Metazoa; phylum Chordata; class Amphibia; order Caudata; family Ambystomatidae; genus Ambystoma; species Ambystoma mexicanum. The sequence goes on from NC_090929.1 coordinate 1,358,898,341, forward strand.
ACGAGCCCTGGCACTGCTCTAACGAAGTTACCTATCAAGCAAAATCCACATTTTAGATTGGTTGAGATTAGGGCTTTAAGAGGGCCGGGGCTGGGCCCGCAGGCTCCGAAATTTCGTTTTGAAGGCGGGGCCCTGCCGGGGCCCACTAATCTCCCCTGGCAGCCCCAGCCACTCCACGAAAAGGCATTTTTTTCTACAGCCTGAAGCTCTCGCTCGTGTGCGAGAGCTTCAGGCTTCAGAAAAAAATGCCTTTCAGCCATAATGGTGACGCCTCACCTACGAAGCATCCCTTTAATCAAGTGATGCACGTGGGCCGGCGCCACCATTATGAAGAAAATATGAGGCCGCTGGAAGCAGAGGCCTTGCTTTCTAAATGCTGAAGCTCCCGCGGATTCGCGGGAGTTTCAGTCTTAAGGAACAGGGCCTCTGCTTCCAGTGGCCTCACCCTTTCAGCCTTAATGGTGACGCTGCCCCTCCCCAGCTGGCGAGGAGCAGCACCACCATTAAGGCTGAATAGGGAGGCGCTGTCCCTTGCCAGGCAAGCCTATAGAATATAAATGCAGAGATTATCACCCTCTCCCCCATAGGGGAGGTGCTAATCTCTACAACAGGCTGCCTGGCAGGGGTGCCAGTAGCCCATTGAGCCGGGGCTCGTCAAGGGGGCGTGGCATAACGGGTCATCAAGGCCCCTGCTGTTAGGCCACGCCCCCTCGATGAGCCCCGGCTCGATTTGTAGTGCCACTTAAGGCACTGGTTGAGATCCTCACAAACCTCTCTTTGACTGTTTCCATTGATTAGGAAAGCCCAAAAAACTCCATCTCAGGTTCAGACCTTTTCATGCTGGTGGCTCCCCACTTTTTTGAAATTTCTCTCTAGAAAACTTGAGACCAGCCTCTTTACTCCTGACCTTCCATTGTGGCCTACAATCTTTTTAATTTCGTAAATCAAACACCCAGGATTATTCTTTTTATTTTTCATTCTGTTAATTATTTTCTCTCTGCCGTAATTAACCCGATTGGCAAAGATGGTGTGTTTAAGTTTTAATGTATTTTCTGACCAATATGTTTGCCACAGCGCTCCATATGCCTTCGGGCCAAGGTTTGTTCTTAAAATACCGAAAATAATAAAAATAAAATAATGTAAGCATGTTCCTTACACCTCAGATAGTTTCTGGGCTTCTAAATTCGTAGGTCTCTGGAGACCTTTTGATTAATCGGGGCCCCTTGTACTTTAATGCACCCAGATAGGGAATTGAGAGTATGGACTGAACCCTATGTTTACTTAACGTGGGCCATCGTGAATTTACATTAATCTATGTATCAAACTGTTTTGAAGTGAATTGACTACCAAAGGCATGCTTATTCTACAAAAGTAGTTTACACACTTAAAACACATCAAAGATACAAATCAGCCATTTCATCATAGGGGATTTTTACTGTGAGGCAGCCAAGCTGACATTAGTCAACTTTTCTCAATGCCACACCCAAGGCCACCAAAGGAATGTCATTAAACATAACAAGGCCATGCAGCTGTATTAGCAGGGCCGTGGGTGGAATGGACTTGTAAGCTGCATTCCAGTGTTACCTGCTAGGCGTGCAGAAAGGGGTTAGGTCTTCCGGGTCAGCTTGTTGAAACATGTATCCACTCCCAGCCGGTTGAGATCAAGAAGAATCGAAGGCAAATGCTGGAACCTGATGGGGGAGCATTTACCAGCCTCAGACGCTGTGATTGTATAGAGTTTTAGAAGCGCGCAAATCATATTAGGCAAATTATATGCGGTGCCCAAGAAACCAAACTTCTAAAAGGGCCTCTGAATGTGGACCCAGCCCCTGCGCCCCCGCCCCTCCTGCACTTCTCCCTCTTCCCTCTCCCTCCCTTCACTTCTCCCTCTTCCCCTGCCCTGATCTGCCCCCTCCCCTCACACTTCCTGTTACTGCACTTGCATGATCTGAATGTCACAAGGCCTAGCAGAACTGTTATTGTTATTTTTTTCCTATGCCCCCCCTCACTTTTTGCTGTATAGGTTCCATACAAATGTTCAATAAATAAAATAAAGTAGGATCCCTTTTGTGCAATTGGGCAAAGCAGACACCTGAAGAGGGCCTTGCAATGCATTTCAAATTGCACCCCAAATTCGAAACATGATGTGCTTTGAAATGCAGTGAAAATAAAAGCATTTTCCAGGCACCTGTTAATTACATGTCAATAGTGCTACACATTTCTGACACTTGTATGCATATTTTAATTGGGACAGCAGCAGTTTGAACCACTCTTGTTCTGCTTGCATTCCTATCTCTCAAACAAGGAAATATATACTTTTTTTCTTTTTGTACATTTCACAATAAGAGGCTCTGTGAAATGTGCCTTGGGAGCCTATCATACATTAATGCCAGGACTCGGGAGTGTGCTCTCAACATAAGCTGGGGCCTTGCCTGTACATCTTTGTGCTGGTACACAGCCCTCCGGAAGTGCACAGGTCACCTTTTTTGAATAAGGTGACCAGAGAATTTAAAAAAGGGACATTGTCAGCCCTATTTTATAACTTTAATGGTGATGTACCAGCACTTCTCAACAGTAAGCAGGTACACTAGGTTAAGAAGTCCCTGCACTTCTGTATTCCATCGTGGGGAACAGTGCTTAATTTGCAAAGAAATAAGTGCCAGGGCTCAAATATTTTCAAACACGCCCATGACACATCAGGGTGGGTAGCTCCCCGGTCCACTGTTGCCACCTCGCAGGTTCGCTCCTCATGCTGTCAACATATATGGGGTAAAAGCCGGAACTCCCACCAGCTTATTGTGGTTGACGGATGTACTCACTACAGCAGAAGTGTAATTTACAAATGCCAATCAACATACACATAAAATAACATACTGGTCGTGTCTTGACACGAGACTCATATCTAGTGTGTCTTTAAACTCAATCATCATTTACATTTTGTTCTGATTCTATAGGTGTTTAAATAATAAAGTTACCAAAACACCACATCATAATCAAACTGTGTCTGAGACAATTAGTGCTGGGGCTCAGAAATAAGTAAAAACAAAGAGGTGATGGCTGGAAGGTTTAGACTTAATCTTAACCACTGGCAATGCTCTGGGCAACCCTCCAGACCACCGTTCTTCGCCTGCCAAGCCATTACAGAAGGGAAAGACCATATGCAAATCAGGCTTGGCCCCACCCCAAAAGGGGCAGTCCAGCCCGAACTGCTAGGCCACATCCCTTCTGCACGAGACCACAAGCATCCCCAAACATGTTTCGCCCTTGTTGGGGCTCATCAGTGAGGAGTAGCTTGGGTCTCTAGGCCCAGCAGGCACGGGACCCACGTCTGGGCATACCCGTCCCACTCGGGGTGACATAGCAAAAACAAAGAGGTGATGGCTGGAAGGTTTAGACTTAATCTTAACCACTGGCAATGCTCTGGGCAACCCTCCAGACCACCGTTCTTCGCCTGCCAAGCCATTACAGAAGGGAAAGACCATATGCAAATCAGGCTTGGCCCCACCCCAAAAGGGGCAGTCCAGCCCGAACTGCTAGGCCACATCCCTTCTGCACGAGACCACAAGCATCCCCAAACATGTTTCGCCCTTGTTGGGGCTCATCAGTGAGGAGTAGCTTGGGTCTCTAGGCCCAGCAGGCACGGGACCCACGTCTGGGCATACCCGTCCCACTCGGGGTGACATAGCAAAAACAAAGAGGTGATGGCTGGAAGGTTTAGACTTAATCTTAACCACTGGCAATGCTCTGGGCAACCCTCCAGACCACCGTTCTTCGCCTGCCAAGCCATTACAGAAGGGAAAGACCATATGCAAATCAGGCTTGGCCCCACCCCAAAAGGGGCAGTCCAGCCCGAACTGCTAGGCCACATCCCTTCTGCACGAGACCACAAGCATCCCCAAACATGTTTCGCCCTTGTTGGGGCTCATCAGTGAGGAGTAGCTTGGGTCTCTAGGCCCAGCAGGCACGGGACCCACGTCTGGGCATACCCGTCCCACTCGGGGTGACATAGCAAAAACAAAGAGGTGATGGCTGGAAGGTTTAGACTTAATCTTAACCACTGGCAATGCTCTGGGCAACCCTCCAGACCACCGTTCTTCGCCTGCCAAGCCATTACAGAAGGGAAAGACCATATGCAAATCAGGCTTGGCCCCACCCCAAAAGGGGCAGTCCAGCCCGAACTGCTAGGCCACATCCCTTCTGCACGAGACCACAAGCATCCCCAAACATGTTTCGCCCTTGTTGGGGCTCATCAGTGAGGAGTAGCTTGGGTCTCTAGGCCCAGCAGGCACGGGACCCACGTCTGGGCATACCCGTCCCACTCGGGGTGACATAGCAAAAACAAAGAGGTGATGGCTGGAAGGTTTAGACTTAATCTTAACCACTGGCAATGCTCTGGGCAACCCTCCAGACCACCGTTCTTCGCCTGCCAAGCCATTACAGAAGGGAAAGACCATATGCAAATCAGGCTTGGCCCCACCCCAAAAGGGGCAGTCCAGCCCGAACTGCTAGGCCACATCCCTTCTGCACGAGACCACAAGCATCCCCAAACATGTTTCGCCCTTGTTGGGGCTCATCAGTGAGGAGTAGCTTGGGTCTCTAGGCCCAGCAGGCACGGGACCCACGTCTGGGCATACCCGTCCCACTCGGGGTGACATAGCAAAAACAAAGAGGTGATGGCTGGAAGGTTTAGACTTAATCTTAACCACTGGCAGGAAATAAGTGCCAGGGCTGAACCCTGACAAACACCCCTCCCCCCCAAATCAAGCACTGATGGGGAAATGTGCACTCATGGACTTTGTACATTTGTACAACATTGTAACATTTTGGACAGTTCTGGTCCAAAGACAACACAGCCTGTTTCTTTCCAAGTATGTTTGAGTCGTTTTACAGGCATTGCCCGAATAAGGAAATTGTGACAATTAATGAGCACACGTAAACAGTAAATAGTTCCGGTGGAATGACTTGAGAGGCAGGTCTGGGCTGTTACAGTACAAATCATGTTGCAAATCAACAGGTGCAGTTATGCCAGCATTATATGTCAGCATTATATTAAGGTGACAAAGGGATTTTGAGTGTTTTTACAAAAATAAAGATTTTCCATGTTGATTTTGTGTTTGGTGATGCGTGCAAGACTTTATTCATAAGATTATTTGTGATGTGGGCTCATGGTCCCAGTTAAGGTCAGCCGACACGTGTTTCGACCCATAGGCCCTGTATTCAGAGTCTAGACACTAAATACAGGGCCTATGTCGACTGACCTTAACTGGGACCATGAGCCCACACCACAAATAATCTTATGAATAAAGTCTTGCATGTATCACCAAATGCAAAATCAGCGTGGAAAATCTATATTTTTGTAAAAACACTCAACTGCGAGGTATCCAGGTAAGCCCCTTTTTCATACAACAAGGAGGTGTGGGTTTCACCTCAAAACACATCCTGTGACCTTGCATCAACAACAAAGGCATCACAACAATGAACAGAGCTTAGCAATGCCGGTTCCAACCCTAGGGCCCCAGTAACTTTTTATAGGTGAGTCCCTGCATGAAGCGGGTTGATTTCCTGGGTACAACATTTTTATGCAAATTGGGCCTGGGCATCACCCCATCTTTATGTTGGACATAGTCCATAAATAGCCTGCAGATGTTCAGGTATTTGAGGAATTCCTTTTTAAGTAGATGAGATGATTTCTTCCATGCAATTATAGACATAATGATTCAACTAGAGCTTTCTGGGGACAATAACCTAGTTAATGTGTCTCCTTCATGAAATTCCAAGTCTAAAAAAAAGAAAACAAGTGTAAAAAGTGGGGACATTGAATTTACGCTTTGTTTCTGCACACGGTTTTAAACAAAGTGTGTATGCCGCCTTCCATTTACAAAGGGCAGTTGGCATTTACAAGGAATTCCTATGAATTTCATCTGCTTTTAGCAGGTGCTGAAAACATAGAGAACCCAAAGGAATCCATTGGTTTTACGCCAGCACGAAAATGTCAGGCTGGTTCAAAAGCATGTGATATTTCAAGACAGAGGTGGAACGCACAGCTGGGATGTATATTACATTCTCTGCCCCTACACCACCTTCAAACGGAACCAAAATCCCTCAGAGTGTAAAAGTAATGTGTAAAACACTTAACGATTACACTTCAGGAATTTAAGGGTGATTATAAATCTAGCAGTAGTGGTAAAACATGCCGTTATTCTAATACTGCATGTTTTACCCCTCTGCCAAACTATGAGTTTGTGTGAAGGAAACGTCCTACATTTTTTTACTGCATGTGACGTTGCTGTGTTCTGCAATACCACGTATAGTAATATTACTACATCGAGTCCTATAGAACACAAAAATGGGCACTAAAGGAAGGGTCTGCATGTCTCAGAATCATGCAGACCCTTCAAGTTACCTCATGCATGACACATGTAGTAACAGTAATTTCATTTGCCGTTATTACCATAGTTAATACCAACAACTTTATACTGACCCCCTTACAAATTGATCCACATTGAGGGCATTAGGATGACACATATCAAAATCTGATGGCAATAGTACTAGACGTATGTGGGGGTGCCCAAGTCCAAGATGTCTTTAAAGTAAGACAATCTCTCCCTCCAAAAACCTTGGGCATTAAGGTATGACAAAACAAACAAAGCGTTCATATTTCATGGACACTCCCGTCCCTTGCACATTGTTAAGGATTTCAATCAGGTGACTCACACCTTGGTCTCGGCCTAGTATGTAGCGCACAACTCAGATGCTTTTCTCCTTATTTTATGCAGATTAAATTTGAGATGGTACACAACTCGTATCACACCCTCTTTTCAAATGCCCCGGGTCACAATGGACCATGAACCAGGCTGGTTGGTAAAATGCAATATTTATTTATTTATTTTTAAAATTCAAAAGAATCATACAATTTTTAATATGGGGCAGCAATCACCAATGGGGTGATGATTACAATGAGGATGTAAGCAATACACCTGGTTTAACCTTCTAGTGGAACCTATACAAAACACCAGGGAATAGGAGCACTTTTTGATTTAGGAAAGATAGCACTCAAGTTAGGATTTCCCCTTGCAATGTTCCCTTAACCCACACGTAATCGAATTCTGAGTGGATCGAAAGAAGCAGCAGGTAATCAGGAATAAGAGGCAGAAAACAGAATCAAAATCCGACCTTCGCTCACCAAGAAGAATACAGATTTTAAACCCCTTGCAATGTTATGAAATGACACTCGGAAATGGATAAATAAATTATGAATGTGTGGTTAAAACTCTAAGGTAAATACAATTTCTCCCTGGAAGCAACAATGCATAAACAAGCAATGAGTCACCAAGAGCATATCATTAGAAAATGAATGGAAAATTTAAAACATGTTGCAGCCAAATTACACATGTAAAAGTTGCATTTTCTTAATTCCCGTTTTAAATTACCCAAACGGTTTTTAATAAAAACGGGTGAAATACTCTGATTTGGAGTGTGGTTCTGGGCTGGGGGATAGATATGTATCACAGGGACACACTAGAGTTGTAAATAGGTCTCTAGCTATGAATCCGGATGAGTTAGGCAAGATATGAAAAGGTGCGCTTTGAGCAAAATGAAGCCGTGAAATAGGAAAGGAAATCAGTTGTGACAAAAACAGTTTTACTCTAAACTAGAGTATTCAGAATAGATCACCAAAGATGGACACAGTAAGATCCAAGGTTTATTCGCGAATTCAACCATGTCACCCCAGCGCCCAACCCTGGCGGAAACCAGTCTGATCACTCGAAATAGGACTAATGGTTTAGGATTACACAAGACAAAATTGAAAAGAAATGGCGCTAGCACTTTAGAAAGTCACGGGCAGGGTGCACATATAATTCTAACAGCTTTTAACAAGTTATCAGGATAAGGATAGGATGGCTTAGAGAGTGGGAAAAGGACAAATGCAAGGCAAGATAGGTTGTGTGTTTCTATGGGGTAGGGATTATACTCACAGTCCACTTTCAGTTTTGGAATTTTTGGACCGTTAACAGGTTGTGGTCACCACACGGCTGCGCGCCTGGCAAAGGAAAACAGCTGGGCTGTTCTGGTCACCGGATGGCAAGGACAACTGAGGGACAATTCTGGTCACTGGATACTAAAGGTCAGTTGGATGCAGTTCGAGGGTAGCAGTTAGTGGGCAGCAAGCCAGGCTGGTTCAGGATGCTTCCCAAAAGAATACCACAACTTTCCCCTTTGGTTATTTGGGAATTTTAGTGGGATTTCAGAATTGAGACCTTGCTGCAACATGATTAGCAATGCTTGTTTTTTTTTTTTTTTTTTTTGCAGTGAGCCCCGGAGTAGGGTCAGCAATGCTTTGGCCTTGTAGTTGGGATCTGGACTCAGCAGGATGAATATAACAGGACGCCGGCGCAGGAAAATCAGGAAGTGTGTGTGTCTAGAGTCTTGTCAGGGACTCTTATTTATAATGCACAGTGACATCAAGTATATGGCTGGGCAGGTTTATGTAAGTGACTTCAATCCGGCACACACCCAAGTCAACGCCTAGCATGTAGTGCACAACTGAAATCCTTATTTATTTTTGCCTAAAAGTTCTTTATTCTGAATGATATACCACTCATATCACGCCATTCTCCTGGAACCCCCCCCCGGTCACACTAAACCAGGAATCAGGTTGGTTTGCAAAGGTAAATATTTATGTATTTAAAATGTAATCACAATGGGCCTCATTAGGACCCTGGCGGAGTGGGTTTACGCCAGCGGTATTCGCGGCGGACCCGTCCGCCCTACTACGAGTTCCCGTAGCGCCATGGAGCCGTTTTCCGCCTGGTTTTTCCGGGCGGAGAAATCCATGGCGCTACGGGACCTTGTTGTTAATTACGCCACCGTATTTTACGGTGGCGTAATTAACGCCTTCCCCACTCCCATTATACCCTATGAGGCAAAAATGGGAATGGGGAAGGGTAAAATGGGGAATGGGGATTTACCGCCCCGCCAAGGTCGGCATGGGGCGGTAAATCCGCCAACCCCCATGGCGCTATCGGCAGCTTTCCGCCGTGCTCCATGGTGCATTTTGCACCGCGATTTCCGCCAGGGTCGTAATGAGGCCCAATGTGTCTTAAGAGGTACACAACAATCACCAATTGGGTGAGGTAACACTGAATAATCTCTTTAATATACAAGCAGTAAGTAGTGAGCAAAACAATTCAGCACATAAATACTTTTGTGTGGGTTCAGATCAGATAGCACTGTGGTTAGAGGTTCCCCTTGTACACCCTCAACCCCCAATAGGCAATGTAAACAGATAGGAAGAGAGAGCAGGTATTCAGAAATGGCAGAATTCAAACAGAATATCAATCCCACTTTCCCCCTTTCAAACACAAGAGAAAACGGAATTTACTGTCAAGCTGTCAGAATGGTGTCTATAGTTACCTTTGGAATGGACTGGGCAAAAACACCAAATATGGTCAAAATTGCTGAAATTGTTAGAAATTCTTATGGGAGCCGCTTTGGATAGTTGCACAGAAACACAAACAATGCTTTTATCCCAAGAAAACATTTGAAATCTTAAAATTCAAGTCGGAAGTAATGAAAAGCTGTTTTACACGTGTAAATATTTGCCAAAAAGAAAAATTTGTGGCAAACTTTTCACTGCGCGATATTCTCGATAACAGGATAATCGCACGGATGTGGAATGCGGTTTTAGGTGCAATGGATAGATATGGATGTTAGCTACAAGCAGAAGTTGAAATTATATTTCTATCACATAAACGGAGGAAGTTACAGACAATTTAGCAGAGGTCGTTTTTTCGAGGTAGGCACAAGAATGGAAAACAGGAGCGCTTTTAAAATTGACAAATGGGTTTCTTAGGGATAAGACTATGCAGGTACATATGCTGGTGACACAATTCTTCCTATTTATACTCACTGGATATGTTTTTATATGGAACCATCAGTTCTGGTCAGGGAGTTGGATCTGGTTTAGGAGAGACAGCTTGGCACATTGGACTGGGCAGGATCAGCAAGATGCTCTGGTCACAGCACGGCACAGGACTGGATTGGATCAGCAAGGCGCTCTGGTCACAGCATGGCACAGTACTGGACTGGATCTGCCCTTCTTGGTTCTGAGGATATTTATTTTCAGCAGGCCAGCAGTAACAGCACAACCCGGCTGTATTCTAATGCGTCCCCTTAGGCTTGTGGGGTTCTGTGTTGGAATTTGAGGCCTAGATGAGGATGATTCAGCTATGCAGTGGGCCATTTTTCTTTGCCAAGTTTCTGGAGCCTGGAGTAAGGAAGATGTAGAGTTCAGCAGCAGGGTGCTCCGCCAGAATCAGAATAGTGAGTGAATCTGTCTGTCCTTATTTGTGCTGAACTGTCCCTATTTATGCTATCAAATGACATTGTAAAGGGGAGGTGTGGGCGGTCTAGCCTAAACTTGCCCCTTTGGAAGGTGATTGAGTCAAAGTCTGCTCTCTGCCTTGATAGGAGGAGAGAAATGAAGTATCATCTTCATGGTGCAATTTTATGAGGCTGAGAATCCACCTCTAGCCCCTGGAACACAAAATCTATTTTTGGTAAATACATATTTCCACATGTGCAACCTCTATAAAAATCACGTATACAGATTACATATTTTACATAGCAGGTATTCCTCAAAACCCCATAGCTGTGGGATCTTGTCTCCGCTTTTCACAGAATTTTGCCCTTTTCATTATGAACACAATGTCCAATTTTTAAGCACATTTCTACAAGTGTGCCTGTTTAACATGGGCATGAGGTATAGAATTTCACAGTTCTAGCGGAAATACATTTAGCGTAAAATCACATTTCTTGCCATTGCTGTCCAGAACATGTCACATAGTTCTGGCACCTCTCCACCCGTGCAGCCGGAAATTAACTTAGCAACTCTCTCCCTGGAAGCCCAGGAGCCATCGCCCATGTTTGTTCCTTGCAGAGGCCATTTACGACTGTCTTCACACTTCAAATTTCCTGAGTTGCAGCTTATCATTGTTCCTTTCGCCTCTGTAGACCAGGTTCTTTCCTACCCTGTAATTAACGCCTCTGCATGATTTCCTGCTGGGGGAAAGACCTTCCTTCTGTGAGAAATACCTGTTATTCAAGTTCTGCAGCTTCAGCCAGGTTTAAATTCATTGTTAAATTCTGTTAAATTCTGTGGCCTTTTCCTTGGCACAAAACAAACTTGTTGTATCAACTAACAGCTAGGATTCTCATTCAAGATTTTAAACCATGGGATCAAAACAATTACAATATGGGTTACTATCAGTAATAGGCCTCTTATATTGCAAACATTTGATTTTCAGTTTATACATGTTAAAGTTTAATCAGGCAGGCCCCTGACAGCTGTCATCACAGCAGCCCTCTGCTGCACAGAGATTTTTGACAGATCCACAGACAGGCCACTTTTGCTGTGGAATCTCTTTATGCTCTTAGCTTTTCAGAACCTTGTATGTTCAGAATTATTTCTTAAACTAAGTGAATTGTAGCACCCAGCGAGAATTTTGAATATTTCAACGGTGTTTTGTACCGGCATTCTGAAGTTTCAGCAGCAAAGAAAAAGAGATTTAAAACAATCTTGGAGTTTCATGTAGCAAAGCACTGCTTTTTCCTTCTGCACTCCACTTTCAATTGTTGTAGAGCCCAGTGACACATTTCAGTAGTGAGAGCTCGGTTCCACCACCACCAACATACGTGGCAGATTGGGCAGCCATCTTTTTGTGCGTGAAAAAGCACGATTTTCAGGGGTTTTGGTGCGCACAAGGGTTTTGCTGCCATTTTGCTGTTTCTGGCACCATCATAACAGAGTGATGCAGCATAGCAGTGCAAAAGTGGGTCAATACATCCCACATTTAGCTAAGCACGCCTCTACACTACTGGATTGGTCAGGGGTGCTAGTTCCTGCGTCGCTCTCAACTGGTTGGATTTCAAAGCAGGAGGGCAGATTTATGAGGTGAGTTTACAATGATCAAAAAACCTCTCACAGTCATTTTAGCCAAAATCCAATTTTGCCACAAACGGTACATTTATACAATTAAAATCTCTTAGCAAATTGTATACACAGGTTACATATTTTATGTAGAGCATACCACTCCTACTCTGCAATCCGTGAGACATTGTTTCGCTCTTTTAATACTTTTTGGTAATTTTGAGTATGAACGATTCGGCCTAAAATTCCATAACTTTATACACGTGTGGATTAACATAAGGGATGTAAGTATAAAAATGTGCATTGGCAACATGGATGCTTTTCTTGTAATCCACAATACTTTGCCATTTCTATTCCCAAGGTGTCAGTGAATTCTACCATGTCTTCAATGAAAGCCCATAAAATCAAATTTAAACTGTAACATTTTCGCATTTTTACAAAGTCTTGCTGCAGAGATAAAAGTCTTTAAAGTTTATTTATAAAATAGTCTTTGGAAGCAAATGGCAATCCTTTGTCTATCACTGAACCATTGTTTCTCTTCAGCTGCCACCAACTGTCATTTCGTTCAGAGCAAGGTGGGGGTTTTCCAACTTGATTGAAGGTTTATTGCCCCTTCCCCACTTCAAACTTCCTTGCCCTGGGAGATCCATTGTCGGGGGTTTCAGCCCAGACTCGATTCTATCCAACCTGGTAATTATCATTGCGGTGTTAGCATCTGCTGAGAGTTTTTATGGTGGTTCCCTTCCTCTGGGGGAAGTCTTGGCTTCGCCAACTGGCATAACCTGTTTTTTTAGAGCTGGCACACTCCAGCCCAGATGGTTTAAAACCTTTATTTTCTTATTTTGGGTCCTGAATTAAAACAAACATGTGGAATAAAATAACCCATGTGTGTACTATCACCAGCAACAAAGCCCCTTCACATTGCTAAATAAGGCAAGCCTTCATTCAACAGTTTATTTTTAAAATGGGCCTTTCTCTCCTTGAGTTTGCAAAGCCCATTTTACATGTGTGGTGAAAAGCTGGCTTTGTTTTTTATAAATTCGGTTTTTCATCTCCTGCTTGATTCCCACACTGTCTTGCAGCTATAGTTATTTCTTGTATACAGGAGTTTTGTTTTGAAGCACATATGCCTTGAAATAGACATGGCTCAGATAGCTGGAGTTTCTTTTGAACTACTGAGCTTTGATACCTTGTGAAGAAAATGAACATGTTTTCCTGTGCAGGTAAAAGTGGAGTTCCTTGTTGATTTTACTCAGAGTTGCTTTGACAGGGCCTGCCATTCAGAAATCATGCCTGGTTTCTCAGAAACACAATGAGATATACTGGGCATGGCAGGGCATTTTTAATGACAGTGGTTTAAGGAAGGACAGATGGAAATAGCGTCAGCAACATTATTTTAAAGGTGAAAATGTTTCCTTTTTAAAGGGGATTTTGGGTTTTCAGCAAAGCAGTGCTGCCTTTTCATTTTATTCCATTTGTATGTGTCAGAACACACTGACACGCTCCCTCAGCGTGTCTCTTTGTTCCATCCTGCCCAATGTATGCTTTGCAAGACTGTGAAGCCATATATTTGTTGCTGAAAAACACAGTTTTAAGGCCATGGTGCTCACAGGAGCCAGCACAACCATTTTGCTGTTTTTGTGCAAATGCAGCTTGGTTTTGGTGAAATTGTGTTCAGTGGGTCAATGTAGCCCACAGATTCCGCCCCGCACTGACTCTTCTGAGATCCTTCTAGAGGGAGATTAGGGCAAGGTGGGCTTCATTAGTCAGGAGTCCTTCTTCCATCAGAGAGCGGAATGTCCCGATCCTCTCACTATCTCTCGTTGGAGCGTGGAACAACACCCACAGCTTTCTTTTGGATCTTTCCTTTCCCAGTCCCCGGGGAGGTCCTCCTTGGCGATGAAGGTGCAACCAGTATGAATCTATTAAATACATGAGAATTGGTTACTTCATTTTCCCACTAACTGCCTTCCAATAGGGTTGACAGCAGTGGGACAAGCATGCAAATGACAATTGATAGTGAAGAAAAATATTCCCTGTTACATAATTATATTTATAAATTCCTTGTTCCCTTCTGATTCTTCTTTTTCTTATTCTTATGCTTCAGATGTCCCCTCTATTTGATTCTCTCTTGGCTCCTCAATTTGCTGCAAAGTGTGCCTAGGGTGACAACTCTTTAGCTGATTAATATGGACCCACTTCTCTTCTGTCAGTTCGCCTTTGGGGATGCAGATTCTGTAGGCTAGTCCTGAGATGGTGATCTCTTCTCTCTCTTTGAACTTCAATTGCCTACGGGAGCAATGGGGCTGACTGGAAGGCTTTCTTTAGGACTGCCAGGGCCCTGAGATTTACTCTCCAGCTGGGACCGGGCTTGGCAATAACTCAGATCCAAATTAATTTTGAGTCGGTTGAGGATATGACTGCCCATGTAAAAGGCAGAGGAACATCTTGCACAACCTAACAATTATGTTCCTTGCTTTCACCTATAGACATTTTTAGCATACAACTGCTAAGCAGAAGATGTTTGGAGCGTGGAATTTCCAGGCCCCATACCCACTGATAAACTGACTACACAGCGGGCAGGGTCCGGTCTTTTGGGAGGTTCCTAAATAATACTTTGTTGATGAAGCTTTCTTCACTGTTCAAGTCAACTCGGGCGAGGACAGACTCCTTCCCGTCATTTAACTGAATCAGGAAGAAGAGCTGTTCGCCCTTCTTCTTAATGCCAGCTACACTTTGTGCTGGTTTGTTATCAGTTTTGGCTATAGAATTGGGATTTTCAGATTGTGAATTGGTATATAATTTCAAAGTATTTCCTTTGAGTGTGGAATGCCACTTCAAACTGGAATGAAGGTTGATTTTCAGGAATGGAGAGGAGTTTCCATCACCAGTTTTTTGTCCCACAGCAATTATTGTGACCTCGGGTATTTCATTATTTTGAAGATGAAACTTAATTTGATCTGATTTTTGTTCAACCATGTGGCATGTGCCATTTAGACTAACATGGTTGACACTCTGTTTTAATTTTATAGGCCTGTGAGTCTGGGTTCAGAGTGCCTTGTTCACGCAGTCTATTAGCGGAGACAACCTACGAAGGATGTCATTCCCTAATAGACAGGGGGTTCCCTCTGGAGCCACGACTATGACCGGGTGCTTCATTTCATTCCCGTTGAAGTTCTGGAGTTGTCCAGGAAGAGGGGTGAGAGGGATGTGGTACCTATCCCTCCTTCCTGGATTTATCTGATCAAAGGCCCTTTTTGACAGAAGAGTGGCTTGGGATCCAGTGTCCACCAGCGCAGGAAATGTCCATTGCCCTTGGACTTTGACCGGGGCATAAAATCTACCCTCTTTCTCCTCCAATGGGCAAAGGTAATATGCATTTTGGGCAAGCTGGGTGGATAATTTCCTTATTTTTGACTCCGACACAGGGGTTGTTTGGGCATAATTCTGTGTTGAAGTTTGGGGATCTGAAAGAAAATGTTTACATTCGGCTATTTGGGGAGTTTCGGGCTCCCCTTTTCCTGATTCTGGGCTGCCCCCCTTTTTGGAGGCAATCAACAGAATTGGTTTGTGAGGTTTGGTATCCCTCGGTTACTATTGGGTTTTATGGATGCTCATTTGGGGTTCAAGGATGGGTGATTCTGACTCAGTCCCCACATCCACCCAGTCCTCATTTAAATCTCTCGGGACCCATTTTTCTTTGGGAGGAGTTCCCCCGTCCCTGAAGGAGAAGGTCATTTCCCCAGAATCCTCTAAGGATTCTTCCCCTTCAAATTGGAGGACACTAAATTCCTCCACAAAATGGGCCTTTTTGAGTTCTTTATTTCTCCTACCGACCCTCTGTTCCTTGGGTTGCAGATTTGTGGGGGCAGGAGATTTTTTGTTCTGGTTCCTGGGTGTCCAAGGGCTTTTCACGAGTAAGCAAGGAAGCTTCCTCTAGGGCTTTACACCTCCCTTCCCCCGTGTCTCTGCCTCTGGAACCGGTGAGTTGTCAGGATTCTCTCCCTGTCATTTCTCTGGGGTACCAGACCCTTTGTTTGTGGGGTTCTGAGCCGCCATGCTCATCTGAGGGTTCTGTTGAGCCCTCAACATGCAACCCAGATCCTGGGTTAGGTTCTGGGCCTGGCGCTCCAGTTGGGACACCGGTTCCAGCTGGTACAGGGGTCTCTGGTCAACTCTAGGTGGATCACGGGAAGGGTAACTATCCCTTCTCCTGTAGTAACCTGGGTATGGTGAATTTTGGTAACCCTCCACCCTCGGCCTCCTCTCGTCCGGATTGGGTTGTTTGGGTTCCTGAAATCGGGGAATGAAAGGAGGGTTGTCCTGCAGGTTGGGGTTTTGTGAGTATCAGGGAAAGAAACTTAACTCAGCATTTGGGGGATTACTGCCCTCCTGGGGGAAGTTAGGAGGGAAGTTTATTGGGGCAGTACTTACCTGATTGTATCCCTCATCTTGGGCTGTGGGAGTCCATACGTACCCCAAGATTGGTCGGTTGCCTTTATATCGGGGACTGATATAATCAGGCGAGTTAGGGGTCCCATTAGTGGGATTACCTCCCTGACTGCCACCTGTTTGAGTTTGCCCTGAAGGCCGTCTGAGTCTCTGATTTCACGTAGGTACATTTTTAGGCCCCCCCATCTCTAGGTCTAAAATGGGGGCAACCTTCACCTCTGCCACCTTAGCAGCAGCAGGGGTGTTGACTGGTTTGGGGTTCTTGGCCAAATTTCTATTTTCTGCAGGTTTTTGGACCTCATAAATGCGGGTCGCTCTGCTCTATGACCCAGTCCATAGATCTTTGTCATGGAAATCCCTCACCAGCTGGGTCATGATATAGTGCATGAAAGAAGGTGGTTACAAACTCCCTACTATCCGTGCGCACCCTCCTAGTGGTTTGTGCAAAGGCGCGTTTGAGCTCCTGCACAAATTCTCGTGGGGCCCGATCTTCTTCGCACTGCAGATTGTAGGCCGCTTTGCGAGCTTCTTGGGGGTTTCTGTGGGCGGAAAAGTGTTTCAAGATGGCCGCCCTGTAGGTGGACCATCTTGAATGGTTCTGGTCCTCCAGTCCAGCAAAATAAGCTGGAGTACTCAGGGGCAAGGTCCATTTTACATACTCTATGCAGTTCAGGTTGTCTTTCAGGTGAAAAGTGTCCATCATCTGCTCATAGAGTTCCTAGTGTTCCCAAACAGAATATATAGCTTTTTTATGGTATGGGGTTATGAAACTCCTGAGGGCCTTAATCTGCCTAATGGGGTCTTTTGTCATAACTCTCTTGAGTTTATTTGCCTTCTTTGGCTTAGTCATCCAAGTCCACTCGCCCTCCGACTCAGAGGCGCTATTACTTAAGGTCCCCTCATGATCATCTAGGCACTCCCTGGTTCTGTGAGCTTGGAAGGGGCTCGCAGAATGGAGGGGCCTAGTTTCTCTATTCCTGTGGTGCTCAGGAGAGTAGTCTTCTGACTCTTCCCTGCTCCCAGGGATGGCAGAGTACCCCCCCACTGCCCTAATTGGGTAGAGGTCTCCAGGATGCTCTTTCTGGGCCTCTTTGCATTTGGTTTTTCATCAAATTGAACCAACTGGTCCCTTGGAAAGTAGTATTTCTGTGGATCTAATTCCCTGACTCTCCCCTCATAGGAGACTTCCTTGTCAGAGACATCAGCCTTAATGTTTGGGTATCTATACAGGGACGCCTGTCCGTCATTTTCTATGGGGCGCTGACCTGTCAGTTCCATCATGCTTGGTCTATTAAATTCTGATGGCCTCATGGTTTACGGCTAATGTGAACTGGCAGCTATGAAGTTAGCAGTGTACAAAGTGTTAAATGGGTTTGAGTCCCTTAGTACAGAGGTAATCATACTATGATCAGGGGTTGCCCTGTCCCTCTCTACCTGTTCAGGGCCCCTCCAGTTAGGATTAAACCTATCTCCCTCTTTCTCCAACCTTGTTAGTTTCTCCTTCTCAGCCCCTACTTCTTGATAATAAGCAAAGATCTTAGTATTTTGCTCAGCTATCAAGGCTTTACTGGCCTCTATGACCCGCTCTTGCGCTGCCACTTGTTTGTGGATCTCATCCTTCTTTTCACAGAGGGCCTCATTGTCTCTCTGCGCTTCCTGTATGGTTTGAGAATAATGAGACAATTTCTGTTGCAGGAAACTCACCTCCTGAGTTTGTGCATCTTTGTTTGGGTGTTCTCTTCCAGAGCACCTTCTACCCGTCTGGCGTGCTCCAGTAGATTCCCATACTCTGTTTTGAGTTCATTTAGTTTTTGGAAGGCTAACTCACTTGCCTGTAACTGTGTTTTTAACTTGCTTATTTCCTGGCCTAGGGTGTCTTTCTCCTGACTTAGGGTGCCCCTCTGTTCAGCCAGTTCATCCATTTGTTTCTTGATGGTATTGGATTTCCGGCGCTCTTGATCAAATTCTGATTGAGAGTAGAGGCCTCTCATAATTCATCTATTATTTTCCTCTTTCAATTTCTCTATGTGATGTTGTAGGGTAACTATCTGCTCTGCGCAGGCTCTATTAAAATGTATTTGTTGACTAGCTGACCCCGGCCATGCGTTGCTGTGGCTCAGTATGGTTAAATGGAAAAGAAAGAAAAGAGAAAGCGCACATTTCTAATCTGTTTAATTTCACAATGCTTGTGGGTATACTGTCACGATCCATGCCCCTGACCCGCTCAGGTATAACAGCCCCCTGGCAACAGTGGGGTTAGAGTCCTTCACACTGGCCCCAAGGGCCTTAAAACTTCATCAGAAATGTACATGGAGTCAGTCCTGGTGCCTTTCACGCCAGGCTCATTATCAGGAATAAAGCAATACCAGTTTTGGACCTTAATCCAACATGGAGGCCTATTACACAGCTCAGTTCTTTAGAACCAAGCCATGCGGTCTAGTGTTTTGGGTGTGGCTGGGCCTAGAACTACTTGGCCTGGAACTACTTTAGCTGGGCGATTTAAACCACACCCAAACAGCAGAACATGCTTTGCGTTATTCTGCACTCCTGCAGCACACCGCTCACTGTGTCCAGCTCCTGCTCATCTGCTTCTCCGGCAGCCCGATCCTGAAGCCCTAGATCTGGATTCCATTAATAACCTGGAAGAACAAGAACAGCATTAGCGAGCAAGACCACTTACCTGTGAAGTAACCGGCCTTGAATCCATCCTGTACCTCTCTTACCTCACCCATCTCCGGGTTTTAACGCAACCTGCAAGGGAGAAGGAACAATGTCAGCATTAACAAAGCACTTACCTGGGCAAGCAGCGCTTCCATCGCTCATCACTCAGGAACATCACCACAACCTGTACAAAGAAAAGAAGAGAACACATGTTAGCAATTAACACCAATAAACAGAGCAGCGCTCCGCGCATCAATAACTCACCGTGGTCTTCGCCATCGGCATGGCAACTCCAAGATCGCAACCATCCCTGTGAAAACAAAAAGAGACATTGTTAGGGAACAGCATAGTGGAGCAAGACGAAGAGAAGATTGAGAAAACGAAGGGAAAGAAAGATACAGAATAAAGACGAGAAAGACATTATAACTCACCTGGAAGACAGCAAGCAGAGTTGGAGTCACAACCGGTCTGGACCCGACATAAGGGCACATGGACCAGTGAAGCAACTAGGTCCACGGAACGCCCGCACAAACCACACGCCCATGCACAGAGAGGCAGGACGAGAGTTCAATGCACAAAAACCTAAAGTGAGCAATAACCGCAAGGGAGGGGATTTGGACCGGAGGGTGGTGGGAGTCCACCCATCACAGAACCAGTATCTTAACCCTCCATTATCCAGTTATAGGTGCTACCCAACATCTGGCACATAATCAAGCAGAAAGGGGTCCGGCATAGCGCTTAGAGCTCCATCCAGTATCGTATGGCACCCCCTTGGATACGAGGTGATCGTAACATATACAATATTTGTTGTTTTTCCATTGTCTGTGCAGATATAGAGATTGTCTGGTTTGCCGACCGTAGAACATGCAACATACAATTGTCCATGTGAGAAGCAATCCGTGTCTAGATCTAAAGTGCACAATTCTAAAGATTGGCCTTGAGCTTTGTTGATGGTGATTGCAAACGCAAGTTGGCATGAATTGAGCTGTTACGATTTCTGAGCCGAACGACGTCATTTGGAAGCATGAGTTGTATTTCCTGATGTTAGATAGGAAATGTTTTGATTCAGCGGTATATCCGGCAAGCAAAGTTTTCAATGGCTCTGGCAGTTCTCCCAAGTTGAGGCAGTTTAATTTTCCCGGCGGTGCAACATATTACTTTCGTTTCTCCATTAAATTTCAGAGCCTTGCAATAAGGACAGATTTCAGTCATGGTGCCGATGAGAACATGCCGGCTCAAACTATAATCATCAGCTGGGTTGTACCGAATGCAAGGCGATTGTAATTGCGTGATTGCTGAGCACACAGTCGTGTTTGATGCTGATCTTCTGTTTCTCGTTGACGTCTTTCAGCCACTCTCAACCTGTCACATTAATTCTGTTGAGAATGAAGCAGATCTGAAGCTGCAGAACGCGATTGCCGTGCTCGCAACCGTGCATCCTGAAGTCTGGCTGCACGTCGCTCTGCTGCTTCATCGGCACGTATTTGAGCCATTGTAAATCGGAAATATTGAAATGGAATCGTAAAATATTCAGTATAGCGTGTGTTGCTTTTACGTCCAACAGATGGTGCTGTTTTTCAGTCAAATATTTAGTATAGCGTGTGTTGCTTTTATGTCTAACAGATGGTGCTGTTTTTCAGAAATAAACATGTTTTTACCTGTCCCAGGTGTGATATCTATATATATTAGGTATATAAAAACACTCGCCTATTCGATTGCAACGTTGTGTCAAAATTTCAAAGCAATCAGTGAAGAATTTTCGGAGATATACGATTTTGAACAAATGAACATTTACATTTTTATTTATATAGATTTAACCTTTTCCTTACACTGCTCTTTTAATGCCTCTAATTGGGTCTCTTGATCTGCATTATTTTGCTGTTGGAGAGCCAAATCCTCTTTTAATTTTATGACATAATTTCCAGATTCTACTTTCAAACTTTTGGCTCTTATGTAATTTTTGTTCTGCCAAATTCAGATCAGTCTGGATTTTATTTAATAGTTCAACTTGATTCTGCGCAAGAGTTGTGTTTTCCTCATGCCTTTCACGCATCACTCCCATGTGGAGATACATGTAGGCCGCGATTCTAACAATTTTGATTTGCTCCTCTTTAATTTTTTGGGTCATATATAGCTCACTCAAAGCTTGGTGTAATACGCCACCGTCCTGCCACGTGTCCAGGTTCATGGCGGTGACCTGTTGTGTTATTTCTTGTAGCCAGAATTTTTCATCCTGTTCTGGCCACTCACCTTTGACAAATATCTTGTGCAGAAGGAACTCCTTAGCCATATTGATTTCTACTACGGTCCTTTTATGGTTTGGGGTGCGGTTTGTGGGCTGGGGGATAGATATATTTTACAGGGACACTCTAGAGTTGCAAATAGGTCTCTAGCTATGAAACCGGATGAGTTATGCAAGATATAAAAAGGTGCGCTTTGAGCAAAATGAAGCCGTGAAATAGGAAAGGAAATCAGTTGTGACAAAAACAGTTTTACTCTAAACTAGAGTATTCAGACTAGACCACCAAAGATGGACACAGTAAGATCCAAGGTTGATTCTCAAATTCAACCCTGTCACTCCAGCACCCAACCCTGGCGGAAACCAGTCCGATCACTCGAAATAGGACTAATGGTTTAGGATTACACAAGACAAAATTGAAAAGAAATGGAGCTAGAACTTTAGCAAGTCACGGGCAGGGTGCACAGATAATTCTAACAGCTTTTAACAAGTTATCAGGATAAGGATAGGATGGCTTAGAGAGTAGGATAAGGACAAAGGCAAGGAAATATAGGTTGTGGGTTTCTATGGGGTAGGGATTACACTCACAGTCGACTTTTAGTTTTGGGATTTTTGGACCGTCAACAGGTTCTGGTCACCACACGGCTGCGCGCCTGGCAAAGGAAAACAGCTGTGCTGTTCTGGTCACCGGATGGCAAAGACAGCGGAGTGGCAATTCTGGTCAATGGATACAAAAGGTCAGCTGGATGCAGTTAGTGGGCAGCAAGCTAGGCTGGTTCAGGATGCTTCCCAAAAGAATACCACAGTTTTCCCCTTTGGTTATTTGGGAATTTTAGTGGGGTTTCAGAATTGAGGCCTTGCTGGAACAGGATCAGCAATGCTTGGGTTTTTTCAGTGGGCCCTAGAGTAGGGTCAGCAATGCTTTGGCCTTGTAGTTGGAATCTGGACTCAGCAGGATGAATGGAACAGGACGCCAGCACAGGAAAATAAGGGAGAGTGTGTGTCTAGAGTCTTGTCAGGGACTCTTATTTATAATGCACAGTGACATCATCAAAGTATATGGCTGGGCAGGTTTCGCTAAGCACACCTCCAAACTACTTGATTGGTCAGGGGTGCTAGTTCCCGCCTTGCTCTCAAATGGTTGAATTTCAAACCAGGAGGGCTTTTATGTAGAGCATAGCACTCCAACTCTGCAAACCGTGAGACATTGTTTCGTCCTTTTAATACTTTTCGGTAATTTTGAGTATGAACAATTCGGCCTAAAATTAAATAACTTTATACACATGTGTGGATTATCATAAGGGATGTAAGTATAAAGATTTGCATTGGCAACATGGATGATTTTCTTGTGATCCGCAATAGTTTCTATTCCCAAGGTGTCAGTGAATTCTACCATGAAAGCCCATAAAATCAAATTTAAACTGTAACATTATTGCATTTTCACAAAGTCTTGCTACAGAGTCTTGCTACAGAGATAAAAGTCTTTAGTTTATTTATAAAATAGTCTATGGAAGCAAATGGCATTCATTTGTCCATCACTGGACCATTTTTATTCTCTTCAGCTGCCACCAACTTTCATTTCCTTCAGAGCAAGGTGGGGGTTTTCCAACTTGATTGAAGGTTTATTGCCCCTCCCCACTTCAAACGTCCTTGCCCTGGGAGGTCCACTGTCAGGGGTCTCAGCCCAGACTAGATTCTATCCAACCTGGTAATTAGCATTGGAGTGTTAGTATCTGCTGAGAGGTTTTATGGTGGTTCCCTTCCTCTGGGGGAAGTCTTGGCTCTGCCAACTGGCATAACCTGTTTTTTTAGAGCTTGCAGATGCCAGCCCAGGTGGTTTAAAACCTTTATTTTCTTATTTTGGGTCCTGAATTAAAACAACCATGTGGAATAAAATAGCCCATGTGTGTATTATTACCAGCAACAAAGCCCCTTCACATTGCTAAATAAGGCAAGCATTCATTTAACAGTTTACTTTTAAAACTGGCCTTTCTCTCCTTGAGTTTGCAAAGCCCATTTTACATGTGTGGTGAAAAGCTGGCATTTCTTTTTTTTTTTATTCGGTTTTTGATCTCCCTCTTGAGTCCCACACTGTCTTGCTTGTTATTTATTAGTTATTTCTTGTATCCAGGAGTTTTGTTTTGAAGCACATATGCCTTGAAATAGACCTGGCTCAGATAGCTGGAGTTTCTTTTGAACTACTGAGCATTGATACATTGTGAAGAAAATGAATGCGTTTTCCCGTGCGGGTAAAATTGAAGTTCCTTGTTGATTTTTCTCAGAGTTGCTTTGACAGGGCCTGTCATTCAGAAATCATGCCTGGTTTTGCAGAAACCCAATGAGATATACTTGGCATGGCAGGGCCTTATTAATCACAGTGGTTTAAGGAAGGACAGATGGAAATAGCGTTAACAGCTTATTTTAAAGGTAAAAAGGTTTCCTTTTTAATGGGGATTTTGGGCTGTCAGCAAAGCAGTGCTGCCTTTTCACTTTATTCCATTTGTATGTGTCAGAACACACTGGCATGCTCCCTCATTGTGTCCCCATGTTCCATCCTACCCAATGTATGCTTAGCAAGATGGTGCAGCCATATTTTTGTTGCTGCAAAATGCAGTTTTAAGGCCATGGTGCTTACAGGAGCCAGAGCAACCATTTTGCTGTTTTTGTGCAAATGCAGCTTGGTTTTGGCAAAATTCTGTTTGGTGGGATAAGGTAGCCCACAACACCTATAGACAGTGAAAAGAATATTTCAGTCAGCTTTTGAGAGTACTTTCAATCTTATTCAATGATACTTTCAACCAGATAAGTGGTAGGACAATTATTTAAAGAATTATAGCATTAACTATTGATATTAGTTTATTCAAAATGTATTATCTTTAGTCTTTTTGATTTTTTAAACTTAAATATTTGTGAGCAGTATCACACTTCAAAATAATATATACCACTTAAGTTCATCAAGGTCATGCAAATTGTTACATTGCTTCATATAATATTAATGACCTTAATCTTAATTTGTTTGTTCAATGATTGTACATCAACATAAGAGAAAACATAAATATATTTTTGTACAGCTCTATGCGTTTCGAGAGAGTTCTCTCGTCTTCAGGAGCAAAACATTTTTTGTATTCAATAATCAGCGTTTACACTACATTTACATTTCTACAACGTCCATTACAATAGTTCATCCTTTACATAATTTCTCTCTGCTTTCTGTTTCGGCTGGTTGATACCGATGTAAATTACTGGGTACTTCTTCTTATTGAATCCTAGTCTTCAGATTCATCTGTGAAATACACATTTATCTTAAGTTAGTTATGTTATGTTAGATGTAATGTTTCTAAGGATTCATTGATGTACATGAGCCAATTACCTGCCACTTGTCTTGGAAATCTCTTTTGGTCTTTAATGGACATCCATTTAGTTTAAATAAAAGATCCACTTCTTAACGTTGTGATCAATGCATAAGGTTGTCTGAAATACAATCATTCCAAATTGAAAATCGCTCCTCTACTGACTCCTTGATTCAAATTTGTAAGTTAATTATAACTGACTCCTAAATGTCATACTCACCGACTTTCTATGTTAAATAGCCGTTTAGAGCATTTTACATGTGGGCAAATTCCCAGTACTTGATAGTCCTCTATAGTTCACATGGTTGTTCAACCTGTTGATTAAAGAGCACGTATTACGTGGTGTTCCCCATCTGTCAGTCATGGCACAATTCCGGTGGTCACCCGGTTCCGCCCAATACCTGGGTATTATCATAGCCACGGAAAGAAATAAGTTATACGAGACCAACTATGGTCCGTACATCGCACAGTTAGAAACTAAGCTAGCAGTATGGAATAAGCTCCCCATTTCAATATACGGTCACATAGCGCTCCTCAAGATGGTGGTAATCCCTAAGCTACTCTACCTTTTTAGAAATGTCCCTATATGGCCGGGTTGGGCCCTCTTTGAAAAACTACAGAAAATTTAGAGAACTTCAATACTGGAGGCTTGGCTGCACCAGACATCACTCTATATTACTATGCGCCAAAGGCACACTATGCCAAATTCTGGTTCTCTGACGCCTTGGCATATGCCCGCATACAAGTCGACAAACAATTAGCAGCCCCCAACGACATACGCGCCATGATATTCACCAGATCAGCCACAAAGCCGACAGGCCTTAATCCAGTGACCTGTACCGCCCGTGCATGGGCAGAGTTACATCATAGGGTGGTGAACACAAACCCATACTGGTCTCACACCCCGCTATGGCACCACATATAGACTTGGCCCACGCGCAAGACACCGCGATGCAATTGCTGTGGGACCCAGATAAAACCCTGGCACTGGGAGACATGTTTCCAAATGTTGAGTTCTTACATTTAAATGAAGCACACAGTAGATATGGCCAAGGCCTCATGGTCACGTTGCAATATCATCGACTGAAGGCAGCACTCAAGCAAAGCTGGCTATCATTCCCTGCAGAGCCGCAGACACATCCCTTCATACGTGAGATAATGGGACATGATGCCTTCATAGGCAGCATCTCACAAATGTATAGCAAAGTCCAATCTCACACCCCCTCACAAAACACCATGAAAGCCAAATGGGAAAGAGACTTGTAAACTGCAATTGATGACACGCAATGGGCCAGATACTGCCAATACACCAAGTCGGTGTCATTAAACGCCAACCTCAGACTTGTCCAAGACAAAATGTTAAGCCATTTACACATCACCCCTGCCAAAATTGCCAAATGTGATCGCACCATGCAATTCCTCTGCCCCAAATGTAGCCTAACGAGGACAACTCATTCCATATGTACTGGGAATGCCCTCTGACAAAGCAATTTTGAGGAAAGGTGGCAGCCTGCATCAGTGATATGAAATTCACGTAGCAGCCACACCACTAAAGTACCTCGTGGGCGATATTGGCAAGGCCCCAGTCAGGAAACGTAGACTCTTTTCTGTAGCAACAGCGGTGGCCAAGCACAACATTCTTAGACAACGGAAAGCTAAAACACCACCCACAATTCAAGCCTGGCTCTGTGACCTAATATACACATACGAATGCGAAGAAACATACGCAAGACGCATTATCCCCAGGAGTCGACCTAGAGACATATGGGCCCCTCTGCTGCGATACCTGAACGCCACAACACAAAATACCAATGATGCGATCAGATCTGATCCCTGAGCATAGGGATATTGACCTTAAGAACTGATTGATAATGCTTGTATGAATTGCTTAATTAACTACTGCTTTCTATTGAGTGATTACTGTTGCCAATTTTCTGTTCATGTCAGCTGAAAAATAAAGTTAAAAAAAAGAAAATGCTGAATGGATTTACACCAAATTTACAAAAGCACGCTTTTGGGACAAAGCCGTCCCTCTTGCCAATTTTGGTGATAATCTGTCCAGCGGTTTGGGCTGCAGGCATGAGCAACATTCTTTTCCATTGCGTCTATGAGAAAAAAATGCACATTTTGGGACATCTCCTATACCTTTGCCCCCTCTTAACGAAACCTAACCAAACTTTGCAGAATCAATCTGATAGGGCCATATACTTTTTTGTAAAGGTTTGTGAGGATTCGTCCTGGGAAGGTGAAGTTATAAGCCACATAAAAAAGTGCTCTTCCCATGGGTTGAGCAACTTAACCACAACTACAGGGCTGCTACCGCAGGCCCTGTAATATATATATATTGAAATAACTTTTATTTAACTTTTGTTATTGCAGTACAGAAGATTGTCAAACAATAATATGATGGCCGTGCCAGACCAATAATTATATCATATTCTCCCGACTGAACATTTCTTGCCCTCCCCTCATAGGGCAATTATATCCCAACACGTACAAGATTCCAATACAGTTTTAGACACATCTCAAAGCAGATTAGATAACTTCACTTGTCACAGTTCACACCAAAGAGACATTTCATAAGAGGCTGGGCTTAAAGGTAAGTATGAGAGTACTCAATGAAAGGTGACCAAATATCCAGGCATGTTGTTAGTTGATCATTTAGGCATGCAGTCATCTTTTCGGCAAACAGAATGTCTCAAATGTCCACCACCATATTGCTATTATCAAGCTGCCAGGCCTTTCCAGCCTCTCGATATGGTCATCTTTGCAGCCAACAATAGGTAATTGAAAGCTTTTCTGTAATCACAGAACGTGGATATGTCACCTCTTCGGAGCACCCCAGCAGCAGAACAAGAGCATCCATAGGTAAAGCACATGATTTCTTCCCAGAACGTTTTGATATTTGGGCAGGACCACCACTTGTAAAAAAAGGCCAGGGGGGATAGGTGTCACCGGTAATATATCTTAGACATACATTCTCAGTCCATATTACACTTAGAAGAGGTGTGGATTCTTGCATAGCTCGGACCAGGAGCATCATCAATGGGGTTGTCAGGGGGAAATTCTGCCGGGGTCGGCCGGACCGTCCGCAGACCTCCGGGCAGGGAGGCCCCAACTCCTCCCGTATATCCCAAAAGAGATAGAGTATGAGACACACGCAAGAAGCAAGGTGACTCTGCTGTTTATTAGACAAAACGGCAGGGATGGGTCAAGGAGCGTACGCGTCCGTCCTGACACACACACAATCGTGGGGCTCGCAGGCCCTTTTTACCTTAGTATGATGCGCTACTTGCATCATCTTACAAAGTTTAGTAAAACCTATCTCCACTCTGGATTGGCTACTCGAGTGGTAGGGTTAGTATAGCATACATATAGAGAACGGCGTGAGTGGCTGAGGGTTAGTCAGGTGGTATACCTGGGCTGTCCCTTCAACTTGATACATGAAAATTGTTACATGAAGACCTCTGAGGATTGGTCAATGTTAATTGCGTCAGTGATAAGAGCTCCATGTTCTGATTGGTCCACTCGCGAGCCTCCCAGTCTGGGACTATCGCTGTTCCCAGCTCGCGGTGCACCTGTCATTTGCAACAATGTTTTAATATGGGTAGGTGTAAACAATGTGAGGATTTATTCATATGTTGGGAGGTCGACTACTCCCACTGCTGCAGATGTCCAATGAGTCTTTTAATTGTATCTGCCTGTGTCTTGAAACGTGGGATTCAGGCGCCTCCTTCCTCCTGGGCTTGGCATCTTGTCAGGTTTGGCTTTGTCACGTGAGGTGAGACCGTGTTTGAGGCAAAATTTAACACAATTAATATTGTTTTCCCTACTGTGGGCCTGGTTTATCTTGCAGGTGCGACCTTGGCGTTGGCTTGCAGCGTGCGAGATTGCAACATCGTGCCCTTGGCGTTGTGCTTTGCCGGGCTCATTCTGCAGGGTCAGCAACCCAGTTCTTGCTCATTCAATGTTCAGTGAAGCTTTTGCTTGCGGCCTACTTGGGCCTGGTGCATAGGTGGAACCGCTTGATGCAGATCGCTTTAGGTTACGGTATCATATTGCTTTATCCTCAGTATCGTGTCCCCGTTATATTCTTCATTATGGTACATGGTTCTTAGAAGAAGCGTGAGCAAGCTTTTTTAGATAAGTTCATGATGCATCTTGCGTTTCTGCATTTTGAGAGCCTATGTGGAGAATAATAAAGATGCACGTCCGTGAGTATGTCTGTCGCCTACGTCATAGCACTGAGTATATTCTTCGTGTGGATTGGTGTGGGAGTGTCCAGTGTGTATATTTGCACAGGAGTGCTGACCGCTGGCTAGGTCGTCATGGCATCTCTAACGACGTGTAGGTTTAATCGAGTTGATCCGTGCCGCAGGTGTCGGCATGGACAGGGCGGGCTGCTGGGCAGGTGGATGGGCACATCCGTATGTTCCTGTACCAGGGTATTTGGTCGTCTGGTAGATAGGCAAACTCCTCTCGTGGCGGGTGTCTAGGCCGTGATCCTCTAGGCCAAGCGCGAGGGGGGAAGGGCAGGAGCCTGGTCTTCCATTCTCCCACTTCAGGGTGATATTTGTCCTTCTCCCAGTTCATTATGTATGTGGACCTAATCCCTGTGATGTCCTTTACCATTAATGTATATAATACCAATTTCCTGGCTTGGTCAACACCCGCCTTCAAGGTGACCTCCAGCGCTGTTGGTTTACGTGTCGCGCCTACACTAGTTTTGTGCTGTAAGATCCAATGTCGTAGTTGAATATATGTAAATCTTTTAGTCTCATTTAAATGGAATTTTGATTTGCATTTAGGACAGATATTTTACAAAACCACAATATCTCTAGTCTCTCTCCCCACTCAGGGTGCCCACCCAAGGTGCAAGAATAGATAAGCAAACCTTTTTTTTTTTTTACAACAAAAATCATATGTCGGTGACTTGCTACTAGAAAGTGAATTATCACAGATTTCTCAGTGAACTTAAGACCTTGCTCTTAAATAGAAACCTTTAAACAACAATGGTTTACGTATGTTTTCCAACTCTTTTCATGTATGTAAAAGGGTAGACCTGCTGTGTGTCATTATAAGGTTTATGTCATCTGGGAATAATTGTAGTTTATGCTGGTGCGATGTGCATCTATCTCTTTATTGTAGCTTATCTCCCGTACCAGGGGCTGAATGGACAAGGAAATAACCAGGGCAAATAATAAGATTCCCATGCTGGTGGTAGTCATGCCTGATGGTCCAAATCATCGTGGTATTCTGAAGCATACAGATCATCACAAAGGCCTTGGTCTCAAGAGTGTCATGATGACAGTGGCCACTGGGTAACCTATGTTGACCACATCTTTTAGCCACCTCCATCATGACACCACTGACACTCTGGAGCTTTGTGATGATCTGTATAATCCAGAATGCCACAATAATTCGGACAATCGGGTGTGACTATCCCCACCAGGGATTCTTATTATATGGGTTGGTCATTTCCTAGTCTACTGAGCAATTATCCAGGCAGATAATATACAGCACGTGATATTCATTGAAAACAAAAATTACGCATCTGCACTCTCTCTCAAGATGTTCCTCATCATCAGCACCAATGAGAAATAACAGTATGCCAAACTAACCCTTCTCGCAAACAATGCACGAACAACTTAACCAACTAACAGCCTCATGTTTTCATCCACCCTCACTCAACACATACTCACTAACTCGCCAACACAAACAGCTAAACAAAAATCTCAGCCCGCCCAGTATAGTCACAGCTCTACACCTCTCCAATCAACTTCAAACCCATATCCCTGTCCAAAACACACAGAATCTTACCCAGACTCCCAAGGCCTCCTATCTGAAAACAAAAACGTCTTGGGGATTTAAATCTCAATTCACCTACAAAACTCCACTTGTCCCTGGCACCACACTGGGCCTACAAGCATCAACACTAAAACACAAAACTTGTTTTTATTCTCTACTACCATTAACACCCTGCCTCATTTTCTGTTTCATATTGACATGAGCGCTGGGAGACCATGAAAATAGCAGCAGTGCTTGGTACAAAACCCAAATACCTAAACTAACATAAAATGGTTCCAGCTTGGTGTTTGAGGGTGGCGGACCAGATGCACAATGTGGGGCTTAGCTGTTCCTTCCTTTCTGGTACAATTCATTGGTCTTTAGGGCCTCGGCTGAGACTTGGTTAAGGAAAGAGGTTTATGTTTTGCTGCCACATAGGCGTTTTCCCTTTTGCTATGTTGGTATAAAATGTTGTGTTCCTCCTGTTCCAAGATGGTCAGCACTGCATATGCCATCTTCCTTTTATGCAACTGCCTCAGCGTATTTAAAGTGCCAATGATGATATCATTGTATGCTGGTGTCTGAAGCTCCAGTTTGACACAGCCAATGTTTTTATATTTATTTTTGCATCATGTTTTTTCCTGTTGTGGACATTTGTCCCTGTGAGCAATCTGTTTTCCTCTGGTTGGCATGCACAACCTGCAGAGTGGCTGTGGGGAAGGGCCATATGATGTGGAGCCGAGTATCACAAAGTTATTTTGCACATGATGAGATTCAGACAGCTAGCTGCAGGAAACCTCAGTGGGTAGCAAGAGCTCATTATGCATTTGTTAAAGTCACTTTATAACTCTCAGACAAGGTATACATTCGCCTGCATAAGATCTCAATTGAACAATCATACTGCCATTAAGGAGGAAGGGTATGATCTGCAGGTCTCTGAAGGGCACTCAAAACACATAATATTGAGTCAGCACAGCAGAAGCATTTGGAAGGAACCTCTAGATCACCCTACTTCACTTCTGTAGTACAATATCCTATCTTGGCTAAACAATTCTCCCCACAAAAAGAAGAACCGACAATGACCGAGTGGATACGAAAGTTAATAAAATGATTGTTTTTGTAACCATGCGGCCCCCAAAATCAGTAGAAAATTGGGACAGGAAATGAAAAGAAATTTCCCAGTGCTTACGCAACCACATGTCCAGTGGTTTATGTTAATTTTTCACAGGATCAGAAGCCAAAACCGTCCCATCCACAGCATGGACAACGTCCCCTAGAACATTTCTAACAACAGCAACAACCTACAACTGATTAACCAATGTTTAGTCCATATACATTCCCAAGAAGAACCAATTTCGGACCCATCTTATAAGGAGAACCCCCTGGGGAAAGAAGGGTCTGATACAGGGCTTGCACTGGTGGCAGTTTCACAGCAGAGGCAAAAACCAAGACAAAGCCCCAGATAGAAGAATAGACCCAAGACCAAAGACCGCAACTAAGGAAACATTAAAAAGGCGTGCTGGGGACTTGAAGCTCTCTTTGGCTGTGAGTGACTTTAAACCTCGATGCCTGTTGTACTTAGGATATTAGGCCCACTAGAATACGTCCCCACAGAACTTTCAGTATCCCTTCTTCCCCTGTTTTCTTGATGTCTCCATTTTGAATTGTATCCTCATCTAATAGGTGTTTTCCCCGACCATGTACATACTCCATGATTCTCCAACTCACCCAAGCTACTGGATTCTTTAAGGGAGAATCTTAAGAGAGAAGAAAGACTCATTTTGGTTGGCATTTATATTGTTGTTTTCTTTACATTAGAGTCCCCAGCCGGCAAAGAAGGCCTATCCAGTTTGTGTTGAGACCATTACTTACACAACCTAGCTTTTCTTTTAAACTCTGAATGACTGTACCAATGTCGCAATCTTTAAGTGTCTGAATGTTCTCTTCCTCGCTAATTATGACACAACATTCCACACCTAAACCCACACACCTTGAAGCTGACTAGCACAGAAGCCACGTTCTTATGATCTGCATGCATCAACAGATCAGCATACACAACTTGCCTCTCTGTCTTTCCCCACAGCCCTTTTCCATCACTCTTCTTGCAGGATAATTAGCCAAAAAGCTTTCCAAAAATGGCAGAAGCTGTGCTCTGTAAGAATCATGTCCATTAGAATGCATTTTATGTACTTTTGGAAATATTAATGTTAGTCCCCTTTCTACGAAATATGTAGGTTTTTATCCATTATACCTGGGATTACGTGCTTAAAAGCTGCCCTTCCTATGGTAAGAATGTCTTAACGTCTACTAGTTGCATTTGAAAAAACTCCCTCCCTCTCTTCCCCTCCCTCCCACGGCAATGATACACCTAAAATATGACATGACTCCATTATGTATTTTCACTCGTACAGCCATTTGAGCCTTCCAAACCTCTGCCTCAAATGTCCAGGTACCGCAGGGGCATGCACTGGCCAGTACAATCAGTACTAAGAAATGTTCAAGGGTCCATAGTCTCCACGCCATCATTGGGTTGTGCGCTTCTAGGGCTTCCCCATCCCGACTTTTCTGCCCTGTAAAATTCTAGGAAAGGGAGCCTTTCCAGGTCTATGGGCCTCATTACGAGGTTGGAGGTATCCATGCCCTTAATAAGGGCATGGCTACCCCCAAACACGGGTCCGGGTCCCGCGAAATTACCTGGCCATTCCGACCTTGGAGGGCCCGGTAATTTCCCTTTCGTGGAACCCGGAGCCGGTACATCCCCATTCCCATTTGAGACCCCATAGGGCTCAATGTGATTGGGGAGGATGGTAGCAGCGGTACCGTTTATAAAGGTACCATCGCTACCATCCTGGTCTGCCCGCCGGTGCCGCTCTGCACGCCTGGTCTGACCAGGCGTCCAGAGCGGCACCCGCGAGCAAACTCTTAATGTTGCGGCATGGCAACAACGACGCCGGTAGCACTACCAGTGCCGTTGTTGTCTTACCGAAACAGTCCTAATGAGGCCCTATGTGTGCTTGCGCTTCCATGTCTCCATTCCATAGATTTCATGCACTTTGTTTAACCATTCAGGCTTTGTGGGGAGGGTATCCCTTTAACATTGCTTTGCCAAACTTGATCTTGCCGCTAATATCAAGTTCCGAGGCATATGTGGGAGTAGCGCATAATCGCCCTCCATCTGCTCGACCCCAAACAACAACACTAAAGGCAACATAGTTCTAGCTATTCCATCTATTGCATGTACCCATCCCCAAACCTCCTTCCAATAGAGTTGTAACTTTGAGCAGCTCCACCATTGATGTTAGTAATCGCTTATCACTGCACATCCCCTCCAACACTTTGGAATGACCCCTGGATACATCCTAGAAAGCCTTTGCGGAGGTAGGTGCCAAAGAAACAGCAATCTACTATTATGCATCTTACATTGCAATGCTGTTATGGAGGACCACACCACCCTATAATATAAGTGACCATGCTTCTTCCTTATTGCGCAGCCCCAGTTCAACTTCCCACTGTGTTTGTGTGCAAGCCACTGATAAGTGTGCCCTATTGACAAGTGGTGTGTATATCTTAGAAATGAGCCCCCTTGTACATGAGTGTGAACCAAGGACCTGCTCCAGAGGCATCAGTGGCCACTGCAATTGCTCTCTCCAATGCAGGTAGAGCAATACACCTCGAAGTTGTGAGTACGGAAGTGATGGGATTTCACCCAGGCCTAAGGCTTGCTCTAGCTCGACCTTTGGTAGCATGATACCCTTGCACCACATCTGACCAGCCCTGACCAGTGCCACTTCGTATATCGTTTGAAATCTCCCTGGATCGACTAAAAGGCCATGAAGTCACCCCGGTTGTTTCCGCACCCTTCACTGCATGAAAAGTATAGTTTACCAATGTCCTCATATTTGTAAACCATTGCATAACCTCAACTTTGCAACAGTTTTACACAGTTCTTGTAAATGTAATGTTTACTTGGTGTTTGCACAACATTTGAATCGGTATACACTAAGTTTGCAAACGTATTCAAGCAATGTAAACTACATACAATACTCTGTTGGAGTTTTTTAGGGTTACCCTACCACACTGATTGTAAATTGTATGGCCTTGTACCCAATGTTTCACAAAAAGGCTCACTGTGAAATGCCCTATTTTAACCCGATATTAAAAAAATAATTCTTGTGGGTAGGCCTCTGAACCAGCCTTAGCTGTATTTGGCTCCCTCGCTGAGCTCAGAAACTCCCACAATTGAAGGAAATCTTTAGCCTAGTCAATAAAAAAATTCAACACATTCTTCACTGATTCTGTCGAGCTTGCCCCACAAATTGTAGTTCTTGGGCTCCTGTTTTATCTTGGCTAGGTGTAATGTAGCCTCCAAAGTTTCTATTCTATTTCCTCATATGTGGATCGGATCTTTGTCTTCAGCACTCAGGCCAGCAGCGAGGTCGAGGGTTTTACATATATTATCTGAGCCTTGCTGCCACATGACATACCCCACTTGGCCATTGTGTATTGGCTTGGGGAGGACTGCTCCCAGCCTTGTTGCAAGGATGCTTGCATACATTTTTGCATCAATAATTGTCAGTGATATTGGGCGGTATGAACCACAGTCTGCTTTGTCCCTCCTCTCTTTAGGCAAAACTATGATCCTGGCCTTGGTGAATGATGGCAGTGCTTTCCCTGTCTGCATTACACTGTTGAAAATCCTGGTGAGAAACAGAACCAGTGATGGTCCGTATGCTTTATAAAACGCTGCAGTATAGCCATCCTGTCCTGGTTCAGAGCCCGCTGTAGAGGAGCAGCTGAATGCCTCTGCAGGAAGTCCTGCCCCCATTAGACCTATATGTTGGAAGCCGAAATCGCGACATGCGCGACCCCAGTGATGGTGCCTATTCCACTGAGATTCTTCAAGAAAAGGTATCCATTGAGAAGACCCTATATGATGTATCCCCCCTAGAGATGACAATCTCTTGGAGGAAATCCCCAAAGGAATATGAAGACTAAAGAAAGAGAAGTTGGTGACGTCACAAGAAGCAAGTGTGATGCACTAAGAAGAGTGGTTGAAGAGGAGGATGTATGGACTTTATGGAATCTGATGACGGAATAAAGAATCGAGTAAACTTTCATATGCAAAGTGAAGATTGCACGTGTGAAAAGCACTGCAGAAAATGCAAGCCGTTGTATAACTGTACAGATGCAGCAACACAAGTAGACTAGGTGATCTTAAAGGCTAGCCATGCGTAGTGAATATACTGCAGGCTGTGCCACCATTATATAGAATTCGGGACATCAGTGTCACATATTTAGTAAGCTCAGACCCACGAAGAAAGAAGGATCGGAAAGCTGTGTCGCAGCAAGAAAGCAGCTGAAGATCGAGGAAAGGCCTGGAATAGCTGTCTGGCCTGTGTCAAGGATGGAGCAGCCAAGAACTGGTTATATATTCTTGAAGAACAGGGAGCGTGAGAAGCTGAATCGGCCCTTGTTAAGGTGCAAAGAAAGAACACTATGTGTGCCAAGTTTATTAATTCAAGACAATTAAATGCTGCAAAAAAGGCCGAAATACGGTCTCTTGTCACATGAGCTAAGGATGGAAACAGGAGTTCGGCAGGCAGACCTGAACTGTGATAAGAGTGTGCCTGTACTCCCTTATATTCTCAGGAGCAAGGATACTTTGCAAGGACAAGTTCAAAGACAATCTGAATGGCAGAAGGCATGAACGATGAGAGATGTTGGGCTAATTGGGTGGGGTGATATGGTCAAGTCCACCCACTGACACCTGGGGTACCAGCTTACGTGCTGCTAGTGAGCCGAATTTTCCAGAAGGGCACAAGCGTGCTAACCAATTGTAGAGGGCCATATAACGAAGGGCCTTATAGTTTGAGAGCCAATGATGTACTGTGTACTTAATAATTGTTGAAGATGATTAGCACTCAGGGTGGGCATAAGTCGTCCAACTGACTGTAGAGACCCAATCGCAGCCTGATCCCTTATAGAAAGTGTAGTTAGATGTTCCCCTTGAGCACAACAAGGGGAACATCTTGTAGATTTTTCTTAGTTTGCCACGTAGTATGAAATCACGTATGACGAGTTTTTGCTATAAAAGTATAATTTTTTATGAAATGCATTGAGAGAATGCTGTGCGTCGTCCTTTGATGTCCGTTGTAACTCCATGTTTTAGACAATTGAAAATAAAACAGTCAGATGAGACTTTGCCAACTTCCTAAGTCTGTCTTATTATTTGGTGTAAGAGTTATTCTGGGTCCCATCCATGCATAACTTGTTACTGATTTAAGGACCCCCTGGGGTCACTGCCTTAAGCTTGGAAATCGCTTGAGGACCTTTACATTCTCTATTGGGATATTAAGCCGTTCACTTTCCTCCACTGTGAGTGTTTGCAACGTTAGCTCAACAAGATACTGTTAACTGCCCCCGACCTCTTAGAGGTTCTCCGTCATATATAGTGCAGCATAGAACTGCGCAATGCATTGGGTTATCTCGTCTGGGCTAATTAAAGCTTCTCCGGATGAGTTCATGAGCCTGTGTACAGCCCTATCGGCGCTTATAGCCTTGATGCCAGCATAGTGTGTGCTTTGTCCCCCTTTTCAAAGTATTTTTGCTTTAAAAAGTAGAGTATGGTCTGGGCTTTCTCCTTCCACAGCTCACCTAATTCCCTCTGAAGCTCTCTGATCTCCTCTATCTTGTGCGCAGGCGGGTTTGTTTGTCCATGGATGACCGCCTCCTTGCAATTAATGTCTTTCTTCAGGGCAACCTCCCGAAGCATACAGGTTCTCTTGTTAGCCGCACCTTCTGCTATCAACACCACTCTCTGCGTCGCTTTTCCCGTCTCCCAAACTATATTGCATGAGGTGTCGCCAGTGTCATTGTTCTGAAAATACTTCCTAATACTGTTGCGTAGCTGTTGACGAAAGAGGGGCTCCTTGTGAAGTGTATCGTTACATACCCATCTGTGCCCCATTGGGGTGCTAAGCCCCAGTTCAAACGTGAGGGTTGTCAAGTCATGATCTAACCAGCTGATAACGTTTATTCCCATGTCCACTATTCCATATTCTTGCACTGCTTCCAAAAGCCTGTTGTCTATGCGGGAGTATGTGTGATGTGGCAGGGAGTAAAAGTATAGGCTTTCATGTTGGGGTGTGTTGTATGCCATGTGTCTATCAAATATGCTTCTTGTAGTAGGTCTGAGAGGTCACCCTTACTTGGAAGTTGCAGAGGAAGCGACCCATCTCTGTGTGAGCTCCAGTCCAGTGTGGGGTCTGATACCATAATAAAGTCCCCCCTGGAGATCAGGATTCCCTCCCACCATTCCCCCAAGAAGTCAAACACTGATTTGCAAAAAGCGGACTGCTGCTGGGTAGGTGCATAGACAGAGCAAAAGGTCATTACCATGGATCCAATGGTGCCCTTGACCGCCAAGTACCTCCCTTCTGACTGCCTGTATATGCTGGTCACAGTGAAGCCTAACGTGGCTCGATAGAGAATACCCACCCTGGCCTTTTTTAGGTTGCCCGAGTCTCAAACAGCACCTCCAATAAGCTTCCCCTTGAGCGTCTATTCCTCCCCTTTTTGTACTTGGCTTCTTGCACAAACAGAACATCTAAATCCGATAGCTTGAACTCTCTAAAGAGCATCGAGTGCTTCTGTGGAGAACTGAGCTATTTCATATTCAGTGTCCCACACCGCACTGCGCGGCTAGCCAGCATCCCACTGCAGGAGGCCCTCTCTCATTGCTTTTAGCTTGGAAGTTGGGGCATGTGGTGTATCATTGGTCTTATGACGTGCACTCAGATGTGTTGTGCTCTTACCTTTATCCTTGTTTAGTATGTCTGAGCTGACTTGCCATTGAATGCTGTATCCCTGAAATTCCTTCCCCTCCCCCAAAAACCAACAAAATAACCATTTTCCAAACACACAAAAGGGATGCTCCTGACAAAAAAAAAACAAGGGCCACTCTTTGGGGACCCCTTGCCAAGCCGGGTTCGCAAGTACCTTGACTAAAACGCAACATACGATCCATGACAGGCGTGCTTTGGAGTTCCATAGATCAAGAATTGCTAGCATGGCGGCCACAAGCACCCACCCTGGAGAGTGTTCAGACAGTTGCAGGTGTCTTTCAACTAGTAGTGGCAAATCTCTGCAGCATGACTCGGCTGTGATAGCCCACCAAACCTCACAGGGTGTTGATCCAACTGTATTTCCTTGAACCCTCTGTTCGTCCACGTCTCGGGTGGGGACTACGATTCGCTTACTTCCCCTCTTGTGCCTTCCTAATTTCACTGAGGGCTGACCCTCTATCTTCTGCTTTCAGTCCCTAAAGAACCCCATTCGCTTCTTCTCCCGTCGTGACCCTGTATTCTTCCCCACGACATTTGAAATTGAGCGACAATGGAAACCCCTAAAAGTATCTGAGACCTTGTTCACGCAGCCATGACGTCAGAAGTACACAATCACGCCATTTCTGGAGAGTTGTTGCAGACAGATCCTGAAATATACAGATGCTAGACCCTTCAAAGTCGATCTTGTCTCGACCTCTTGCTATTGCCACAATAGCTGCATTATGCTTGTAATGATGGCACTTTGCTATCACTGACCTTGGGCCTTTGGGAGGTCCACCGCCTCTGTGTATCCTATCGAATTCCATGGCTGGGCTCTGCGGTTCTTCGAAAAGAGAATTGACAAGATCTTTGACCTGCCTTTCCAACAACTGTGGCGTCCCCCCAGGCGCTTCCTTGAGGCCTATGATCTGTATGTTAGTGCGCTTTCCCTGTTTTCGAGGTCATCTACTTTTGCTGCTCGGTCTGCTTCCCGTTGCTCAAGGTCAAGGAAGCAAATTTCTACCTTAATTTCCATTATGGCTGCTGATTGCGGATTATTTTCTATCACTTCTACTTTGTCCTCCAGTTTATCCACTTTCGACTGGATTGCTTCTACAGACGCTGATATGCTGCTCCTCATTGACCTGATCTCGTCCAGCAAGAGGCGGATATCTGCTTTTGTTGAGGCCTCGTGGTCATCACCGGGGATGTGAGCCACGCTCGCTTGAGGATGGGTCTCCATTGTGGAAGTGTCTCGGCGGAACGACAGCAGGGCTATCCACGTATTGAGGTCCAGCATTGCTTATGACCGGGGAAGCAACCTTGCTGTAGATAGTTGAGTCCTTAATTTATGTGTTTCTGACGAGCCTCCACTTATTCAATAGGTTGTTATTTTGACCGACGTGTGGAGCTGGGCCAGATAACTCTACTGTGGTCGTGACTATTACAATGCTGACCAGAAGCAGCTGTAGGGTACCGAAACAGTGCTCCCTACTTAAGTCTTTCATCCTTAAGGTGGCCCTTCCACTTAATGTATCCAGAGGCCACTCTGGCGTGCCCCCCATCGAATCTACGATCACTCTGTGCTCAGATATGGAATGATCTTAGTTTTTGCGCTAAGCATTGGAAAGATTGCACAGAACTTGTCTTATGATTACAGTGTCACTACAGCCAGTGTTTCTTCTGAGAGTCTGAAGGAAGTGGGAGCTCTTTGCACACCAGGAGAGATCATGGAGCCAGGTCGTTATAGGCGCATTACTGCCAGTGCTGCCATTCAATCCACTGTGGTTGTACTAATTCCCCTAAGTATTAAAGAGGGATGGGCAAATTCACCCCTCCTCCGCCTCCTATAAGGTACATGACATGGAAGAAGACCAGGAGATACTGTGATCACCCATTCTATTTTGGACCAATTCCTAGTGCTCCAATAATAGATAAGTATGTGGAGAGGAACCCACTCAGCCAGCCCTACAGACCAGGAGCGGTACAAACCTTACCCATAGTGGACGAAGAGCCTCAGGCTGCAACTAAAGAGACAACAATTGACAGTATTGATTAAAGCGCCAAGAAGCCACGTTACTGATGTTGTAAGAGACACCACGACATAGCAGCATCAGACAGGAAGCACACGTGCCATTCGTACATCGGGACTCAAACACACACCCAAATAAACAAAGAACACGAGCGTACAGTTCTATAAATTAGGGGACTGATACATATGCATACTGCTTTTGCTTCAATTATTTTGTCATTAGCCAACGCAGCAACGCAGAAACTGCAAGAAGCAAGAGATCCTGATTACAGCTTGCAGTTGCGTATGTGCATTTAACCTTATGTAACTGCAGGAGCACCTATTGGACCTGACAGAACTAAGTGTGACTAACATATGGAGAATATAGAACAGCACAAACATGTAGACGCCACGTTATGGCTTAGGAAAATTACAGTAGACCACAAGCCTCTCAGCAAGAGCTGAGCTGAATTCAGGCTGAACAAAGAGCAAACGTGTGAGACAGGACCGCTGCCAATGCCACCAGATATGAGTGACATTCCATTCCATTTCCTAAATGACAGTAACAGCAGCTGCAAATGCAAATAATTAATCATAATTCAGAGTAATTCAGAGCTGCAGAAGCTCCAAATCATTGTCTCTGAACACGTGACCCGGCCGACTCAGATGATGAATAGAAACCAGAGCTGGGAAAGAGTCAATCTCACGCCGCCCGACAGAAGCTTGCAACAAAGATGTTACAATGTGAGACAAGTGTTGCAAGAGATGAACGGGCACTCTCATAGTCCATGGTGGTACACACAAGTTACAATGCACACACATAGTTGTTCTTATTACCTTGAAAAGGTACACCAAGAGCTGAGAATCATTGAGGATCCCAGGACTGCGGACTTCAGCTCTAGCCAACCACAGTTCAGTATCCAAGGGGTGGGTAGCAACGGGCAAGAACCAATGGTAAGACCCTCACACTGCAAGATTGTTTAGAGATAGTAATTTCGGGATGGACCAGGCCAGCCACCTGACATGAGAGGACTAGTAGAGTAACTCATATAGGGGATTATAAAGGTTATTAAGCTCCTGACGACCAATCCAGTAGGCCAGGTTTTTTGGAGAGGGGCCCTGGTTGTGACATCACACTGACGTAGTTTTGAAACAAAACTGGCCTGCAAGCCAGGAGACGTTGAGATGTCCGTAGATTTCTTCTATCCATGTACTGATCCCTGTTGGTTTTGGCTGTAATAAACTGTAGTTTGAACTTGCTGTCTGGCTGGGTCTATGTTCCTTTTGGGGGAAGGTGTTGGGCCTTTTCCGATAGTCCACACCTACCTGGGAGTTTGTCCCCAACATTATCTTTGGGTGCAGTAGCAGAGCTTGTATTATTGCATTTTCCAAGATCTTATCCAGTCCCCGCCGAGACCTGGGGCAGGCATGCAGAT
This sequence comes from Ambystoma mexicanum, assembly GCF_040938575.1. NCBI lineage: Eukaryota > Metazoa > Chordata > Amphibia > Caudata > Ambystomatidae > Ambystoma > Ambystoma mexicanum. The sequence continues at coordinate 1,358,940,029 of NC_090929.1, forward strand.
CTGTCTTGCACCTCACAATGTAACATGTCACGCTGCAAACCCATGACTGTTTTCCCAGTGCTGGGCCTTCTGCCTGGTACTAGTGTATTGCCTGGGGAGCCTTCTGCTTGGTCTCACTGTCCTTGGCTATGGCACTGCGTCTCCCACCGGGGTTGGGTCTAGCTTACCTGCATGCTGGAACTGTGCGGATGTGCGCTTGCCTTACGTAGCATTGCGCTCTCAAGAGTGCTCCGGGCGGCTCTGCTCCTTGTCTCTTGTGTCTTCATGCCCCATTGTTGCCGTCATCTCTGCTCATGTCTGTGTCACAGCCTGGGCCTTGATGGCTGCGCTCAGCCGAGGGCACGCACTGAGCTGGGATTATGTCCACTAGGCCTTCCTAGTGGACCAGGAGTCAGGGTGCCACCGCACACCAAGTGTTCAAGCAAACGCCTCCCATGAGTGTTGCTGCCCACATTTGTTCAGCGGGTGCCTGTGGGTTTCATACACGCTCTGGTGATACCAAAACGGTTGTCCATTGACTTTAGTCACCTTCCGCCGCCATTTTTTCGCGGCTGGCAAGGGAGGCAAACATTTAGGCCACCATTACGCCTGTGCCCCCTCCGAACAGCTATTTTAATGAAGAATTGAAGTGCTCTTGCCACAGCTGGATCCGAAATGTGCTTAATATACTGAAGCACCTCAAGACACAATCGAATACCTTGTGACATTAAGAATGATCACAGCGTGGATGTACACATACTGTGAGCATAGAAAGAATATTAAACGAATCATGGGCTATTTACAAACCCTCTGACTGCTAAATAATATCACTACTCTTTAATGTAGCTTCTATACTGCGTTGTTCTACCGAAATATCCCCAATTTCTCTTCTCTTGCATTCTGTCTAGTGGTGGTTCGTCCATAATGGGTGACAGGGCTCTGGCCTGCCACCCATTTTGGGTAAGCAAAACCAGCCCTCCGGATAACAAGTGTGTTCTCTCAGCTGCAGTGAGATACTGAGAAAGTTCTCCTGGGTTGGTTGTGTTATGGGTGATACAGTGTTTCCCCTGGTGTGTAGTACCACTCATAACTCAAAGAACCATGCAAGGCTGGGGCCGCTTAGCTTCCCCTGCCTTGAATGGTCAACTTTCCATGCTGGTTGGGGTATTGCAGGCTGAAAAAACTGAAGGGGTGCTCCTGTGCATCCCCATGGTAAACACTGCCTGGGGTGGTGAGCTATTGGTGTCCCGAATATTCTAGTGACCAGGACTCCAGGAGTGTTGTTTGATTATTGACACCTCCTCTGCTTCCTTATTCCTGCTTGCGGGGTGCACAGGTTCGACATCTGTAGCAACAGCATGAGGCAGGTGTCTAGAGCTGAGGCTAGCTGAAGTGATGGTAATGATCAAGTAACTAAATACAGTGTGTTTGAGTGTGTGTGTGTGTGTGTGTGTGTGTATGTGTGTGTGTGTGTGTTTGTGTATTCATGCATGTGTGCATGCAAGGGGATTTGTGTGCCTGTGAATATTTGCATGTGCCAATGTGTGTGCCAGTAAATGTGAGTACATGTCTATGGGTGCTATGGTTATATGCATGCATGTGTGTATGTGTGTTTGTGTGTGTCATTTCAATATGTATGTGTCATGTGTATGAGGGTGTGAAGGAGGAAAGCCGGGGAATGCAGTAGTGCCTAAAGAGGTCTGTGGGAACAGAAAGGGGAAGTGTGTAATCGAGGTGCTGCCTATGACAGACAATGCTGGCATATATTGGTGCAGGCTGCATGGACATGTTTTCTTACAATGTTATTACTGGCAATATGGGCAAAGAGAACTTGAGTGCATAATTACATGGAAATACTATTATATATTGGCACAGCCAGCAAGGACAAGCTTTCTTAGAGGGGCATTATTGGCCTTATGGGCAAAGGAGACATGAGGGTGTTCTTACATGGGAATACTATACTGCCATATGTTGGCACAGCCAGTCTGGACATGTTTTCCTAGAGAGGCATTATGGCAAAGTGATTATGAGTGTGTAATTACATGGGAATACTGCCAAAATTTGACACAGTCTGCTAGCATGTGTTTTCTTACAGTAGCACTACTGGCATTATGGGCAAAGGAAACATTAGCTTGTTCTTTATTGGGAATACTGGCATAAATTGGTGTTGCACGCATGGACACATTTTCTTACAGTGGCATTACTGGCATAGTGGGCCAAGCAAACACAATGTTATTCTTACATTGGGAATACTGCCATATATTGATGCTGACAGCCTGAAAATGTCTTCTTACAGTGGCAAACATGGCATGATAGGGCACAGCCAGCCCTACCGGCAGTCTACTGGCATATATCGTGGGCAAAGGCATAATGAAGATGTTAGAAATTGCTCTTCTATACATGTGGTAGCCTGGCATCTGTTGGAATTTGTTAGGGTTACCCTACCACACAGACTGTAAATTGTATGGCCTTGTACCCGATTCTTCACAAAAGGTTCGCTTTGAAATGCCCAATTTTAACCCAATATTTAAATAAATGTCTTGGGGGTTGGCCTCTTAACCAGTGTTAGCTGGCTTTGGCCACCATGCTAAACTCGTAAACTCACACAATTGAAGGAAATCTTTACCCTATTCAATAACAAGATTAACCACATTCTCCAGTGATTCTGTTGAACCTGGCCCAGAACTTGTAGTACTCGGGCTCCTGTTCTATCTTGACCAGGTGTAAGGTAGCATCCAAAGTTCCTATTCTGTGTCTTCATATGCTCAGGCTGATCTTTAACAGGCATCTTCTCTCTCCATGGGCCAATCATTTACCATTGAGCGACTCTAGGTCCATTGCCAGTATGTTTACCTCACTGAACAAGCCTTTAAACATTTTAAATACAAAACTTTACAAGACGCAACAATGTAATAATACACGAGAACAACATCAAGTGAATAGAAGCCTTAAACAGATGTATACATTTTTTTGTTTTTGAAAAAGTTTTAAGAGAATAAAAGCGCTTCAGCAAAGCTTTCAAGAGATAGGCGAGGCCAAAAATCTCAATTGAGAAACATATGCTTAAAATAGGCGCTTGTGGCCCAAAGGCGGCGTAGGCAACGGCTGCAGAGCATGTTTTGATTGGCATTGTAACAAAATCTGGGTGCTATTTTTGCCAAACGCAGACACAGTCTGCTAATGCGACATAATCCACTCTAAAGGTTATGTCCTACTACAATTACTATTGCCTTCTTGTCCAAGCAGTGGAGGGTTCCGAATTATCATGGAACAGCTTTTTTCTATATTCGCCTGTGTATTTGCACAGGGTTTAAGCTACTATGCTTTTTAATGAAAGGTTTTGTATTGCTTTAACATTTAATCTGCTTTGTTTACAACATTAAGGATTTTAAAAGAACACTTGCATGTCTTTCCCTGATCTACGCACAATAGGAGTATTTGCACCCCTCGTGAGGTGGTCAGATCTGGGGTACAAACATTGGGCTGTGCAAGTTAGTATTACTCTATGGAAACCGGGTCGTTTCTACAGTTGATTTACACCATTAGACATCCTCAAACTTAGATGTACTCGGGTACATGACAGGTGTAAGAGGATGGTTCCATACATTTTAAGTGGGTATGTCACAAAACGGTCGGGAATTAAGCATAGGACAGATACAAAGAGCTTTTGGGCTCAAAGCACAAAAAATCCCAGACTCGCCTGAAGTGGAAAAGGTTGCTTTAATGTGACAGGTGTGAGAAACCAAAGGGTGTCTCACCTACTAGTGCCCAGGGATCTCTCTCTCTCTGGTAGCCCGGGCACGGCAATCACCTTTGGATCCAGACCCTGTGGGTGGACCAGTGCGATAGGATCACCTGGGTGAGGGGTCTTCAGGGAGTGGGGGTAAGGCGACAGATGGTGAGACGCGGTATTCCCCCCTTTCCCGTACCCATGATCCCTCCTATTTCATAGGATTCTCTGATGTCCCAACTGCCCCCTTTTCTACACAAACACTGGGCTGAGGAAGAGGGCGACTGAGAGTAACAAGGCTAACCCTTACACATCTCATTAGACATGTCCCGCTAATCGGGTCAGGCAAAGTCAGGCACTTGACTTTAATCACAAACATCTGATACCCATTAGCTCTCCCCACACTGATACAAGGCGGAACATAGAAACACACTCTGAGCAAGATAGAACACAAGAAGCAGCAGAACCTCTGGGGCAAAGGCCAACCTACTGGAGCAGAACGACGGATAGAGAATCAAGGGTAAAGAAACCCAGGAGTTCCCTGCTGGAGGTTGTTGCCTCCAAAGAACCATAAGAGATACGTGGAGAAGGCCAATTCCCAGACAAGCAGACTGCATTGTGTTTCAAAGGCGCCTGCGACCCTCCCAGGTGAACAACAGAATTGGGGAGGTGAGGCCAAGCCTGTGGTATTAACCTTGACTCGTGAATTGAAACAGAAAACACAAGAAAGGAATGCACACAGCCGGTGAGTTGGCAAGAGAGATGAAAGACTGGGGTGTGTTAAGGAAACATTGAAGTCTTATGTCTTACAATTGAAAGCTGCACGCATGTGGCTGAGACACGATGAAAGGCAGACCTGTGGTGAACTTTAAAAGTACTGATAACTGTGAAGCCAGTGATACAGAGTAGCGGAGTGGTCCGGGGAAAGGAAGTATCCCACTCAAAAGTATCAGTGAACGGTGCCATTTTTTGTTATAAAGCAACAAAGTGAATTAACTTTAAAAGCGTGATGATCGAGATTGACCCCAGCCAGAGACGAAGTGGAGAGTGAATATTGAACTCTTGTGCTTATGATATTGAACTACATAGACCAGGAAACACTGGGGCACATAACACAAGAGTGTGAGCTGAAGGGAAAGTAGATGTGGTCCTGCGGAGGTCTATAGTAAAAGCCTTGCACATTCAAAAGTCTTCGACATCAGATAAAGCTCCGAGCCCAACTGAGGGAGACCAAACATGTGATAAGGTAGGGGAAGGGAACCCGTAACGAATGTGAATGAAGCTTGGGGAAGGGAAACCCTACAAGTGCTGCGAGTGAGAGGTCTGAGCCCTAAAGGGGGAGACCTACGTGAACTTTTACTTTGAGAGGTCAAAGCCCAATCGAGAAATTTCGGTTGAATTTTGAACCCTTTTGTTGAACTGTGAAAGAACTTTTGGAACACTGGAGTCAGAGTGTGTCATCCTGTCTACGGAGACCGCCTTACTCCATGCTATCCAACGTGGGGAGGAGAGCTGAGTCAGCCACCTTGATTCTTTATATTTTAACACTGATATTCCTTTGCATACATGTTCCCCTTTGTTTTTTTTTGTATAGGAGATAGGGCAGATATTAGGTTTTGTTACTATAGGCTATTTTGATTTGACAGAGACTGACTAGACTAGGACTGTCTTGCCATTTTTATTTGATTGTAGAGACTACTCCTATCTTAACTATAAGGTAAAGTAGGAGTTTTTCCAAACCCAGAGAATTGAATACATTTTTACAAATTGTACCTTTTGTGTCAGTGTCATACTTGTGATACCAGGCCTCCCTTACATAGGCCACAGTTTACAAATACACACTAACCTGGCTCCCTGGCCTTACAGACTACAGATCAAATAATCACCAAAACAATTAATTAATTAAAAAATTTGTCACTTCCTCCGCCTTGCTCCATCCCCTTCCACTCAATTCCTCGCAACCTTCATTCCCGCTTTCTCCCCCATCGTCTCCATCAAGTTCACATCCCTTCTTCTTCAAACCTCTTCCCCCTCTTTGTAGAACCTGGGCTAGCCTCTTCGTGCAAACAGTGCCACCCCTCTCCTTTACCGTGCTACTACCCCGGTTTTCTTTTCCGAACCATCCTCCAAAGGGCATGCCCCTGGCAACCCCTTGCCCCTAGTCAACCTCCCCCCACCATGCTCCCCTCCACACCAATCCTCCTCCGACCTACTCTTTGGCCCACAGCCAGGCTGACCTGCCACATCAGCAACAAAGTGAACCAGTTAACAGAAACCTTGCCCAATTCTAACTGCCCCGGCCTGTCTCACCAACGCCACCATCCCCCCATGTAATAGGCCACCCCATGTCCTCCAACATCATGCCCAAAACAAAAAGAGAACTTAAAAACCTCCCCGACCTGGGACCTCACCCAGTGAGACCAAATTAAAGGGTGGGAGAGTGGGGGACTTACAAAACACCACCAACTGTCGCTTGCTCCCAAACCTTCCCCGCCCCCTTTTAAACCACCATGAAAAGAGGCACTCTGTCCCCGGCAGCTTGCTGGCCTGTGCAGCGCTCAAATACACCCTGGGGGGAAACACTTGCCCGTATCCCTGGGGCTCCCTTTTGGGCACACTGCATAAAAAATCCCAGATTCGCTTGAAGTGGAAAAGGTGGCTTTAATGTGACAGGTCACAGCTTACAACTAGACGCTACCCTGGCTCCCTGGCCTTACAGACTACAGGTCAATTAACAATCACCAAAACAATTAATGAATTAAACAATTCATCACTTCCTGCCACTTGCTCTCTCCTTTACCCCTCAATTCCTCTCAACCTTCATTCTCGCTTTCTCCCCCATCTTCTCCGGTAGGCAATGCCCCTTCTACTTCAATACCTCTTCCCCCTCTTTGTACCCCCTGGGCTAGCCTGTTTGTTCAAACAGCACCACCCCCTCCTTTACCGCGCGACTAACCCCTTTTTCTTCCCCCAACCATCCTCCAAAGGGACATGTCCACAGCACCAGAAAAACCCTCCTGTGAGGTGTTCTTTCTGTCCCATCCCTTCTACCTCCACCCGTTTGTGATATCTTCCGCTGCCAACCTAACGGCCATCAAATAGTACTCGTCCGAACCAAAACAACCCCTGGCCAGATCTCCCTCAACCAAGGTCCCTCTTCATCCTCTTTAACAGCGCCACACCTGTCTCCCTAACCAGAGCCGCTGGCACCCCATGAACATACCGGCAGCATAGGCACAGTTGGTACCACTTGAGCCCCCCCACTCCAGACCACATCAATAAAGTCAAATCGTAACTACAACCTAACTGGGTACCAAACCCCTTTTTGCTGCATCTTTACATGCCCATTTTGCTATGGAGTGTCCGCATATCCATATCTGAGGCAGTTCACCACTCCTCTGCGCCAAATTTGGAAATGAAAAAGGCAAATAAGCCTCCCTCTGATGATCCCCTACCCCAGCCCTTTGTTCCCTAAGAGCTCCCTTTTTCCAGATCTATGATGTACCCCTTATTTTTTGCCGATCTCCACCGCCCCAGGCTCTTCACCTACTCTTCGGACATTGCCAACCTGCTCCCTTCGGACGCTGCCCCCATCATGAATGAATGAGCCCCAAAATCCTCTGCCTTCTCACCCACTGCCAACAGAGCCCTCCTCATCAGCCCCAAAACCTGAGCAGCCGTCAACCCCTCCTCATTCTCATGCTGAAAAACCAAACCCTCCCTTCCTTTACATCTCTCCCGCCATAGTAGTCCCGCTCTCACCAGACATAACTCCCTACTACCCCTATCCAAATGCACCCAAGAACCCCTGCCCAACTGATCTGTCTTTGATTTACAAATTTTGATAACCACCCTGTGCTCCGACAGGCAGACATCCCTTCACATTAGACCTCCATCACCTTGACCCCGCATTCTCCCCCAGAGTACCAACTCTGACACCTGAAATTCCCCACAAAACAACCACATAAACATGCCGAAAACATGTCTCTTTCCCACGGCGACCAGCATATGCCCTGCAGAGCCTGGGACAACATACTTAACAGGGCCGCTGACACTGGACTCCTGCCACCCTTCCGCCTCCCATTTTCCCTTGCCCATCCTTCCAACATCTTACGTGCCATTTCCCCCAGAACCACTTCCCATAAAAAGCGATGCCCCCCAGTTTAACCTCTATCATTGCCCTGAACCAACCCTTACCCACACAGTTCAATATAAAGTCGATCACATCCTCCTTCCATCTCTCCTGCGCATCCTCCATCCACCTCAAACTGTGCACTCCCCCCTTCAGAAAATCCAACTATGTTCTCCTGTGTGCTGCAGCCAGTGAACCCGCTACCAAATGCATGGCTCTCAATCTCCTAGCCACTAGAGCTCCTCCCAGATTCGGTGCCCCTACGTCTCTGCTTCCGGTACCAGCCCACGGAATCTCTGCCACTGAAAACGAGATAATGTTTCACCCTAAACACCACATTCCATTTCAGGCACCTCAGTACACGTTCCCTCATTAGCCCAGCCATCCTCTGATCCCTGGCTGACTGCTTGTTCACATTGTTGACCACTCCTTCGTTGTCAACATTGAAGTACACTTTGTTATTCCGCACTTCCCTGCCCCACAAGTCCAATGCCACTAGCAACGGAAGAAATTCCAGGAACGCTATCCCCTCCCTTCCACTGCTCAGGCCACCTCTCTGCACATTATCTGCCCCTCCAGTGCATGCCAAATCCTCCAGCACCCGCTGCATCAGAGAAAACCTGCACCTCCCAAGCCACTGGGTCCCCTTGCAGCCACAGAGACACACCATTAAATTCCTCCAGAAATCTCAGCCAGACCCTACACTCCTCTCCGACAGACCCTGAAATCCTCACTATGTTCTGTGGGTGCTTTGCCCCGCCATAGAACAGGCCATGTTTCTACAAAAAGTGTGGCCCAGGGCCACAGCCCCACCCACACAATTGAGATACTTACCAGTCTCTGCATGTCTGCGAGCGTCAACTTATGCGCCGCTACCGCCCTCTCCAGCAACTGTAGCAGCTTGCTCACCTTGTCGTCTGGCAAGCGTGAGATCATGACCACTGAATCCAGGTACATTCCCAGAAAAGTCAGAATCACTGCTGGCCCCTCAGTCTTATCCTCCGCCAATGGCACTCCCAACTTGAGCATCAACAACTGAAAAACCTCCAGCATTAGCTGGCACTCCTCCTCTTCACCCACCCCACTGATGAACAAGAAATCATCCAAATAGTGCCAAACTCCCCCAAAACCAGAACTGTAAGTAAAAACCCACTTCAGAAAGGAGCTAAAATGCTCAAACAATGCACATGACACTGCGCAGCCAATCGGCAATGCTTTGTCCACGTTGATTTGACCCTCAAACTGCATCCCCAGCAACCAAAAGTCCTCTGGATGCACTGGCAACAAACAAAAAGCCGACTTGATGTCACATTTGGCCATCAACTTACCACACCCTTTCTTCCACACCAAGCCCGCTGCCTGATCCACACTTGCATAGGACACCCTGCAATCCTCAGGGGCAATAAAATCATTCACGGACATGCCCTCTAGCCATAACAAGTGGTGAATCAACCTAACCTGAACTAACCGGCTACTTCTTTAGACACAACCCATAATGGGGACACCACCAAATCACCCAGCATATCCAGAAATGGCCCAACCACCCTCCCCTCAGCCACCTCTTTCTGCAGCTTTGCCCTTACCACCTCCGAATTCTCCTGAGCGGACTTCAGGTTCTCCACCCAATGCTGCACCCTCGGCCCCAGGTTCCCCAACTTAAAACCCTCCTTGAAACCTGCACCCACAATCCTGGCTCCGTCCCTATCCAGGTAAAAACATAGCCATTCCTCCAGCACATCCACCTTAACTGGAGTATAGGCCTTTCCCCATAACCCCTCAACCCGCCTCACAATCCCTCCCTCTCTCTCCTGTTGTAAAACACTGTGATGGGATGCCATCCTGGGCTTCTGCTGCACTCTCTCATGTCTGAATTTGCACACCGGCCTAGAGCAACCCTCTTTATTAAAGGGCCAGAATGCAGCTGACGACTGTCTCCTGCCTCCTCCCCCGCTCCATCGAGGGTGGGAAGACCAGGAAAGAGCCAGTAAGGCATGGGTAAATTGCTTGCTGTATGAAGTGTCTGGGCTGGGCGCATGAGCACCATCCACTGCAACCACAAGTCCATATCAATCTCCCCCATGCTGCCTGCTTGTCCTCACCCATCCTTGCCCTGAACTCCTTGTTGTACCTCACCCATGCAAAACCTCAGAAACTTGTAAACGCTTTCCTAATCACATTCATATATTTTAACAAAGTTACACACCTCTCAGGGCACTTCTCACAGTAGACGCTAGCATATATTATAAATGCTGATGTCCAATTTTCGATCGAAACCGGTACCCGCAGTCTTGCCACCAGCCCCTGCTCTTTTTCCTTTGACCCCTCTTTAGCTCTCACCTCGCTATGTAAAAGCTTGAACATGTCTACAATCTCTCTGGCCCAAATGTTCTCCTTTGTAGCCACCATCAAATGTGCACCGAATGGCTTTGTAATACCCATACAGGGTAGCTTTCGTAGCCTTCACTGCACTCTCCCTTGTACTTACAGTAGGCACCTCCACCACCCACTACCACACAGGATCCGTGACCTTATCCGTCTGTACTTCCACAAGGCTACACCTCCCCCTTCTGCCCTCTTCAAGGCCCCTACTGTCTTACCCTCATCTTCCCCCCACCCCAGGTGCCCCAATCCCGCCCTTTTTGTGCCTCACAGTTATCCCCCAACCTGACTCATGCTGCAGACCATTCCCTGCCCTGCCCACCTCTTGTTGCCCTGTCTTCACCCATCCGCATCATCCTGGCCTCTACAACGCTACTACTCATTTCTTTCCTCAGCGGGTTCCTACTGTAGGGACAAAAAACATCAACATAGTCTCCAACCCATCTTCCCTGTATTCTCCCCATACACCTCATACCCCCACCCCCACCCTCCCCCTCAAACCTCTCACCATTTCGTCCCCTTTCTTTTCCAACCCACTGCCCTTGGCCCCTCTCCACCCACACCAACCAATCCTTCTCACCCCCTTCATCCTCGCCAGCCATATACCAGGCATGTTGTATACGCCTGCTCAGGCCTGGCATATCCTCCTCAGGTGAGTACGGGGCATCCACTCCGATGCTCCTGTGTCGTCTTTTTGGCAGGGCCGCACCAACCCCTTACTGCTCCTCTTCTCTTCCCGGGCGAGGCATTCCCTCCTCTGCCCTGCGTTCCTTCATGCTAGGGGCTGTAGTACACCCGCTATGCTGCCCACTTCTTCCCGCTGGAGGAACCTCTTTAAAGTCCTCTCCTTCCTCCTCCTCCACTGCAACGTGGGGGTGCCACGACTTCTGCTTTTAACCCCATTGGGGGGGGAGGCCGTCCATTACCATCCCTTGTCTCTGTCATCCTCTGGGGAGAGTGCCCTCCTCCTTCCCACTGCACTCTTCTGCAGGCGTTTCCTACCTTGCCCACTCTTCATTGCTGCCCCAACCCCATCCGCCCTCCCCCTATTACGCCCACTGCCACGCTCTCTGCCCTTTTTGTATTTCTTTCCTGGCCCCAACCGCAGCTACTTCAGCGCCTTCAGGGCAGCAGCCTGGTCACAAGCCGAGCTGGCCGCGCAGCACACTGCTACCTGGTGGCCCCGACTAAACACTGCACTCTTCGCAGGATCCGGAACAGCCAGTGAGATTCCCGGCCCACACCTGCCAGGCACACGCTGCGAGGCCACAACAAGAGGCCCTCATCACTCGTCAGCCAACTCCCTTCCCCGGCACCAGAGACCCACAAAGCTAACCCCCCCCCCCCCCGGGCCAGGCCTGTAAGAGCAGCAACGATGCCCCATGCACACAGACTACCCCGTGCTCGACCCAAACAGGAGCAGGGAAGAGTGACCCTAAGCCCAGGGAGAACCAACCCCCACCAGGTAACTTGTGTTAGTGCTTTATTTACAGTACCACTAATAACTAAAAATGTATATATTTTTTTTAATATACAGCTCTACAACTTTCTTACAACCGTTCCCTTTACAGCCCCCAGCAGCCCCCCCACCACTTCACCTAAGACCGAACAACAATGCCTACCAGGCCCACATGGCAGGGAAGGAACGTGAGCAGCGACTGGATGAGCAAAACGCCACCAACCGTCAGTATCTCTCGAACTTTCCTTGACCCTTTTAAGCCCCCAGGAAAAGGGGCACTCTGTCCCTGGCCAGCTCGCTGGCCTGTGCAGCACCCAAAATCACCCTGGGGAGAAATGCTTGCACTTACCTCCAGGGGCCCCCATTCCCAGTGCAACTTTATCTGGGTATTAACATGGAGGGGAATCAAAATCCGTTGGAAGCCAAAGAAAGTTAAACTTAAACTTGGACAGGGCAGCTCTTCATACAGACTAGATCATTTTTCCCAGGATCATCGCCTGGGTGTCTCCTGCAGAAGAACAACCATAAAAATGGCAAATCTTCCAACAGTCACAAGCCCAGGTCCCGGATCCGCCCAGCTGCTTGGCACAACAGAAAAAACAGAAGAAAGTCACTTAAATGTCCAGACTTTGCACTGTTTTCCATGCACTTGTTTATTGATTTCCCCGCTTTCTTGGGTGGGTCTTTTGCCACTTGTGTATGGTGGGAACACCTTCTCCCATAGTTTCAGGTCCGGAGTGGTATTTTCCAGCTGGGGCCATGTAAGTTGTTAGAGTACCATTTGGATTTTAAGATCTGTTCAATGCGCCTACCACTCAATTTCTAACACAAACAGCGAATATGAGTCCATAATTCATCAAACTTAATATTTAATACAATATCATATTTTCATAATGTGCTTGGTCTTGCCAACACGTGTTTGAATCTCAATAAATTCCGGTCTTCATTAATGCTGATACATATCAACATTAATATACCATCATAAATGATCCCATTAGCAATAACAGAAATAATTTTTACAAATTGCAAATAAAAGTGTTACCGACCAGACAGTGGATCAGCGATGTGTTACACAGCAGGGGGACAATAAAGGAAAAGCAGAACAAACGGAAAAGATACATTCATTTTTCAGAACATTGATATTTCATCACTATTCTCTCAAACCCAATATCTTATATTCCCATCTGTGTGGTTAAATAACCATTATACTGGGTAACAGTACGCATTGCCCAAGTGTCCACCACTAACCGATAATTATGTTAAAACAACTCACAAATTAATTAATAAAACAGGGTGCATATAGTCACAACCACCAGTTAAGTTTAACTATCTTTGATAGCCTGGACAATTTCCAGAGAGCCTGGTCCCTGCCAGGCATTTCGGGCAAAGCTGAACAATTAATCTGGGAATACTGGGCTTCAGGGACTAAGAAAGCTTACAAGGTCACCTGGGGGAGATGGTGTAGCTGGTGTCTGGCTAGGGACATTCATCCAGCTAGAGCAGATGTAGTGCACATGCTGAATTTCTTGGCCACGATGGCGGCGCAATGTAAAGCATCTTGTACGTTTAATCCAGCATGCTCTGCCATAGCAGCGGGCATACACAAGTGGAGGGCCTCTCCATTGGGGAGCATCCTCTGGTGTGCAGACTGCTCAAAGGAGTCAGGCTTTTGAAGCCTCCAGCGCCTGTGTACTCCCAGGTGTGGGACGTAGACAGAGTTCTTAGACTTTTTCAGTCCTGGCAAGTGAACAAGGATTTGTCGCACAAGGCTCTGTCGGCTAAACTCACAGCCTTACTTTGGAGGTCGACAATAAGTCTTTCTCGCCGCCAGGGGTGACTTTTCATGTCACCAGGAGAAATAAAACCAGGATCAAAGCAGTGACGTACCCAGCTTTCCTGGAACAACCTAAGCTGTGCCCAGTCAAGTGTCTGGTAGCTTATGAGGCTTATGAGGCTATGACGGCCCAGTTTATGCCGCAGGGACAGTCCTGCTTGTTGTTAGCCCTATGAAAGCCTTTTAAGGCAGTTTCTGTAGCCACTCTTGTGAGATGGGTCTGATGGTGCAGACAGCAGGCAGGCATCATTATTCAAGCTTACAGAACCCACTCGGCACGAGGGGCCATGGCATCCAAAGCATTCAGCGTAGGAGCGTGCTTGGAGAATTTCATGAAGGCGGCCGACTGGTCCAATGAGTAAGTCTTTTAAACCTTCTACTTTAGTCCAATCGAGCAAGTGTCGACCTTGGTGGTAAGTAAGCTTTAAACTAGCATAATTTGAGCATGCGGTCTTGACATAGAAATAAGATTTTCCCTGCTATCTTCACAGAAAGTCATAATTCTATTAAAGACATGGAGGCAAAGGATTATCCCACCCAAGCAAGCAAGTAGAAGTGCGCGTTAGGGATCAGAATGAGTGGCGTAGTGTGGCATACATCATGTTGCGATTGCACGCCGAGTTCTTAGCCTTCAGTCAGTGTCGTATGTTCTGGTTTCCTTGCATGTGCAGAGGTCAAGCTGGCGGGTTCCTTATGGTAGCAGGATTAGTTCTTTGGTTATCAAGCATTTACGGATTTGGGCGGCAGTTCGAGTTGGTGGCAGCAAAAGAAAGAGGAAGGGATTCAGTCAGTCAAGGGTAGTATAGCATCAGATGAACTGCGATTGGATGGCAGGGTCACATGGACTTTTTTCACCCTACCAAGTTAAAACTACTGTGTCTTTAATAGAATTATGCCCTTCTGTTACTATAGTAATGTTCCTTCTTGAGTGACATTCTCTTCACCTGTGAGTTCCCCAGCACTTTTTCTGGACTCTTGGATTATTGTCTGATTCTCCTAAGTGAGTGGGAACCTTTTTCCATGCTCACTCATTATTTTACACTGATCTTGGGAGCCCTTTTTACCTCTTTTTGGTATGTTGTGTTGGAGTCATGCTTTCCTCCATTTTATCTGGCATCTACATTTTACTGAAGTAGCACACAGCACTTCCTGTGCAGTTTTACTGGTGAATACTGTTCTTTCATCAACAGACCTTTTTTCAATGTTTTTTTTAATTAACCTTTTTCCGAAGGTGGGGAAGTGTATATAAGGGATAGGGGTGGTCGGGAATAAATTAAAAAACAATAGGGGAAGGGGAGTTTGTGAGGGAACCCCCCTAAAATAAAAGAAAAAGAAAATTCAATTCGTTTTTTTGAAAAGATGTTTCATAAAAAACCCATCGAAAAAAGGTCAGTCGATGAAAGAACATAAAAACTCTGGAAGCTCCTAAATATGACAGCTGCCACTGTCATATTTCTTTATTTATTTTTGATTGCGCATGCAGCTTTATATCAAAGCGTTACACAGTTCACAATTTAAAATTCAATTACTCAAATCCAAATCTACACAGTTTGTACAACAGAAACCCTTAACATACATAATAAATAATCACGGAACATTTCTATCACATAACTAAACAGCTAAAATTCTATTAAAAAAGATACAGAACAACACAATATTAAAATTCATTCAAATATCAAAAATATATCCTCTAAACATTTTATCACAGCGATTGACAAAGAAGCTTCCAAGCCTACTAAGATCTTGTTCCAAAAGAGATGTAGTTTATACAATTGCTGATTACTTAAAAATCTACCAAAGTGCTTGTGCCTAATTTCTGACATGGCCTTACAACCAGTAAGTGGATGGGCCAGGGTTTCCAAACAACCCTTCACTTTACAAAGCCTACAGGATCTTTCTGTTCTCGGGAACCCCAGACGAGGTCCCACTATCTCCATAGTTGGCATACGATTATGTCTCATGCTCTCAATTTAGGACAAGGGAATTTAATCATATATGGCTCTGCATCATTTTTTTTCCTGGACAAAACCTCAGCAAATAGGCAATAGTTATTAATGGAATCTCTTGTGCTACACCAATTAGCCTCCCACAGAGCTTTCTTTACCAACTGAGGGCACAATTCAAGTGATTTTATTGTTCGATCACACCTAAGCAGCACTTCATTATAATTATGAAACCATTTTTCCAAGCAAGGAATACTCCTGGAGTCTTGTATAGCCTTTAAATGAGCAAATATTGAGTGCACTGACTGGCATAAGATCTTATTTAATAAAGCGAAGGATTTCCATTTCATACGGGCTGAGATTGATAATAGCCCAATCTCATGGTGTGTTACAGAAACAGAAACACAGTTTGGCAATCCTTAAACATTCCTCCAAATACAACCTTCAATCTGTTGCCATTCATGCTCCCGGATCTCACATAACACA
The DNA here is from genome assembly GCF_040938575.1 of Ambystoma mexicanum. NCBI lineage: Eukaryota > Metazoa > Chordata > Amphibia > Caudata > Ambystomatidae > Ambystoma > Ambystoma mexicanum. Next base: position 1,358,955,971 of record NC_090929.1, read on the forward strand.
TCTACATCATAAAGAAGAGCTGGTATGATCTTCATCCTGTAATATGTAATTGCCGGGTCACAGGCGAATTTCCCACATCTTGTAATAAGTCTTTTGATTTGAGCCGCATAGAAGTGCACATTTCTCCTTCAAGTTGTCTAATCGCCGCTTTTTAGTTGGTTTACCCAATATCGCAAAACCCAGGTATTTATATACCTCGTCTACCTGTAACTCATTACCTTTTATTCTCCATTTAAAGGATCTCTTTTTCCCTCCATTTCTACAAATCATTATCTGAGTCTTTCGAGTATTCACAGAAAGACCACGTGAGTACATAAAATGTACTGGAGCATCAAGCGTGCACGAGAGACCAATTACCATCTGGTCAAGTATGACCAGATCATCAGCATATGCCATATATTGTAGTGATATGGATCCCAGACATGGAGAGAAAGCCTGGCCCCGTTCAGGTAGTCACCCAAATCGGATATATTAAAATTAAAGAGTGAGGGGGCCAGGAGGACGCAACCCTGCTGGACACTGCTATATTATCCAGTATGAGATCGTTTCCACATGACACAGGCACTCCTGGACTAAAAAACCTTTGCAACCCCCCTTTTCCCACCCGCCCCTTTTTCTTGGTGTTCCCCCACCCCCCTCCTTCCCAGGGACAGGTTGTCTAGCTTTTTAGCCACAATAAACAGTGGCAATGCTCCAAAATAGAGAGTGAGCAACCTAGTATAGATAGCAATCATTAGCCATGCAACTTGATTCTGAGCAGGTTCTGGATGTACCACTTTGCAACATTGCAACTTGAGGAATACTTATGCCCCTCTTGCAACGTTCTTTGTGCCTCCTCTCCAGGATCCCAAGCAGCCTGCTTTTGCTGCCCTATTGAGAGGCCAGCAGGAAGATGTTATTGACTAATCTATGAAGCAATTTACGTCCTGAAGAAGATGGTCTAGATGGTCTAAACCACTAGTGAACTATCGAAACCGGTCGACCAGATCTGTTGTGGCCCCACCACAACACCACGTGATATCCCCAAGACCAACAGAGGGTACTGCCACAACTGACACAGAACCCATTTAGCACGGGTTCTACCTATAGCAAACCCCAGAGACAATGGGGTTGGGGTGTTTTTAAGAAAACAATTTAAGAAAAATTTGAAAATCTAAATTCTTGTTGTTTTACATTCCCAGTGATTGGGCAACCACCTACATGCAGAGAATGTCAAGCCATCAGGGTAATTAAAAATTGCTATAAATACCAATGTCTCTAGGTCCCACATGCCAACCGAATCAGTTTGCTTCATGACTACGAGATCTAATCCCCCTCATGTACTCACCCACAACACCGTGGGTTGCCACACCTCCGTTTCTTAGGCTGTTGGTTACAGAATTGAGTGTGTTGTATAGATAACCACATTCTTTGTAGAGAGCTTGGCACAGTCTCTCCTCCTATCCCTCTTAATAGGCACTGCACCATCCGCTGTCTAGGGACAGACACCCCCCCGAAGGGACAGGGTGTTCTTCCTGAGGGCCAGAACAGCTCACCATCTTGTGTCTCACATTTTGGACTACTCCTCAGTCATCACAACCACTCCTTTTTGCCTTTAACTGTAATTAGACTTTTTTACTCCCAGTGAACCGTTTGTTGTGTACCAGTATGTTTCTACAGTTTGGGAAGGCACTAGCATTCCCGGCTTTTCAAGCCTAATTGACCCTGTTGTTTTTTCCCAAACCTGTCCCTCCTCAGCAGTCCAAGACTCCATATATTTCATTCACTCACCAATCAAAAATCCTAGCTATTCCAACCACACCCTCTCTGGAATGGAATTATTCAAACAACGTCTATGAAAACCCAGATCTTCGCTCAGAAGGCACCTGAATAATTTTGCATCTCCTTTACCCAGAATACACAATATTTGGTCTCTCTCTTGCCTTTGGGCCTTCAATCCTCAGACCGAGATCTTATACTGCAGCTTTAGCCTCCTACTTTCCCTACATAGATGTCTCCAAACATTGATCTTTCTTTTAAGGTAACGAAGCTGCCGCCTCAATTATTTTTTCCTTGCTTGAATTTCAACATCAAACACCACTTTCATAGCATACTCCCCCATAAAACCACGCATAACACTCCCTGCTCCTATGTCATTTAGACCAAGTTTGGCAAAGCCTACAACAGTTTGGACAGTTAAACACTTCAACAGGACTTCATTTGCTGAATCATCAAGTCATTTTACCAGTTCCACATTAAAGGTATCAATATTACGCAGGGTCCATCTTACCCTATTCCCAGAGTTATTCACAGACAAATTTGTGAATGGGGAAATCATTCTTTTGCAGTATGGTAGTTCAAAAACATAGGATAAGATAACAAGGTCACTGTTTTCCGTATCCACATTAAAGAAAGCAGTACAGACATTGGTCAGTGACTGATTAACAAAAACGTAGTCTATTGTAGAGGCAAGACAACCTTGCTCCATGTTTTACCCAACTGATTGCTGTCTCTAAACCATTTAAACAAACAAGATTCCATGTTTTCATTAACTTCATCCAATCTCTCGAATTGGCTTTGACCCTGCTATTACACTGTTCCTGCCATGTTCTCCCACTTTCCAAATCTCCATCACAGTAACAGTTAAAATCTCCAAGAATAATAATATGAGCACCTCCCAGATTACTGAACCATAGATACAGGAGCCTTTCCATTTCAATTAAAAGAGGGTAGCATAGCAGGCTGTTTCTGTTGTGTTTGTGTACCTTATTTTCGGCAGCAGAAGTGTCTGCTAGGGAAGGGTTGGGCCCACACCTGACCCAGCTCTCGGCCGCTGGCTTATATTTCACTCCAGAGCGTAGGAGGCTGTTTCAGCTGTTCCTGCTGGGTGCGCTGCCCCCAGCTCGTTTGCCAAGGCCAGGCAGATGTTTGCCTCCCTGTGACTCCCCTGTGGCCTTATTGTGACTTTTTTGTGTGTTCTTGCGGTGGTCTCCCTGTGTTCCAAGTTCCATGTTTTAAATTCCAAGTTCTCACAAGTCCTCACATGTGGTGATTTGTCCTACGCCCTGGAGAGCCCTTTGCTGCAGTAAATAAGCAAACAAGCTGCATGCTTTATTCCAGGTTGCAGAAGGGAGCGGGAGCCCCACCCTTCCTGCTTTACAGATTTAGCATTCTATTTGCCCCCTCTGTGAGGGAGGCAGTGGGGTGTTTGGGGTACAGGCAGCAGTGACCGCAGTGGATAAGTACTAGCTGGAGTTTGCTGGGGTTTGCTGGATCTACTGGCCCAACAAGGCCCTACAAGAATGTTCGGCCATCTGTTCTTAAATTCTGGCTTTTATGTGTGCGAAGCAAGTGGAGTTTTTTTTCTGTTTTGGAAGGCCCGCTGTTCTATTGGCCAGGGCGGCAAAGGCAGCAGGAGGTGGGGCTACGATGAAGAGGAAGGCTATAACTAGCCTTACAACATCATACGGGGCCAGGTCTGGCAATATGCCCAAGAAATCAAAGGGGAGGAAGGGGGGGAAAGCCCCATGAAGGGGGAAAAGCCCGATGCTACTTTGGACTCATACCTGGAAAAGGTTGCTGCGCAGCTGGAGGAGAAAATTAAGGCTCCCGAGGTGGTCACCAGTTAACATCCTCCCGCAGGAGCCTCATTGCTCTGTGTCTCGGCTGTTGTAGGTGAGCTCTGATGAGAGTGTCGACCCTAGTGGCAGCATGATGGGGGTTGCAGAAAGGGCACTCCTGTGAGCAAAAGGGTTTGTTGATGAAAATAGTTCAGGATAACTGGCGGGAGCTTAATACTTGCAGGGTCGTGCAACCAGAGTGCCATTTAGACCAAATTCTCATCCCTAATATCCAATCTAGTGGACACTTTCACCACTGTGGCGGGCAAAAGGAAAGGACAGGTTGGGGTGGGATGGCTTAATCAGGATTGTACGAGAGCAAAATTCGGGTTACTTGTTACACTGAAGAATCTCCTGGCCTCTAAAGCTGAAATTGCTGGTGCAAGAGCCTCCTTTAAGAGGATCATTGCCAAACGAAAAAGGGAGATTGAAGCTGAAGCGTGGCCAGACTGGGTCCGTGCGTCCACTAGCAATGATCCAAAAGTCTTTTGGGAAACCACAAACAGTGGTCCATTCTACAAATATAAGTCTAAAGTGATGGATGCTATGGTTTCTGATGTTGCCTGGTTGGCCCATTTCTCTTCTTTATGAAGTCAAAAAGAAAATTAGGGGAACTGGCGGAGTCCTGAATTACCCAGGTGGGTACATGTATAAATATGAAAAATAATCAGGATGGAAGATGCTACAAGCTGTTGTGTGGTTCTGAGTGTTTACATTTATTTCAAAACAAGACTGAACATTTTTAGTGATGCAATAATTACCTTACAGTACTTTCGATAAGCACGAAAGTTTGAGATAACGGACAAGAGTGATTGTAAACAGTGGTAACACAGGTAAGTCTCAACCTCAGAGATATTGAGGTCAAAACTCCACATAGAGGCACATTCACAAAATGAGGTAGGAAGGACCTACAGTTGGAAGAGGGTGCACTCAGGACTGAAAGTGGCCCCAGGCGTGGTTCACACAAGGTGTACAAAACAGTTTTTACAAAACATACACGAGAGGGGGATGGTACAGTTGTGTCAAGGGGGATGGACACGCGTGTGTTTCGGCCAACTAGGGCTTGATTGGAGCCTGTCTATATGCTGGCCTTCATCAGGATGGACACCAGTTGTGGTGTGGTCCGTAGGATCTGTGGGTTAGAGAAGGCTGTGAGGATCTTGGAAGGTAGTTGACTGATTCAAGGAAATACTTGATATTGGCTGAGTGGTGCCGTAATGATACATCACGTGGTGTATCAGTGTAAAGCTTACCTGCTGCTGCAATAGCAGTTGGAAGCTGTAGACAATCCTCAATTAGTTGCTGGATTGTGGGTGCGAAATGCACTTGGAGTGGGCCATAGGTTCCTGAAGGCCGACGTCTCTCAGGGTCCCGCGAGCCGGAAAGGGCCAGTGTGGGTCCCAAATCTGAGAGAAAACAAGGATGGACCATGAAGAGTGAGGCGATCCAATTTGATTTAGGTGGTCTATTTGTGATGGATTCTATGGTGGAAAAAAGAATACCATCTGGGGTCTGTTACCCCAATGCTCCGTGGTGGTTATCCGTGGAGGCCCGTGAAGTGAGCTGACCCTATGGTGGGGTAGATGTAGAACTGGATTTTGTGGTACGACTAGTGGGATTGGAAGCGGCATCTTCTTAAGTTTAGACCGTGGTGGTGTCCATAGCGGCATGTGGAGTGAGCTGACCCCTAAGGGAGGTGTTAATCCAGGTATGGTCAGACGCTATGTTTAATAAACTGGAAGCGGAATGCTTCAGTTATGTGGAGTCGTGCGGAGTCCATTATTGAAAATAGTGTGAGTGGTGGCACACAGAAGTAGCAGTGCTATCCATGTTCTGTGTACTGAACATGTTGGTCGTGTGGTTAGCGAATCCGGGATGCAGTGCTGAAGTGCATTGATCCGTGGGTGCGGCGTCTATGAAGACGGGCACGTAGTTAAAAAACTTACTAGATGCGTGAGAGATCTAGTGGTTGTGGTGGGCTGGTGCACGATGGTGCCCAGGAGTCTCCAGCGGGTGGCGCGTGGGCATAGTGGGATGGCAGGAGAGCTCATACAAGTGAAAGGTGCCTAACACAACTGATTGTCTGATATAAGGACGTACACAATAATAAAGGTGCGTGGGACTCGCTAGAAAGGAGAATTAGTAAAGGTACGGCGGTCCCTGATGTGAAAACCTACCGCAGTGCAGTCGGTGCTGGCGTTCAAGCGGGGTCCTCAGCTAACAATGGTTGCTTGTAGGAGGACCTATTTCCGGGTGTGTAAACATTGACACAGGAAGCCTGGCAACCAATGGGGGTGCACGGTTGGCAGGGGAGGCGAAAGCTTCAGCCAATCGCCTTATGCTGGATGTGTTGTCCTATCATATGTGAGCTAGTGAAGTGAAGCCACCTGGAGTATTTGGACTACTCACTGTCCAGAGCATCATGGGATGGGTAGTCCCATACTCATGGACCACCTACTCAGAGCCATTTAAAACAAAGGGACAAGTAAATATGCAAAACAATGGTATGAATGGTGCACTGCCACAGCACGTGGCCAGGTGCACTGAGGGGATGTGTTTATGGTACAAAACATGTGTTAGACGGTGTCGGAATGGCATCTGGCAATGCGCAAACACACGTGTGGAGCCTGTACCTATTGAAAAAAATGGAACAGGTTGTCAATTTGTGTGGCAAAAAACCGCACAGGGTGCATGCAGTGATTGACACATGTGGCACTGGACAGTTCTGGTTGCATATTCATACAGAGGCAAAACTGTTAATAACGGCACAGTTGAAGCCACATAAATAAAACAACACTAGAGTATAAGTGGTGTATCTGATCAGCCCCTGGCGAGTTCGGTCCCAGCCGCGGGTATCTATGATAATTAACATTGGTGGTATATGCCGGAAAACATAATATTTGCATGGTTTTAACAGGGTACAATATTCATACTGGCACAGTTCTAGCCACAGGCTTATAAAGCCAGGGTGGATTAGGTATTCTTGGTGTATCTGATGAACCCAAAGTGCTTAATGCCAAGGTACTTAATGTCACAGCAGAGCAGACTGTCCCACGGGTGTTGGTCACACTGATGGAGGTGGGAGGCCGGTGCTGGTTAGTGGATACATTGTGAAAAAGTCATGGGGATATCCCTCATCACAAGAGGATAGCAGTATTAGGGGTAACTCTGGTGCCTAGGAGGTACCTCTCAAAAATGTTTCCATTCAACGGTTATATTTAAGCCGTTGCGAACTGAATCAAGTTTGTGCACCCACTTTTGTTCAAGTTTAGTGAGGTGTCAAATAGATGTCTCCTCTGCGTCGTTGTGGCTGCAATTGTTGTAGCACCGTCCAGGAAAATTGTTTGTGAGTATGTCCTTTCTTTTCAAAGTGTTCAACCAAAGGTTTGTCTTGTACTCGGTTCTTGATACAGGACCTATGTTCATTGATCCTCTGTTTCACTGGTCTGATGGTCTTGCCGATGTACACAGTATCGCACGGGCACTTGATGGCGTAGACAACATATCTGCTCTCGCAGTTGGTGTGGTTGTTCATCTTCCAAATGAAATCCTTGTGAGTGAAGGTTTTGCTGTTAGTGGTATAGCGACATGCGACACACCGTCTGCAGCTGAAATGTCCTACTACTGGAGGAAGTTTCCACAGGGTTGCTGGTGTCTTTGTGGGTTCCAGGAATGTATGGACCAGGGTGTCTCTCAAGTTCTTATTTTTTCTGAAGGCGAACAACGTTTTTTTTGCTAGGCTGCCCTCGTTTTTGATCAAGTGCCAGTGTTTGTTGATCGTGCTCTTGATGAGGTTGCTCACTGGATTGAATGTAGTGACGCAGACAGTCCTGTCGATGGGATCCTTTTCCTTGGTGGTCAGACAGATGGAGCGGTCGGTATTCGCCGCTCTTTTCTTGGCCGTCCTGATGGATTTCTTAGGGTAGCCCCTCTGTCCTAGGCGTGTTTGAAGTTGCTTGGCATGTAGATCCAATTTATCCTTATCGGTGCAATTTCTGTGGATTCGTAGTAATTGGCCGTAGGGTAGATTGTATTTCAGCCCTTGTGGATGGTAGCTTGAGTAGTGCAGCAAACTATTTCTATCGGTAGGCTTCCTAAATAGTTCCGTTTTCAACAGTGCTCCAGATCGGTAAATGTGCAAATCAAGGAAATTGATGGCTTGGTAGTCCCAATCTATGGTGAACTTGATGTTGGTATTCTGTATATTGAGTCAGACATGAAACTCCAGTGGTGATTCTTTGCTGCCTTCCTAGATCAAAAGGACGTCGTCGATGTAACGACGCCAGAGCTTGATGTGTGATCTGTAGGGGTTGTTGTTGTGGTAGATGTTGTCGTCCTCATACTGGGCCATGTAGAGGTTGGCCACGTCTGGTGCGAAAGTTGCACCCATACTGACGCCCTTAATCTGCTGATACATCTGTTGTCCAAACAGGAAAATGTTTTCTCCCATGGCTATGCGAATGCACTCCAGGAGGAAGTTAGTAGGTATGGTGGTCGTGTCCGCCCTTTTCTCGAGGCAGGTGGCAAGTGCTTGTAGTCCTTCCAGTTGGGGGATGGAAGTGTACAAAGCATCGACGTCCATGGTGACGAGGATCGAGTCGGTGGTCAGATGGATGGTGTCTAAGATCTTAATAGTTTCTGTGCTATCCTTGATGTAGGATGCCATTTTCCCGACAAAGGGTTTCATAAAAAAATCTGTGTATAATGAGAGCGGTTCAAGGAGGGAGTCACATGCAGAGACAATAGGTCTGCTTGGTGGTTTGGTGGCATGTTTATGTATCTTGGGCAGAATATAGAATGCCGGGATCCTGGGGTGTGTTTTGTTCAAAAAAGCCAGTTCGTCCTGGCATATCCATCCTTCTTCTTCGGCATGTTTGGTAAGGTTGTTGATCTCTTCTTGTATATGCTGTGTGGGGTCCCTGTTAAGTTTCTTGTATGATGTGGTGTCGTCCAAGAGACGCTGGAATTCTTTGTTGTAGTCTTCGGTGTTCATGACCACGATTCCTCCGCCCTTCTCGGCTGGTTTGATGGTTATGGTTGTGTCTTGATTGAGATCCCTAAGGGACAGTCTCTCTTCCTTGTTCAAGTTGTCTTGATAAAAGTTTTTTTGTATCAAGCCGTTGGTGATAGTCTTCATGATAATTTTTTCAAAGGTGTCAAACTCGCCTGGGATGGTATGCGGGGGAGGAGAGAACGTAGACTTGGGTTTGAAGCCTGTCATGTTGTCTAGCAGTGTCTCTGGTTCTTGGACGGTGATGTTCTCAGAGTCTTGTTTCTCTGGTAAATATACCTCGAAAAATTATTTGAGTCTCAAGGTGCGGAAGAATTTTCTCAGTTCAGCCTCTGTCTTGAAAGGATCAGCCTTGGTGGCTGGGGCGAATGATAACCCTCTTTCAAGGAAGGTATGTTCAGCTTTGACTAAGATACTAGGAATGGATACTAGGGCTGATTCGAGTACCATTGACGTGTTCTCATGTATTGGCCCGCTTGTTGTGGGCGTCTCCTCAGTCGGCCCCGTTGGCCCCCTCTCTGAAAAAACGGGTGTTGTGGTAGTGGTCCGGTATTCCTGCCGCCGCCTGGCGAACTGGGTGGGCTGACGCTCGAGGAGCCCGAGCTGCCAGAGAAATTAACGACACGGTTGCGTCTGTTGTAGTTGGTTTGTTGTTGCTGTTGTAGATTGCTGTAATATGTCTCCTTTAGGTAAGGGTATGTTTTCTCCTCAGCGTAGTTAGTGAGATCCTTCCTGAATTTCTGTACCTTACGTTCTACAGTGAGTTGGTTGAATTTAGTCACCTCCTCCTCCAGTTTTTATTGGCATCGTTAACGGTTTTTTCCTCAACGGATTTCTTCTCCAATGTGGCCAGATCTTCTCCTTGTTTCTTACACTCTTCCTGAGCGGTGTCTATAATAAGAATAATCCAATCACGGCTACATTTTTTGCCGACACCGCTAAAACTTGTCTTGAATTTAGGGTTATCGGTGAACACCCGGGGATGTTTTTTACTTGTAACCCCTCTGGAATAATCCCGGCCGTAAAGTATTCAAGCATGAAAGTTCCATGCATTTCTGTTCATATGAGTTTCTTTCTCTTCTGGAGAATAGTGTCCAGTTCAACTTTGTTTGCGCCTTGCGCGATTGGTCCGCCTTCTGATCCTAAGGCAGATGTAGTGCCCATCAGTTTTTGAAAATATTCGTCCGTATAGGACACGATGTTTACCTTATCCATGTTAGTTAGTATTGGAGTAGAAAAGTTCTAGTATATACTCCTGCAATTTTGATAGCCCTATAACCACGGGTTGTGCTAAGTCAAAAAGAAAATTAGGGCACCTGGAAGAGTCCTGAATTACCCAGGTGGGTACATGTATAAATATGAAAAATAATCAGGATGGAAGATCCTACAAGCTGTTGTGTGGTTCTGAGTGTTTATATTTATTTCAAAACAACACTGAACATTTTTAGCGATTCAATAATTACTTTACAGTACTTTCGATAAGCACGAAAGTTTGAGATAACGGACAAGAGTGATTTTAAACAGTGGTAACACAGGTAAGTGTCAACCTCAGAGATATTGAGGTCAAAACTCCACATGGAGGCACATTCACAAAATGAGGTAGGAAGGACCTACAGTTGGAAGAGGGTGCACTTCAGGAACCTACGGCCCACTCCAAGTGCATTTCGCACCCACAATCCAGCAACTAATTGAGGATTGTCTACAGCTTCCGACTGCTATTGCAGCAGCAGGTAAGCTGTACACTGATACACCACGTGATGTATCATTACGGCACCACTCAGCCAATATTAAGTATTTCCTTGAATCAGTCAACTACCTTCCTAGATCCTCACAGCTTTCTCTAATCCACAGATACTACGGACCACACCGCAACTGGTGTCCATCCTGATGAAGGCCAGCATATAGACAGGCTCCAATCAAGCCCTACTTGGCCGAAACTCACCCGCGTCGATCCCCCGTGACACAACTGTACCATCCCCCTCGCGTGTATGTTTTATAAAAACTGTTGTGTACAGCTTGTGTGAACCACGCCTGCGACCACTTTCAGTCCCAGATGCACTCTCTTCCAACTGTTGGTCCTTCCTACCTCATTTTGTGAATGTGCCTCCATGTGGAGTTTTGACCTCAATATCTCTGAGGTTGACAATTACCTGTGTTACCACTGTTTAAAATCACTCTTGTCCGTTATCTCAAACTTTCGTGCTTATCGAAAGTACTGTAAAGTAATTATTGAATCACTAAAAATGTTCAGTGTTGTTTTGAAATAAATATAAACACTCAGAACCACACAACCGCTTGTAGGATCTTCCATCCTGATTATTTTTCATATGTATTCTTCTTTATATAGTACAGTTCCTGGAGGAGCTACTCCTGAATGTCCACAAATAGAGGATCCTTCACTGATCATGGGGGCAGCTAACGAAGAGAAGATCGTATTCACTGTAGGTGAAATTATGATAGCCATTCAGTGTCAGCATAAAAACAGGGCACCTGGCTCAGATCATTTTCGGGCTGACCTCTTCCTATCTGAACCCGATTTGTGGGCACCAATCTTGACTTTGCGTTTTAATGCAATATGTGCACGGGGGTACGATCCCAGTCTCCTGGTGTCGTGCCACTATCCAGTCAATTTATAAGACATGGCCGTGGGTTCTACCTGCTTCGTAAAGGCCAATTTCTCTTCTGGATGCTCTTTTTAAAATCTTTGGTCATGCTATTCTGGCCGGGCTCCCCCATACAGCTAGGGTTCAGCCTGGTCTCGGTACTCCTGAACAGTCTCTGAACCTCTATCTTGTGGCCCACTCACTGTTTGTAAATGGTGAGCCGATCTATCTTGCCTTCATGGATCTGAGCATGGCGTTTGACATGGTCAGTTGCGCCAAGCTTTGGCACATGCTCATATCCATGAACTGCCCACAGTCTATAATCAATCTCTTGGCTAGAATGCACTATTCAAATCACGCTCGTCTGAGGATTGGTGCAAATGGGAAATGTACTACTCCTTTTTCAGTGGAGTCAAGGGTTTGCCAGGGCTGTGCCCTGGCCCCCTGCTCTTTTGTTTGTACATCAATGGCCTATACGGGTGTCTGCTGAATTCTACCCTGGATGTCCCTAGTCTGGGTAACATGCTCCTGACACTCTTAGTGTCTGTGGACGATGCAGTCTTAATGGTGTGTACCCCTCCAGCTTTACAGAAGTGTATTCATGATTACACTTCATTCATGGGCTCTTTGGATCTTAGGGTTACTGCCTAAAAGTTGGCAGTGATGGCATGTGGCAGGGGGAAGTGCCCTGTGAAATTTCAAGCTGTGTTTAGTAAGGGTGCTCTGATTCCAAGGGTCCATAGCCTTGATTAACTTAGAGTTAGGTTTTCCTTTAACTTCAGTCCTGATCCACATGTGACTAAACAAACTGTGAGATTTGAGCAAGCCATGGGTCGGGTGGCCAGAGCTATGGGTATATTCAAGGCCAAACCAGTTGACATGGTATCAAATATGTATATTGGAAAAGCAGCCTGAGTTGCAAGGTTTGGCATAGAGCTGTGGGGCTACAGTAATGTTAACTCCACCCAGGTGGTGGAGAACAATTTCTTTAAGAAAGTACTGTGTTCAGCTCCTAGCTTTGGAGTACATCTAGAATTGGGCTGCAAGTTTGTCAATGACATAATTTCAGCTCAGCCCGTCTGTCATTTGCTCAGACTTTGGGGAAATCCCAAAGCCATACTGACCCAGGAGCTAATCAGATATTTGGTCTGTAAAGATCCTAATGGGAGAATTCCCCGGTTTGGGTATGTCAAGGCAAAACTGGCCGAAATATATGCTGAGAGAGTAAGGTGGGCACAACCAAAGATAAACACATTCAATTGATACTAAATTCCAATAGATACGATTGAAGTATATAAAAGAGCTGTCAGGTGAGACACAGGGATTAAAATTCCAAATAAACCAACAAACTAGAAAGCTACAAGAAAGAACTGAAGCTAAAAAAAGTGAGGCCATTTAAGAGTTTCACCTATGACTATTTAGACAAAGAAGTCTACACCTGGATGGACAAATACGGACCCCCCCCAAAGAAAACCACGTCAAGATAATTCTAGAAATACATCTAGCTCTGAATCTGCAACAATGGGTGAACCAACAAACCGACGCGGAACCTCACCTCATCCCACATCAGCGGATAGAGGAGCAGAAACAATCGCTTTGACATTGGCCATGTCTTTTTAGGGGCAAGACAAAAAGAACAAGTAGGGGGGAAGAGGAAACGCAAGGGAAGGACGGATAACGAGACAACAGAAGAAAACCTAGTTCTCATCCTCTCCAGTACATTACTCACTGATGCAGAAACAAATACCCGACAGAAAGGTCTCAGTTTTGTGACCACATACAGCAGCACCTTGTTCGATACGAAAGTTGAACTATACCACTTTATCAGGATATTGAAACTTAAAGTTTTCTTTGATGAAGTAGAGGACAACATGAACACCAACAAAGGAGATGACAAACCAGAACTAAAGGAATGTAGGAGCAAGAGCACATTTATGCTACCCATTAATGTGCCATCAGTGGAAATCTTTCATAAACAAGTGATAAAAGACCTTGAAGCCATCAGTTCCAAACATCCACAGTACAAACATTTTAAGTCCCACAAAATCAAACTCATTAGGAACCTCGATAGCGACAAGAACATCACCATCCGTCCTGCTGACAAAGGAGGAGCCCAGGTCAGTATGAATGAAACAGATTATCACACTGAATGCAGAAAACAATTTAGTGATGCTAACGTATACGCGCTATTGGACAGTGATCCTACTGTCACCATAATACAGAATCTAGACAATTTACTATTCAAAGCAGAAGATTTAGGTTGGATCAATCATCACACACACACAAGTTCTTCCGGACTCAACACCCCAGCATCCTGAATTTCTACACCCCCTAAAATTCACAAAGACACTACTAGACCACCAGGAAGACCTATTGTGGCTAGAATGGACAGTATTCTACAGCCTCTCTGTAAATATATTGACTATTTCTGGCAACCCTTGTTTAAAAAAATAAGCACATATGTCAAAGATACCACCCATTTTTTACAACACCTTGAAGGCACTACATATCATCCTGGCAACATCCTATTTACGGTGGATGTTAAGAGTTTATACACATCCATACGCCATGATCTTGACATGGAAACCATGGAATGGATGTTACTTAACGAAGATGGAATCAAAGCCTACAAAGAATGTATTCTCACGCTGCTACAATTCATCGCTGAAAATTCCTATTTTTAATATAAGGATCAGTGCTATCTTCAAGTGTCAAATACATCCATGGGTGCAACTATGGCCCTTATTCATGGCAGTTGCTTTATCCACAAGTATGAATGTATCATGTACTCAATCATGCAGTATGGCACAACCACATCAGCCTATGGATTAGGTACATTGATGATATATTCAGAATATGGACTGGCACAGAAGAGGACCTCAACAACTTCTTAACTTACCTTAATTCGATTGATCCAAGAATACAATTCACCCATGAAACATCCAGGGAAGAAATTCACTTTCTAGACGTTACTATCAGGTCAGGAGCCAATGGATTTACCACTGACATTTACCACAAAAAAACAGATCGAAAAACAACCTTCTGCACAGACTCATTTTCCATCAACCTAGTTGTATCAAGAACCTACCATTCAGCCAAATGCTGCAAGTTACACATACTGTGAGTGATCCTGATGACTACACCCATGAGATAACAGACATGGGGATGAAATGTATTGGCCAAGGGTATAAGACACAAGAGGTGCCAGCAATAAAGCTGATAACATACAGCGTAACGTCTTACTTACACAGAAAAAGGAGATCACCAACACACCTCCACTAGTACACTTATCTAAATTCTCTATTCAGAGCAACAGGATTAACTCTGCAGAGAACTTTGACCTGCGACCTCAGGGTTGGACATCTTTTCAAGGAACTACCAGTGTTTGCCTATCAGTGGAGTTTGAATTTCAGAGACCACCTCGTCTCTATCAGACCTCCTATTCATCAGCAGAGTACAACACATTTCCCTGCCTACACTGTACCAACTGTGTGTTTGTCACCAAAGGCAATACAATCAATCACCCACGTACCAGAGAAAAAATCTAACTAAGAGACTTTGCCACCTGTGATACTCGCAACATAATTTACTCTATCAAATTCCCCTGTGGGCTGTAATACATTGGACAATCTAAGTGACCTGCTAAACTCAGATGGAACGAACATAGATCATGTATTAGGAATCAGAATCCACACTCTTCAGTAGCCAGACATTGGCATGAAAAGAAACACAACATCTCCCAAATAAGATTTCAAATTGTTGAAACAGTGACCAGATATAACCCACATGAGAACATGAGCAAAAAATTAGATCAAAGGAAACATACTGGATTGAACGACTTGGCACACTGACACCTAACAATATCAACGAAGAGATCAACTACGTATGTTACATTTGATGATCTAATACATATATTAGAATCATACCCCATATACATCCTCTTTTCAGTGTATATGATATGATAGTTTATTTATATAGCGCCTATACACAATGTGTTTCAAAGCGCTTCGAGGCAAGGGAGGGAACAAGGGAAAATACAATGACTTTCTTACAGGCCATGAACAGTAAGGATGTGAAATTAACTATCGTACTTGGCTTGACGACATTTCAGATAGTGCAAGAACTAAGACATAGATAAGGAAGGGAGGGGGAGAGTGGGAAGGAAACGGAAACAGACAGGCGACTACCGTACTAGGCCTGATGAGATTTCTGGTAGAGCCGGAGAAAAACAAGAGGTGAGGAAGAGGGGTGCAGAAAGGTAGGGGAGGAACAAAACAAGCGACTATCATACTAGGCCTGAGGACATTTCAGATAGTGCTGGGGGGGGGGGGGTTGGAGGAAAAAAACAGTATGGGGAGGGGGGAGGAGACAGGCGAGGTTGCTATCACACTAGGTCCAGGGACACATTTGATAGAGTAAGTGCATAGAAGAAAGTAAGGGGAGGAGATAGGAAAAGGGAGAAGGGAAAGGAAGAGAGAACAGAGAGTTAGCAGTCAAAAGAGTGCAGAAGCAAGAGGGGAGAGTGAATACAAATGCAGAAGTCAGTAGTAACGCATAATGTTGCAAGCCAGGATACAAGATGAAGATGGGAGCAGCATGATTCAGGGCCACCTATGTACAAGATGCTAAGGAAGTCCAGCATGAGAGTTGAGAAAGGGTGATGCACCGTGAATGAATGAAGTCCATAAAAGTCAAATCCAGCATTGGCCACAAGACGGTGATGGTGAGACCAGAATTTATCAGGACAGACTCCTGCAGAAGTAGGCTTGTGGGAGGTCAGGGGGGGGCAGGGTAGAAGAATGACGCAAAACAGGCAACACCTGTGTGCAAGAATGGTGGGGGCACAAGGGAACAACACAGGGGGACCAGATGGGGTGGGGATGGCCTGTTGGGACAGAGGGAGTAACACATGTTGGTGCATGCTTACCTGCTGTCTGAGCAGGGGGTCGGGCCCTGGCTCCTCCTGGTCCGAACAGGAATTGCCCTTTTCTTCGTCTGCCCTTCGCTTAGGACGCCTGGGCGAGAGACGCCCTTGATCTAAAAGTTAAGAGCAGGAAGGAAGAGGCAGGGCTAAGAAGGTAGGTGGTGCTTGGGACAGGTAACCTAGATCCACTTGCACCTGCTCCCCATCTGCAAGGGAAAAGAGGCTGGAGGGCACCTTAAGTAGGGAAAAAGAGCGGCAAGCAGGAAGGCGCCAGGTGGGCGGGGCTTGCTAAGTGGTGAAAGAGCGGCAAGCAGGAAGGCACCAGGTGGGCGGGGCTTGCAAAGTGGTGAAAAAGAGTGGCAGGCAGGAAGGCACAGGTGGGCGTGGCTTAGGCCAGGTGACCTAGATCCACTTGCACCTGCTCCCCATCTGAAAACAACTAATTGAGTAATATTTGTGATTTTTGATTCTTTGATTTTTGCCATCTGATTTATTATGTGAGTTCCAATCATCATTTGAGAGTATGGTAAAGAACTTAATGAGAAATATGTGTGATTTTTGATTGATTGAGTTTTTGATTTTTGTCATCTGATGTATTATGTAAGTTCCACTCACCATTGTTTTTTTCTTTACTTGAACTATAGAGCACTGACGTGCATACCCCCACATTGCGCTCAATTACCATAGCCCATTTATTTGGATCAGATTCATGTGCTTGAACGACCTGCGTGTCACTCTCAACTTGTTCCCACCAGTAAGCGACATCTTACCAGCACCAAGCTCATCCCGGAGTGACATATGATCTGTAAGTCAGGGGCGTAGAAGACACATAAAATGTGAGGGGCACAGGGGACACCTTGGGGACTTTGCTTTTTTTATTTCTTTATTGTGTTTTGTCAAAGAGCTCAACTTCACAAAATTAAAATTAAAATAGCATTTAAATTACAAATATCATACCTGTATAAAACAAGAGAAAAGAAGAAAACAGAAGAAAATGAAAGGATGCAGCAGTAAAGAACATGCCTTTATATGTTGCATTTCTGGATTTTTCATCTGACTATGAGCTCATGGTAAGCGAGAGGAAATAACAATTACTTCCAGTGGGCCACAGCTAGGACGCCAGCTCGTTTAGAGGCTGATCACCTGCAAGTGGATTCCTGCCAAATAAAGGAGTTGCAGCCTTTTCGTCCAACTGCAAGTTGCTACTTTATTGTGTGGGGAAAGGAGACAATGGAAGGATGGGGGTTTCAAAGAAAGAGGAAATCTTGCTTGTACCTCTGAGTAAGCCCTGTTATGGGAGTAGAGGGACCAGGTGTATGATGTTGCTGCTTTGACTGTCCTCCAGGGGGAAGGGGGTGCAGCAAACAAGGAGGATGAGCGATTGCAAGCCCAACCCCTTATAAGAGCTCCCCAGGTCCACGGCTGGATATGTCAGACCCTGGGGATTCTTAATAGGTGGGGTGTATGCAGACCCAGGGGGGTGGGCAGAGGGGCATCCCGATATCTGGGCTGCTGCTCTGGCGCCCCTGCGAGGGTCGGGCCAGCCTCTCACGATGAGTCCCTCTTATTCCATCTCATGCAGGCTTTACAGCCTAGCCTTTATTTGCCTTTGTTATTCCGAATGCAGAGCTGGACTCTGTTCCTTTCTCGTTTAACATTTGCTGCAAAGCCTGATCTATTTGCTTCTTGCATATGTACCTAGGACTGCCCTATTACACTACTCAAAGAGCCTCTCTGGCCTTTCTTTGCCTCTCCCTTGTCTCACTGCTTGCTTGCTTAATACATACCTTCGTGCTTGAACACTCAACATATTCCCCCTAACACACAATGGCAGCTGCAGTCTGTCTTAACTGCTATTTGTTCTGTATCTTGAATTGGCCTCTTATTTCCGCTTTTCTGTCTGCAGGGGAAAGGCATTTGCCAGTCACTGCCATAATGGTTCTACCTGGCCATAAGAGGGCAACAGCTAGCCAATATTGGAAAAACATGGGCCTATTATGCCAGAGGCTGGTAACTGCCTTCCTAATGCCTGCACAAGAGACACAACACTTGCCTTTGTTTCTAACAGTAATTCAGTGGATGAAGAAACGCGAGAACACACAGATTGCTTATAAATGAAGGTGATGATGTCACACTTTGTTAAGACATTTTGATCACGCCAGAACCTAATTTCCAGCTGCAATTAAGCAATTAACCCTTGGTCTTTTAGACTTCTGGATTTAAATAACGTTAGTAACCCCTGGAAGTCACAGAGGTTGCTCAACGCGGTTCCTGGAGCACGAGGGATACCTTACCTGTGGGCATGGATGATTGGAGAGCATTCTTGCCCTGGTTTGGAGCCTGGCCCTTACAGCCATGATGGGGGGCTATTACTTTAGGTTTTATGTACCTTCTGAGGCCAGGCAGACATTGCCTCCTGCTTTAGCCCACTAACAGCTCTTCTGCTTTGCAACTTTATCACACATACCTGTCAGGTGGCATGCAACTCAATGTTATTAATGTTATCAGCCTCAGAAGTCTGGAATCCTTTGCCACCTGAGACTTACCAATGTCTGAGTTGGCATCTGTTGCCCTGTGGGGAAGACACACACAGAAAGAGCAGGGCACGGTGCCCTTATGGGTTTTTCACACTTCTTCCTCGGGGTGGGCACAATTCACTCCGCAGAGAAAGTAGCACATCCTGGGCAACATTCTCCCACTTTGACAATGTCATCCAAAGAACGAAATTGGCCATTTCAAATATATCAGTCGATTTATTAATGAGCAATCCACACTGATGGGTTTAAGCACCTGTTTAACAGGACATGGCAATTAAAGGCATTTGCCAACGCACTCAAGAAGCATAGGACACCCACTTACCAGCGACATGCCATGCTCACTCATTCTGATTACGAATTTCCATTTATCTGGGGTCATATTAAATGTATTTATTTATTACATGTGTAGCATCACGCAAACCCCCCAAGCATCAAGGCGCAAAGTAAACTGCATGGAGTGGATCACTTCTACTGGCGCCATTTTCTACTTTTCTGCCACAAAATGGAAGATTTTAGTGTAAAAGGAAGGTGAAATCACTTTGCTTTTCCACTCTGGAAGATTGTAAATACCTCACGCAATTAGAGATTGCTGGCGGGATTGACAATGGCTTCCTCTGGAATCTTCCCTTTTACCAGGTTTCATTTCCCAGCAGATCCCAAAGGAATCCCTTTCCTTATTTCCAACATGAGAATCCATGCAGGTAATAAGGCTGCATTTGTCTGGTGGAGAGGGAAATACAGGGGGTCCTGGTGTGTCCACTTGGCTCCCGAACTCTGCCCAGAAAATGCATGAAAATCCGGCCAATAAGAAAAAGCAACAGTATTGGTGTTTTCCACCACTTTTTCTGAACCAATGTATCTGGAAAATGCTCTGTTGCATCGGAAGCTGAATGCATTCACTCCTCCTATTATCCCACCAGAAGATTAAGCCAGGTGCTGAACACAGGTGTTACATATACCTTTGCACAATCTGCATTTGGAGCATTAACTAAGTGAGCTACCTTACAAATGATATATCTTCTGGGCTTTACCGCCTTAAGGACGAGTGACATACTGGTGTGTACATGTGACATTTAGTTTTGCTGGAGTAACTCTTTCAGAGCGCTCTTTATTTTACAGTTCAATGACAAACTACAATCAGTCACGCAAAAAAATAGATGTACAGCCATGCACACACACTATAAATAGCGAGGGCAGTTTCAGGGACTGACCTCGCTATTCATACTACTAGACCAGCCTAGAATATGCCACTGATTCTCCCCTGCCAAGTGTCACAGACCAACATGGGGTGACCAGTGTCAGTGGCGTAACACAAAATATGGGGGCCCCCCTGCGAGCCATGCTGAAGGGCCCCCCCAACTCAGCAACAAATCACAGGTTGTGCCACACTCTGGGCCGGCCTAGATTATAATGCTTGCACAATACCCATGGACGTGACGCTGAAGGTGTATGCCGCACACTGTACTCGGAGAAAGATATAAATATGTGTTTTAATGCGACATGCAGCACAGTTTCTGAGTAAAATTGCCTAAAAAGCCAGAGTGCTTGCGATTTCTTTGTAGGTTAACTCCAATTCAATACATGCAAGTCGCTAGCAGTGCACATGAACATGAATGCTGTGCTATTAAAAATGCCATGCCACATTGAAAACATGTCCCACTGGCTGCACAATGTAGATCAGTGTAGACACGTAATAACATTACAGTAAAGCATGCCAGGCCAGATTTAGACATACCTAGACTGGTTACACCAAAATGCCAGTCGAAGCAATAACACTCATCAAGAAGAGAGCACATATTCAAGCCTGGGTCTCTGCGGCTTCTAACAACACGGCCTAAACTCTTTATAATCTGCAAGGAACCGGTTAATCCTGTTGCAGTCTCTACCTCTCCTATTCCCTCCCAGGCTCTCTATATGGCTCTGGCCTCTCACTTCTCCGCTAAAACTCAGGACATCCTGTCCTCCATATCCTCTTCCTCTCCCTCTTCCTCCCCTTTTGCCATTTCTACCTCTCCTCCTCCTTTCTCCTCTTTCTGTCTGACAACACCTGATGAGGTTTCTAGAGAAGTCTGATCTATGAAAGTGTCGTCCAAACAGGTGCTCCCTGTTCCTCCAGAACCATCAAGGACCATATTGACAGCCTTGCTCCAGCCTTGGCCGATTTCAGTAATCACTCTTTCACCACTGGAACGTTCCCCTCGTCCATTAAGGACTCCCTTGTGCACCCACTCCTCAAGAAGCTGTGTGGCGATCCTACCTGCCTGGCAACTATCGGCCAATCTCCATCACCCCTTTCCTGGGCAAACTCTTGGAAAAGCTGGCCATCACCCAGCTTACTCTCCACACTGAATCTGGTGTCTCCATGACCATCAGTCTGGCTCCAGAGCTTACAGAGGCATGGAAACTGTATTCCTGAACACCCGTGAAGATCTGCTCTCTAACCTTGATTCCAGCATTCCTTCTGTCGTGCTGACCAATCGACTACGTGAGAACCTTGGCATCAGGGATCAGGCCCTGGAATGGCTGATCTCCTTCCTCTTGGACTGCCCCTCCCAGGTCCAACTTCGTCCCTTTTTCTCTGCCACCTCTCTCTTCTACCTATGGCGTTCCCCAGGGCTCTATCCTCTCACCCTGGTTTTTCAACTTCTACTTGGCCCCTTTGGCCCACCTGATCTCTACCTTCGCCTCTTTCAGTGTTATGAGGATGACACTTAGCTTTCCTCCAGGCTCCTCTCCTCTCTCGCTCATTCCTGACTGTTTATCTGCGATTCAGGATTGGTGCGCCTCCAACGATATCTGCCTTAATGCCAATAAGAAAGAGATCCTTCTCATTAGGACCCCTGCCCCTGCTTTCCCTCTCTCACTCTGGCCGCCCAACTTGGGCCCTCTTCCTTCGCCTTCCTGCGAGACAAAAATCCTTGGTGTCATCTTTGACTCCACTCTCGCCTTCTCTCCTCACATCTCGGACGTCGCCAAGAATTCTCACTAGCAGATGCACCTCCTCATAGGGACTCTTCCCTTTCTCACTTTACCCCGGAAGCTCACTGTCTCCAGAGCCCTGTTTCTCTCTAGGCTGGACTACTGCAAGAGCAGCCTCTACCCCCCATGTCCTACGCGCATGCTTTAAGTTAACTGGAGCCGTTGAATTACAATAGTGTTACTTACTTCAGGCATCAATGTGCATATTATTAATCTGTATATAATCACGCCTCTCTGTGTATTTCACAATGTTGTACTCTCTTCACCATATAAGGGGATCCCCATCATTGTACTAATGGACGTAATACACTTTGCCTCGGACTAAATCCTGCCCCTTCCCGGCACCTCAGCCACTGCAGAGGGTCCGTGACGTGAGGCACCAATGACGTCACTGCGCTACCGAGCATGTGACATGCCCACAGTAACCATGGCAACTAGATAAACAGTTCTACTGGAGCACAAGATCTCTTCTCTTGCGAGCGTTTGCCCACATCTCTAGGTGAGTACCTTCACGGCCCATTGACATCATGTTCTCTCTCATGTAACCCCTACTTCAGCCTACTTTTAACATTCGGTCTCCTACAGATCTGATACTTTACAGCTACCGTGGACCGCGCACCACGCAGCTCAGGTAATTGGCTATCCATACTCTGATTTCAAAATATGTTTATCGGCATGACATGTGGTAATACATTCCATTATGCCCACAGATACCAAGGTCCTTCAGCTAAGGTACTGTGACCCATTTGCCTCCTTACTCATACCTACTACACTCGTAATTCATCGGTTTTATCATTAAATAGACTTATGTTCTTCTCTTTTCTTTCCCCATTTCCAATTGGTATTTGCAGTATGTATGTATTTAACCTTGAAAACTGTCATCTATATGCACACTTTCTTTGAAACTAATTTATTATAATGATATGCATATGTACACTAAATGTATAATTAATGTGTTATAATGTAGTGCTCAGCCCTGAAGATGGAGTTCTCTCCGAAATGCATTGGCTAATGAGCTTATCCTGCTGAGGACGCTGTTTGACTTTACTATTATTAAATATAATTTTGTTATTTCACCTAAAGCATTGAGAATAATTCTTCAGACACTGGTTTGCATATGAAGAACATTCTTATCAGCATAGTTGCAAAGAAAACATTTCAAACAGTTGCAGCACCTTCTACACAAGAGCAGCGTGCGAGAAATGTATGCTGCTCATTTTGTTTTTTCCGTTAAACATTTTATCCACCAGTGATCTAAGAGCTGTTACAACGAGGGCCTATCTGCATATTTCAGAGAACAGGTAGTCCCTGGAGATCATGAAACCCTCAAAAAGGAAGCATGCAATAATTGCAGCACCTTGTCTCCAAAGTAATCTGCTATGTGCCGAGAATCCCTCTCAGCGGATCCTCATAACTAGGGCATGTTTTTATTGTGTTTTCTTAAGCGCCGCGGTGGCAGTTTGGACTAACGATACTGATAATCAGTTGTGCCCTCTGTGTAATGCACCAAGGGAGGTCAAGAAGTCTATGCTGATTTCCCTTGCTGTGGGGCCAGTGCATAAGATATGAGATTCTGCCACCAGTTGGTGGGTCGTATGATGCCACAAAGAAGGCTCTAAAAAACAACTTCAGCCCTTTCGTCAATCGTAGATTAGGAAAAGTTTCAACTCCTCTGAACTATCATCAGCTCCACTGGTGACTGCGGGTGTCAGCATTGATACGGTATCCAGGCATTGTTTTGAAAACATAGTTTCGAATGACAAAACGTTTGAAAAAAATGCATCGAAAAAATTCATTTTTTTGTAGGTAAAGTTTTTTTAAAACTAAAATTGGTGTTAAGGGGTAAAAAACAGGGGTCATTTTTCGACGCATTTGTATTCAAAATGTTGCCATTCGAAACTATGGCATTCAAAATTATCACTAGGAACCCTTGGTAGCGTGTAGCCTGAGTCATCTTCCTGCTACAACCTGCAGGTAAGAGACTTGGCCCGTGTAGTACCCAGTACACCATTCTAACCTTCACACCCGTCTCACTCCTGCCATACTCATATCCGCACTTAAGCACCTGGTGTTCAGCTACCACAGCTATTCCCAGGATAGAGCCTTGCTTAAACTGCTGCTTTGTTAACGATCGTAGTTAGCTATTTTGCTAAAGTTGAATCTGGGTGTTTTGCAATGCTGCTTTGTCACACACTAGGCTCCCTCCCCTCTGAGTATGCACCCCACTGGGATTCGGGCACTGCTGCATGGAACCTGCCACTCCTCTGTGTGTCCCCTAGCACCTGACCCTTGTGAAGTGGGAGAATGGAAGACCAGGCTCCCGTCCTTCACCTCTCGCGCTTGGCCTAGAGTGTCACGGCCCAGACACCCGCCGCGAGAAGAGTTTGTCCATTTACCAGACGACCAGGTACCCTGGTACAGGAACATACGGATGTGTCCATCTGCCTGCCCAACAGCCCGCACTGGCCATGCCGACACCTGCGGTTCGGATCAGCTAGACTAAAATCCACACGTCGTTAGAGATGCCATGACGACCTAGACAACGGGAAGCACTTCTGTACAAATATACACACTGAACATTTCCACACCAATATACACGAAGAACATACTCAGTGCTCTGACGTAGGCGACAGGCATATTCACGGACGTGCATCTTTATTATTTTTACATAGGCTTTCAGAATGCAGAAACGCAAGACGCATCATGAACTCATCTATAACGCTTGCTCACGCTTCTCTTGAAACCCATTACCACCATAGAGGTATAATGGAAACACGATACTGGTCATGGAAATATATGCTATTATAACCTAAAAGCACCTATGCACCAAACGGACTAATTATGCACCAGGCCCTAGTAGGCCTCAACCAAGAGCTCCCGTGGACATTAACAAAGCACGAGTCAGGTTGCTGATCCTGCAGAAAGAACCCGGTGGAGCAACCAGCCAAGGTCGCAATGTTGCAAACTCACATTCCAAGAACAAATCATCAAAGGCACGATGTTGCAACCTCGCACTCCGCGCCCCAACGATAAAGTCACGCTGGCAAATTAAACCAGACGCGCAGTAGAAAAAACAATATTAATTGTGCAGAATTCTGCCTCTTTCACGGTCCCTCCCCACGTGACCAAGCCGAACTTGACGAGATGCCAAAACCCAGGAGAAAAAAGGCGTCTGGGTCCCTCGCTACGAGACACAGGCCGATACACTTGAAAGGCTCAATGGACATCTGCTACAGTGGGAGCGGTCAGCCTTCCACCTATGAATAAATCCTCACATTGTCTGCACGTACCCATATTGAAACATTGTTGCAATCACAGGTACACCGAGAGCTGGGAACAACGGTGGTCCCAGGCTGGGAAGCTCACGGGTGCACCAATCAGAACATGGGGCTCTTATCTCAGACGTCAGTAATATTAGCCAATCCTCAGGAGTCTTCATGTAACAATTCTTATGTATCTAATTGTAGGGACAACCCAGATATACCACCTGACTACACCTTGTCCACTAATATCATTCTCTATATGTGTACTATACTAACCCTACCACTCGAGCAACCAATTAAGAGTGGCGATAGGTTTTTTGTTAACTTTCTGAAGTGACGCAAGTAGCGCGTCATAATGCAGTAAAAAGGGCCTGCGAGCCCCACGATTGTGTGTGTGTCAGGACGAACGCGTACGCTCCTTGACCCATCCCTGCCGTTTTGTATAAATAAACAGCAGAGTCACCTTGCTCCTTGTGTGTGTCTCATACTCTATCTCATCTGGGATATACGGGAGGAGTTGGGGCCTCCCTGCCCGGAGGTCTGCGGACGGCCCGGCCGACCCCGGCAGAATTTCCCCCCGACAAGTTGGAGGCACTGCTGAGATCTGTTTAAGATCGACTTTTATTTTTAATTTTTCCAGGCACTCCCGTTGCGAGGAGGCCCGGCGGCGCGGCCCCCTCTGCCGTTGCCCCCTTCTGAGGACTACAGGACCATCGCGGAGCTGCGAGAAGACCGGACAGCGCAATCCGGATATTGGCCCTCGGGAGCCGGTTGAGAAGTATCCCGCCCGCGGTCGGCGAGTGTCCAGACGTGGTCCAGACGAGGGGAGGTGGCGAGCCGCTTGGAGGGGTGCACGCAGTCGAGCGGCCCTGCATCGAGAGAACTTGGTGAGCATGACACGCACAACAAGCAATGCGAAATTGTGAGGGAGGGGGAGGAAGTAAATAAGGGAGCAGGGAGGTATTGTACAGATGTGCGGCGAAGGTTTAACTGAGTGTTGCCAATGGAATGAATGGTAGCGAAACGAGTGCGAGAGCAGTCGGCTACGTTACGCGAAAAAGGGGGGCGGGGCACGAAAACATCACGTGCAGCCGCTCGTAAGACACTGATGGCCTAAATTGCGACTACGTGTGAGGGTGGGTGTGTGTGGTTTCCTACGATTTGACATTTATTGATCAATGAGTAGATGAGGTTCCCTATTGTTCGAGCAAGAAACTCGATAGGTAGATGACGATTCCCTGTAGGCGGTGGCTAGTTGCCTAGTTGCCCAATACGGAAGATAATTGGCTAGTTAAGCCCTCCTGTTGAGGGGCGTATCACACGCGAGGCGACGCAGCGTGCGCAGTCCGGTTATATTATTGGTGAGATTACCTTGTTCCAGGAGAGACAGGAAGACAGCTGTAGGGTTAGCGGGGTAGATTGCAAGTGTATTTTGAACTTAAAGAACATAACAAGAATGTACCAGTAGCTCGAAGAAATCGGTGACGTCACCAGTAGGGATTTAATAGGATATCGCGAGCACAAGGAACTTTGGGTTTGAGAGTGGTGGGGAAGAGAAACATGATAAAGGAGCGGATATGGAGATAAACTATAAACCAGTGGATCGAAAGAGGAGAAGGGGAAAGGGGCGTGGCTGCGCACGGAGAACGCCGGCCACGGCAAGTGTAAAAGGGGGAAGAGAACAGAGAAACAGGACGACTGTATAAGATCGTCGTAAGGGGTACGCAGCCGCAGGGGGCTGCGTGCGCTTCGGCCGCAGGGGGCCGTAGGGGAAGGAATATAATATAACATCATATTTATTATTATTGCATAATTTGTCAAAGGATTGTCGTAAGTCCCCACACTTGCGGGGCGAGGTTAGCAATACAAGGTTGTATATTGTAAACTGCTAGTAAGGGGAAGGGTAACCAGGGGAGTGCCACTATGTCATACGGGAGAGGGTCGGGAGGGTGGGGGAACACCCTCACTACCCCACTACAACACATATGCACCACACTGCCACCACATAGGGAGAAATTAATTAAGTACAGCATAGAGTGGACCCAGGGGACGGACAACAAAATGTTAACACCATGGCCGCCTAATGGTAGTTTCGATCCATATGCCCAACATTCACTACTAAACCATCTGCACAATACATACAAGGGGAAGAAGTTGGCAAACCATGTGGAGGTGTTTAACTTATGGAGGATGTTCCAGGGGTCCCGACCAGGACCAAATGGAATGTTCACTATGGGGGAAACACCGGAAGAAAAGGAGATTAAGAAAGAAGGAACGGATGGGGAAAAGGAGTGCGAAAGCACAAAGAATACGGGGAACGGAGGACAGGGAGGAGAAAAGATTGATAAATCAGACAACATAAAAAAGGAACCGAGCAATGAGATACCCATAACACCGGGAGTGAAAACAGAGGGAGGAGGGTTGTACCCTTTAAGAGAATTAGGAGAAATAGAAGGACAGTTCAGGGCGGCTGAAGGATACTCAAACCCGGCATACAGCCCTCCACCATATGTGGCTCATGGGAAGATACCAATGGGGGAAGGGAGGATTGGAGAAGAGCAGACTGTAGAGATAGGAAACGATGAGTGGGTAGCTGCACAGATATTATTGAAATTACGAGGCTCACTAACTGGAGAAGAAAGGGAGGCGGTAAAGAGAACAAACGAGGATAGTGCCAGAGAGAGTGAAATGAGGGGAGAGGAGCTACTACGGCAGAAGGAAGAGATTTTGGAGGAAAGATTAGCAAAACTAAGGGATGAGCAGAATGAATTGATCAAACAACTTGAGGGGGAGGAAAGAGAGAGAGTGAGGAAAAGGAAAGAAGGTAAGAACGAATTGGAAAAATTAAGGGAACGAAATGAGGAGCAAAGGAGAGAAGCTGAAAGGGTAAAAGCAGCAGCAGATAGGGTATCAAGAGTAGTGCTGAGAGAGAAGAAGAAGGAAGAAGAAGAAAAGGAAAAGGAAATGGAAATATGGAGGAGGAGGATAATATCAGAGACAGCTAAGAAATATGAAGAGGGGAAGGTAATAGAGAGTATAGTAGAAAGAGAAAGGGTGAAATGGGAAAGGAAGAAAGAGGATGAAAGGATATTGGAACAGATGAGCAACGAAGTAATGGAGGAATTGAAAAGGAAAAGGGAGGAAAATAGTAGGGAAATGGAGGAGAGAAGTGAAGGGGGAAGAGAAGGGAGGAGTAGGGAGAGTGAAAGATGGGGAGATGTATATAAAAGTAGAGAGGTAGCAACAACATCAGCACTAGGGGGAACAGTTGGTAACAACGAAAGGGGAGAAAGAGACCTAATAGACTTAAAAACAGTAACAATAAAAGGAAAAAAGGCAGAGTGGGGGGTGCCATTTATGAATGACTTTTGCAGTGAGGAGGAAGAAGGAGTGGAGAAGGATGGAAGAAAGAGTGAAAGGGAAAGCTTAGATAAACTATACCTCACTAGAACAAACATAGATTCGCCCTGGATGAGTAGAAGATGGGAGGAGCTGGAGAGAAGTAAGGAGGAAGTGAAAAGAATAGGGGAAACACAAACCAATGAAACCACGCCACCCACATCCCCATCACGCCCTCCCACGTCACACCCTACATGTTCAACCACCGCACGCTCACTGCACAGAATAAAGCTCGCGCCCTTCATGAACGAACTTACACCTTATGCATGTCGGCTTAGGGACCTCCCTAGTCGCAGGCAAGACAGACAAATAAACATACCCATATTGAACACAGGAAATGACGAAAAAAGGGGAAAGGAAGAAGAGGGAGGTAGGAGCAGAGGTAGTAAGGAAGAATTTGAAGTAGTAAAGGAAACGGGGGAAGAGGAGGGGTGTGAAGACTCAATATTATGGAGCGTAAAGGGTGACACAAGACAGAATTTAATGCCACTGCTGGAGAGAGGAGGGGTTAGACCACAGTATGTACCTTGGAAACATACGGATAAGGAAAATATAAAATGTAGGCTCCCATCACTAAGTGGAGGTGCGGGTAAGTGGATATATGAAATGGAAAAACACACCGCAGGACAGAAACTAGCAGTAGGAGATGTGAAGGGCCTGTTAATATCAATATTAGGGGATAGAGCGGATGACATTTGGAAAAGAGCAGGATTCCATGGGGTAACAATAACGAACACATCGCATGATGGGGCACCATTTGCAAACTGCAGACATGCGCTATGGCAGGCACTGAGAGTGCAGTACCCAGACACATCAGACATAGGAGCCATTACTTCCCGTAAGATGGGTGAAAATGAGGATCCTGTTGATTATATCCAGGATATTCAAGAGAAGTGGCGCATGGAAACTAGAGAACAATGGGACAAAACACCAGCCATATTTTATCATATACTAGTACAAGGGCTCCCAGAAGGAGTTCAGAAACAACTAAAGAAAGTAGTGGGGATGGAAGCAAAACCATGGCCAGAAATACAACTGACTATAGTACATCACTGCAGGACATGGCAAGGAAAAATGAAACAAAAGGAGGAGGACAAGAAAACAGAAGAGGCCAAACTAGTACAGAAAAAACTTACTAAATACACAATGGAAGGGGCACTAATAACTACGCCCACACCAATGGCCCAAAGCCCAACGCAAGTAGTGGCTGCACAAGATCCCGCTCAAATAGCGCCTCCACAAGGTGTAATACAGCAAGTGCCGCCTCTGCAATTACACGCACCAAACATGGGAGGAGGGTACCCAATGCAAGGAACTGGGTATTATAGTTATAACAGAGGGAGAGGAGGGTTTATGAGGGGGAGAGGATACGGATATAATACCCAACAACAGGCTGGGGGACTTAGAAATTGCTACCCCACAGGGCAACCCGTATACCAGGACAACACAGGGAGCTTCCCATGGCAAAGCAGGGAACCACCCGTGTGTTGGAGCTGCGGACTATTAGGACACATGTCACGTACATGTAGGGTCAGGCCAGGAACACCAGCATGGAATGAACAAGCACAACCTAGGACCTCACAAGAACAGCAGGGCATACAACAACAGCAGATGTCACAACAAGGGAGTGACCCACAACAACAAACACAACAGTCACAAACTTATTCACTGCCACAACAACAAATAACACAGCAACTGCCACCGCCACAACAACAAGTAGCGTTAATACAACCACCACCCCAAACTCAACAAACACAATTGGGTAGGGTGACGGTGTTGGGACACAACCCTTACACAGGGAATGGCCAATCATTGTACCCCCAATAGGTCAGCCCACAGATGGCCTTGGTGTGTCCCATCCTGTCAGTAACACCTAATAGTGCGGAGGAACCACGCATAGAGGTAACGATAGGTGACAAAAAATTATCATTCCTTGTTGACACCGGGGCAACCCGGTCTTGCATAAGGGAAGGTAAATTTAAGATGTCAGGCGAAGCCATGAACACCCAAGGATTTTCTGGGGCTAAAGGGTTGGTTCCATTTACTGATAACGTTCCCTTATCTATTGGAGATTATGATCTGTCAGTCCCACTTTTGTATTATAGTGCCTCACCAGTAAATATACTGGGGAGAGACATAATGAACAGGTTGAATATGACGATCTCCTTTACAGAGGATGGCATAATTTGCTCTACTCCAGGGATTAACATGCTCGCAGCACGACAGATTTTGCAATCATACTGTGGACAGACAGCGATTAGGGCGGAGCCAGTAGATGGCGAGCTATTCCAGTATGGCACAGACATGGCATTTGCATGGATGCCAGGGATAGAAGGGAAAATATGGAGGAGGCCAGCAGCCTATCTGTTCCGACCAGAAACACCAGTTAATGAACTGGAAGGGAAGGTGTTTGTAATGGACATTGAGAGCATTATTGCAACAGCTGATTATGTTGCTGTGCACGCCCAAGATAAAGAAGGGAGAGCATGGAGGGCAGTGATAGCACTAGCAGAAGGATGTAGGCTGACCCAGGTGTCAGATGAAGAGCTGTTCTCAGAAGAAAAGGAGGAAGGTGAAATGGTGTTCATGATGAGTGTAGAAATATGGCTAAGAGTGGCTCACAAACAAGTAGCACAGAAAATTGCAATGGCACTTGAGGCACCCGCAGGCACCCCAGTCCCATTTTTTAAGGAAGATATGTCAAAGGTGCCCAAATCATTATGGACTGTTAGCCCTTATGACGTGGGATGTATAAAAAGCATAGGGGGTGTAAGGATAAAATTGAAAAAAGGTGCCATACTACCAAGAGTGAAACAGTACCCATTGTCAAAAGAGGCAGATGAGGGCATATATGAAACCATAACGGCCCTTATAAACAATGGCATATTGGTCCCCTCAGAATCACCATGTAACACAGCTGTGTACCCGGTGCGCAAGGCTAAAGGGGGGTCTTGGCGCTTCATACAGGACCTCAGACCCTTGAACAACATAGTAGAAGCAGAGTATCCAGTAACAGCAAACCCGGCCACAATATTGTGTGGCATTCCAGCAGAGGCATCACGATTTACAGTGATTGACCTTAAAAATGCTTTTTTCTCAATACCATTACACCCAAACTCACAAGATTTGACAAGCTTCACTTACCGAAATACAAAGTGGAAACATACCAGATTACCACAGGGGTATTGTGAATCACCCTCAATTTTCAATAGAGTAATACAGATGGATTTGGGTAACGTTGAGGTGGAAAGCACAGTGTTACAGTATGTGGATGACATAATAATTTGCAGTACAAACGAAAGTAAATGTAGAGAGGACTCCTTAAAAATGTTGACGATATTGGCTGAAAAGGGGTACAAGGTAGACATGGAAAAGATACAATACTGTCAGGAACAGGTACTTTACATTGGCCAACTGATATCCCAACATGGAAGAAGGATTGCACCACAGAGAGCACAGGCCATCTCAAGCACTCCCGTGCCAGAGACTGTGAGAGAACTGCAGCAATTTCTGGGGCTGTGCAACTACTGTAGAGCATGGGTATTTGATTACAGCTCATACATAGGACCACTGCTTGAGGGTTTGAAGGAAGCAAATAAAGGGGAGAAAAAGTTGGGGTGGACTATGGAAATGAGGGAGGCATTTGACGAATTGAAAGACGCGATATCAACTGCTCCAGTACTGGCATCCCCAGACTATGAGCGACGCTTTTTTATATTTTCACATTGCGACTCAGCAGTGATGAAAGCAGTGTTGGCCCAAAAAACTAGCATGGGCTATAAACCAGTAGCATTTTACAGCGGTCACTTAGACCCTGTGATGTTAGGCCACTTCCCTTGTGAACAAGGTCTTGCTGCAGCTGCTTTTGCAGTAGAAAAAGCATCAGCAATAACTATGGGGTGTCCAACTACACTGTTTGTGGAACATGCACTATTTGCGATATTGAATAAACCTAAGTCCACACTAACGACACAGAGGGCATCAGGTTATGAGATTATTTTGTCTAAAGCTGAACTAGCAATTGTTAGATGTAGCACGGTTAACCCTGCAAGATTCCTAGCAGAAGTAATTGAAGAGGGAGATTACGCCCACGACTGCACCCAAATAACTAAGATGTACTCATGTACTAGGAAAGTTGAAGAAAACGCACTAGAGGGAGGTGAGCTTTTGTTTATTGATGGGTCATCAACTATTGATCAAGGAGATGGGATACGAAGGACTGGGGCAGCAGTAGTAAAAATGATGAAGGCGCCGGTGTGTGTGGCTATGAAGTGTGTACAATTACCACAGCATTACTCTGCTCAAGCCGCGGAACTGGTTGCACTAATATTGGCATTAAAGGAAAGTTTTAATAAAAGAGTAACTATATATTCCGACAGTGCATATGTTACATCCACTGTCCACTCAGGGCTATCAAAATGGAGAAGAAGAGGGTTTAGGAGAGCTGATGGCACTCCAGTACAACATGCCCTCTTGTTGGCTGAACTAATTGAAGTAATAAACGACCCCCAAGAACTAGCCCTAGTCAAATGCACCGCACACACCAATGGAGAAGACTACGTCTCAAAAGGAAATGCAGCAGCAGACGCACATGCGAAATATGCTGCATATTTTGGTGAGATATGGAACCCCACAGACTCACAGAGAGGGAGAGGGAGGGGAATAGCTAGGGAGATGTTAATAAGAGAAGGGTACACCCATCTCCCAGCCACACAGATTATGGAGCTACAAGCGGCTGCACCAATGGCCGAAAAAGAAGTATGGGTGAAAAGAGGATGTACAATGTCACCAACCGACGCACTATGGCGCCAGGGTGGCACTGGGAAAGTTGTAATACCGTTGGCACTGTTAAATACCGCCCTGAGCCAATTACATCACCCTGCCCATACAGGCAAGGAAATAATCGCAGCACGAATTAGAGAAGATTGGTTTTGTCCTGAGTTAAACTCTCATGTGTCAAATTTTATCAGCAATTGCCTCACATGTCAACAGTTTACGGCCGGTCATACTCTAAAAGTGATAAGAGGTACCATACCCCGGCCAGAAGGACCTTTTCGGCACCTTCACATTGACTATGTTGATATGATCAACATATGTCAAGGTAATAGGTATATGATTGTAGTAGTATGCCCATTTTCTAGGTGGATTGAAGCAGGGCCCTGTTCACACCCTGATGCGTTTAGAGCAGCCAAATTCATAGTAAGGGAGGTCTTCCCCAGGTGGGGAGTGTGCGAGGTGTTAAGATCAGACAACGGCCCACATTTCGCAAACGAAATGTTCCAGCATATCACATCCCTGCTGAACATTAAACACAAATTTGCATGTGCATACCACCCACAGGCTAATGGTGTATGTGAACGCCTGAATGGCTTATTGAAGGAGGCAATTGCTAAAATACAACAAACAACAAAGAAAAGTTGGTTGTATTGCCTTCCGTTAGCCTTATTTGAACTTAGAAATAGGCCAGGGTCCGACCACCACCTCACCCCTCACGAAGTGGTTACTGGACGTCAAATGCGCCTTCCCCTAACCCCAACGTCAAGGGCATTCACCGACCACGAAAGTTCAGCGAGTGTGTTAGGTGATGAAATGTATCAATATGTGTCTTCTTTGATTACTAGTGTCGTGTTTGTGTCTCAACAGCTCGAGCGCACACGGGGCGGGTCTACCAGCAATCAAGAAAAAGACGCAAGTACAGAATTGGGAAAGGAGAACTTGTGCAAACTTGCCAAAGGTGACCACGTACTACTTCGCAATTTCAATAGAAAGTGGAACGAGAAGAGGTTCACTGGCCCCCATCTGGTAGAGGACGTATCAACAAGAGCAGTAAAACTAAAGGATAAGCGTGCCTGGAACCACCTACATGACGTAAAGATCTACAAACTGCAGACCCGCCCCAGCGCCAACGACAGGTCCATTGGAAGGACAACAACAACATCCCCGACAGCGGAAGAAAGTTTCATCACAGACAACGACCCAATTGTTCCCTCGGAGACGATAACTGACGAAGAAAGGGGTGATCCCCATACTGCCCACCCCATGGTCACACGCTCAAAGAGTAAAAATACTTCCGCCATCTGAGCGCAAACCCCCCCCCCCATTGACTCCTAAGTACAGTTGTAACTAAAACTGAAGGACATTGCTTGCACCAATACACATGTAAACACGTGAATGTTCTCTTTTTTCTCTTGCACATACAGGAACTGCGTAATATTGTATTGTTAAGAAAAGCTAATTAACAAGTTCAGTGTACAGGCGTAGATGGTGCTGCCAGACGATAACTACCCAGAAGAATTGTCACACCAATTTGTATACGAAATAAAACGGCCAACATACCTAAAAAGGAGAAGGGTACGTGTCTACTACACAGCCTTCCTCCTGGCCATAGAAAATTACATGCCCCACCTCCGCCCATACTTGCCGGTCCTAAGAGACCGATCACTTAGAGTAGCGTGGGAGCAGCTCTTCGCCTGGGCACTGAATGACTACTTGATAGGGAGAGCTTAAAGGAAACAAAACTAACATTTAATAACGAGCACTTTTGAGAATTTTTAGGCGGGCAACTTTAACGTCACAAGAATACGCTGCCAGGACTGCAGCAAGGTAAGAGCAAAATGCCGGTGAGATTAGCATATGTAATAAAAATAATAGGGATTTTTATGATCACCGGGTTCTTGGCTGCCTCTGTCTGGCAGTACAGCTATGCTATCAATTTTATTGCTGCACCCAAACCTAATATACCCCCGTTCCCTGCTGCAACAGGTGTTACGTCAGGTGGTAATAGTAACATTGCACCCAAGCAAAATAGAGTTAAACGCAGCACATACTCAGACAATAAAGGTATTGATAATTATGTACAAGATTCAGCACACGTCACAAACAACATATGGTACCAGCACATGACCCGCATTGGTAAGCAGACAACTGAGGATAGCTGTTACGTTTGCTCATTAATACCATACGCCATGAGCGCTTCACGAACATTTGTTGCCACTGAAATAGATGAAAAGACAGCACAGTGCATAATATATTTGGCCCTGTTCCAAACGAAAGGAAGATTTCAAGGAACAGTAGTGCACATGACATGGAAAACACGAGACTCATACCCATATGAAAACAACTTCCTCAAGACCTATCTGAGTTATCACAAGACCAGTTTACATGCTGAAGCATTCAAATACATAACAAGTGGCCCTGCAAAAGGAGAAACAAAGAAGGTAACACTGCAGTATCTACCATGTGATTGGTACGCCACTGAAGTTCCGGGTAAACAAGGATGCTGGGAGAGGCTGCTACTGACGATAACAGGAAAGGTGTATCTGGACAACAGCTGGGAGATAGGAGTGATTGGCAGCAACATGGTAACAAAAGAAACTATCTCAACCATCGAGACACACAATCATCGATGTTGGACGACGTGGATCAAGTACGTACCAATGCTCACGTGGGTAGAAGAAGATGAAGACCCAATAACAATACTACCATTGACTGCGCCCAAAGTATGTTACCAGCATAAAGGAGAGGTGGACGTAGGATATAACACCAATTGTGCAAGCGTGATGGAGTTACCTGAGGGGGGAGCGGGAACAGCAGTAATAATGGACCATTATTGGGCCTGTGGAGAAAAGGCATATCATACACTGCCTCCCCTGTGGAATGGTGTGTGCACAATGGTACACGTCAATGTACCATCACTAGTGGTACCTAAGAAGCATGTCGATGTGGCGAAATTTCCTAAAATGGATGAAGGGGATAAGAGAAGAAAGAGATCTGCACCACTTCAGAAGGAGCAAGAGAACAGGACCAACAGCGATGATACTGTCCTAAATAGGAGAAAACGACAAGGAGAGCCACTGACAGGAAATTACCTGTGGGGAAGGTCGGAAACGGAACTAACATCAATACCGCCAGAACACAGACTATTCAGCAGAGCAGCAATGTTCTTCTCCTCAATAATACATCCGGGACTGCAGGCATACGCAAACGCAAAATGGCTCCAAATAACCAGATGGGAACTAATGATGACCATCAATTCAACAGTAAATGGGTTCAACGCAATTAAAGAGGAGCTGCGAGCTGTAAGGATGGTAGCACTCCAGAACAGATATGTATTGGACCTTCTCACAGCAATGGAAGGAGGAGTTTGTGCAAAGGTAGGACAATCTTGCTGCACGTTCATACCTGCCAACGATGCTGACAATGGTACACTGACAGAAGCAGTCTCACAATTGGCCCAGATGCACTCCAAAATGATGGATGAAAGTAACGGTGTAGACAAGGATAAGAGCTGGTTTTCACTATTATGGTCATGGATGCCATCTTGGCTGTCAGATGGACTGAAAATAATAGTGGGGTGTACTATTTTGGCTGGAGCTACTCTGATCATAATTAGATTTTGGAAGGCCCGGAAGGCACGCACGACTGACGAGTTGCTGGAAATGGTGGGAATGCACCCCTTAATGCCAGCAGATGACGGCCAGCATACAGGGGTGATAATACAAGAGAGGGAGAAGTTGCGCACCCAAATCATCACCAACCATCTAGACCCACCATCAGTGAAGATCGAGAACCCAAGGAACCCCAGGAGCTACATAGGAAGATGGGTATACTGTACTCCTGGAGGAACATGTGAATATATGTATTGGTCATTTGAAGATCATGTAAACCATTATGGACATCTCGGAGGGATAACTAAGATATGGAGGGTAAGAGGAGATAACGAGAAGGATATGTTTGTGGTCGACAAGTCGACCAGAGGGGGGACTGAAGTGGGAGAATGGAAGACCAGGCTCCCGTCCTTCACCTCTCGCGCTTGGCCTAGAGGGTCACGGCCCAGACACCCGCCGCGAGAAGAGTTTGTCCATTTACCAGACGACCAGGTACCCTGGTACAGGAACATACGGATGTGTCCATCTGCCTGCCCAACAGCCCGCACTGGCCATGCCGACACCTGCGGTTCGGATCAGCTAGACTAAAATCCACACGTCGTTAGAGATGCCATGACGACCTAGACAACGGGAAGCACTTCTGTACAAATATACACACTGAACATTTCCACACCAATATACACGAAGAACATACTCAGTGCTCTGACGTAGGCGACAGGCATATTCACGGACGTGCATCTTTATTATTTTTACATAGGCTTTCAGAATGCAGAAACGCAAGACGCATCATGAACTCATCTATAACGCTTGCTCACGCTTCTCTTGAAACCCATTACCACCATAGAGGTATAATGGAAACACGATACTGGTCATGGAAATATATGCTATTATAACCTAAAAGCACCTATGCACCAAATGGACTAATTATGCACCAGGCCCGAGTAGGCCTCAACCAAGAGCTCCCGTGGACATTAACAAAGCACGAGTCAGGTTGCTGATCCTGCAGAAAGAACCCGGTGGAGCAACCAGCCAAGGTCGCAATGTTGCAAACTCACATTCCAAGAACAAATCATCAAAGGCACGATGTTGCAACCTCGCACTCCGCGCCCCAACGATAAAGTCACGCCGGCAAATTAAACCAGACGCGCAGTAGAAAAAACAATATTAATTGTGCAGAATTCTGCCTCTTTCACGGTCCCTCCCCACGTGACCAAGCCGAACTTGACGAGATGCCAAAACCCAGGAGAAAAAAGGCGTCTGGGTCCCTCGCTACGAGACACAGGCCGATACACTTGAAAGGCTCAATGGACATCTGCTACAGTGGGAGCGGTCAGCCTTCCACCTATGAATAAATCCTCACATTGTCTGCACGTACCCATATTGAAACATTGTTGCAATCACAGGTACACCGAGAGCTGGGAACAACGGTGGTCCCAGGCTGGGAAGCTCACGGGTGCACCAATCAGAACATGGGGCTCTTATCTCAGACGTCAGTAATATTAGCCAATCCTCAGGAGTCTTCATGTAACAATTCTTATGTATCTAATTGTAGGGACAACCCAGATATACCACCTGACTACACCTTGTCCACTAATATCATTCTCTATATGTGTACTATACTAACCCTACCACTCGAGCAACCAATTAAGAGTGGCGATAGGTTTTTTGTTAACTTTCTGAAGTGACGCAAGTAGCGCGTCATAATGCAGTAAAAAGGGCCTGCGAGCCCCACGATTGTGTGTGTGTCAGGACGAACGCGTACGCTCCTTGACCCATCCCTGCCGTTTTGTATAAATAAACAGCAGAGTCACCTTGCTCCTTGTGTGTGTCTCATACTCTATCTCATCTGGGATATACGGGAGGAGTTGGGGCCTCCCTGCCCGGAGGTCTGCGGACGGCCCGGCCGACCCCGGCAGAATTTCCCCCCGACACTTGCATGCCCCTTCTACATTTCTTGTGTTGTTCTTCTCACCTTCTCTGAGCCCACCTCCCCTACTTTCCACTCAGCACCCACTATGGTGCTTTCCGTCTCTCCCATCTTTTCTAACCACTATTCTATCTCCTATCCTATCCCTTTCACTAAGTCTGGTAGGACAACGTTCAAAGGGGACATCCTGGTCTCCAACCCAGGTCTTCCTATCGCTGATACCTATACCAGTACTTCCTCCAGACAGATGCTTACCGACATCCTCTTTGTCGTTCCCTCTCCAGGCCTCTGGACCCCCAATATGGTCTCTGTTCTGTACCCTTTCTCCTCCTCTTGCATTAATGTCTATCTGAATAGCAACGTCTTGGTCTAGGGCCCTCAGCCCAATCTCCTTCCTGCATCCTATCAACTTCCTTCCTTCTCCTGTTATCCCTACCTTCACATTTTAGGCTCCTCCGCCACCTCCAAGCTCTGTCACCTCTCTTGCACCCTCCTCATCCTCTCTGACTACCCTGCCACCTCTGTCTTCCTCCTCTGCCCACTCTCAGGCCCCCTCACAACCTCCGCAGGGAATACCTCTTGCCTCTACCCTTCCACAGAAGTAATTCAAATGTGGCAAACTGCTCCACGTCACTACTCTCAATACTCACTCTGCTGTCAAACACTCCTCCGACATCTGCCGACACCTTGAAGAACTAGATATGGATGTCTTCGGTCTCACCGAGACATGGTTCACAGCCAGCTCTGTCACCAGTTTTGACACTCTCCTCGCTGATGGCTACAAGATCATCTCCGAACCCAGACCCAACCATCTAGGAGGTGGAGTAGATCTGAGCCTCCCTGATTGGATCCCTGCTTCTATCATTCCTATGCAGGCCTACTCCTCTTTTGAAGGCCTGGTCTGCAGGCTCTCTATCTCTCCTGGCCTCTGTGTTGCTGTGGCCACCATTTACAGGCCATCTGGCCAGGTCGCTTGCTTCTTCTCAGAGTGGGCTGACCTCTCCTCCTCTCTCTTTGCCTCTACCTCTCCACGTCTCCTCCTTGGAGACCTCAACATCCATCTGGATGCTTCTAACCTCTCCAATCTCTGCGACTCTCTCTCTCTTTCTATTTTACCCTCTGGCCCACCACACTCTGCCGAGCACACCCTGGATGTTCTTATCTCTTCAGACATCCCCCTCTCTGACCCTCTCACAACTCCCTTCTCTTAGGCTGGCCACTTTCTTCTGTCTTCCTACCTGATGCTCTCTGTCCCCCAGGTGAAGCCGACCCCATCACTGCCACCCACCTTCTCGGTCATCCGGCCCATGAAGTGTGTGTCAGTGGAGGCTTTTGCCAGTACTTTCTCTCCTCCTCCTACGCCTGCGGCTGACTCACACTCTGACACAGCCATCTCTAACCTGCATTTCTCCATCACTAAAACTCTTGATGTCCTTGCCCCGGTCATGAGGATCCTTTTGCAGCCCACCTCCAAGTGCATCTCTTAGTTTTACTCTGACCTCGCCACCCTTAAAAGCAAGTGCAGGGTGGCTGAGAGGAAATGGGGGGCATCAGGCACATCCTCTGACAAACTGACCTGTCGCCTGCTCTATAGGCAATATAGACTCTCTGTCCAGTCCAAGAAGAGAGCCTACATCCAATCCCACGTCTCTGTGGCATTGTCATGATTCCTGCCCCTCATGTCCCCAGCCCTCCAAGATGTCAGGCTGGAGCCAGGCCATGATCACCTACATGGGTCTCTCCATCCCTCCAAAGACCCACTTGGAGTCAGACTTGGCGCTTGTGGTACCAGACTCACTCACTCCAA
This sequence comes from Ambystoma mexicanum, assembly GCF_040938575.1. Lineage (NCBI taxonomy): Eukaryota > Metazoa > Chordata > Amphibia > Caudata > Ambystomatidae > Ambystoma > Ambystoma mexicanum. Next base: position 1,358,996,407 of record NC_090929.1, read on the forward strand.
TAGGATAACATTGGGGATTGGACTTGTAGTGCATTGATGGGGACACGATGGATGCCCCCACATATTTCGGTTCCCTGAACTGCATGTGCAGTCTAGTCTTTTGGGTGTGGGTCAGCCCAGAGACACCTGGGATACCCAGAGACTATTTAAGCCACACCCAGGCTGAGAAACATGCTTTGTGTTTTCTGCACCTGCAGCGTGACACTCACCGTGTTCGGATCGGTCTCCAGTAGGCCTGCATCTTTCTTCTGCTCTTAGCTCCTGCAAGAACAAGAACACCGTTAGGAACAGCCTTACCTTTATGCCCATCATTCATCGCTCCTTCTGTTCTGCGGGCATCTTCAGCGGTGTCATTCCCATCCCGGCACGCCGCTTCCTAAGGAAAAGGGAAAAGAACAGAAAAAAGGCATTAGTAAGCATTCAGCAAATCTTCGCTTATTTTTAAAGACTGTACGAGCTTCAAACGCTTACCTGAATCCCAGCCGCTTTGGCGGAACTCTGTCTCTGGAACTTCTCATCCATCTGCAAGAGGGAAAAGACACTCCAGGTTAGCGTGGAAACATCTAGAGGCGCTGCATACCACGCTTACTCAATGCATTTCTTCTTCATAACCGGCATCCACGCTGAAAACGTCGCAGCACCTAAAAGACGTAGAAAAAGAACTCAGTTCAATACAAATACGAAAGGGTCGCATCGCACATCGCGCTCTCACTCACCTTCAGTGCTACTCATCTCAGCAGCACGTCGCCATCCCCGGACGCCGGCCATCATCTAAGGAAGGAAAGGAACGACGTTAGAGAACTGTTCAAAAAACTCATTTTACTTACCTGTCGGACTCTTGCCAGTGAAGTAACTAGGCAGCAACGAGCCTGCATCAATCAACACGCCCCTGTGCTGAAAGCAGGATGGAGAGCACACTTTCCAAGAAAACAAGATGAGCTGTGGATCAAAGGGAAGGGTTGGACCGCTGGGTTCAAGCACACAGAGACAATAGGGAGTTAAACTCTACCAATCCTGTGTTTCAGGCCCAGTCTCCTGTCGAGTAGACTCCAGGGAAGGGTTCGAGGTCGTAAGAGGTCAGAACAGGCTGAGTGACGTCCCTGTGGGTACCAGGTGAGCGTTACAGAACACAAAGCCTCACATCAAAATCCACCTGGGCGTCATGGAAACGTCAGAAACCGACCAGTTAGCCCACATGTTGGGGCAGCTACCTTCTGAAGTACATGCAGCCAGGCAGGAGACCAACACCCTGAGGAGAGAGCTGATAGTAGCCAAAGAACGCACTGATGATTTAAGTCGGCAAATTCTCCAGTCACAAGCAGGGCATGCACCATTGCCGGGAAGCGTGCCTTCGATGCCAGCACCATCAGCCAATCCCGTTCAGATAACCCTTCCTGGGGCAGTTCCATTGACCCCGCCCAAACGATTTACAGGGGATCCCAAGAGGTTTGCAACGTTCATGAACCAGTGCCGCCTGCACTTCCTTTGTAGACCAGGGGCCTTTCCGAATGACCAATCACGGGTCGCTTTTGTGCTATCCTACCTGACTGGTAGCGCCGCGGACTGGTCTGTACCCTTTGTGGCCCAAGACGATCCTTTGCTGCATGACTTCAGGGGCTTTTAGCAGGAGATGCAAAAGCTGCTCGCCCGTCGTACTCATGGGCAGGCATTAGACAACAAACTTCTGTCCCTACGCCAAGAGAATCAAGACCTATTAACATACATAGCCACGTTCAATAGACTCGTAGTTGAAGCAGAATGGCCAGTGGAGAAGAGAACCACGTTATTTTATCAGGGGTTGCGGGGGGAGCTCAAGGATGTTCTCGCACAAGTAGTGAACTCCCCGAAAGACTGCTCAGAATTCATTGACCTTGTTGTTCAATTGGATCATTTGTTGTAGGACCGAAGATCAGATCGAACTAGACCGGACCCTCGCTCTATGTATGTGCGTTCAAAGGACAATATTGCCCCCACAACGGAAGGTTCAGGAGAACCAATGCAAATCGGGGGGGGTCAGATCCCCCTTGACTAAAGCAGAAAGGGATAAAAGGAGACAGCAGCAATTATGTGTGTACTGTGGAAGGTCAGGTCATTTCCTTAAAGAGTGCCCTGTAAAGCCACCGAGGAGGACGGTAGGGGCCACGGACAAGGAAGATACCATCAAGGAATCGGAAAACTCCCCAGCCCGGCAAGTGTAGGGGTCCACTTGTTGAGCTAAGAAAGTGAACTACAGACCTCCCATTTTGCATCTGTGGTCTTGATCAATCACCAACAACCATCTCGGATGAGCGAAGTAAGAGCGTACATTGACAGTGGAGCCGTTGGGAATTACATCGACCAGGATCTTGCGGCAAAGATGGGGCTTCCGTTACGCCCTAAATCAACCACCGACACTGTTACCACTGTCAACGGCACGGAAATAGCTTCTGGTCCAGTATCCCAATGCACTGCAGCTTTAACCCTTCTGTGCCAGGATGGACACCAAGAATCTATTGTTTTCGACCTCATTAAGGCACCACAGTTCCAGTTGATTTTGGCAATGCCATGGTTGGTAGCTCACAATCCTCGAATCGATTGGCGAGCAAAAGAATTGGCCTTTCCTGAGACTTGCACCCACACATGTTATCGCCAAGAGAAGCAACCAATAGACACCAGAACCTCCACGCTTGCAACTGTGGCAATCGGCACCCTACCAAGTGAATACCTAGACTTTCAAGATGTCTTTCAGAAAGAACAGGCTAATACCCTGCCACCGCATAGACCATACGATTGCCAAATCGACCTGATAGCTGGCGCACAAATCCCTTGTGGGCGAATTTACGCACTCACAGAACCAGAATACCAGCAGCTGAAGGCCTATCTTGACCAATACCTGGCCAAAGGGTTCATCCGTCCCTCGAAGTCTCCAGCAGCCAGTCCTCTATTCTTCGTACCGAAAAAGGAGGGGGACTTGAGAATGTGCATCGACTATCGCGCACTGAACCAGATTACCGTAAAAAACCGCTACCCGCTGCCACTGATCCCTGAATTGCTTGATCAAGTCAAGGATGCCCAAATCTACACAAAACTAGACCCGAGGGGAGCATATCACCTTTTTAGCGTAAAACGGGGGGACAAGTGGAAAACCGCTTTTCGCACCAAATACGGCTTGTACGAATATCAAGTAATGCCCTTTGCCCTTTGCACCGCGCCTGCAGCATTTCAATACTTCATGAACGATGTCCTACAGGAATTGACTGATGTCTGTGCTCTGGTGTACATCAACGATATTCTAGTGTATTCTGCATCAAAGCAGGACCACGTTAAACACGTCCGATCCATATTGGAGAAACTCCGTCAACACCAGCTCTACGCCAAGCTCAAAAAGTCCTCATTCCACGTCTCCGAGGTGGAATTCCTGGGCTTTATTCTAAGCCTGAATGGAATCCGAATGGATGTACACAAGGTAGATGTTATCCTGAACTGGCCATCCCCAAATTCATTCAAGGGAGTTCAAAGTATGCTGGGTTTTGCAAACTTCTACTGCCGGTTCATCCCAGGATTTTTGCAAATCGTGCATCCCATCACGTCATTGCTAAGGAAAAGCAACACTAATTTCCAGTGGACAACAGAAGCCGAGGAAGCTTTCCAGGAACTCAAAGCAAGATTCACATCTGCCCCAATCTTACGCCACCCTCGCCCTGATCTCCCATTCCTGGTGGAAACAGACACCTCAATCATGGCTATGGTAACCGTCCTCTCACAAAAGGACCCCGAAACGGGCCAGTTACACCCTGTTGCCTTCTGGTCACGTGAATTCACACCCCCTGAACTCAATTACGCTATCACAGACAAAGAACCCCTGGCCATAAAGTCAGCCTTTAAGGCATGGCAGCACTACCTCTTGGGTGCCAGACACACAATCACCGTAATAACTGACCACCGGAACCTCCAGTACCTAAAAACGGCAAAGGCCAATCCTCACGACAACTACGTTGGCCTCTTTTTTTGGCTGAATATGACTACGTGATTACATTTCGACCAGGGGTGAAAAATGGGAAGGCCGATGCACTTTCCCGTATGGGGGTGGAAGAGCAAGGGTATCAGACCCCTGACCCAATAGCAATCATCCCGAGTGACAAGCTCCTAGGAATCACAGCAACCATAACTCAGAAAGAATTACATGAAGAAATCCAAAACCTGATGAGTCTGGAGCAATTCCAAGCGTGGAGTGCACAAGGAGAACATTACATGATAAAAGATCAGTTGCCCTACTTCAGGAATTGCTTATTCTTTTCTTTGAAGAACTTTATTTTTGATTTGCATGTCACAGTGCTCTCGCCGTAATTCTCATCTACATAATACAAATGTACGTTACAAATTGATACCCCGAATCCCATTACAGCCTTTTACATCAGGTGCATATCTTCGCGTATACATAGTGTGAAATTACATTTAGCTAACAGTTTGGCATGATGTATCATCCGCGCTTTCGCTCTCAGAGTTTTCAATGTCTGGTGAGGTTTCATCTATGTATGCCCTGAACCGGGCCCAAATGTCTTTTGGTTTGCATGGAGCAGGCATCATACCCACATAGTTTTCTTCACATTCATTTGTGTAAGTAAGAGTTGCAAGGAACTGTTCTGCTGTTGGAGCCTGACTGCTCTTCCATTTCTGAAGGATGCATTTCTTTGCTACTGCGCAGGCGACGTTAAACAGTCTCCTCGTTTTTCCGGTATCTTACCAATGTCGCCAAACAGATATTTAGGAGGGTTGAGGTGTGCAGGGATTTGTGTTATTTCCTCCAGGATATTGGCCACTGTGTGCTAGAATCCCGCTATCCGGGGGCAGGCCCAATACATATGAAATGAAACGGCACCAGGGCAATGGCATTTCGGGCAACTGTCGGATATGGTATTGTAGAACTTTGCCATTTTGGCAGGGGTAAAGTGTAGTTTATTCATGATCTTGAATTGTATTAGTCTTAGGCCTGCATTAAGTGAAATCTTCTTAGATAGGAGACAGTATCTGGACCATTTCCCTGTCTCGATTGTGATGCCCATGTCTTTTTCCCACGATGTCTTGATGGTGTTTGTTCATTTCGTATGAGCCTCAACTATATTGTATATTTTGGATACCCCAGTTACAATGACTGGTAATATGCATGTTCGGGGGGTTCATCTGTGAATATTGGCCACCTTTCTTTGAACGCTGCTTTCATACGGTGGAATTGAAGGGTGACTAGTTGGTTTCTCCCAACTGAGTCTGCAAAACCTTCAGGGGTTACAAATTTACCATTGGGAAACATAGTTTTCATTGTGAGATCGTATTCTGGTAAACAGTTTTTCTGGATGGCAATGTAGTATGTCAGCTTTATGCCTGGGAAGTTCCAGAGCGGGGCTTGGGAATCATAAGGGGAGTCTATGTGGAGACGTTTGCTTATTGCGGCCCATGCCGCAACTGTGCAGGAGGCAGGGTCAAACTTGCAATCGTCTTTGTGTGATTTTGTAAATATGATGGATCGCAAGTCGGTTGGGCGGACCGAATGACGCTCGATGGGTATATGTGGTGTTCTATCCAAGGGGTCCTGCCAGAACTTCGCATAGTGTGCCTGTGCCACATAATAGTACAATTCAAAATCAGGGGCAGCAAAGCATCCCATCTCGTAGGGTTCCCATTTCATTCGGTTCGCGCCACCGTTCCACACGAAGGTGGTGGCCATGGAACGAAGATTGTCAAAGAAGGGCTTGCCCGGCCATATAGGTACATTACAGAAGATATATAGGAGCTTAGGGAGTACTGTTATCCTAAGGACTGCTATCCGGCCGGTGAGGGATATGGGGAGTTTGGACCAAATTTGAAGTTTAGAGTATATGGTTTGTAGCGTGGATTCATAGTTGTCTCTATAAAGAAAGGTCTTGTCGTGAGAGACCAGGATTCCCAGGTATCAGATGTGGTTGGGAGCCCATGCCAGGCCATGAGTGTTTGTGGGGCAAGTGGTAGCTCGTGTCAACAGAAAGATCTCGGATTTAGCAGTATTGATTTTGTAGCCTGAATGTGTGGTAAATTCAGTGATCACCGCCAAAATGGGGGATAGGTTCTTTTCTGGTTCCCGAACATATAGTAGTGCATCGTCTGAATATAATGAGATGGCTTGGTATACACCGGCCATTTTTATACCCCTCAGATCTTGTTCAGCCCTAACTGCAGCTGCCACCGGTTCAATTGTAAGAGCGAAAAGGATGGGGGAGAAGGGGCACCCCTGTCTGGTTCCTCTGCATAGAGTAAATTGGTTGGATAGGGTACGATTGGTTAGAACTCTGGCCCTTGAGAGGAGTAGAGAAGTTTGACACAGCCGATCAGATAGGGGCCGAATCCGAATTTGTGAAGAACCTCGAACATATATAGCCATGATACCGAATCGAACGCTTTTTCGGCGTCCAGTGATATGGCTGCTGCTTGTGCCTCTGGCTTGATCTGTGCTAGGATGCTGAATAGTCTGCGCAGGTTCAGGGCCGTGGATCTCGTTGGGATAAATCCGCATTGGATGTATTAAGGTGGTCATTCTGGGCAACAGTCTACTGGCCAGTACCTTCGCGTAAATCTTGGCATCTGTGTTGATCAGGGACAAGGGACGGTAGGAGGAGCGTTCATATGGCGGGCGTCTGGGTTTCAATAGCACCGTGATGACTGCATCTGACATTGACTCTGGGAGCGAACCAGCGCTCATAGCCTCTTCCCATACGAGAGTCAATATTGGGGCGAGTATCGGGGAGTATGTCTTGTATAGGTCGGCGTTCAGACCGTCCGGCCCTGAAGGTTTACCCACTGCCAGTGATTTAATCGCCTCATCGATTTCCTCGATCATCATGGGTTGTTCAAGGGACCAGTTGTCTTCTAATGTTAGCCTAGGGAGGGTAATCTTACTCAGGTATGTTTATATCGTCTCGTGTGCATCTATCGTGATTGGCATACAGGCTAATGTAATAGTCTGTGAACTCAGAATTTATTTCATCCTCCCCGTGAACAGCCATTCCCTCATCTGTTAGAATGCTTGTAATAGGGGTGTGGTTATGATCATTGCGAAGTATACGGGCCAGGTGGTGGCCTGCTCTATTGCCCTCCCCGTATCTGCGTGCCCTGCCGGGATGGCCATTTATTGTTGTTCTTTGGTGGGCAGTTCATTGAAGGTTTGGAGATGTAGGCTAATTTCCGCCAAAGTGCGTTTGTCATGGGTCATACTATAGGCAGATTCAAGCGTTTGCAGAATTGATTCTGTATTGCCCAATTCGGTTCTGATGGTTCTGAGAAGGCCAGACGTCTTGGACATCAGATTGCCCCGTACCCATACCATAAATGTTTCCCATATGGATGCCCAGCTGTCCACCGAGCCTTTGCTCAACTGGAAGAATTCTTCCATCTCGGTGTGTAGAGTTTCTACTACATTCGGGTCCTTCAATATGTTGGGGGGCATCCTCCATCGCTGTGCAGAGCTATTGATGTCGGGGAACAATATGTCAAGAGTGACAGGGGAATGGTCCGAGAGTGTGTGTGGAAGGATATCGCAGCATTCGATAGAGTTGATAAGAGGGGAGGAGATGAGCCAGTGATCTATTCTGGATTCGGTATCATGGACTGAAGAATATAATGTATATTTTCTATCTGTAGGATGGATCCCTCTCCATGCATCAGTAAGGGTTAGTTCCTCCTGGGCTTGGCGTATAATGTTGGCCGCTTTAGTCATGGCTCTAGGTTTACTTGAGTACCTGTCCAGTGTGGTATCGAGGATAGTGTTGAGGTCTCCTCCCCACAGAACCCAGGCTTCCGTTGTCGGGCCTATCTCTGCAAGGAGGCGTGTGTAGAACTCTGGATCATCTAAGTTTGGACCATATGTATTAACCAATATATGTTTTCTGCCTGCCACGGTGCCCCAGATCACAACATATCTGCCCTGTGGGTCGATTTTGCTTTTCTCGGTTGAGAACCCCAATGAGGGGTGTATTAACGTGATGACACCTCTGTTTTGGGAGGAGTATTCGTATAATACCTATTGTTTCCCCATTGCCGCAGGATACTCTCGTTGGTGGATTTTAATGCATGAGTCTCTTGGGGCATAGCGATATGCAGGTGATGCATGTTAATGTATGCCCCTACTTTGCTGGCTTTTGCCCTATTGTTTAGCCCCCGGATATTCCAGGTGAGCAGTTTTAGTTTAAGCCCCCTGGGTGTACTAGTTTTCTGCGCCATTTACGTTTTTCATAAAAAAGCTTGGGAGGGAGGGTTTTCACATAGAGGAGGACAGCGAGTGGAGCAGTGAGTGCAATTTTATCGGTGACTAAGCCAACTAAACATTGTGCCTGGTGCCCAATAGGGGCTTCCTGAGTTGTTAACATTGTTTTCGAACAATAGAACAGTCCCCTGTTGCCCGTACCCACCCTCACCCACACCATCGTACCCAACTTGATGATGAACCCTTTTAGCTGACTTGTGGATGTTCCCAAAGAAGGGGACGAGTGTAGCAACTCTGGTTCACGTTCGAGCGCATCTCATCCGGCAGTATTCAAGGATGGGGGGCAGAGGTGTTCCCCTGCTTCACCCTGCTTCCAGCATTTTCAGTGGCCAAAAGAGGCCAGCCATGACTGCGGCTGGGCCCAGTGAATAGTAAGACAGGCTATACAGGTTGTTGCAAATCGTTCTGGTCGTGCTCCCGTCTTCCGGGCGGAAGGGGTATCGAGGCTTCCATGTAGGCCAACGCCGTTGCAGGAGATTCAAAGAAGTGCGCTCTTCCACCATTCTGTATACGAGGTTTCGCCGGAAAGAGAAGGGCGTAGGGGACCTGTCTCAATCGTAGCTGGCGCTTGATGGTTTCGTAGGATCGTCTTTGAGTTTGGACACCCGCGGAGAAGTCCGAATATATATGAATGTTGTCATTACCGAACCTCAGGGGTCCTTTCTCTCTTGCCAGTTTAAGGACGGCGTCCCTATCTCTGTAATTCAGCAGTTTGGCTATCACCCCGGTCTGGGTGGCAGAGCGAGGGAGCGGTGTGCCCGCTCAACAAGGAACTGAGGTGAGAGTGCCTCCTCCCCAAGGAGAGATTTCAAAAGGTCTTCGATTCGGGACTCAATTGGACCTTTACAGAAGGTCTCCGAAAGGCCGACTATACGGATGTTGTTCCGTCTGGACCGAGATTCCAAATCGTCGCACTTGTCACAGAGTTTATTAATTTCCCCTCTGAGGAGTGCTATGTCCTGGGTATTTTGTCGAGTGGAGTCCTCATTCGTGCCAATTCTGCTTTCAGCTTCTGTGATTCTGGCACTTTCCTTGTCTAAACGAGTTTTGAGGGAGCCTATCGTGGAAACAATGTTGTCGAGCTTGACATTGATAGCCAGGAACCCATTTTGAACCATGGCCAGCAGGTGATCAAATTTCATGTCCTCTGTATTCAAGGATGAGGCAGGGAGTTGAAGATCCGGGCTTTCAGGGGGTGATTGTGAGCTCGTAAAGGAGTCCACGGGTCCTGTCTTCCTGTTTTTGCCCGCGTTTTTTCCAGGCATTGTGAAGGTGAAAAAACAGCCTGAGCCAGGTGATATGAGAAGGCCTGTGATGAGTTGTAGTGGAGGACGGCTCGGGAGGGTGTGAGGCCCGCAGGGATCCCGGTGTGTCTGCGACGTCGATTGCACCAAAATAGCATGTTCTGTGGCCTATGCGGGCCAATGTCCTTCAGGGCTGAAATGCACAGATTTTCACAGTATAATTGGATGATGGTAGGCTCCGAACCAGTTGGAGGGAAGCACAGGGCGACCCGGTGGACGCCAGCCGTGCCCGTCAGGAGCTGCACCTGGATACGTCTGATTTGGACCAGATAGCACTGAATGTATTGTGTCCTCCCACGTTTGTATGGGTACCAGCAATGCGCTTTCCGGGATAGGAGCTTGTTTCATGTGCGAACGGCTTTAGGAGAATTTACTGGTGTCTAGGTGAGGGCCATGCTGGAGTCCCAGGCTCCGGATCCCAGAAGGTGGTTAAAGTATGCGTGGTCGGGGCCCCCAATGGGGATGGTCGTCAGGGTCCTGTAGTGGCTCACGATGTGGTTAGGGGCATTCCTCCACTGGCCCTGTACACCACTGTTGTCAAGGGGGGGGAGAGGCTCGACCCCCCAGCACTCCAAGTTGAATACGAATGTGGCGCGCCACGGGAAAGCGGCAAGAACTATGTGTCGGCCCCCGTGTTGCGCCTCACGCCCAACCGTAGCGTTAGCCCAGACCTCCGTACCTCTCACTCCGATGACGAGGAGTGGGGTCGGGGACGTCCGACCCAGGCCGGCGGGCCGTCACCAGGGATATGCCTCGGGCTGCTGTGGAGCTCAGCCGGTAAACTGTGTCCAGCCGCACGGGTGATCGCGCCAGCCTCAGGCGCGATTAAAAGGGAGACCCAGACACTGGCAGCAAAGCTCCCGGGGAGACAGGCACGCCACAGCCCCAGGGCCGCAACAGCGAGGGGCTTGAGGAAGGATTTTGTCGCGGGCACCTTTATCAATGAGGAGAACGTAGCAGGGCGCTCGATGCCGGGCAGAGCGCAGTATGTCCGGAGAATGTGTGCCGTGACGCTTCGCGGCCGCAGTCCGCCAGCGCCGCTCCGCCCACTATGAGGCCCGGTGTGGGAGGAAGCAGCGGCTCCCTCGTAGATTCCTGTGGAGCCGCGGAGCGGATTGGGTCCAGAGCCTCAAGGTCCACCAGGGTTCCCAAGCTTAGGAAGTCTGATTTCTATCGGGATTTCGCCTGAGAGTCCAGGATTCTCTAGGGAACCAGCGCGAGTAGTTTACGAGACTCGATGCAGTCTAGAAGCAGGATATAAATCGAACAGGATTCATGCCGGAGAGGAGCTCTTCACTCAAGCGGCCATCTTGTTGCGTAACAGCGCCCCCTCGCCAGGAATCGTTTATTCTTACCAAACCAAGAACTACTAGAACAAGTCATGTCCGGTTAACATGATTCCTTGATCGAGGGCCACCCCGGAATCGCTAAAACCCTAGCCAAGGTAAAACGAAATTATTGGTGGCCCACGTGGCGTAAAGACATTATCCAATTCATCCGATCTTGTGGAGTGTGTGCTCAAAACAAGTAATCCAAGCAGAAACCGGCTGGGCTATTACAACCATTGGAAATCCCACCAGCACCCTGGCACACGTTGTCCCTCGATTTTATTACTGACTTACAACCCAGTCAAGGGTTTAACACTATTCTTGTGGTCGTGGACCTATTTTCAAAAATGGCACATTTCATTCCTCTTAAGGGGCTCCCAAATGCTTCCACTCTGGCAAAGGTATTTCTTGAAGGCATCGTACGGCTCCATGGGTTTCCTTCAGTTTTAGTCTCAGACCGAGGTACTCAATTCATATCTAACTTCTGGAGAAAATGCTGCTCTATGGCCCAGATCAACATCCGGCTATCCACCAGTCACCATCCCCAAACGGATGGTCAAACTGAGAGGACAAATCAGACGCTCAAGCAGTATCTGCGTTGCATGTTACACCAAGCTGAAGGAAGCTGGTTCGACCTATTATGGATAGCTGAATATGCTTATAATAATTCCCTACACACCAGCACTGGGCAGACACCCTTTTATACCATGTATGGCAGGCACCCACGTACTTCTGAGTTGGACGTTCCTACAACTCTGGAAATGCCAGCAGTCAAAACCTTGCACCCAACCATTTCTCAAACCTTTAAAAGGGCAGCTGAACACCTACTTCAAGCTAAGAATCGCCAAAAGAAGTTTGCTGATCAACACCGAGCAAAAGCCCCCAATTACCAAGTGGAAGACAAAGTTTGGCTGGCGTCTAAACAAGTGTCCATTAAAGGAACCAGAACTTTCCGTCCAAGATACCTGGGTCCATTCACCGTCACCTCTGTGATAAATCCTGTGGCGGTCGGACTAGCTTTGCCGTCAAACATGCAGATTCATCCTGTGTTCCACGTGTCTCTCCTTAAACCTGTTCAACCTGGGACCCGGGTAGCAATGCCACCGCAGCCAGTAGTAGTCACCGGGGAGCCAGAATTCGAAGTCAAGGACATCCTGGATTCAAAGTACGTCAGATCCAAATTATACTACTTAGTAGACTGGAAGGGGTATGGTCCACAAGACAGGACATGGAAGCCTTGCGAGTACATCCATGCACCTCGCTTGCTTATACAATTTCATCAAAACCATCCAAACAAACCAGGACCAGACAGAAGAGCCACCTTGAGAGGGGCCTTGGGGGGGATTGCTGTCATGATTCCAGCCCCTCATGTCCCTAGCCCTCCAAGATGTCAGGCTGGAGCCAGGCCACGATCACCTACATGGCCCTCAAGGGCCTCGCCATCCCTCCAAAGACCCACTTGGAGTCAGACTTGGCGCTTGTGGCACCAGACTCACTCACTCCCATAGGATAACATTGAGGATTGGACTTGTAGTGCATTGATGGAGACAAGTTGGATGCCCCCACATATTTCGGTTCCCTGAACTGAGGTGCAGTCTAGTCTTTTGGGTGTGGTTCAGCCCAGAGACACCTGGGATACCCAGAGACTATTTAAGCCACGCCCAGGCTGAGAAACATGCTTTGTGTTTTCTGCACCTGCAGCGTGACACTCACCGTGTTCGGATCGGTCTCCAGTAGGCCTGCATCTTTCTTCTGAGCTCAGCTCCTGCAAGAACAAGAACACTGTTAGGACAGCCTTACCTTGCGGTGCTTCTGCCCATCATTCATCGCTCCTTCTGTTCTGCAAGCATCTTCACTGTGTCATTCCCATCCCGGCATGCCGCTTCCTAAGGAAAATGGAAAAGAACAGAAAAAAGGCATTAGTAAGTATTCAGCAAATCTTCGCTTATTTTTAAAGACTGTACGAGCTTCAAACGCTTACCTGAATCCCAGCCGCTCTGGGGGAACTCTGTGTCCGGAACTTCTCATCCATCTGCAAGAGGGAAAAGACACTCCAGATTACCGTGGAAACATCTAGAGCAGAGGTCGCCAAACAGTCGATCGCGCGCGCCTAGTAGCTCGCCTGAGCCTTTTCAGTCGCCCGCGCTGAAGATACCGAAAAATAAACATTTATCCTAAATTATATTATTTAATGGTGATTTTTGCAGCCATGTTCCGTGAACCCTAGTCGGCCCAATTGCAGGCAGAGAGCTTGGCTACTGTGCCACTTGGAACTGCTTGTAAATCCACTGACAAATGTCAGTATCACGTTATGCTTCTGCAGGCCGCCTGTAGTACCACAGTTGGCCTTGTGCGCCCCCACAACAGTCTTTCTTAAGCAAGCTGCTCTTGTTTGCCAGAGATGTTGGAGGGGCTGGGGCAGGATCAGGATCATTGTGACCACGCACTGAAAATATCACAGTAGCACTGCTGCTCGCCTGGAAATGTTCAAAATAATATTTAAAAAATGGTGCAATTTCTTTCCAAATTCCACACCATACATTTCCACTTTAAATCACTTCCATGACACAAGTACACCCACTTTTAGTACATTAAGCTATCCATAGACACGCTGTACAGGAGAAGCCTACCAGGGTAGTTCAGCAGGTTGACAGACCGATGCTGAGATGTTATATATTCAAAACTACAGGTTGTTAATCGTATGATTTTTTTGCAATGCATTATAAAAAAGGTGCTATACAATGTGTTTGGCCAGGGTATGGGTTGGGCTGGTTGCTTGCTTATATTCAGGGCTGAGGTGGGGATATTTCTGCCCCTGTGAAAATCAAAAGTTGGCACCCATGAACCCACAGTTTAATTTCCTAAAAACTGCTGTCAGCATAACAGAAGCATTTGTGATTAACCAGTTTGACAAGCATATAACATCTCTATAAATATAACTTGTGCTAAAACACAGAGGGGCACACAAATAATGATAATGATGTGTTATTTATATAGCGTCTTAATCCAAAGCGCTTTACAGGGCACATATTTACATGCAATATCACCCAACTGAAATTGGTACTCATGTATCGACCTCAGAAGGATGAAAGGCTGAGTTGGCCTTGCCGGGATTTTAACCTGCGACCTGCCGATCACGCTCAGATCGCAGCAGCGAGCGCTCAACCCGCTGAGCTATCTTACTGGCAAATAACAGAGTATGTGTGGTGTCTGACAAAAAAAACATTTCAAAGAAAACTTGTGAGTGCAAGCAACATTTTTCAATTTGGGAATTACTTTTTTTTTATTTGGAAAATAATAGTGTGCCTAGCATGTAGAAAGCCTGCATAAAACGCAAAGGAAGGGGCACAAAAATTACAGGATATTTGTGTGGTAGTCCAACAAATATCTGTCTTTTTGAGACAGCTACTAATAAATAATAATGCAACAAAGAGGTTTTTGAAGTTCTTAATATATTCGTGAAGACATATGTTATTCCATCTGTTTATAGAGGAGAAGTAATCGAGCCAAAAAAATATTGGCAAAAATTCCAAGGCTTATAAATATCCCCACCCCGATGTCGCCCGCTAGTAGCTCTCCACTGTTGGCCTCCACTACAAGTAGCTCTAGCTAACGTAAAGGTTGGAGACCCCTGATCTAGAGGCGCCGCATACCGCTTACTCACCGCATTTCTTCTTCATAACCGGCATCCACACTGAAAACGTTGCGGCACCTAAAAGACACAGAAAAATAACTCAGTTCAATACAAATACGAAAGGGTTGCATCGCGCATCACGCTCTCACTCACCTTCAGCGCTACTCATCTCAGCAGCACGTCGCCATCCCCGGGCGCCAGGCATCATCTAAGGAAGGAAAGGAACGAAGTTAGAGAACTGTTCGAAAGACTCATTATACTTACCTGTCCGACTCTTGCCAGTGAAGTAACTAGGCAGCAACAAGCCCGCATCAATCAACGCGCCCCTGCGCTGAAAGCAGGACGGAGAGCACACTTTCCAAGAAAACAAGGTGAGCTGTGGATCAAAGGGAAGGGTTGGACCCCTGGGAAGAAGAGGTTCAAGCACACAGAGACAATAGGGAGTTAAACTCTACCAATCCTGTGTTTCAGGCCCAGTCTCCTGTCGAGTAGACTCCAGGGAAGGGTTTGAGGTCGTAAGAGGTTAGAACAGGCTGAGTGACGTCCCCAGGTAAGCCAGGATACCAGGTGAGCGTTACAGGCATCTAACAACACGGCCAAACTCTTCCAAAACTGCAAGGAGCTGGCCAATCCTGCTGCAGTCTCCACCTCTCCTGTTCCCTCCCAGACCCTTTGCATGGTACTGGATTCTCACGCCAACACTAAAACTCAGGATATCCTGTACTCTCTGTCCTCTTCCTATACCCCTGATGGCCACCTTTCCCTATCCTCTTCATTTCTCCTCTTTCACTTTGTTCACGCCTGATGATGTTTTTAGACAAGTTCCTCCTCCCTTAAGCACTCCCTTGTGCACCAACTCCTGAAGAAGCCTTCTGACGATCCTTCTCTCCGGCAAACTACCGCCCAATCTCTATCACTCCTTTCCTGGGCAAACTCCTGGAAAGGCTTGCCATCTGCCAGCTTACTCTCCATACCGAAGCTGTTTGTTGTCTATATGACCATCAGTCTGGCTTTAGAGCGGCCAGAAGCACGGAAACTGCTCTCCTGAACACCTGAGATGACCTGCTCTCAAACCTCGACTCTAGCCTTCCTTCTGTCCTCATCCTCCTTGATCTTTTCTCTGATTTCGACACGGTCAACCATGCCATCCTGATCAATCGTCTCTGTGACAACCTGGGCATCACTGATCAGGCCCTAGCCTGGTTGACCTCCTTCCTCTCTGATGGACCCTCACAGGTCCAACTGGGGTACTTTCTCTCCACCACTTTTCTCTCCACATGTGGTGTTCCCCAGGGCTCTAACCTCTCACCCTGGCACCTCTATCCCACCTCATCTCTACCTTCTACCCTAACTTTCAGTGCTATGCGGTTGACACTCGGCTCTCCTTTAAGCTCCCCTCAGCCTCTTCTCCTCTCTCGCTCATTCCTGACTATCTATCCGTGATTCAGGAATGGTGTCCCTCCAACGATCTCTGCCTTAATGCCAGTAAGACTGAGATCCTTCTCATTGGGACTCCTGCTCCCGCTTACCTCTTTCACTTTGGCTGCCCTACTTGGGCTCTCTACCTGCGCCTTTCTCCGAGGAAAAAAACCTTGATATCATCTTCGACTCCACCGTCTCCTTCTTACTGCACATCATGGATGTCTCTAAAAGTCCCACTAACAGCTGCACCTCCTCAGAGGTATTCTTCTCTTTCTCACTTTCCCCTAAAAGCTTACTGTCTCCCGAGCCCTGGTTCTCTCTAGGCTGGACTACTGCAACAGCCTCTTTCTAAATCTGCCGGCCTCTACTCTTTGCCCTTTGCAGAAGAGGACTGCAAAGATTTGTCCTTGGCGTCAAGCCCAAGGATCGTATCTCTCCAGCCCTGAAATCTCTTCACTGGCTCCCCATTGCTGCAAGGATCAACTTCAAGACCCTCTGCATCATCCACAAGGCTTTCTGGGGCTGGAGATCACACTGCATGCAACTCTCTCTTCCAAAGCACTTTCCTCCTAGAGCCCTCCGCTCATCCACCTCCAACTCTCTGAGGGTCAGACGCTTCTCCAGAGAGTGGGAAGTAGATCTCTCTCCTCAGCTGGTGCCTCCCTCTAGAACAGCCTCCCTGCTTCTCTCAAATGTGAGCAGGACCATCTGAGGTTCCGGAAGTGACTCAAGACCCTCCTTTTCGCTTCTGCTTTCCCTCTCGCTCTCTCTCTCCTGCTGATGTACTTGTCTGCTGTGCTAACTGGTCACCTGGCCACCCGCTGAACCTTAATGGGCACCCGGCTCCTTGATGACCAGCAGCCCCATGTTCTGCCTCCGGGCCTACAGTGCAGTTCGGGACTGTATTAGAAACTCTACAGTCCCTTCCCTCCTTGAACTTACTTCAAGCCGGCCACCTTCGCTGCACATACTTGAGCTCTGCTCACTGCACATCCCCGATTCCCTGGCCCTTCTCCCCTGCCTTCTCCCTGCACTTGCACAATCTCAATGACACAAGGCCTAGTAAGATTGTTGTTTCTATCCTTCCTTTGTCTCCCCTTCCATGTCTTGTCACGCCTAGAAACACTTGTGTACAGGCGCGTTATAAATGACATATATCCTATCATATAATATGTTGTGACAACACAATCTGAGTTGGAACTCATTCAAATAGACACTGGGGCATCAGCGAATGCTATGGTCACTGTGGAATCTATGGAAACTGGTTCAATTCAAGCTGGACATATATATGACCAGAGGCACTCATGAACTTCCCCTTCACAGAGTTTTTTTTTACACCAGGTTGTCCCATCACAGGGAGTCCACCCCAGCAATGTTCTATGTGACTCAGACACAAGGAAACTGCTATTTTGCAGCACAGCGGAAGCGCTCGGTTTTGTATACTTCCCATTCATTGTGTACAAGGACGAAGAGGAGTTTCTTCTGCATGAGTATCAGGCCCTATTTCAAGGCATAGGCTGCCTCAAAAGCCACGAATGTAGACTTCACATATACTCGACAATACAAACAGTGGCCCTGAGGCACTGGAGGATGTTGGAGTACCAAGGCATCATTGGGAAAGTGACAGGACCCATGCTATGGTAATCCTCAATAGCCAAGTCTAAGCAACCTGAGCACAGGGCCATTAGGAGGGTCCGGCCCTCAACTCCCTGACATCAGTGCGGACTTGCAGCACTCCACATTTTTCTCCATTGTCAAATTTAACACTGAATATCTTCAGGACCAGTTACACCAAGACTCGGGGGCGATTACAATATTTTCGTCTCCTGAGGGAACACATGCCTCAGTTTAGGAGTCTTGTTAGCAGTCAAGGTCTTCCAACAAACTATATGTGATGTGCTGGCAGGACCTAAGGGTGTCCGTTACGTAAGGGACAATGTGCTGATACAAGTTTCCACTGGGGAAAAACATGTTAGCTGGCTCTACGCAGTCTTTCGTCACCTCTGAGAGAAGAGCCTCATGTTGAACAGGCAACATTTTTAATTTCTACAAAAGCAGAATTTTCAGCTATTTGTTTAAGGAACCAGGCTGCTCTGTGGACATCAATAAGGCACTCCCACCCATGGTGAGGCTCTCCCTTGGAATGGTGAACTTCTGTGGGTGATTCATATAAGTCCTTGCCACTCTCACTGAAATTCTGAGGGCACTCACTAAGACGGATCATGCCTAGGTCTGGGGTCCCATAGAACAAACAGCATTTGTCAACACCAGGAAGCGCTCATCGCTGACACCACAGTGACATTTTGTGATCCCTCCAATGTGTCGGAAATACTAGTGGATGCTAGTCCTGGTATTACGGTCGACTGTAATACCAGCGATTTTTGCCAGTAAAATGGCAGAATGACCACCATTTTTAAGCTGGAGGTCATTCCGCTCACCTTAACGGCGAACGTGTAGTTGGCCGGTGCAGAAACATGCTGCTATGCTGTAATACCGGCGCTCACTAACTTTATGTAACATAACATAACATAGGCTATTCTATTTTAGGAAATAACGACAGAGAAGGATGGGCTTCTGACGGGCTGAGTGAGGCACTGGTTCTGATGGTGTGTGGCCCCCAACAGTAAGTAAAGGTGCAATGTTAAACCTAGATCCAATGTTGTACATAGGGCCCTGCTTTGGGATCATTCAGGTACTTCGATGGACACTTGCATTTGATATCTTCTGAAATGTCTTCCCCATGGCCAGTCAACACTAAGATCAGGATGATATCAAAGATTTGAGGTGATGGTTCCCCAAGTAGTGTCCTCTGGTAGCAGTGGTGTAGACCCTTCCCAAGTATATTTAATGAAGCTTGAAAGGTGTGAAGTCATTGGAGAAAAGGTGTTGTTGAAGAAGAAAGAATCGCTAAAGCTGAGGTGCATGCATTGAAAACTGCAAATCCAATGAAGGTACAAATCCAGCAGCGAAAGATGCAGTTGGTGTCCCGTAACAGCAGTTCATATGGGCCAAGCACTCCTCGGGGTGCCTATGCTCACTTTGGGTTCTTTCTCATTTGCTTTAGGTCTGGGCTTTTGGGATGCTATCAGTTTGTGTAGCATTCAATGTTTAGCACTTTTAGCTATTTGTGTTAGTTCAGCAGGGAGGGCACCATGCTGCCTGAGAGTAAAGTTCTCGAGGACTTGCGATGATTTAGCTGGTCCCAAAGAAAGAAGTGAACACCACTCGTGGTGGTAGAGGAAAATCCAGAACAGGTGGTACTGGGGCCAAGCCAATAGAACGGTCTTGTACTGTTGCAGGTTCAGGAAGGGCTGCCTCGTTTCCAGTCTTTAGGTCGGCATCTTCTCCCCTGCTTTGGGATTCTTCTTAAGGATGCATGAGCTAACGCAGCAGGCCCACCATTTTATTAGAAGCTTTGGCTCGGAGGAGGTAACCCATGTACAGCATTGCATGCTTTCAAATATTGTGGCAGTGAATGGGCGGGGGCCTTCATATTCAACTTTTGTAGGCCTTTTAATGGCTTTCCCTCACGTTTGTATTCCAGTACTAATTGTCCACTCCATTAACATCCTGCTCAGCACTGGTCTTGGAGACTGTAGCTCTTGGCCAGATCCATTCACCATTTACTCCATAGTCTAAATAATTTCTGGTTATTGGATTTCACATGGGGACTCCTGGTAGAGGCCCTTTCTGTGTACTGCCTGTTTTACCATTCTAGAATCACAAAAAGGCTGCCCAGCCAGCCAAGCAAACAATATGTATGGTGTACCCTGACCATTAGGACTCATCAGGGAAAGTGTCAGATGAACCATTTAGGAAACAGTGAAAGGTACCGGGGCTTCGCAATGGAGTAGTAGAATGGGACTTTTTGTCACACACACTGTATTGCTTCACGTGGTGCATGACGAGACGGATGAGATCGGAGCGCAGATTATCCAGCATGGTGCATCAACTGCGCTGGGACGCCAAATCCTCAAGGAGCCAGACATTCTGTTACAACAGATCCTTGAGCCTAACTGCACACAAGAGTTGGCAGCTTTGTGGGCGGCGGATATGGAAGACGCGTCCAAGAACGTGCGCTTGGAACACGCTCATGTTCTCACAGCAAAAATCTCAATGAAACCAAAAGGACGGTGCAACCAGAAGGCGAGGCACCTGACACCGGAAACATTGGAAGGCCAGCAGAAATCCTGTAACCTGTGTGGGGGAGGGCTGCTGCAAGTCCAGCCACCGGCCTCACTTGTGTTTGGGGCGGGAAATTGAACCACTTCGCCAGGCTGCGCCCTGCCCCATGGCCAATTGTGAAATCCAGCCACCCACTGCCGACGCACCCATGACAGCGTTGAGTAGCAACCTCAGACAATGACCAAAGGTTGGTGTTGTCAAGACTGGAAGGGGCAGCAGACATTGAGGAGGTATTCTTCATCTCAGCCATTTGCCTGTGGAACCAGGGCAAGCGTCGAAGCCTTGGTGCTCTGTGTCCATTTTGTTCAAGGCTTTGCTCATTCCCATTGACACAGGGGCCTCAGTAAATGTCATGCCCTCTTCCCAGTTCTGCAGGCTGCATCTTGCCCCCAAATTGGCTCCACCAGGGATACAAATGATCATATACAGCAACTCCTCACCTCTACTTCTCGACAGTGTACTGCGCACCAATGTCGTCCATGAGCAGGCGTCGATTCATGCCACGTTCTATGTGATCCCGGTAGCCATGGATACACTCCTCAGTTGCTCCATGGGGGAAGAGTTGGCTCTGGTGGAGTTTGCATTTCAGGTCTACCAGATGGACATTGACAGTATGCTGAGCGAATATCAAAACATATTTGAAGGGGTGGGCTGCCTTTGGGGCCAGGGAGTGCACCTGCACATTTACAAGTTAGTGCAGCCAGTAGGTCTGCAACACCGCAGGATCCTGTTCCATTTGCGAGGAGGAACTGGATAAGCTAGAGAGAGTGGACATCATAGAATGGGAGGATGGTCCCACACCATGGGTTTCTCCCATAGTGGTGGCGTACAAACTCAAGTGTCCAAATGAGGTCTGGATCTGTATGGACATGGGGCTCCCCAATAAGGCCATCCACAGGGAGCGGCACCCCACTCCCACACTCAATGACATCCTAGCGGTTTTGAAGGAAGTCAAGGTCTTTGCGAGGATTAATCTAAAGGCGGGCTGTCACCAGGTGCCCCTACATGTGGACTTGCGCCCTATCACAACATGTTCCTCCCATGTTGGATTTTTTCGCTACAAGTGACTCACCTTCAGGGCATCCTCCACGGCTGAGGGGGTTCAGCACACAATCAGGGGTGTGCGGGGGGACTCACAGGAGTTTGAATGTAAACAATGGCAAGCTGATGTTTTCGGCTTTCCACAAGGATCACATGGTGAGGCTTGCTGCAGTGCTGGCAAGGATTGCTCAACATGGATTAAATCACAACCAGCGGAAGTGTGGATTCCTGCAGTCCCGGGTGAATTTCTTTTGATTTGTTTTTCATCAACAGGGGCTGTCTCCTGATCCCAAGAAGGTCTGTGATATCAAAGAAGCAGATCTGCCTTGCTCCCTGATAGAGGTGAGGAGTTTCTTGGGAATGGTCAACATTTGTGGCAGATTTTTTCCCAATTTGGCCACACTGACGGAACCCCTACGAATCCTTACCAAGAAGGATCAAAACTGGCGCTGGAATCGAGTGGAGCAGGACGCATTTGTTGCCATCAAGGCGGCACTGATGGCCAATGCGTCAATGGCCTATTTTGACCCATCCCACGGCACCAAACTTGTGATCGATGCCAGCCCAGTGGGGCTGGGGGCAGTGATCCTTCAAGCGGACTTCCAGGGGGACAGGTGCCCGATCGTGTATGCCAGCAAAGCCTTGAGGAGCACTGAGTGCAGATACTCTCATGTAGAGAGGGAAGCTCTGGCAGTTTTTTGGGGCTGCAGACACTTCCATAGCTACATTTATGGGCACACAATGACAGGATCACGAGCTGCTGATCCCCATAATGACAGGGTTGGCACCTTGCACCCCCCAATTCGGCTCGAGCACTGGTAGCTTCACCCACAGGAGTACAGCATCACGTTACTATTCAGGGCAGGGGCTGATAATCCGGACGATTATCTGTCACGACACCCCATGGGGAAAGATGCAGACGGCGGAGAGGCCGACAAGGATGCTGAAGGATTCATTGCCATGGTCACCAGAGCTGCCGTACTGAAGTCGATGTTCTGGCTGACAGTGCTGAGGCCACTAGGAGGGGCTCTGGACTCCTGCATCATGTGCCCCAACTGCAGTCAGGCCAGTGGAAAACATTTCTGTCTGCCATGCAACACCAGACACTGGAGGCTCAGTCCTTTCTACAAGGTTTGTGGAAGGTCATGGGTAAACTGTCGGTTGGTCATGAAGGGGTGCTTCTTCACAGATCCCAGCTGGTCATTACCCCGAGCTGCAGGAGCACGTCTTGAGCCTGACCCATGTGGGCCATCAAGGAGCCAACAAGATAAAGGCACGCCTTCACGAGAAGGTGTAGTTCCCGGATTTTGAAACAAAGGTGGACGATCCCCACAGCCATTGTGTCTGGTGTCATGCGGCCTGGCCCCTGGCCAGGGAACCTCACATTACTTCTACGACAGACAACAATGTTGTGGCCCACACTCATCCTGGACTTTGGCACAGTGCAACAATCAAGGCACATCTTGGTTGTCTTTGACGACTGCTTGTGCTACCCGGTGGTGTGGTTCGTCATGGCCCATAGGATCCCAGAGTGGGTCAGGTCTGACAGCAGCCCGCCATTCCAAGGCGAGGAGTTTGCATGTTTCTTATATTTCTATGGAGTTGACCATCGACGCATCACACCCTACTGGCTGGCTGGCAGACATGGAACGTTTCATGCGTACGCTAAACAATACATTCCACATTGCAATGGATAAGGAAGAGCACCTCGACCTGGAACAGCACCTCGGCCAGGCTCTGACATCACTCCTGGTGGCCTACCGGACGACGACGCATGTCACGACAGGCATTGCTCCTGCGGAAGCCTTCGCGGGGTGAAAGGTGCAGTCCTCACTCCTGGAGAATGACGCGAGGAGCCTCATCATGTCTGATCCCTTTAAGATAAGAGAAACTCATGAGAGTGCTAATGCCAAAGAAACAAGTCGGCGATGTCCGACAGATAACCACGAGTTGGGAGATATGGTGTTTGCTGTTCTGCGTGTGCGCAATAGCAGGCACTATTATAGTGCGGGACTCTGTTTGTTTAAAAATATGCTCGGGCAAAGCCAACACTTGGCGCGTTTGTGTAGATATAGGATAGGCATTTGCTAGGCACTGATTTAATGGTAGTACCTGGCCATAAAATGGCTACTTCTGAGAAAGTGGGTGATTACCTGTGCTTATGCCCATCCAATAACTCAAGCCAAAACTGTGGGCTTTGTCAGTGCTTGTTTTTAAAAGGACTTCACTTCATGGAAAAGATATAAATCAAGTGGCTGAAGGCACACTTGCTTATGGCATTTTTTTTATTGCACCAGTAGACATTTACAGCTGAAATTAAGCCATTAACTCTGAGCAGATTGCTTAGAAATAACTGTTGCAGGCTAATTCTTGACAGAGCGACCATAAAGAGATCCCAGGACTGAGGATGTGTTTTGGGCAGGGAGGGGAATTGCCATACGGATTAGTATGGCCGTGGGCAGTTAATAGGTGGATAAATAACCAAACACCACACACAAGATGTGTGTCCCACCTCACATGCCATCTCCCTCCCATCTGCGCTCGAATGCATTAGTTGTACCTACTAGCCCAAACTAAAAACTCTGTGACGTGACCCCGAAGAGCTATTGAGAATGAAGGGGTGAGCTAAATTGACTCTAACCGTGGCGAAGATAGACATTATTTAGTTGGCGGATGGCACAGCATTTTTCTGAACACTGAATGAAAGTAAGAATCCACCAAGCCTGGCAGAAGGCAGCATGTGGAACAGAGATGAGGACTCCACACCATGTTAGCCTTTCGCCAAACCATCCACTTCTCTGAGCCTCTGAACACACGTTTTCATTTCTTGAGACATAGCGAGAAAGGGTACAAATATTATAATTTTGATGTTGATATTTTGATGTATTATAATTAATTGTACATGTTGTATGTCTAAGCACCCCAGAATGAAACCGCAGTGTGCATCTTTTTCATAGTCCCTGGAGTGCACAAAGTAGTGTAAAAAGCAGGCATGACAGTTGTCCAGTTGCTTAAAAAACACTTTCTTCCCTCCAAGCCATTTTTCAGATTTTTCAGGCAGAGCTGGGGCTGGGAACGCCATTACCACTCCTCACGGGCTTTAAGCCAGGATGACACTTTCATGCTAGCCTAAAACTAATGGTTGATAAAAGCGTGTGAATTCCATAAATACAACTGTGGGAGGCTTTTACAGTTTTTCCAAGTGAAAATATAGGAGATATTGCCTGTTTTAAAACTTGTATGTATTATTTTGCAGAGCAAATGACAGGAGATGTACATGTATGCAGTCCCCTCTGTGCAATTTACACTATTTTAAATGGACTTTGTCATAATCTGTGCTGTGATTGATTATGGCTATGAGTGTTGTGAATGTGGTGATGTCACTAACATTCTAGGTGGAGTGTTGGTGTGGTGATGTCACTGGGACTCTGGTGGAATGTTG
Organism: Ambystoma mexicanum; assembly: GCF_040938575.1. Lineage (NCBI taxonomy): Eukaryota > Metazoa > Chordata > Amphibia > Caudata > Ambystomatidae > Ambystoma > Ambystoma mexicanum. The sequence goes on from NC_090929.1 coordinate 1,359,021,032, forward strand.
ATGTATGTTTGGTGTGCAGGGTTCTACTGGTGCCAGTTGGACCTAAGCTGCTGGGCTAGATGGATGTCCCAGTGCCTTCTCTACTTAATAACTAAGAGAATAAACCTACATGTAAACTACTTACCTTCTGGTGTTCTTGATTGGCGAAGGAGACTTAGTTTATATCACTGGCGACGAGGATGGGATTGCTGGGAAGGGGCAGTAACTGAGAGGCGCTGCCTTCCAGGGTGACATCCATCCAGCATCAAGGAGCTGCAGGCCGGGCGGTGCAGTGAAGGTCCAAGGCTGGGAACCTGTCTTGGCGGAGCACATAACCGGTGGCACAAGGAGGAATTGCCAGGCGGCTCTGTCAGCAGGTCGGGTGGTGCAGAGTTCTGTGCCAGGTTCCAGGGTGGGGTCTTGTGACCCCAGTGGCCAGTGGTTGGCTGAGGGCATCTTGACTGGCGGTCCGGAGCAACAGAGGGGATGTCGGCCGGTGTAGCGTCCAGCGAAGGAACCGCTGGTGAGCGTTCTGCAGGTGAGCCGGAGGAGCAGTGCGGGCAGACGGCAGCGTTGGCAGAAGTGTCCTCAGTGCATCGGAGGAGTAGACGGGACGTGGATGTGAGGAGGGTCCCAGCTCCGTGGGCCGAGCGGCGACGCATTCAGGCGAATGATTCCGCTGTGGGGAGGAGCGGAGACGCGGCCGCACAAAGTGTTCAGCGGGCGGATGAATATAAGACGGAGCGCCGAACTGCAGGCGCGAGGGTTGCTGGAGCAGTGGGGCCAAGCAGCGTTGTTGTTGCACTGATGGTGTTGGGAGCAGCTATGATGACGTCGGTTGGGGGAGGGCCGACGCCACGACTGGCGTTCCGGCGACATCAGCTGGAACGCAGCGTTGAGTGCCTCTCTGGCGTTGGTGTGGAACGCAACGTTCTGCAGGAGGATCACGCTGGCGCTGAATGTGGAAGTTCTGTCACTGCAGACGTGAGGCTGGCTGGAGCAACGGGTCCAAGCAGCGACGTTGCTTTCATGGTGTCGGGAGCAGCTATGATGACGTCGGCTGTAGGAGGGCCGACGCTGATGGGAGGAGGACTCGTGTTTGGACTGGCGTTCCAGCAACATCGGCTGGAACGAAATGTGGGATGCCTTTCTGGCGTGTGTTTGGAACGCAACATTCTTCATGAGGGTTACGCCGGTGCTGGATGTGGGAGCCATGGTGTTTCGGAAATGCTCAGAAGTTGGAGTGGGACACTTGCCAGAGTGTCATGCTTCTCAAACAGTCCGGGCAGTAATGAAATAAGCGACTTTTTGGCACAATTTTTGGGAGTGGATGGCATTGATGTGAGAACTCATTTGTCACTGGAAATGGAGGGAAGCTCTATGATCGTGTCTGGATTTATGGACGTCTACAGTGAGTGCAATGGAAGGCGGTGGTTGCCACTTGCAGGTGATTTCACAAGAAGGCTGGCAAGGTGGCGGCCGCTGGATCCGGACCAGTGGGGAATAAGTAACGTGATGAGGGATTTGACAAAGCACTAAATAGAGGTATGTGTTTGGTGAGGCCGGTTTTATTGGTTAATGCTGTTTGTATTTACGTTGTGGCCTCTGGGTTTAGTACAATTTTGGTTTGGGTTCTGGGTTGATGTTAGCAGTTTATGGCCTGTCAATTTTGTACTGATGTCGTGTTTATGTAGGTGGCCTGCTGTTAGGACATGTCTTTGGGTTTTCACTATGGACTCGTGGGGGTGGGGTCCATGGGACATTGTAATGCTGTGTATGCAATGTTTTCTTTGCAGGTTGGCTGAAGTGGACATGTGGGTGGGGGTATGGCGCAGGGACTTTAGCGCCATGTCACTTCCATCCAATTTTTGCCTTTACAATTACTTGCCATGCATTTTGTGTTTTGCATTTCAGGGACATGTTGGGGTTTGGCGCAGGGTTTTTAGCGCCATGGACTGGGTCGGGTTATCGCTTACTGTGGGTTTTACATGTTGTCCTGCAGTGTTTTGTTTGTCATGTTCGTAGGGGCATTACCCCAGGTTATGTGTGGATGATGCCAGTACTTTTAGGGGCAGTGAGGTGCTGTCTGGTCAATTTATGGGGGCAGTGAGGTGCTTTCACTACATGCACATGCTGGGATTGTGGCGCAGAGGAATTGCAATTATGTGTGCATTTCATGGATATTTTGGGGGTGGTGCAAGAACTTTGGCGCCATTACGGTGCAAGAACTTTGGTGTCATGACGTCTGTTGGTTGTTGTTTGTAGGGGCATGTCCCCTGGTTATGTGTGCATGCTGCCAGTGTTTTTAGGGGCAGTAAGGTGCTGTCTAGTGGGTAGTTAGGTGTCATTTAGCGGGCAGTTAGGTGCCACCTGGGTCATCTTTGGGGGCAGTGAGGTGCTGTCCAGCGGGCAGTGAGGGGCTGTCTGGGTCATTTTTGGGGGCAGTGAGGTACTGTTTAGCAGGCAGTGAGGTGCTGTCTGGGTCAATATTGGGGGCAGTGAGGTGCTGTCCAGCGGGCAGTGAGGTGCTGTCTGGGTCATTTTTGGGGGCAGTTAGGTGCTGTCTACTGGGCAGTGAGGTGCTGTCTGGTTGTTGTCAGGGGTAGTGAGGTGCTGTCTGGTTGTTTTTTGGGGGCAGTGAGGTGTGTCTGGTCATTTTCGGGGGCAGTGAGGAGCTGCTGGTGTTTCAGGAGCAGTGAGGTGCTGTCTGGTGTTTTAAGGGTCAGTGAGGTGCTGCCTGGTCTTGTAGAGGTTTAGTGAGGTGTTTATGTTTTGGAGGTTTTAGGAAAGGCAGGAGTTGTTTATATTCATTTTAGGGAGTGATTCTGGGGTGGCATAGTGAGGTGCTGCAGCCCAGCTGTTTTAGGTATAAGAGGTGCTTTCGGGGGCAGTGAGGTGCTGCTGGTGTTTTAGGGACAGTGAGGTGCTGTCCGGTTGTGTTCTGGTGTTTTAGGGACAGTCAGGTGCTGTTTGGTGTGTTGGGACAGTGAGGTGTTGTCTGGTCGTTTGTAGGGGCAGTGGGGAGCTGGCTGGGGTTGTTAGGGACTGTGAGATGCAGTCTGGTGTTTTTAGGGGCAGTGAGGTGATGTGTGGTGTTAAGGGGTAGTAAGGTGCTGCCTGGTATTGTAGAGGATTAGTGAGGTGCTTATGTTTGGAGGTTTTAGGAAAGGCAGGAGTTGTTTATATTCATTTTAGGGAGTGATTCTGGGGTGGCATAGTGAGGTGCTGCAGCCCAGTTGTTTTAGGTATAAGAGGTGTTTTCGGGGGCAGTGAGGTGCTGCTGGTGTTTTAGGGACAGTGAGGTGCTGACTGGTGTTGTAGGGACAGTGAGGTGCTGTCCGGTTGTGTTCTGGTGTTTTAGGGACAGTCAGGTGCTGTTTGGTGTGTTGGGACAGTGAGGTGTTGTCTGGTCGTTTGTAGGGGCAGTGGGGAGCTGTCTGGTGTTGTTAGGGACTGTGAGGTGCAGTCTGGTGTTTTTAGGGGCAGTGAGGGCTGTCTGGTCTTTGTAGGGATAGTGAGGTGTTTGGTTGTTTTAGGGGCAGTGAGATGCTGTCTGGTGTTTTTAGGGGCGGTCTGATGTTTTTAGGGACAGTCAGGTGCTTTTCCCTGGTTATTTGTGGATCATGCTGGTTTTGAGGGTAGTGAGGTGCTGCCTAGAAATTGTATGTGGTAGTGAGGTGCTGCCTGGAATGTTTTAAGTGGTAGTGAGGTGCCATTTAAGGTTTCAAAGGGGTAGTGAGGTGCTGCCCGGGTATTTAAAGTGGTAGTGAGGTGCTGCTTGGTTAATTTAAAGGGTGGCTAGGTGCTGGTTATTTTAGAGGGCAGTGTTATGCGGTCTGTCGTTGTTCAGGGACTGGGAGGTGCTGTCTGGTTGTTTTAAGGGGCAGTGAGGTGCTGTCTGGTTGTTTTAGGGGCTGGGAGGTGCTTATCAGGGGCAGTGAGGTGCTGTCTGGTTGTGTTAGGGACAGTGAGGTGCTGCCTGGTGTTGTAAGGATAGTGAGGTGTGGTTGGTTGTTTTTAGGGGCAGTGAGATGCTGTATGGTGTTCTAGGGACAGTCAGGTGCTGTCTGGGTCATTTTGGGGGCAGTGAGGTGCTGTCCGGTTGTGTTCTGGTGTTTTAGGGGTAGTGAGGTGCTGTCTGGTTGTTTTAGGGGCTGTGAGGTGTTTTTGGGGGCAGTGAGGTGCTGCTGGTATTTTAGGGACAGTGAGGTGCTGTTATTGTTGTTATTCAGCTGGTTGATAGCGGAGTGTTGGTCCTTCCATGTCGTGTTCATTCAGCGGGTTTGTAGCTGAGTGGGCTCAGGTTCTGGGGAGAGCTTGTGGTTGAGTTAGTTTTCGGTTTTTCCATTAAGATCTGGGTTAGATTTTGGGGTGTAGTGGTTTGGGTTCAGGGGGAGTAAAAATGGTTTGAGCTATAACATTTCTGGTAAATTGCACTTATGGTGGGTTTCTACCATGGGTATAGTTTGGTGTTATTGAAGAGAGGGGCATATGTCATAATATGTGCTGGTCATGATGATGGCCATGAGTGTTGTGTTGGTTGAAGAGAGGGACATATGTCATAATCTGTGCTGTGATTGATTATGGCTATGAGTGTTGTGAATGTGGTGATGTCACTAACATTCTAGGTGGAGTGTTGGTGTGGTGATGTCACTGGGACTCTGGTGGAATGTTGATGTATGTTTGGTGTGCAGGGTTCTACTGGTGCCAGTTGGACCTAAGCTGCTGGGCTAGATGGATGTCCCAGTGCCTTCTCTACTTAATAACTAAGAGAATAAACCTACATGTAAACTACTTACCTTCTGGTGTTCTTGATTGGCGAAGGAGACTTAGTTTATATCAGACTTCCAATGTGTTGCTTTTACATCAATTGGTTTATGTTTCTATATGACATCAATTTGAAAACATTGGTGGCAGTGAGTTTCAAAATAATAGTACCTTCAAATTCATGAGTAAAATGGCAGATTTATTAAGATTACATCACATCAAATTACAATTATCTGCTTTCCTTTTGTTTATTTAAATCTTTAAAATGCACTGTTATACCTATTTCATTCCTACAGGCACACATGTTTTATCATGTGTAGCAGTCACCTGTTTATCACCCATTGGTGGAACCTGGGGGACCTCTGCAATCCAGGGGAAGCCACACACTAAATGATGCGACTTCTGGAGGCCGTATATGGCGGATCCCCCAGAGTTACCCCAGTCCTCCCTGTGGTGCACCAAAGGTTAAGCAAGGTACATCAAGTGGCCAGGTCGGAGAAGAATCCTTGTGTTACCTTAGGAGAACTGTGTCACGTGGGGAAGGAAGGAGATGGCTAGCATGGTCGCTCAATGTTAATCCTGCTCCAGGGGAAAGAAGCCTACGGCAGTGACGTCTTTATGGGAGAGCAAACGAGGCTTGTGCCCCGGGCCACTATCCTGGGATCCTTGGTGTGGTGCCCCCACCTGTCCTTCACTTTGGGCGGGTGGAGGGAAGGCTGTGTGTGTTGTTCATTATTAATTATTTGTTGGTAGTTGGTGCACATGTGCTGAGCCAAGGAGTGAGACATCACCAGCCAGAGCTGTGTTTGATTTGTGGCTACATTACAGAATCATCTGATTCCCTGCGCTGCCAATCCCTCAGCTGAGCCATACAGAAACTCCCAAAAAAGTGCCTACAATCTATAAACTTTGATTTGACAGGTTACCCCATGATACAGAGAACATTACGCCCCTGCGCCAGGTTTCCACATTTGCAAAATACTGTAAGCTCCTTCTTTCAACTAACTGGTATAACAGATGTCAAGCAACACTACTGCTCCTAGAATTCATTAGGTTATTAAATGAAAGTTTTGAACTGCAACCTGGCGCAGCCAGCCTCATCTGCAACAACTATAAACATCTTCTGCACATGTGGGTGCTACTTTTAGAGAAACGCCCAGCGCTGTAACTTTCAGAAACAAAAGCGTGAGACAAGTTTCCATTACATTAAGAAATGCTAGTCGGGGGGAAGAGCATGAGTCAGGAAAGAAGCCACTGACAGAAGGAAACTGCAATGGCAGAATGTGCACACTGTGTGTGAAGTGCAAACCCGCTTGCAAAGCAAGCAAGCAAACTGCGCCCCTGCAGCAGAACCACAGACAACAGTTTAGGTAGGGGCCTGATTTACAAATAGTTTTCATTGGGGTTTTCACATTGAAATACACTTGTGGAAATCAGGCACTTGGGCTTTACTAGCTGCAGCTTTCTGCATAAGAGCACACGGTCTGCGCAACAGGACATCACAATGAGAGATTTCCAGTGATGAGTTGAACATGGTTTCCACTGCATCCAGTTGGGGCACATTGGATTAGGACACTGGCATGTGTGAATGTCCACCAATGGGCCAACCATCACTTCCAAACCACCCTTGAAGTAACCTGGACTTTTCACTCTGTCTGTTAAATTGGTGCCCAGAATCCATATATGGAAGCACTTTGATCCAGTGGAAACCATTTGTAACTGGGCACATGGTTTGTCCTTCGGGTATTGGCACTGAAAGTAATTTCCCTCGCCCCCAACCTCTTCTTGAATATTATACAACCAACATTGTATTCCCATAGGCTGCACGCAAAACATATCCAATTTATAGACACCCACACAGCATTGTTTTCTCACAGAGGTGAAAGCAGAATTAATCATTTTCTTTCAGGAAAGTCTCGAAAGTTTTCTGTGGGCAGACGCCTGTGACCTACTGTGCTTCACCAAGCTCACGCAACTGAGGGAGGGGTTGTCATGACAGAGCGATAAGTGGAGTTGTGAACTGGGTCACGATAAGCATCATCCACCCTTTCCCAGCTCTGCCATGCCCTCTCACTCCGTCTTGCCGTCCCAACCCTGGCTGTGCCCTCAGCCCTTTAGCACTTCCGCATTGGCCAATTCCCTGTTCACAGCCCCCAAACCCCCACACCTCCACACTGGCCACACCGACTACCAACTTACCTCAACCACAACTATGCTTTTGTAAGACACAAACAAGTAGTAACACATATGTCTGGTTTTGAGCTGCGTGTGATCTGTAGGTCGCAGGTTCGAATCCCAGTAAGACCAACTCAGCCTTTCATCCTTCTGAAGTCGGTAAATGACTACCAACGTTGGTTGGATCAGACTTCATGTAAATATGTGCTATGTAATGCGCTTTGTCAAACGCGCTATATGCCAGATCCTTCCATGTGCCTTTAAAGGCAGCGCTTGGTCTCACCTTTTCCCAGAGAAAATAAATGGACCTGTCCCCAGCGTTCAGCAGACTGGATGTTGCTAACCTTCAGAACTCATATTCACAGTTGGGTGTGGTGGCGTGAGGAGGGCAGTGTGTTTGTGTGTTCTCATGAAGCTAATAGACCTTCGAAACGATAAGGGCAATGTATTACCTCCAATAAATCAAGATATTTTCTATGGAAATAAATTGCTTGATTGATTTTGATTTGTAACAAGATTTATAAGGAGATTAGCAAGGAAGATATCCTTAGGCTGCAGAAATTTCAAAATACTGCTGTATGTATTGTCCACAGTATGAGACGACATGAACCGACCTCTGCAGCCAGGAAGGCATTGCATTGGCTACCCGCAGGGGCGTTGCTAGGGGGGGGGGGCTAAGGGGGCTATAGCCCCTGATCTTTTGGTTGTAGCCCCGGATAGAATCTCAGGAGCTAAAGCCAAAAGACTAGCAAGCCCCCAGTTCCAACAGTTCTGACATCAGAGTAGCCCCAGGTCTTTTCCAGACCTAGCAACTCCCCTGGCTACCCGTGTCAGCTAGGATTTCTTTCAAGCCGTTGACACTTGGCCACAAATGTATCTTTGGACTCACCCCCAGGTATCTCAAGGAAAAGGTGATTGTACATCAGCCAACCAGGGTCCAGCGATGCGCCACTGCCCACCTCCTCAGAGTGGACCATGTTAAGAGAGCTTGTGGAAATGGACGCTCCTTTCCAGTGCTGGTGGCATGTGCGTGGAATGAGCTACCCTAAGCCTTAAGAAGGGAGGAAAACCAGCTGATCCTTAGAAAATCTTTAAAGACCAGACTGTTCATGTAAAGTCTTGGTCTGTAGGTCTGTGCTTTTTACTTTTCCTGTTTCAGTGCCTTGATGCCCTAGGGCTTTGGGGCTATACAAATCCAGTAACATAACATAACATATAAATGAACGAGATAAATGAGAGTTTGCCTGAAAATAGATCTGGTCTCTAATTGGGATACCGACTGTCAGTAGACATTATGCATACGCTGAAGTAGAGACTCTGATAGCAGAACTTCATAATAGGGTACCACTACCAGACATCCCTGGAAGACTTGAAATCCATCAGGATGTGCCACCACAGTGAAGGACAAGCTAGGCTGGAGAGAGCACTCCAACCAAGGTCAGGCCCTCCTCTCTCACTGTGCAGCAGGGAGGTCACACGCGCACAGTGCTGCACAGACAGCACTTAACATGGATGACCTTCAAACACAAATTGCTATCAACCTGTGATGTGATGCAAGCCTTCTGACATAATTAATTATTTTGCAATATGCAAGCCTAGAAGGAAACATATAGTTTAATCTTGGTAGTGTTGCAGGTACATCGGCCGTGGGCAGTAGAAAGCATATCCTCTCTGTCATCTCATTATTTCTAAGATTACTCAAATTTTTTATTTTTTTTTATTTTTTATTTACTTGATTTAATTGTATAAAACAATTTTTACAAGGTTTTAGAGCCTTAAAGTCAAAAGGGAAAAGAAGAGAAAGGAGAAGAAAAAGAAAAGAGAAAAGAGTCCTTGATGATAAGAGGATGGCACAGTCAGAAGAGAAGACAAAGAGCAGCCGAAGAAGAAAGGAAGGATGATGAAGGTGGGGAGAACAGCAAAAATCCTGCTTGTTCCCTAATACCTCCCGTGAGGGTGGTAGAGAGAAAAAAGGCCGTGATTTCCATTTACTTTCCCCTCCTTATTGGGTTATTAGACCAATAGCACGAAAAAAGCCCACTACTGCTATAACCCAGGACGTCTTTTCCCCATTAATTAAGCAACACCACCATTCCTCTTCCTCATAGAGATGAGAATTTCTGAATAGAGGACCGAGATGTAGTGTACGTGCCGCCAGCACAGCCGGACAATTCATTAGCAGATGTTTAATAGTTTCCACCTCGTCCCCAAGTTTGCAGAATCTGCACCCTTTTTCTTCTGACTTGTTCCTTCTTGACAAAACTTCCTTAGTATGAATGATATTCAGTCGAATTCTCAGAAAGGACTCTCGTACTTTCTTGTCGGGACATTTCAACAGATACTGTTTTGTGGAGTTGATTTTCTGCCAGCTCAAAGGTAGATCGATTATCAATTTCGAAGTCGAAGCCTTCTCCAATATGACGATCCAGTCTTGTTCCATAATGCGCTTTTTCACCTTTGCCGGATTGTTAATGAGTTCGTCTCTAGAACTGCTCGCCCAAGCTAGGAGAGTTGTCATTCTTAGGGACCAGTCCGTCAGCATTTTACACGACCCTGATATTATTTCCTGATGTATTTCCTTTAGTATCAGCGGCGGAGAGGGTAGTAACGCTTTTCGGTAAAGCATGATTTCGTTTCGAGCCACAATGGAGCTCAGCGACTGTAACGACAGCTCTCTCCTTATTAATACGATTGGAAGCGACTGTGGCAAGTTAAGCAGTTTTTTCCAAAAGAGTCCCTCCACTTTTTCCCAGAAGTTCGATGGTAGATTGGGTAACGCTTCAACTACATAAGTCAGGGTAGGGACTACCTTCGCTCTGTAGAAGGTCAGGACTGGCGCTAATGTGAAACGGCCAAATTTGGTCGCTACTGCTCTTGCCTGGGTTGTGAGTAGGCGAGTTTTAGTCATTATGTTGTCTTGCATTGGGACTTCTTTTAGGCTTTTATTTAAAATAATCCCAAGGTACTTAAAGTTGGTCACTTTTTCCAGCTGTTTGTTGTCTACAGCCCAGACGAATTTCTCCGTCTCCTGGGACGCCTTTCCAAACGTCATTATTTTGGTTTTATCAAAGTTCACCTGGAGGTGGTTTTCTTTAAGATAGGCGTTAAGATTATTAATCTGTCTCTGCAGGCCTATGGGGGTGAGGTCCATGAGAATAATGTCATCTGCATATAGCAGGCGTGATATTTTGGTTGTTCCCAATGTCGGGGGGAAGCTGCGTACTCTCTCCTCGTATTCCTTGTAATCCGCTATGTAGGCATTGTACAAGGCCGGGGCCAGTGGGCAGCCTTGCTTGACGCCTCTCTCTGTCTTGATCTCGGAAGAGAGGCGACCCAGGTTATTTAATCGTACACACATTGAGGTTTCTGAATACAGGGCCTTTATTGGATCCAGGATCTGTAAGGGGCAGGCATGATGATGTAGTTTCTCCCATAGTAATCCTCGATCAACACGGTCAAAGGCCTGGACCAAATCAATAAAAGCCATGTATATTTTGGGCCGTCCCTCTGATACCTTGGCTTTCAGTGTGCTCAAAGCCAATATATTTGCCGTTGTGCCAATGTTTTTCACAAAGCCTCCCTGCAGAGGATCAAAGAGGGCTGATGTTAGTATCCAAGATTGAAAATTGTCCAGCAATAGGGCTCCAAAAACTTTGCCTATGGAGTCTAGCAGCGCTATTGTGCGATAGTTCGAGGGAGTGTCTTTAGAGCCCTTTTTGAAAATGGGTACCACTAACGCCTTTTTCCATGATAGTGGAATCTCTGAGAGCTCAACGCACGTCATGAACACTTCTTTGATGAAAATAGACCACGCTTTCAAATTTTTTTTCAGATCATGGTTCGTGATGCTATCAGGGCCGGCTGCTCTAGAGCCATTAAGTTTTTTAATTTTCCGTTCGATCGTCTCGATATCGGTTGAAACAGCCCAAACGGTCTTTTTTGTCTGCTGATCTGGTGTTGATAGATTTTTAGATGATGATGGGACTCCATAGAGGTCCGAGAAGTGGGATACCCAATTTGCATCGTTTATTGAATTTTGAAGAGCTTGGTTCAGAGCTTTCGAATCCCCCTTTATTAGGGACCAGAAGTCTCGCGCGTTCTTACCACAAATGGTTCGTAGCATTAGCTCGGCGTCATCTTGAGCGCGCTGGTATTTCGATGTCCTTAGCCAAGATTTGTAATTACGCGCCGCCACAATTGCTTCTTCTTTTTTCTCTGGGGATTCCGAAGTAGCTGCTGCTCGCTTCAGTTTTCTCACCCATTTTCTGCGTTCTACTAATTGTGGGTTAAATACGTGATTAACTGGCGTTACTGTTGGTTGTTTCTTTCCTTTATTAGAGGCGAATATCGAGAGAACTGAGGCGTAGTCTGTCGATGCCTTAGCCCCAATAAGGTTCCCATTTTTCTCCTCCTTATACAGCTGTGTCAACTGGGCGATTGCGGGTGCGGACATCTTCAACCGTGTGCCACTTTGATTGACTTCCAAATTTGCGTTTGTGTAGCGGGCTTCTCCCCTTGGAGAGAACCAAGAAAAACTCACGATATTATGATCGCTATATTTAGTCCTGGTCACTTCAAAGGATTCTTTTATTGTTAAAAAGCTCCTTGATACCTGGATGTAGTCGATGATGGCCATTTGGTTGTTTCTCTCCCAAGTTGGGATAACCTCTGCATTAGGGGCTACTCTTTGTAGCAGATTATCTATATCTCTTGCCTTTATTAGGTTTGTCCATCTACGGGCTCTTCCCATCGGAGAGTTTAGTCCTTTAGTTAAATCAACATTCAAATCCCCTACCAGGATGGTATAGTTGGCGGTGCTCGAAGTTAGATGATCATCGATAATCGTCTCCATTTGATTGATGTAGTTGTCACAGGTGACCCGTTGTGGGTTCCAGTAGGTGTTCACCAGCAATATCTCAAACTGCTGGGCCTTATCACCAACCTTACGGGAAGTGTTCCAGGTGATGATTACCGCTAATATAAACTCTGTTGTTTTAAGTACCTTTTTCAGGTAAAGGCCACTTCCCGATCTGATGGCGATGATAAGCCCTGATCTGGGTCTGCCCTTGTTTTCTTTAAGGGCCGGCGAGTGAATCAGGTGGTAACCGTCCAAAATAGGTTTTTCCCTTAACCAAGTTTCCTGTAAGCACAGCACATCGAAGCTTGTGAGGTCAACATCTGACTCCACAGTCAGGTGTTTGAAGCCCCTGGTGTTCCAAGACCCTAGTTTTAGAAAGGGGGGGTCCCATGTCGAAGAAGCCTTGACATCCTTAAAGAAGTCGGTGATTAATCCTTGTGGTGGCTACTTGCTTCTTTGGGTACCTCTGCTGGATTCCGGCTGATCTCCATTTCGATCGTTAAAATTCGAGGGCTTTAGATCACGGGGAGGCGCCCTACAAGCCCCTCTGTCACTCGAATGTTGTTCTACTAGTTGAAAGATTCTACGAGTGGAAGGTATCGGCTTCCCATCGGGTTCACAATCCCTCCCATTTCTACCTCTTCCGGAGGAGTGTTGCTGGTTGCTCCTTCTTGCTAGAGGGGCGTCCTCTGTCTTGCCAGTGTTAGTGAAACCCCCCTCTTCACTTCGCAGATCGTATCTTCGTCTGTTTTGCAGGATTGGCCTTTGGCGTCCGTAATTTTGTTCGTTCGCCTTGTGATTTGTCGCATTTCGTGGCACCCCCTCTTGGGGTGGTTTAGGCCCCAGGATACCATCTGCGACGTAGGACAGCTCGAAACCCAGTTTGAAAAGGTTTGATCTTTCCCCCCAGATCTGTTGCTGTGTGTAGTTTGAGTCAATGTGGAGATACGAGCTGTCTTTTCTTCCATTGGGATTTGGCTCGAGGATGTTGATCTCCTTTGTGATATTAATTTGCGAGAGATGAGAATCACTGAATAGTTTTGCCAGGGCTCTACGGTTCAGGATCCAACTGTCCTGTTTTTCATGGATCCTTTGGAGTTTGAAAATCCTGGTAGTCTTTTCTTTTTTTCCTGGAAAATCTTGATCCACAGCTGCCCTTCGTGGGAGCCCCTCCGACATGGCTCCTCTTTCATTCCACCTTTGCCCATGGACTCGTGATTTATAATGCGGGTCTAGGCCTGCTGGGGAGACTCTTCCAGCCTTTGATCTCTCCTTACGGTCTCTTTCTTCCTTCAGCGACCTGACTCTTAGATCTACGGAAGCTCTTTTGTTATCGCTGTAACACTTCTTCCTGGTGATATGTCGGGGGGAATGCCTATCTTCCCTGGAATTGTGTGCGAGATTATCCTTCTTGGATCACGCTCCCTCAGGACCTTCCCTGGAGGTCTGGCTCGAAATCCTCTTGTTCTTGGCCCGAGGGGTGCTTGTTGGCGAGTCCATGAGGAGGGCTTTTGTTTTTGGTTCTTCCGCGGCTCGGTTTTCGCGAGTCTCTGGTGTTTTTCGTTTTTGCTGGATTGGGGGCAGTGGGTCTATCTCGTCCTCTCACATCGAATATGTACTGAGGTCGATTAGATCAATTGAGTCTAAGTCGCTACAGGATTCCATGTCAGGGTTGTCCTCCTGATTTTGATCCGCTGGCTTTAGTTTAAACACTTTTCTGTTTTGCACAGGTGACGAGTCGTTTGCCGTCTTTGATTCCCTTTTGTTATTTGGTTTCAGCGTTGCTGTTTTTCTCGAGACAATTGACGCTGTTTTGGCCGCTCTCTGGGCTTTTTTTCTTCCTTGGGCCGGGTAAGGAGCTCCTACGTGCTTAAAGATTTCAAAAGTTGACGGGACCCTAATTGCTGCAAAGTTGGTTCCCGTCGCTGCAGGTTGAATCTGACCGACTTCCGGGGGGTTGAGAACTGCCACACCGTTTTTCGTGCCTACTAAGCTCTTTGTTTGCGGGTCAGTTAAGTCCACCTCAATCCTAGAAGGCTGGTGGAGGATGGAATTTCCACTTGTGGACCTCAGGTCAGCTAAGCTGCAGACATCCTCCGTTGTTTGGGATTCCTGGTTACTTAAGCACACCTGGTTGGGCGCCCTCGAGTTGTCAGTCAGGCCCCCATCCGCATGCTGAGGTCTCTTATTACCTAAAGCGTTTTGAGAGTCATGCACGCAAGTCCTGTGGGCCAACACAAAACCTTCTAGATAGGTGAGCTTGGAATGCATAAATGCTATTAGAGTGTTTTGATCTTTCAGTGTCTCATGGATCGATTCATACAGCTTCCCAAACGGGGCCAATGCTATTGTGACGGTGGACAGGATCGTCATTGGATCTAGCTTTTTGACAGGTGTTTCTGGCTTCGGTTTTGCCGTAAGTTCACTCATCTGTCTAGGGAGCACCGGGGAGTTTTCGTGCTGATCGTTCCCAACGTATTTATCTTGGCCACTTCCTAACCCTATCTCCTTAGGTCCCTTAGGAGAAGGGGGGGGAGATCGAGTCAAGAGGAGCCAAGGGGAGGAAAGGTTTGTGCAAGGAGGCTGCCCCCTCTTCAGAGTCAGATGGAAGAGAGGTCTGCCCCTTCCTCTCCCGTAAGCCCCTCGTGTCTTCATCCTGATCTTCCCGGGGCTGCCAGCGGGGGTCCTGAACTTTAGCGGCGAGAGGGCCCTCTTTTTCTCTGCGTGCCACTTCAAGAGCGTCTCTTATCTTTGAGGTATTTTTCCTCGCTTCCGGGCCAGCATGAGTGTCTCCTTCCTCATCAAGCCCAATCTCCAACCCTAATAGCATATTACTGGATGGGTCGTTTGCAGATCCGGTGGGTGACTTCGCTGGCGCCGTCTTGTTAATAACTTCTTCCACATGAGGTTTAAGTTTTGAAGGTAGAATTAGATTTGAGAGTTGTAGGGCCGTGTCCTCCATTATGGCCAGCAGCTCCGCATCAGAGAAGTCCTGCTGTCCGCGACCTTCTCGGCGCGATTTTTTACCAAAAAAGTCTTTGAGGGTGGTCATTGCGTTTGAAGGGTTCTGATGCTGAGTTTTTTTCCCTCCTACTCCCCCTCTCTTATACGGAGCTTTTAAACGCGCTGGTTTTTTGGGGAGCTTTTTCTGTAAGTGCCCCTGTGTCTTTGGGTGAACAGAGGGTTCCGTCCTCCTTTTATCAGATTGAGGACTCGATGATGGAATGATCACTGGAGGAGCGTTGGGCGGCGGACTTGCATTCGGCTGAGACAGCGCTACCGGGCTAAGGGGCGCTGTGATAGCCGAGGCACTGTGATCCTGGGAACTTGGAGAGTGCATGATACTGACCTCTCCTTGAGGCGACAATGATCTCGCCCCGGCTACTGGCACCGGTCTCTTCGGGGAGGTAGAAGGACCGGAGTCCAGTGCTACGGGGTTAGCCTCTGGGTCGGTTGATGGTATAGGTGGAGAGATCTCCTCGCCACCTGGCGGTGTTCGCAGGTCGTCCATTTCCCCCATCGTGTGTATCATGATGTGCACTTGACTCACCCCTGTAGGAGGCGTGTAGGGTAGGCCCGCCCCCAAGCCCCCCTTCCTCGGGTTAGCATCCACTGGCTCTCTCTACGATGCGAGCGGGCATAAATGGATCTGAGGTCTGATGGGGGAGGGTTCTATCCGTGGGATTGGACTTGTCGTAGATGACGCTTGGGGTTCCCTGCTTCTCCCTTTTGTCGCATGGGGTAACATTTTGGGCGGGGGTATTTCGCTAGTCATGGAGAAGTCTGTGATTGGTTCCTCCCCCCGATGTTCACTCCTCTCAATCGTGGGGAAATTAAAAACGCACTCAGAATGTTGTAGTTGGTTTTTTGCATTATTGGGAAATGTTGTTAGGGGGAGATTATGAAGCATATCCAACGAGGGGCCATATTCCATTACCCGCTCAGCTGCATCGGTGGAGCTGCGATTTAGAAACTCTGGGCACCGCGGTTTCTTGCTCCGTAGGTTTCTCAGCTCAAGTTCGTTCACCGAGGGTTTCCTTTTGGCTCTCTGCGCCAACTCAGTCATGGTAGAGAGGGCCCCTCCCTTGGGATGCGCTGATTAAGGAGGACTCCTTCCTCCTCCCGCCGACCGCGGACTGCTGACTGCCCTTGTCAGTCCCTTCGCGGTCCGCTTCGCGGAGGGAAATGGTTATGTGCCAGAGGCTCACCAGAGCACACGCCTCTCAGCACACGCCTCCAAAGGAAAGTGAGGAAATACTGCGCTCTCGAACAGCGCTCTCTGCTCACACTGCTGACTGCCCTTGTCAGTCCCTTCGCGGTCCGCTTCGCGGAGGGAAATGGTTATGTGCCAGAGGCTCACCAGAGCACACGCCTCTCAGCACACGCCTCCAAAGGAAAGTGAGGAAATACTGCGCTCTCGAACAGCGCTCTCTGCTCACACTGCTGACTGCCCTTGTCAGTCCCTTCGCGGTCCGCTTCGCGGAGGGAAATGGTTATGTGCCAGAGGCTCACCAGAGCACACGCCTCTCAGCACACGCCTCCAAAGGAAAGTGAGGAAATACTGCGCTCTCGAACAGCGCTCTCTGCTCACACTGCTGACTGCCCTTGTCAGTCCCTTCGCGGTCCGCTTCGCGGAGGGAAATGGTTATGTGCCAGAGGCTCACCAGAGCGCACGCCTCTCAGCACACGCCTCCAAAGGAAAGTGAGGAAATACTGCGCTCTCGAACAGCGCTCTCTGCTCACACTCCTGACTGCCCTTGTCAGTCCCTTCGCCAAATTTGTTTGCAGTGTACGCATGAACCGAAATGCTTAATGAATGTTGACGTTGTTTACATCCTTTCTTTATTTCTGTGCTGCCTTGTCATGTAATGTTTTTCCAAGTGCTTGTACTTTGGACACATTAATATAGAACAAAATGTTCAGGATGCTTGCTTAAAATACTTTTCCTTCATTTTCTTTCAAAATGCATGTATTATTCGAAGAAAAAAACCAAGTGAAAATGTCCTTAATATAGCATCCTCTTGGGGAAATAGGCCACAGAGATTTGTAATGTTTAAATTTTGTTAACTAGATAATCCATTTAAAGCTTGGACAAGTATCTGTTGAATTTGACTCGAGGTATGTTATCCCTTTATTTTTCAGATTGAGAGGGGGGAACAGGTTTTGGGGTAAAAAAGGGAGAAACATGAGTTTTGAGGGCGGCGGGAGTAAGACATTCGTTTCCCAAGGGGGGAGGTGGGGGGGGGGGCAAGTCTGTCTGTGCCCTGTGCACCAGAAACTGTTAAAATGGCTCTGTCAGTATGAGTGATATGGAGCCAGTTTTTGGGGGGCACTGTGCATTCACCAGTGCTTTACAGACTTAACAGAAGATTCTCAGCGCTCTACAAGAAAGTAATTTCCCACCATCTGCTCTTTGCTACAGTGTTAGTTATTGTAGTGACGACGACTACACTCCTCGGCTGCCAGCCAGTGGTTCTGCATTGCTTTTCAAGACAGCAGTTCCATGCGATCTCCCTGACGTTGGGAGGTGCTTCCTCTTGCTTTTTTGCTCCACACCCACACTCCACCATGTTCCTTATAGGTCCTTGACCTCCACCCATCTCTATTCTCGGGATCTCGTCTGCCAGCCTCACCAGCCATGGCGTCTGCCATGATCTCATTTAGTTTGCTGCACCTGCAGAAAATAAGCCAACTACTTCAGGGACATATACCCTCAGCTCAAAAAAGAACATGTTCCTTTCTTCATAAACCTCTTTTTAAAAAAAATTGTATTACTTGTATTTAATCAAGTGTGATTTTTACAAGATTGATTGCAGATCAGATCGAAGACAGAACGAAACATCAAAACATCGAAACATCAAAAGCAGGACTGAACTGAAGTCCTCAGTATTTTGCAAAAGGAAAAATCAAAACATATTAAGTCAAGGTGGGAGCCTCCTCTCACGGAGGAGCAATCGGGTAAGGAGAGTTGTTTGTGAGCTAAACTTGCGCTTTGTTTCCACTGGGTCTTTTGTCAGTTAATATTTTTCAGTGCCAAGTCCAGCAGTTTTATGGTTGCCAAGGTCCATCTTGTGGTTTCCCCTGAAATCAATCGATTCCAGACTGTGTCTTCGTCTGCGATTAAAGATCCTGTAAGTAGGGGCAGGAGGTCCACTGATCTATATTGCCTTATTTTTGGGCATGACATTTCCATAAACCCTTTCATACAGAAGATTTACTGGAAGATTGCCCATGGCTCAGCCATTTGTTTGCCTTAATAAAAATATAAGCATATTACCTGCACATGTCTTCATGTTATTAAAAAAATACAATATGTGACAGCCTGTGACAATGATGTCTTACCCGTTCCTATAAAGCAAAAGATTGTGAGGATAATGAATCACTCTGAATGTAGCAGTGTCATGATGCTTGTGTCCCCACCTGTCAGGATAATAGTTCTACAAGTGTCAGGGTGATATGGTCTAGAAGTGTCCAAATTATATGCACTACAAGTTTTAGGATAATAGGAGAAAAGAAGGGTGTGTCTCCAAAAAGACTGGTCTCCCTCTTGAGCCAAAGGTTTCCTCAAAATAATAGTCAGCCAAAGTTCCAGGAAACAGTTCAAAATAATATAATCCAAAGTGATAGTTGCAAAACAAAATGCTCTGCATTTCTGTTAAAGTTTAACAAATGGAGAAGTCAAAGCAAAAGGTTTAATCCTCACAGAAGGTGTTGTTGCCCCTGCCAGGGTCATACCAATGAGGCTCTTCCAGTCCACTGTCCCATAGATGGGGTTGTAAACATTCTTCTGCCGTAGACCAATGGCTCTTGGGCCGCCTCATGCTGCTGGGTCCTCCTGCTGGTTGCTTCCTAAGCAGTTTTAGTGTGTCAGTCCTCTAATAGGCCAGAGAAGACCACCATCCTGCATGGGTTTCAGGATGGCACCTCAGCAAAGGTTTATTGAACCCTTGAGAGGTTCAAAGGAGATGCGTGTTGCTAGTCTCCTGTGTGTTTCCTTGGTCCTCTTGGGGTTTACCCTGGATTCTTTTCCTGCCCTCTTTGCTCTTCGGACGCCCTTCCTGTCCCCCACTGTAACCGGTGTGACTTGTTCCTCCACTTGCCTGTTTACTCTCCCTTTAATCAATATGCTTCACATGGATTTCCCTGTCTCCTCTGTCTTGGTAGCTTCTTTTTTCTTCACTGTTTTCTTTCCGAGGGTCTTCCGACTCCCAATAATTTACCAACTTCCGGTCATCCTCTTTCCTCTCCTCACAGCAACCTACGTTCTTTGAATACTTTGTCGTTTCTTCTCCTAAATGGTGTCTTCCTCTATAGCCTCTCTTCTACTCTCTCCCTATGTCTTCCACTGTAGGATCTACCCCTGCCCGCTCTTTAACCCGTGAAATGATAGGAGGTGTTTTCTGACTGCATGCACTACTTTTGAGCTGTTTATAATATGGTTATATTGTTGGTCATTTTTAAGTTCTCTCCTGAATTTATTGACTTTTTCACATGTCCATTGGCCTGAAAAAGTCTAAAAGCTCATCATCCATATTTGCGAATCATGCCAACATTTTAATTTTTGGGGTTCAGCAGATTGGGAACCCCCTAATGGTTCTTTGGGCAGCACCATGCAGTGTTCCTAGATCTTATGGACTGGAAACATGCCACACCAGGCAGGCCTGGGAGTCTGTGGCACAGTATGCACTTCTTTGAGGCGCCTGGGAGGCCCCCTCATTTTATGTTATGTTACTTACGCACAGACTTTAATCTTAAAGCACTACGCGGTCCTGGAGTTAATTGTCACATGATGATATTGATGTGATTTTTATCACCCCTACCACCAGAGCCTTCCCTCCACCTCCAGCGCAGTGTCCAGGAGCATCCCAGCAGTGGCTGTGGTAAGAGTAGGGTTATGGATAAGCACATACCTGTTGCTGTACATCCGTAATGAGAGCAGGTGATCAACCCCCGCATTGATAGTCCATTGCTCACATCATCCAGTAACCCTTCACATGTGTATTAGAAGACAAGTCCCATACATAACACATCAATGCACAATGCATTTAGATAGATGCCCTACTCTAAGTTCATGTTCCAATATTTATCAGTCAATAATATACACTTAATGAATGCTCTTGTGAGGATAGCTCAGGGGCAATGTGCTCGCCTGGGAAGCAAGACGGCACAGAGCACCACAGGTTTGATCCCTGGGTCCGCGCTTAGAAACCTCTGGGTATTAAGCACGTTATAAATCACCTATCATATCAATGCTTCTTACACTCATGTACAAAAGTTAATCTTTTAATTATAAGACAATTATAATAAAGAAATGTTGCCGTTATTATCATCACTATGAACGTGCACAACACACTTAAATTGAAAAAATTAATTAATGAAGAAGCTGAAAATCATTGTCATTGCCTCTACCTCAAATCAAGGCTAAGACTGATCATCCGTCTCCAAGAAATCATAGGGCCTCATTACACGTTGTGCGGTAAAAATCGGAATTTTACAGCATGGCGCTATTAGCGTCTCCGCCCTCGCAAAAGACCGCTAATACCGTCCCATTACGAGTTCGCGGACACGAGCATAGCGCCATGCCGTAAATGACATTACCGCCATGCCGCAAAAGTTCACAAAATGCCCATTACCGGCCTCGACCACAGTGCTGATAGCACCTCCTCCCTCACGCAACATGCTAATACCGGTCACCGCTATTAGCGTACACCGTTAAAAAGCGGAACCGGAAATAGCGTCATCGCACAGGAACGGGAAAGAGAACGGCGGCCATCTTTAAAAACACAATCCATTGCCATCCTCTGCATCCAGGACATCTTTCCGGAGAACTCTGACCAAAAACCATCCAGGACTGCCTGAAGATGTCAAAGGCCCTGAAAAAAACCTCTGATCGACAGCGGAAAGAGAAATTCACACCAGAGGAGATCATAATGCTGACTAGCACACTTGCAGCCAATGCCAGAGTCGTATTCGCCAATGATATGCGCCGGGAGGCGATCATCAAGAAAAAGGCCATCTGGGACGAAGTTGCCCGCAAAGTTAGTGCAGTGGGCACTACCACCCGCAGTGTGAAGGACTGCCGCAAGAGGTGGGACGACCTCCGGCTACGTGTGCGGAATATCCTATCAGTCAACCGCAACCTTGCAATGGCCACAGGAGGAGGCGCAGAATCACCACTGAAGATGAAGGAGTGGGAGGAGACATGTGCCTCCACAATCAGAGTCGAAGCCATAGAGGGGGTTGGAGACATGGAGCATGGTGTGGCCATCTCATCTGATGGAGGTGAGTGTATACGTCAAACAATGCACAGTGAAGGGTGAGGGGGTACCCCAAACATGTGTCGATGACCAGGCCATTGATCCTGCCACACACATACATGCATGCATCACCATATACACATGCAATACTGACCCATCAATGCATGACCAACCCGACATCCCCATTACAAGAATCACTGATGAATAGGCCCCAATGCATAGAGCAGCATGACGTGAACATTCTGCATGAGGCACCTAGACCCATTAACAATGATGTACCCTATTTATGTCCTCCACAGGATCACCGACAGACACTGGAGACACAAGCACTGCAGCACGTACTCCCCCAGCAGCCAAAAAAGCCAGAAGGCATGAGAGAGGTGACACCGCCACCACCTCCAGGGGAACTGGGAGGACAGTCCATCTGCAGAGGGCCAAGGGCAGCAGGAGCACCATTGCATCACAGCCTGAGGGCACGGCTCCTGTTGTAGCTGAACCCACGCAAGTGTGCCCCATCATTGCTGAGATGAGCACAGAGGGCATGCACTCCGCAGCCACCAGCTCCACTGGGGAGGCAGCAGCCACCGCACCGGCCACTGACGAGGAGGACGCAATCAACGTCCTACAACTCATCCATGACCCCAGCCCAACATGGTCCATTGAGGGGAGTCCAAGGGCAACGTCTGGATCTGCTACCCAGGGAGCACATGACACCCACACTGTAGAAGGTGCATGGAGCCCTCAGCTGTCCTCACCGGATGCCGGGAGCACGGACCAGGGTGCACCGTCCAGCCCAGCAGCACCTACCACCCTGGCAGACCTTGCAACCATCACCCGGAGGCAGGAAGACATTACTGCGCTGGTCGCACAGCATGTGGCCGAGACAGGCCGTCTAAGGGATGACCTCCAAAAATATGCAGGGCAAACAAAGGAGGCCATTGAGGCCTGCACTGACAGGATATGCCAGGAGATGGGCCAACTCCGCCAGGCCATTTTACGTATTGGGGACATCATGGAGCAGCATCACCAACCCCCAACACAGGATCGACCGGGAACCTCCTCCTCAGCGAGTTCCCAGCAGACCAGCCCCCTGCGCCGCTCCCTGCGCAACCTGAGGCGCCCCACATCACAGCAACCCAATGTTGGTGGAGGCCCTGATGCTTAGCTCCACCAAGGACCAGGTGGCACATGTGGTGCAGGAAACATTATAGACACCATTAGACTCACCTGGGTGTTTTGGGGGGGAGGGGGGTAAGGGTGCATTTGGGTGTGTTGGGGGAAGGGGGGGTAAGGGTGCATTTGGGTGTGTTGGGGGGAGGGGGGTAAGGGTGCATTTGGGTGTGTTGGGGGGAGGAGGGTAAGGGTGCATTTGGGTGTGTTGGGGGAGGGGGTAAGGGTGCATTTGGGTGTGTTGGGGTGTTGCACTTCTTATCACATTCTGTTCAATACACACTGTTCTGAAGTTGAAACCCAAGCGTGGTCTCCATCATTGCGTATGTGTCATTTATCTTGGACAGGGTCCTTTGTGGGACTCCAAACATGCACCAGGGCAACAATATCCATCTCCGTCCATGCTTTTTCACCTTTGTGCCTGATGGGATTTCAGAATCAGATGCTGACGCACATCGTGTGCCTCCTTGGCATTGCCTCTTGCATGTCCTGCCGGGGCATTCCACCCGTACTCATCCCCATCATGCTCTTCTGGTGGTTGCATGTCAATTTCAGGTGGCATTGGCACATTCCATCATATGCACATTTTCTGATGCTCTACACATGCCTTGGTTATCTTTGCCACTTTGACACGGCTGTACAGGAGTGCCTCACACAGGCTGCTTAGGCAGCGGAGCACTGTCATTGGAAGGCTGACTGCCAGCTCTATCACGACGCAGGTACGGGGATGTGCAATATTGTTGTCCTCTTCCTGCTGGTTCTGTGGGTTCCGTACAGGGGTTGGGAGCCACCTCCTCAGTGGATAGCTGGCATCGCCTGTATGGTGTGAGGAATGGGTACCTGTTACGGGTCACCTCTGGTGCGGGCTGTTGTTGTTGGTGCTGCACTGCTATCATGTAGTCAAGCCCGTCATGTCATGCTGCTGCTATTGGGACCATCTTGGTGTGGGAAGGGGTGTGGGTAGGGGTGTGGTGTGCTCTTTTGTGCTGCCTGTCTCCATTGCATGCACCTGTGCTGATTGTGTCCACCTGTGGTAGTTGGGTACACTGATCAGGTCTCTTAACGGGTGCTTTTCGATGCCGTTATTAGCGCCATGCCGGTAAGGGGTTTTTGGGTGTTTTCCATGCTGCTAATGCCGTGTCCGCATGGCTTGTGATGGCCTGGTATTAGCGCCATGGCGCTAATTCCGGCCTGGGGGTCACGCGCCCGCGGCCTTGCCGCTATTAGTGGCACCGTAATTAACGGGTGCGCTGATAGCAGTGGGTCCGGGTCGTGATTGGTTTAGGGAATTAACGGTACCGGTAAATTTTTACCGGTACCGGTATTCCGTTACTGCACAACGTGTAATGAGGCCCATAGTCTCCTTAAACAGCAACTATCTGCCTCACCAAATCATGATAGGCAATCTCATAGAAGCATCTGCCTCAATCAATACCTCAATACCTTTCTCAGTGTGATATCAAATGAAGGGTAAAAGGTCTCCCCATACTCACTATCTGTAGAAGGTAGGGAGTTGATAGGGCTGGAGAAGGCCTGGGATTATCCACAATTCAAGGAAAAATGGAACAATTCAGAAAATCATATGAAGCCACCTGTTATTGAGCCATGATCTTTTCAGCAAAAAAGTATCAAAAAGAGGATCAAATGCTTCAAAAAATAATTAAATGTCCATTGGGATAAATGGTGCCAGCATATAGCCAATCCAGAATTAAGGTGTCTGCTTTTAGGTGATGAACTGATCTGCCTTGGGGGAGGAAACTAGGTTGTTCCCCAAGCAGCTCAAGCTGAATCCAAGTTCTGCTCAAATGTCAATAGGTAGGGTCCTTTAGGGACTCAAAATGCTTCAAAATAGCCAGCAGCCAGTTTTGTGGCTTTAAAATCCAGTAAAAGAAAAGAGAGACAATTGCCCCCTCCCGACTAGAAAGCTTCTCTGCTCTCTCTCTTCTTCCAGCCATCTGCATCTGCCTCCTGGTCTTCCTGGTCATCCCGAACAGCCGTGTGCAGGGCCTGAGCTTACTATATTTATACTTTTCGGGCCGTCCCCATTCCACGCCTACAATTATCCAAATTCGTCTAGCACTGAAAATCTTTCTAAACAAAAATATCAGCTCAACACATATTTTTTGTGTAAGCAATTAGCAAGGACGAAATCGTCATCCGACACTAGAAATACTTCCAAGAAAAGTGTCAGCAGACAGCACCTTTTTTGTGTAAATATAAGCCAAAGACGGCTTTAGTCATTCAGCACTAGGAATCTTTCCAACAGAAAGTGTTAGCAGACTACATTGATCCTGTGTAAAACTACAGAAAAGACTGCATTTTGTAGTTCTTCTGGGGAGCCTGTCTTTATCTATTTTTTTAAATTATTATTAGTACATTTGGCGCTCATCCCAGAATGGTTCGAACAGCAATGAACAGCTATGTTTGCACAAATGAATCTTAGTGTACCCGGCTCATGGTCACTGGCGCTCAGCCCAGGCTATTGGAAAAACCTCTGATGCACTGTATTTTAACTTTGCAAAAGCAAATCTCCCAGCATGCATTTTACTAAATATAAACGCTTTCGCATCATGGCTGACATGGGGAGACATGGGAATTCACATGTCAATATTGTCCCAATCCGCTCATCTTCCTTTGAACATGCTGCTGCCTATATATGACTTATGATGTCTGTTTCATTTCTTGGCCTCAACTGCTGCAGCAGACTTTTGCTCTATAAAGCTAACACACAGCACTCTGTGCAGAAGCCTGCTGTGGGACCAGGATGGCCCAGGATGGCCCAGGCAATATTGATTCAGATGTATCTGAACTGGGCAGGATCATACAGCACTGTTACTGGCAGCTGCAAGCCCACTCGCTAAGTGGGCCTATGGTCTCATTGCCAGGCCACTAAGCAGAGACATTAGAGGCGGAAGAGAGTCAAGACATCCACAGTGCCAGCCCAGTGGAACATCAACGTACCCTCGATATGAAATTAACACATTCTAAATTCCAACCCTCAAAACACTGCCTGTGCCAAGCATCCCATACATCCATGAAGTGTTCAGGAGGAAATGATGGGGCAAATTCAAAATGCTTTTCATAAGACCATGTTCTTCTCTGCAGTCCACTGTTCTTTGTTTTTACTTCAAATGTCTTTCTCCCTGGGTCCCTGGATCTCCCTACCCAGATGGATTATAAAAATACAGTATGCGCCTTGCCTTTTGAAGAGATCTCTCCAGAGTGGACAAATCCTGAATAGGCATGAATACAGAACTCATCCTCTCTAGAGGGGCATTTGCTGTACTAGGCCAGGTACTGGATTGGCCTAGCATCTAAAGTTACTCGAACATTCACACCCTTTTAGAGAAGCCAAAGAATGGATTATCAGGTAAACACAACAACCTCAATGCAAGGACTCCAGAAGGAGACCAAGATGCACCGGGCTGGTTAATCCCTGACTTGAACCTTTCAAAGGGGGAGGTGTCAAATTAGGTACTCCCAATGCAATTCCAATAAATGCATCCAGTTTTAATTAAGGGTGGTGTTGATATGGATTTTGATACATGTGCCAATTCCAAATCCACATAGTCCTGGGAACAGCTTTGAATCCATCAATTCTCGCATAGAGGAAGTTCTGCTATTTTTTTAAATCATTTGTTCCTTTGGTCTTATTAGACCTATCCACAATTTGAGGTTAAATATATTGTTTACTTGCACTGATTCACTGCAAGTGAAATGATCTGTGTCCCTGAACAACCATTCCAATCCACCGTGCTGTAGAGGGGGAGCCTTTGTATCCCTGTGACAGTACTCTTGACTATGCAGCCTGAGAGATGGGGCGAATTGTACCCATGTGCTGATTCCAGACGTCTGAACTGTTTTGACAGGTTCTCTGCCATTTGATAAAACAGTGTGTATGTAGCAATTTTGCATGGTTTACTTCTGCCTCTAAGCCATATAATAGTAGGTGTTGTTATTATCCATTGTAATGGTACTCAGACTGGTGAAGAGCTGAGTTGGCCTTGCTCGGCTTTGAACCTGTGTTCTCTAGGCTAAAACACACATCTAAAGCAAATGCTTAACTTGCCAAACTGATAGACATAATCACCAGAGATCATCCTTTCTGCATGTGACCAGTTCCATATCCCCAGAATGAATCCTGAGACAGCCTTATTTCCTGCAGGCAAAGTTATCAGACTCTGAAGAGAATGCCCAGACCCATTCTTCCATTATATGGAGGACCCTCCATCCATTCCATCCCTGCTTGAACCCATCTTTTCTATGGTTAACAGTTTCTCCATCTGTGTGAAACGACCTTCGGTACAGTTGACCTGTAAGTTCAGGGATAGGATTTATTATTCTTTTTGAGTTTTTGGGGTCTTTAGCCAGTGACAATGTGCGCCAAGTAGTTTTTGGTTTATGCATAACCTTTAGTACCTGTTGCCAGTTCTCTGTCAGGTCCAGGGCTTTATGTTTCTTGTACCAATTGCAATATAGATTTTTAGCTTTTTTTATATTGACCAAAGTTTCCTGCACAGAGTGTGAGGATCGCTTTATGATTCGCACCTGTCTTCACAATTTACGTTTGGCCAACTGGACATCCATGTCAAAAGGTTTAGTTATTCTGTCCCCAAACTTGGTGTGTAGCATTGACTAGCCCCACTTTTGTAGTGATTTCACCAATACACAATTCAATGCCCTCTGCAGAGAGCCGGCCAAGTGTTTGGATCCATCTACCAGGGCGGTAGCAAGCAACCTAGAAGCCCTTCTAATATTACCCTCAGACCAAAAAATTCTATTCCCTCCTTGGTTGGTCTCCAGGTCCCCAAGGCCTGTTATCGTAAGGTTCCCACCAATTATTTTTAAGCACAATTCCAATATACAGTGATCACTGTACATAGTGGGTACCACACGCAATGATAATGCATGTTCAAGCAGTGGCCCATTCCCACACAAGAAATCTGTGGTTCCACATTTATTGCCCACAATCCATGTTGGTTGTCCCGGGACGTCATTTAACAGTAGGCCATTAAGGGGCATGAGCTCCCAGCCAGCCCAGAAGTTGAGCCACTCGCATCCCTTAATGTGGTAATCTTTTAGCAACATATTATTTATTTTCAGTAAATGGCCAAGATTCACCCCAGGCACTGATTCACCACATCTTGCATTCATGTCCCCACCAAGAAGGATTATGTCAGACTCTGGATCGACCACCCATGACATGATCAACTTGTCTATATGCTGGTAGATGGTTCCTGCTTTATCCATCCTCGGGGGATCGTATATGCATATTAGTAACATTCTTTTACTTATGCTCAACTGCAAAAAGCCTATTTCCACTGCAATAACATTTCCCTCTGTGCCTAAAGGTTTAACACCTGTGGAGGGTAGGTCATGAGACAAGCCTATCAAGAGGCCGCCTGCTGGTCGTTCTAGTGGCCCCTCCTTTGCCAAGGTCTGATGAATCGCATATCCATCTAGAAAAAATGCCTGACACAGCCATGTTTCTTGTAACATAAAAATGCTTGATTTTACCAGGGAGGCAAGGGAACCTCGTCCGATATAAAGTGTGAGTGGCAACTTTTATTAAATGAAATTATATTGATTCAGTCATGGGGCAATAACCTGGGGCAATAACAAAACCGGTATAACACTCCGTAACTATTTCCATCCCTGTGTATTATCAAATCTAGGAGTAACACATTTATTTGGCAGTGATGGTGGTAAATGTCTGTCATTTTTTCGACAGCTTTTACATTGGTCACACACGTTGTCAGAGGTCTTCAACTCAGGAGTGCCGTCTAATTTATATCTCAAAAATTCCAATGAATCACTTTGCGCACGTATTAAAGATGCTGTAGATGTAAGATGAGCAATGGATTTTTGACATATCATCATAGCGCCGGCCCAAAGGTTGCACAAAGTCAAAATCGTTAGGATGCGTAGGGAAGGCACTTTTGAAAATAGTTTATCGTTACCCTCTTAACAGTCGAATTATTCTGGCTGATATTTACTATTCGACTGTCCAGTATCTAGTTTGGTGGTGTCAGAGATTGGGGAGCAGGCGACCTTGTAGCTATCATTTGGCCATTGGCAGGTTGTATTATCTGCCCTACTACATTATCGACTAAAGGCACTGGTCCACTTTGCCCATTTTCAGTCGGATTAGGTACTTCCTCTGATTCCAAGGGTAGTTGGCTGGTATTGTTGTCTTTCACCAGCCAAGGAGTCAGTGTCCCCTCGCTTTGCTGTCTGCGTTTTTTCCACCACATTTCCTCCTTCTTGGTTTTCTTCGTCTGGGGGGGGGCAGCTCAGACACTGATACAATAGTTGAGTTTAGAGGCTGAGTACCAAGACACAAGGGTTGCTTCTGAAGTTTGTTAGATGCTTTCATCCGCAATAATAGGTGTTTTTCTAAACGTCTTTCTTTGTGTGTTGGATAGTTAAAGGGAGAGGTTGAAAGTTCCTCCTGAGGCCAATTTGTGTCAAACTCCTCCTGAGATTCAATGATTATGGGTGCGAGCTCAGTACTGCTGATAGGAACTGCACCGGGTTCAGTTAATAACTTTCCCAATTGGGGTCTTAGAGCAGGGCACCAAAATTATGCCTTGTCTTGCCACCTCCTCATGTATGTGTCGACAAAGTTTCAGCAGAATCTTTATAGCAAGGTGTACCACATTATTGTTCAATGTTGATGTCAAGTTTGAGGGATTATATTGGCTGTTAAATTGATTGTTTGATTCAGAAAGAAGCGTATGGAAGAGTATCGTCCATAACCATATTTGGGGATGCTTAAAAGCGTTGTGTAGTCAAAACAGCAGGATTTACGGTCTGAGAGTCGGCAGGTGGAATCAGTTGGGGCCCCAGGGGCACAACTTCTTCGTTGTGTTTTGTACCTCCTTCACCCACATCAATCGGGCGCATTGAGTTACTCACTTGGTAGTACAGTTCCAATAATGAGTTATTATCAATCCCCCCAAATGCGGAGTGCAGATCTTATTTATTTGCATCTAGTGCATCATGAATTTAAACGTTGATCTCTGCTTGTTCAGCAATATTCACCCATACCGTGGTATCCTGTTTTTTTGTCAAAAAAGAAGACATTTCTTTTGTTTTG
The DNA here is from genome assembly GCF_040938575.1 of Ambystoma mexicanum. Classification (NCBI taxonomy): domain Eukaryota; kingdom Metazoa; phylum Chordata; class Amphibia; order Caudata; family Ambystomatidae; genus Ambystoma; species Ambystoma mexicanum. The sequence continues at coordinate 1,359,050,337 of NC_090929.1, forward strand.
CAGTGGCCGTTTTTAGTTGGACCCAGGATTTATTTATTTATTTAGAAATGTATATAGCACACCCAACCCAGAGGCATCTGGGCTTTTCTTGACAGTAAGAAACATCAACTGTTACAAAGGTTATGCCAGTGACATGACAAAAAGAGGTCAAAAAGTGTCAAGGTTACAGTATTACATATATACATATAGAAGAACCTTTCGGCCTCCAAATTAATACGCAGTGTTGATTTTAGGTATTAGAAAGTGTGTCAGGAGCTGAGGGGAGTTATTTTAGTAGCTCCTGTGAGAAGAGCCAGGTTTTCAGATGTTTGCGGAAGATCCAGTAGGAGGCTTCTGACCTTAGTGTGGCTGGTAAGGTGTTCTAGTGTTTAGCAGCAACAACAGGGAAGCTGCTGCCTCCAGATTTCTGAAGCTTGAAGCGGGGTGTGGAGAGTAAATGCGAATGGGATTACTGATGAATTTATTATTTCAGGTGATTCCACACTTGCAGCATCAACCGCCCCAGTTGTGGGTGCTCGCCTATACCTGTTGCATTTGCCATAAGGTTTCTGCTCCCTTAGGTTACAATTTCTGGGTTTAGGTGGGGTCTTCCTCAGCAAGTTGGCCGCTTTTTAACTAGTAATAGCGATCCCCTCTCACGGGGGGACTTCCTGGTAAATGCACTGCACCGTGAAGTATTAGTGATAATATTGCTTCTCATGCGTGGTTCCAAGGGCCTAGCCCCGCAGTCACCACAAACACACAATATATTATAACACCACAGGTGCTTTCTAGTTGGGTTATTTAAAACGTGGCTCAAAGGGACCAGCCCCGCAGTCACCACGTAAAGTGAGGAAATCTTATGGTGGAATTTCACTGGCAGTACTGTGTATATCTCACCTAGTACTTGCCACAAAACAATTCCCTCGACGGCAGGCCCTCAATAAGGTGGCAGGATGTCTCACCAGTCACTTACTTGCTTGTATGATCTTTGTTCAGGGCGGCCCAAGTAATGGTATGATAACTTGACAGTCAGAACAACTGCTCCGCACTCCGCCACGGAACACAGAACACTCGTTCATACTCCGCCATGCTCTGCTGTGTCCGGAGTGTTTGAGTGGCAAGTCCTGCCTCCAGAAGTAAACACAGGAGATATACTCTCCTCAGAAGCTCTGTCTGCTGCACCAGTGTAACGAACACAAAGAACACTCGTTCTCACTCTGCTACGCTCCTCTGTGGCCGGAGTGTTTGAGTGATAAGTCCCACCTCCTGAAGTAAACACATGCAAGAGACTCTCCTCAGATACTCTGTCTGCTCTACCAGTGTAACCCTATGTACTCTATTGTTTCCCCCAAACATTTCAATCGTAGTTTCTCCCCTGCTCTGGAGCACGATCCCTGAACCTGGAGTAGTGTGTACGCCCGAAGATCGAGGCGTGGGGACCTGATGAAATGACTTGTCTCCTTCACCACAGGTGAGCTCCCTGCCTCCTCTCTCTTTTCCCCCTTTTCCTGGTGTGAGGCAGTGGTTGCTGGCGCCGCCCCAACCGTCATTGACCTCGGGAAGAGTGGACACCGGTGCAAGGCCTCCTGTGCACCCAGTGGGACGGTGATTGGCGGCGGCCGCTTGCACAGCAGCGACATGGGGTTCTGCCCGTACAAATAAAGGAGCACCCGGAGCATAGGGGGTGTGGCCTGGTAACCCCCACTCTTGGCTGGCTCTCAGCCCATCGCTGGACTTCAACTCACTCAAGGCGACCAACCAACATTAGGACTGACAACCTCTAAGGCAAAGCTGAGCCCTTGAGGACCCATAATGAGAATGGTAATGTAGGGTCCCTGAGAAGGAACCGTACGAGGGGGAGGAATCCCGTTGAAGGCGGGCCAGCGAGTGGTAGCATGCAGAAGAGGGGAGGCATGTGTGCTACTGCCAATCATGCCCTATGTTCTCCCATGGTCACCCAAGGCACAAGCGACCACAAAACCCCTGCTGCTGGGCCAACATGGCGAAAGCTGGTGTGGGAGAGCCGGGCCCAGAGCCCCTTAATAAAGAGAGATCTTCTGGACTGTATAGCCACCCAGAAGGAAAAGCTTTCCCAAACAGTCAAGAACGAAATATGCAGCGCTACGGAGGACATTAGGAAGTCGCTGTCGGATCCCTCTAGGGACATGAAGCAAGTGAACGCCAGGGTCAGCGACCCAAAGAAGCAATACAAACCCTGCAAGGGGGCTTTATACATCTTTAGTGGGTGCTGACCGGGTCCAAGCTGAGCATGGACGAACTGCTCAACACTTTCGAAGACCTGGAGAATAGGCGTGGATGAGAGAATGTGCGGATAAGAGGGTTGAAGAAAAGGCAGAGGGGTCTGACCTGAAAGCCTGGGTCCTCCGATTCTTTGCTGAATCCTTCCTGGAAATAGGGAAGCAGGGCATCAGCTTAGAACACATCCATAAAGTTAGGCCACTGCCTAGAGGACTGAGGGCCCGGGCCTGTGACATTATAATGAAGTTTCACTCCTTCGTGGTCACAGAATACATATTACGGGCCTCTAAAGAGAAGGGGAGGATCACCTATGATGACTACAAACTCCTTATCTCTCAGGACATGGCTGCTCTCACTCATTTTGCCCCATTACAGGGAAATTAAAGCAGGCAAAGGTCAAGTATAGGTGGACTTTTCCATTTGGCCTGCTATTTTCTTGGGAGGGCAGACAACAGAGATGTACAAGACCAGAGGAGGCCGCTAAAATCCTAGGACTGTCACTAGGGCCTGGTCAAGATGAAGGAGAGGGCAGAAACTGGCAAAGAGTCCCGCTGGGAACTGGGAAGCGGGGGAGCGCACATCAAGGGATCACATGAAGTGAACATATGATTTGTAGTAATGAGGCCTCTGTCTACAGGTCTTCCAGACTCTGAAAGGTGACATAAATGGGGCATTGTTTCTCTAAGAAGGGGAAGGTCTCCTTCACAGAAGTTTGGACGGGTAATGTCCAACCTCATGGCAGGATCGGAGTTCCCTTCTGAGGGAATCCAACACCATGTTGTGGATCCCCGGTAGGTGAAAAGGGATAAGGAATTTGTTGTGCAGAGCCCATGACCACAGCGCCTAGGCCTCCATTGACAGAACATGCGAGTGGGTGCCGCCCTGTTTACGGATATAAAACATGGTGGTCATGTTGTCGGTGAAGATCCGCACCATCGGCCCCTGGAGTTGAGACCTGAAGAGCTTGAGGGCCCAGAACGTGGTTTGTATCTCCAGGAGACTGATGTGAAGCTTCTTCTCGTTAAGTGACCACTGGACTCTAGCATGAAAATGAACCTTATGAGCTCCCCAGCCCTCCAGTGAGGTGTCTGTCATGACAGTGATTTGATGGTCTGGAAGGCAAAAGGGCGCTCCTTGAGTGAGATGGAGATGAAGAATCTTGTCTTTGCAGGATCCCAATATGTGTTGCCAATGGGCACCCAGAAATTCTTGGAGAGGGCTTTTCCGGAGTCTGCAGTGTGGAATCAACAGGATGCAAGAGGAAATAATTCCTATCAGGGACGTCAGAGTGCGGGCTGCCCGGCATAACAACAGGGGAATTTTCACTAGAATGTACTTCTCTCTGTCTTTGGATGGTGTGGCAACACGAGACAGCGTGTTCAGATGGCACCCTAAGAACAGAGCGTTATGAGATGGGATCAATAAAGTCTTTGCATAAGTCACCAAGAATCTGAGTGATGTCAAGCAAAAGATTGTTGCCTCTGTATGCTGAACTGCCAGTGGATGTGACACAGCCCTCACCAAACAGTCGTCGAGGTAAGGATAGGCGTGAATCCCTGAACATCGGTGGTGAGCTTTGACTGGCATGAGACACTTGGTAAATATCGATGGTGCTGATTTTAGGCCAAAGGGCAAAGCTTTGAACTGGATGCGTCGTACTGCCACCTGTGTCGCTGATGGATTGAAATATGAAAATATGCATCCTCCAGGTCCAGTCACGAGATTGAGTCTCCCTCTGCAGCTGGCTCAAGATGTGCTGGAGCATCATCATGCAGACGGTCTGGGACCGGGGAACTTGTTGAGTCTGCGTAGGTTGAGTATGGGCCTCCAACATCTAGACCAGAAAGTATCTGGTGTTCCCTGCAGATGCACCTTAACAGGCTCTATAACTCCTTTGGCAATGAGGGAGTGTACTTCGCACAGGTGCAACGGTAGATGTTCAGCTTTTGGAACAGGAGGAATGGAGGGGGGACAGCCAATGAACTCCATAGTGTAGCTGTGCCAAATGAGGGACAACACGTCGCACATGGAATTCCATTTTAATGGAATTCCACTGTGCAATGAAGCTGGAAAGTCGACCTACCTCTAGGGTGTGGAAGCGGGGACGGGGCCTGGTCAGGCCTTTTTTGGAAGCTGGCTTCTGAGGGAGGAATTACGACGATGCTGATTATCCCGATAGGCCTGGAATTTCCCTTTGTAACCCGCCTGGCTGATGCTGGGACGAGATTACTGGGTCTGATAGGAGGATCTGTAGTCCTGCGAGGTCCTGCGAAAGCGGGACTTGTTGGAGCGAATGTACTGGCACCATTGCTGTAGAGTCCCTACAGATGAGCAGTGCCCATGTCGGCTGTGATGGCTGGGAATGTCTCATCCACCTTTTTGCCAAACAGGTCTACACTGTCGAACGGCATGCCCACCACCTTGGATTGTACCTCTGGGCAGAGGTTTGTGGCTTTAGCCAACCCTGACTGTGCAACACAGCTCCATTGCCCACCTGCCTGAATCCTGTGCCTGCTATATCCACAGCAACGGAAATGGCATGGTCTAATGCTGCCTCGCCTTTATGCAAGAGTTCCAGCGCCTCATCCCGCTTGTCATCAAGCAGCAAGTCCAGATTAAGGCCCAACATATACCAGAGCACCCAGTCATACGATATCCATCTTGATAGTGATACCGGCAGTGGGAATGATGTGATTTTCTAATGCATCCTGCTGCTTCCCTTCCTTTTCCAGAGGTACCATGTAAGGTGAAGAAGTGTTGGAGGAGTGTTTTTGGGCAGCTGCCGAGATGACTGAATCTGGGCTAGCTTGTGTATGAAGACATTTTGGAGTGGAGTCCGAGGCTTTATACTTTTTCTCAAAACATTTTTTGGGAGGTCCATTGAAAGAATTAATTAATGTATTTCTTATAAAGCGCGACACGGCCATAGGCCTCAGCGTGCACAAAAAACAGGACAAAATAAAGGACAAAATAGTACGACATTGTAAAGCAAGAACAGATAGACTAAGATTGAAAACACTGTTCAGGACAGGGGAAAGCACTATCAGCGATCTACAATGAGTTTTAGTTCAGATGACGTGTTCATGAAAAAATTACAATAAGCTAAAAAGCTGGGAAGGTTGGTACAACCACAACCAATAATTATACAATCCCCATTTGCTTGAGTACACCATCCATTGATCTTCATCCCCCACAAAACCTTTAGGTCGCAGCTTCTAACAATCCCTGGTCCAGTTCTTTGTTGCAACCAGGCCAGTACCTTATTTCAGAGGGCGTCCCTAGGTCAGGCCCTGATGAGGAGGTAACATTGGTGATAATAAGGTTTCTTTGGTCAAAGACCAATTCTCTCAGAGTCTTGTCTGGAATATATGGCAGCTGTAATTTACTCAGAAGTGAGACCTTAAATGTAATGGATTTAGGTTTTCTAGAAGTCTGGAAGTCAACCCGGGAAATACTTTGTCCTAGTCCAGCGCCAGATACCGGAGACCCAAAATGAGCCTGCCTCACGGTCGCTCCAGATAAAGGTGTAACCATGATGTCCAGGTGGGATTGGATCACATTTCTGGATTTCAGCAACTCCAGCATATTAGCAAAATTCAATTCAGTCTGACTAAGCTCTTACCTCACACTTTAGACTTAGCTCTGACAGCTCAGCCACATGAAGTTTATTAACAACTGGTATTTCAAGAGGCTGCAATGGGCTTTGAGAGATATTATTAAGAGCCTCCATATCCAGAAGTACATCAGCTTGGCATGAGTTGTCCACCAACTGGGCCCACTAGCGTTGCAACTTTGTCCGCTAGATCCACCCACAAACCAAAGTCATACACATTTCTACACTGGAGGAGATCAGCAATAGCATCCCTCACTTGCTGCCATGGAGCAGAGCTGTGCTGATCCATCTCACTGGATTGCTTATCATTGGGCCCCAGTATATCTCCAGGCAAAGTCGCGGCCATCTCGGCTGTCTCCCCCTTATCCATACCAGGCTGTGAGGACATGAGAAAGTAAAAGGCCAACACTCGATAGCCTCCACACTAGCTACGTGCCCGAACTCTCAGTGCGCGATGACGGGTGGGCAAAACAGGTACAAGACCGGAGAACTGGGTACAGGTAAACCACCAGCCAATACAGAACATGTGGCTGGCACTCTGGGGGCTCACTTGTCACTTAGCAGGTCTCCGCCAGTGAGCTGCGCTGCCACACAGTACACAGACCTGCAGAATTTCAGCAGGCAGGCAGTTCCAGGAAACCCCTCCTAAAGTATTGCAGCCCTGGGTTAGAGCGTGGAACATTTATTTAAGCAATTATCGGGAAACAAGAAAAGAATACCAGGAGGCGGTTCATCCGATTCTCGCAGTAAATCTGCCAGCCAGCTGAGAAGCTGACACCAGCCGCAAGACTTCAGGCAGCTCAGCCACAAAGCGCCCCGAAGAGGAGAAGCGCCAGGGAATTTCTCATAACCAGAAGGCCGTCCTATCAAATATTGCAGTTGAAAAAGGAAACCTTTCTTTTTGTGCTTTTCATGAGGCAGATCAAATAATTTCACTGCCTCCAACATGAGGGCTTGAAAAGAGTAAATTCCATCATGGGGGGAATCTTTGGGAGACAGATCCCCTGGTTCGCCGAACCCTGGTACCAGGTGGTCAATGTCATCAGCCTATCAGTAGGAGAGACAACGTTATCTGTGTCGGTATCTTTGAGGCTGGCTGGTAGAGGAGGTATTGGAACATGGCAGGGGTGGCCGGATGGTGGTGGTGGTGGAATCAGTACCTGTTACAAAGGAAAGCCATGAGGACCTTGAGGAAGAGGGAAGGACGGAGTAGGCAGCCGTTGTTGTAGCTCAGAAACTAAAGTCTGCAGTGTGGACATCATCCATAGAGACATCACAAGACCACAAAGGAGTAGGGGCTTGCAAAAGCCTTGAAGGGGGCTGTGAATGATCTGGAGCCCCTTGTAGCAAAGGTGCAGAATTCACACTTGAACATGGTTCTGGGTCACTAGGAACATGTTTTAGACGTTAGCCCTGCGGGTGCCAAGGGTGCATGTGGCGAGACTACCCGGTCATCATCAGCATCAGAAAAAAATCCTTCTTGACCTTCCAAGTCTGAGTCCCACCCATATTGTAAAAGGTCCTGGTGGTGGGGGGCATAGATGGGAATGGAGCAGCAGATGGCACATACGGTGCTAGTGAGAAGAGTGGCTGCACCGAGTCAGCCTAGAAAGGAAGGACAGACCAGACGTGGGTCTCAAGCCTGGGCAATCCCTATCAGAGCCATTGATGGTGAGACATAAGCATTGGTGGCAGATGAGGTGGTTTCAGTAGAAGATGAGGAGTTTCTGCACCATTGACGGTCTCATCGATTAGGTCGCCATTGGCTTTGTCGTCGACAAGGTTGTGGCCATCAACAGGGTGGACGTGGGCGTTGATGATGTGGACTTGGCACGTCGAGAGTCATTTCTTTTAAAATTTGTTATGTCGGAGAGGAAGATTTGAATAATGAAGGAGCCATAGACGATGGAGTCATAAACAAGGACGTCAACGGAGCGGTCTACGAAGGAGCATGCTCAAACATGTAAACTATGTTCCTTCTCGACTCTCTTCACCTGGGAAGAAACATCATGAAACATCGACCTCTTTGATAAGGGAGTACTCTCAAGGGGTCTGCTGTGCTGTAAAGAAGGAAGGAAAATGACTGACAAATGGAACATCCATTTAAGCCATGTTCCGGATAAAGGCAATACAGGCATTTGTCGCGAAGACCCTTCATGTACAAATGTTCTCACGTAACAGGTCAAGGAGATCTTGAACAGGCTTTTCTTACATGTATCTATCATGGTGTCCCAGTCAACAGACTCAAAGGGGCCTTAACAGTAAAAAGCAGGACAACAACCCCAGGGGTGATGGAATAGACTGGAATTCCACACCAGCAAACAAAGGAATAATCCGGTACCAAACAGTAAAGAAGTTGATCACAAAAAGTGAAGAATATAGGCAAAATCATTGTAAGATTGAAGAGAGTTTTTGAGGACTCCCAACAATGCGTGTGGTAACACAACTGAAGATGGCCTCCAGGGGTGGAGCTAAGGGAGGCCTCTCTCTATTGGCTGTGGGGCAATATGACCCAAAATGACTCTAATAGAGCACTAATGTAACAAGCAGTTTACAATATGAAGGTAAACTGCTTTAATGTTACAGAGGATTCCCAGCCTGTGGAGTGGGAATATTCAAACAGGTTCCAAGTGTTATTAGCAAAATAGGAAATAACGAAAATGTTTTTTACCGAAAAATAAATAATGAAAAAATATCTACATTTCTTTTGGGAGGGTGACCCCCAAACCACTGTTTCCCTATGGTTTTTACCCCACCCCAGCCACCCAACTGCCCGTTTTAACCCCGTACACCACCCCCATATATTCTTAGCTTTAATTTTCGTTATTTCTTTGTTATTTATGTTTTGTTGAAAAAGTTATTAGTTATTTTCTATTCGTTAATTTCACTGTATACCATTCAAACAGCTATAGAATCTATGAAAGATCCAGTGCTGGAGACTTTCTCCTTCAATGGATTGCATTCTCCTGCAGATTGCTAAACTGACAGACTCCTAAAACAGTACAACAGTTGGAGGCAGGATGAAAGTCTAAATCAGAAAGCTTTTCAACACCGCTCTCCAAGACCGGGCATCAGCCCTGCTGGCCATGTCCAGGTTTGTAGTGCCTTGTGAATGTGTGAAACAATGACCAAGTCGCTGCCTAGCAGACCTCCTTCACTGGCACTCCCCTTTGCAGTGCAGGAGAGGTCACCACGCCGCTAGTAGAATGTACACTGATGTCTGAAGGCAGTTCCTACCCTGCCTTTTCATAAAATGTGGCAATGCAGAGGACTATCCCACAGGAAATCCTCTTTTTAGACACCACCAGCCCCTTTCTCGACTGTGAGAAGGCAATGAATAGTTGGTCATTTCACCTGGGCCCATAAAAGCTCAGTGCCCTTTTTTGGGTCGAGCCTGTACAGCTTCCCCTCTTCCTTGGAAGGGTGAGGTGGTGCTTAAAACACCAGCAATTCAATGCCTCCAGAGATGTGAAGTTCTGACATCACCCTTTTAGGCAAGAATTTTGGGCAGACTTTCAGAGAGACCTTCTCCCCGAAAAAAAGCAAAAATGGCAATTTGCAAAAAAGAGCCTGCAGCTCGCTTGCATGTCTTGCCGACGTGATGGCCACCAAGAAGGCCGTCTTGAGGGTAAGTAACCTGATGGGAGTGGAATGCATGGGCTCAAACGGAGCCGCCATCAAGAAGGTTAGAGCCAAATTCAGGCCCCAAGCCAGAACCACAAACAGCGTCCGCGGAAACCTATTTACAAGGCCTTTCAGAAATTGTGACGTCACCGGTATTGAAAAGAAAGAACCTTGATCCGGTGACCTCTTTAACAAGGATAAAGCACCAAATAGCTTCTGACCATGCCTATCGGCCTGATGAGGCCAAAGAAGGAATTTCATCACTGTGGTAGTGGGACACGCAATGGGGTCCACCTTGCGATCCCTACCCCACGCCTCAATCATTTGCCACCTGCATGCGTAAAGGGACCTAGGAGAAGGTCTGTGTGCAGCCAGTAACACCTTAAGTATCTCTTCAGAAAGGTCCGAGTCATCATATCTCATGCTCTGAAGATCCACTCATGCAGATTGAGAGACTCTGGGTTTGGGTGGATCACCCGCACTTCCGACTGGGATAGACGGTCTGTACTCCGAAGAAGCCTGTGATGTGGGCAGACGGCCAATTCCAGAAGATCAAAGTTAATGTTTTCCTTGTTTAGTCTAGGGTGAGCAAGATCATGGTGGCCCGGAACCTCCTCAGCATCTTCAGAACCAATGGGATGACAGGTATTGAAGGTAGTGGAGGTTGAAGTCCCACGTGCCTCCCACTGCCCCCCTCGCAGGAAATTCCCTCGAGCAGAACTGCTTGCACTTCATGTTGGCCCTTGTGGCAATCACAGATCCACGGCTGGGATCCCCACAGGGCAAAGAGTTCCACAGCACACTTCTCACTCATGAGAGACTGTGCTCTGCATGCTTAGAGCACCCACCAACCTGTTCTCTGCTCCTGCCATTTGGGCTGCAGAAGCTGAGACCCTGTTTTCCAGTAGCCAGAAACATAGTTGCATGACCACTGTGTTGTCCGTCAGAATCAGGACATGCTTCCCCCTGAGGGATGGTCTGAAAGCTATCAGGGCTAGCCTGATTGCTCGTAACTCCAGCCTGCTTATGTGCCAACAAGGCCATTCACTTGCAGAGCCCAGAAGTAAGTGCCCCAGCCCTTTAGGGATGCATCCGTGACTACGTGCACTTGGGGCCATGGTGGCCAAAAGAGTTCCCCCACGATCATGCTGTCCCTGCTGGTCCACCAACAGGGTTTGGCCTCTGGTACCAGAAAAAAGCAGGAAGCCATGAGGCCCAAGAGGCGGAGGAATGAAGCAGCTGGCAGGCTGTTGTGTTTCTGAAAAAGTGTGACCATCTGCCTGATATTGGTAACCCTTTCTTCGGGGTCGGGGGACACCGTCCCCGCCTCTGTGCCCAAGACTGCTCCTATGAATTGAAGTTTCTGTGTTGGTATGGCATGGTATGACATGGGACCTCTGGATATTCAGGGAGAAGCCCAAACTGAGAAGCAGGGAACAGGTGTCCTTGAGCTGCGCCCATACCTGCTCTGGAGACTTTCCTCAGAAGAACCAATCATCCAGGTAAGGGAATACATAGATGCTGGATCTCCTGTGGTGATCTGCCACTACCGCCATCAGCTTGGTCAAAACCCTGGACATGGAGGTTAGGCCGAAAGGGAGCATTCTGAAATTATAGTGAGCGTCCCCAATGGTGAACCTCAGGAACTGCCTGTGCTTTCGAGGTATCGGCACATGGTAATCCTGAATGTTCAGTGACACCAACCAGTCCTGGAGTTGTAGAGTTTGGAGACTTTCTCTCTGCATCCAGAAATTGTCCTTCCTCAGGAAATTGCTCAAGGCTTTGAAGTCCAGGATGGGACAGAGTCCTCACCCTTTCGTGGGTGCCTGGAAACAGCAAGAATACCAGCCTGACCCTCTCTTTTTGGGTGCTTCTCCTCCACTGCACCCTTTGAAAGCAGGGCTCTCAGTTCTTCCTGGAGCTCCTGTTCGGTTTGCTGGTTTGCTGGGAGAGCAGTGGTGGTCTGTCTGTTTGTCTTTTCAAGAAGGGGAGGCAATATCCCCTTCTGACAAACTTTAAAGCTCAGGCATCAAAGTCACCTGTCCCAGTGCTCAGAGAACCCTCCCTCCAACCAGGGAAACATGTAGGGAGAACACAAAGCGGCTTAGCTGATGCTGCCAATAAAGTCGACTGGATCTAAAAGGTCCCATGCCCTGTCTGGGACGTGTGAAATGCCTCTGGTCCAGTTTGGCCTGCAGTATCTGTGCTTTCCTCATGAAGGGAACATACTGCCTACAACCCCTGCCTCTGGAAGAGAAGGTAAAAGATTGCTTGTCGAGATGCTGCACCGCAAGACCCAAGTTTTGTTTCCTTTAATTTCTCCAAGGATTCATCAGCCTTCTACCCAAAAGGTGTTCACCACCAAACGCCATGTCCAATAGCCCAGCTTGCACATTTGGGCAAATTCCCGAGCTGTGGAGATACGCCACCCTCTTAAGCACTGTAGATGTTTCCATGGAAAGACCCACACAATCAGCAGTGTCAATGCTAGCTTGAAGAGCTTGGCAAGCCACCTCCTTCCCCTCATTCACCATATCCACATCTATCTCTCATCTCCTCTGTTGGGAGATGGTCTGGCACCTCAGCTATTGTGCTCCAAAGTACATGCAAGCATCTGGCAAAGGCACAGCTGTCATTGATTGACTTCAGCACCATGCTCCACACCACAAATATTTTCTTGGCCAAAGTGTCAGTCTTCTGTCCGTTGGCAAGTTGGAGGTGGACGGGGCTGGATGTGAACTAATCACAGCGGCTTGGACTACCAAACCCTCTGGGGTGGGATGTGCTGTCAGGAAAGGCAGTGCCCCCTGGCCAGCTTGTATTTCTTGGCCAGCTCAGCATCAACTGTTGTCGTGCAGCATGGCCGCTTCCATAACGTCCCAATGGAATATGATATAGCTGCATTGAAAGGAAATGCCCTTTCAGACTTCCTAACATCGCATTGGGATCTGATATAGCTGCACTGAAAGGTAACACCCTTTCAGACTGGGGGCCCTTGTCCAGGATATCAGTGAGGTTGTATGACTGGAATGACTTGGTTGGGGTCCCAAGGCCCAGAACTACCCTCTCCACTCGTTTCCTGTTTTGGACATTGGGGTGTCGATAGGGGGATGTCTGCTGCAAGTCGAGGTCAGGTGACGTATCAAACCCGCTTGCCTTGTGCAGCCCTTCTGTCAAGGCCAACAGATCACCCTGGTCTGTGAAGTAATCAGTACCCCTAACTCCCCATCCCCCATTGGCTCCATTCTAAAGGGGACAGGGTGGTGTAAGGGAGGCATGGTATCACAGTATGACACTGACACAAGAGATACAAGTTTCAAAACCTATATTCAATTTTCAGGGTTTGGAAACATTCCTACTTTGCCCTATAGCTATGATGGGAGTAGTCTCTACCATCAAATAATAAAGAAACACAGTCCTAGTCAGTCTTTGCCAAACCAAAATGGCCTATACTAACAAGACATAATGCCTGCCCTATCTCGTATAAAAAAGTATGTAAAGGGGAATATGTATGCAAAAGAAAATTAGTGTTATAATAAAGGATCAAGATGGCTGAGTCAGCTCTCAGCAAGTAAGACGGCCCTCTTAGACAGGATGACCCATACTGGCTCATGTTCTCAAAACAAAGGCAGTTAAACATGTGAAACGAGGCCCACCTGGCCTTCACTAACTCACCCGTTGTGTGTGTTTCTTTCTTGTTTTAGAGGCTTTGATTCACGAGTCAAGGTTTATACCACAGGCTTGGCCTCGTCTCCCTAACTGTCGTTCACCCGGAAGGGTCACTAGCATCCTTGAAACACAGAATGCAGGTTTCTTCATGTCTGCAATTTGGCTTTCTCTGCAACTCCTTCACGGCCTCCCAAAAGCAATAACCTCCTGTAGGGATCTTCAGGGTTTCCCTACCATTTGCTCTAGTCCCTCGATCAGTCGTCCTGCTCCAGTAGGTTTGCCTTCTCCCCGGAAGATCTGCTCCTTCTCGTGTTCCACCTTGCTTAGAGTGCGTCTCTATGTTCCGCCTTTTATGCATGTGGGGAGAGCTAAAGGGTATCAGATGTATGCAATTAAAGTTAAATGCCTGACTTTGCCTGATCCAATTAGCAGGACATGTCCAATGAGATATGTAAGGGTTAGCCTCTTTACTCTAGGTCGCCCTCTGCCTCACCCCAGTGTTTGTGTAGAAAGAAGGGTGGTGGGGTTGGTATGTTGGAGGATCCTATAAAATAGGATGGGGCATGGGTATGGGAAAGGGGAGAATACATGTCTCACTATCGGTTGCCTCAGCCCCACTCCTCGAAGACCCCTCACCCAGGGGATCCTCCCACACTGGCGATGGCCGTGCCCTGGCCACCTGAGAGAGAGATCCCCCCATGCCCTGAAGACCCCTCACCCAGGTGATTCTCCCACACTGGCGATGGCCGTACCCTGGCCACCTGAGAGAGAGATCCCGTGGACTTGTAGGTGAGACATCCTTTGGTTTCTCACAGTGGGTCCCCTCTTCATCCAAGATCGACCTCATGGACTGGAAGATTTCCGACCTCGATTCATTACAAAAGGCAGAACCACCACTGACGGAACTGCCCTGATGGGGCCTCTCAACCCCTTCACCTCGAGGGCCATCAGAGCCATGGCTGGCTTTGAAAGCACTGGGCACAACTGGTATATGAACCACCTGTGGCAAAGAGGCCAGAGCTGTAACCGCTGCAGCTTCTCAAACAGTTGGAACATTTGGGTCTTGATGCCTCCTACTCATCTTTCTGGGCACCCGTATTCGGAAATGACTTACCTCACTCCTCTGATGAATCTGAGTCATGTCTGTGTCAAGGCCTTTTCTTTTTCATGTGGGAGGACAAGGATGACGTGAGGCATTCGATATTGGGGCCTGATGACTTGGTGTTCGACCAAGCTAGAGACTTCGAAGGAGGCCGCCCAATGGCAAAATTCACTGATCATTCCCTGATCGCCTTCTGCTTCATGTGCTGGCATAGCTACACTGCTTGACATTATGCTCCACCTCGAGACACCACAAGCCAATTCTGTGTGTGTCTGTAATGGACAAACTTCGAGCTGTGGTCCTTGCAGCATTTAAATCCTAAGGGTTTGGGCCCAACATATCTGCGTCAAAAGAGAAAAAACAGGTCACTGAAAAGGATTGTATTCCAAACAGCGTGCTGAGCGTGCAGAAAAATAGTAAATGAGTGTGGGGACATAGTGACGTGATATATGTGCCCCTGAAGTCACATCCGTAGTCGCAGTGCAATAAAAACATGGTGGAGTCGACTGATAACGCTGAGACCCACTACACCCCCTGTCTAAAGTTTTCTGAGCAGCTGACGTTGGAGGAATTATCTATCTGATGAGGAATCTGTAGGAGAATGCAATCCATTGAAGTACTTGTTTCATATTCTTCAATAACTTCTATACTGCTGTTCTCTTCTGATGTATGGGGATCGAGTCCCTTGAATTCTTTATTTGGAAACAATTGCAGTAAGTTTCATCCTAGTTTGAGGGGTTCCATGTGATAATTTCGCCACAAAAATATCGCCATACAAAAATATCTCCATATTTTTGCGGCGAAATTCACAATGGACCCTGCGGGGGACACCCCCGCAAATTCACAATGGACCCTGCGGGGGACACCCCCACAACCCCCGCATCACTTTTTAATGTGCGGGGGACACCCCCCCCCAACCCCCGCTCCCACATAATATCCCCAATAAAAATATCGCCTATAGCGAACCAAACGGCCATATTTACGGCAATATTTTTGCTGGGGATATTATTACCTGATACCTTTTGAGGAGCTAGCAATTGTTATAATGATTGTGTGCACATAAACACACGTCCATGATAGACACCCACAGGCTTTAAGTTATAGTAAAATGTTGGATTGAAGAACAAATTACTTCCGCTCAGTAATGTTCTTCCTGATGGACATTCCTCCCATGGATTCCTCATCTTTAATATCTATCTCACCAGAGCATCTGCTCTTCAGAAATGTTTCTCCCGTCAGTGGGTGTAACGCAGTGCTGTGTTGGCTCCGGCCGACACCTTTACGTACCCCGCACTGGACAAGATGTTGAGGTCAGTATACATAGAGGCACCATGGCCTGTGACCTTAGTTCCACCTTTTTCCCTAGCACTCTGATGCTGAGGGACCGCCAAGAGGGACAGGTAGGAAGAATGATGAGAAATCTGTGGGAGAAACGTCCATCAGAAATAACATTACTGAGAAGTAAGTAATTTGTTCTTCTAAAGAACTCCTTCCTCACACGGATTCCTCATCTTTAATAGACTCCCAAAGCAGTAAAATGGCGTGGAGTAAGAAGGGTAGCAAGGACACCACCTAAACCAGAAAACTATGAAGGTCAGCCCATATAAAATCAGCTTTCTGACAAGACGCAGAATCCAAGCAGTAATGTTTAACAAGCGTGTGCAAAGAAGCTAACGCAACTGCTTGGCAAATATCCAGAGCAGGGACTCCACGTTGTAGAGCCAAGGTGGTGACCAACTCTCTAGTGGAATAAGCTCTGAGACCCTCAGGCACATCCTTACCAGCCAGATAATAGCATTCCAAGATGCCCAGGATGATCCACCTGGATAGGGTCTGTTAGTCACAGCCCTGCCAGCAAGGGCACTAGCGTAACCAACAAAAAGCTGGTCATCTGTTCTGTCTCAGGGATGTAGACCTGAGGGCCCACACTGGATCCTGTCAGTGGAAACGCTTCCTTAGAAGGATGAGGCGCAGGAAAAAAGGAAGGTAGATGGATCTTTTGAGAGATGGAAGTCTGAGACCACATTCAGAAGGAAGGAAGGTCTAATTCTCAAAGTAACCTTTTCTTTGGAGCAAACATGTAGGGAAGTTCAACTGACAATGCCTGCAGCTCACTCACCCACCTAGTGGGAGTAGTGGTGACCAGAAAAATCATCTTAAGGATGAGCAATCTTAACGAACAAGAATGAATGGGCTCAAACAGAGCTCCCATTAAAAATGCTAACGATAAATTCAAATCCCATGTCGGGCAAATAAACTGGCAGGGGGAAACATATTAGAAAGATCGCACAGGAATTGCATCACTGTGGGGATCATGAAAAAGGAGCCTTGCTCCAAGGTACTCTTGATGACCGAAATGTCTGTGAGATACCCCTTCACCGTACCAAACTGTAGGCCCATCCGGGTCAAAGACAGAAGAAAATACAGCACAGAGAATGTAAAGAAAATAAAAGGGTCCAGATCCCTCTCCCGGCACAAAGCTAAAAACGTACGCCACCTGCCAACATAGATGGATTTGGTGGTGGGTCTCTAGCAGAGAGGAGTATGTCCAGAACGTCCTCCGACAGTTCTGTGATGAATCCTGTTGAGTCATCACTGATTCCCTGGTGATGATTTCCTCCCGCAAAGCCAGGGGACCGCAGCCGCTACCAGATCCTGACCTTGGGGGTAGAACTATGAGGGAGGATCATGTGGGAGGAGATGACTCCATTAGGAGGGATGCAGTATTTACCCGTTCCTTATGAGGAAAACCCTATGACAACTAAACCTCTGATGGCATACTGTCATTCCAGTCAGAAGTCCATTCATACCTCATACACACATAACACACACCTAGCATCTCCTGTATGTAATGTTTTTCTAAATAAAATTCCTAAACAATATCATTTGTGGAATCCTAGAAAATCTGTGGACTCCAACTGCCATAATGCCTTACGTACTGAGACGAGGAAGAGGATAAAGGAGTTGGTGCAGATCGAAAGAAAAATCAAGTTGAATATGTGGACTTATTGTTTTTGTGGATCTCGAGTTCGTGGGGACATTTAAAAATGGTATCAGCATTGGAAAGAAAAGCAGAGCCAGAGAGGAAGGCAGAAACAGAGAAGGATGTAGTACGGGGAAGGACTGTGCTGGCGGAGATCGGGAATGCAGGTATTCCCAAACAGCAGCTCGCCACTTTGAGAGCAGCTTTCCAGCATGGCGCAAGGCCATGAGAGATGCCGCAGGCACTGTGAGAGAACCGTCGGAGTTCCAAAAGCAGCAGCAGAGCTACCAGGGATACGTCTGTGTCGAGAAGCAGCAGCCTTTAATCCGGGTTGCAGAGAGAAGCTGGCGGGAAAGCGCAGAGCTTCTGGGAATGATGCGGGAAGGTATGCAGTGCGAGAGAGGCAATCCCAGAGAGGAAGCTTCATCGTAGCAACGTGCCATGGGTCAGGAATTCTGCAATACACCAATGAGTCTGCCAAGAGCCATTTTGGACCCTGGTGCATACTGACAGGCATGTAAGCAGAAAATAATATTTTAATACCGGCCAAGTAAAGTACAAAGGCAGAACTTGAACCCCCCCCATGTATGAGATGTTAATGTGGGGAAAGCTGGAGCGGGTGTTACCGCAAGCCAAGCAAATAAATACTGATGAAAATATTAAAAGGCAGAACTTGAACAAGTCCACATGTATGAGATGTCGATGTGGGGAAAGTTAGAACAAGTAGTACCTCAAGCCAATGAAGTAGAAGCACAGTGAAGTAATACAACTGTGCTATATTAAAGGACAGTGGAATCGAGAAAAAGCCCTGATGAAAGGAGCACATCAGGCAGTGAACATTTTGAGGGAGTGGGGGATACCTGGCAGAGAAGTATACCAGGGGATCTGCAGGCCCCCAGAAAGGAAGTGTACCAGGCAATCCACTCAAATTATATGGAAGTATAAGACATTGTGACACGATACCTGGCAGGAGAGTATACCAGGGGATCTGAAAAACCTACAAAGGGATTCCTGACAGGGGAGCATCCCATTAGTCCTTCTTAAGAAACTGTTGTTTGAAAAGACACTTTCAGCATCCTTAAGAAACATGTGTGCCATCCTTAGGAAACTGTTATTTGAAAGAGATACTTTTGCCATCCTACCTAAATATCCAAGGGAAGGGAACCAGCCTCTGGATTCAAGGGTTTCTCCTTGGAAGAGACTGTTTCTGTTGGATTGATCCACTTGCTTTAATTGTGTACACATTTTGCCAAACATAAGTCAGAGACATTTCCTTGCACCCTTAGTTGTTACTTTTTAGTGTGATAGTCAGATTAGTGTGTTTTGGACACAAGGACTGTCTATATGTTTTGATAACTAGACACAAACTGATCTTTAGTTTTAGTTTCCTAGGTAGGGAAACTCTCTTTAGGATAGTGACAGAGAGGCCTTATCCAACCCCGTTCATTTTAAAAAAGATGTCTGATAATAAACATATTACAACTGTGTGTCCGTCTCTGATTTCGGACCCCTCACAGTTCCCAATCCTTATATCTTAGCCTTTCAGCAGTCAGGCACGAAGATTCAGGTGCAGAGGTTTGGGTGCAAGATTCCCCTTATGCCCCCCCATGAGTGGGATAGGAGTTGTGTCCTCTGTGGTAGATGACGGGGGGCGGGAGGGGCAGATGTCCATGTCCAGAAACTCCAGGGCCCATTCCAGAGCGATCACGATCAGCATGGACCCAAAGAGTTACAGTCTCCTGAGAACCTGCGGTATGATAGGGATGGGTGGGAAGACGGTCGAAATCCCACTCAACTGTCAAGGCATCCCCAAGAGCTCACTGACTAGGGAACTCCCTGGAGCAGAACCACTTGCACTTCCTGTTCACACTGGAAGCGAAAAGATTTACTAGGGGAGTACCCCAATGGGAGAAAATCTCCTCCAGAACTTCCCGAAGGAGCCCCCACAGTGGGAGGTTGAAGACTGTCTGCTCAGTGCATCCACCAGCATGTTCTCCTTGTTGGCCAGGTGGATTGTTTTCAGAGACACACCATTCTCCACAGCCCAGAACCAATATCACATTGCTTCTCTGCACAGAGGCCAGACGTCCACAGCACCCCGCTTGTTGAGGTAAAGCATGGCTACAGTGTTGTCTGTCAGGACCAAAACTGTCTTGCCCTTCACAGAGGGGAGGAAAGTGACCAGGGCCAACCTGATTGCTCTCAGCTCCAACAGATTGATGTGCTTCCGGCACTCTGATGGGGACCACCGTCTGCTCACTGTAAGGTCTTGGAGGTGAGCTTGTCTGTCTTGCAGTCACTTGTGGCAAGGTTGATGGCAAAACAACCCTTTAAGGAGGTTGTCTTTCATGGACCACCATTACAGGTCCCTGGAAACTTTCTCCAAATATAGGGTGATATCCGATGTTTGTCCCTGAAACTGCGACCACTGTGAGCTCAGAAGCCACTGCAGCGACCTCATATGGATGCAGAAGGCCATAATACCCAGCAAGCACAGAAAAGATGAGGCTGGATCTTTTGTCTGTGGTTGGAAAACCTAGGACATCTCCTCTGGCTGGAAACCCAAGTCCAGGAAAGTGACCAAGACAGCACCAATTAATCTGTGAGACTTCGACAACCAAATCTGAGACTTCTTGAAGTTCAGGGAGAAGCCCTATCTATTTAAGAGGCTGTACTTCGAGGATAGGTGTGCTGACGTTTGGTTTGGTCAGTGGGCTCAGATGTGTCAGTCGTCCAGATAGGGAAAAACGTGACTGACTTCCCTTCTGAGGCTAGCCATCAGCAGCTTAGTGAAGAACCTCGGTGCAGAGGAAAGGCCGAACGGTAGGAGCTTGAATTGGTAATGGCTGTTTCCGACTTTGAACCTCAGGTACTTTGTGTGTTTCCTGTTGGTCGGCACATAGATGTTTGCATTCTGGAGATCCAGGAAGACCACAGAATCGTGCAGATCCAAAACCTGAGGGACCTGGGCTAGGGCAAACATCTTCAACTTGCGCAAGTAAAAGTTCAAAAGCCTCAGTCCCAAGATGAGATGGAGGTGCCCATCCTTCTTAGGCACCAGAAAATATGTTGAATATCAGCCCTTGGTACCGGGTCTATGGCCCCTTTTGCCAGAAGCTGACAGATCTCCAACAGGAGAAGATCCAGAGGCAAGCACTGGTCATTCTTTGGATGGTCTGGGGGATGATGAGCTAAAGGGAGAGAGTATTACTGGTGAACGACCTGTGAGGCCCAGGTATCGCACGTGGTAAGTATCCACTCCTTGCCAAATTGGGATACCCTGCATCCCACAGGGAGGAAGAGAAGGTGGAAGTCTGATTCAACAAAGGCTTCACACCCCGGACACCAGAGGGCACAGTGGAGGTGAAAACAACTCCCCTGGGGACACCTCTATCCTACCTCCTGTTGGGGCGGTGCTGCACTTGTTTGCTTGAGGGAGCTTGACCTCTGCCTCTGTGGACAGAAGATGTGATGGGGCGTAAACACCTGCCCGCCTGGAATTTCTGTAGAGATTCACCAGCCTTTGTATCAAACTGGTTGTTGCAGTTAAATGGCATGTCCAGGAGCGTTTCCTGGACATTTGGGCAAAACCAGACGTTCGCAGCCATAAGTATCTCCTTACCACAGTACTGCTGGCCATCGTTCTGGCTTATTATAGACCAAAAAGTCCTCAAACAAAAGGAACTGAGGACGAGTAAATAATATACCAAAGTAAGGATCCGGCTATAGAAGTTAATATATTTTTTCAAAAATGCATTTATTCAAAGAGTAAAAGTCCATAAAATTCACAAGCATATTCAGAATAATTTTTGATGTACATTTACCAAAAAAGACCCAAAACACATCCCTAAACTGGTTGATGCCTAATGTGCTAGTGCATGCTGTATCACATCAAACATTTAGACACATAATACACAATACAGCATTTCATCGACTAACACAATATGCTACAACCAGAATAGGTGCATATAGATACAGTATTTCGTGAAGCAGCAATTGAGTGAAATTGTGATACTAACAATAACACCTATCCTCCAACTCTCTTAAATAGAACAAATGAAACCTCATCCTCATACCCAAAAGTGATCCATAGGGACATTGGTCGATGTTATATTTAACGCTTCAGCGTAGTCTTTTCCAACGCCTTCTTCGGGACCTAAAACATTCACTAATCATAAGGACATTTTGTTGATGAACACATTGCATTGAGACTCTTCTTGATAACAATCTTCTTAAATGAATACATCTAATAATAAACGCATAAAGCTAAAATTAACACAACTTAAACAAACCACTCTCTGTGCAACTCATCTATTCAAATGTTTGCAGATCGCTTATGCCCCAATGTCTTCTCAACAAATCAGCACAGTGAAACAGACACGTTTAAGATAAAGGGAATCACCCATCCATAACAACCATCAACTTGTCATCGAATTCCTTCATTTCTTCGTAAATGTTAGAAACCTGAGCAAAAATAGCATATAATGTACCTGCCTGCCGTAAAAGCCACAATTTTACCTTCTATCTTCCAAGCTGCTGTTAGCATTTGGCAGACAAATTAGCAAACACCACATAAATCCTTTAAAGTAATAAAAGGGACGAAGTTGCTAACAGTGCACTAATATTGTTCCATTTTTGTAATCTGCCCAACACATTCACAAAGTCTGCCGCAGGGATGTGCTAACCTATTGCATTTAACAATCGCTGTTTCACACAACACCTGGTCCCCGTTGTAATCTTGAAATAGTTGCTGCTCCAGGCAGTCGGCTTAAGAAGTATTTCTGCATACGATTAGTGCAGGCAGCGTGGTGATGTCATGCTCCAATAGGACAAATCATGTGACTACGGCTGCACTCAGTAGTTTAGTTACAAGCCAAACCGCCATCTTGGACTGGTATTTTGTGGTTTGTTCACTCCCCTATCATTGTCCAAAAACAGATGCTAGTTGCACAACTGTACAATGGATACAACTTAATGTATAAAACAAAAATAAAGGGTCTTATACATTAGTAAAGCATCAATAGGATACTGCTGTCATGGATCTAATACAAATAATAATTTTAATAATAACAATAGTAGTAATCAGGTCCATGACGGCAGCTGCACTCACTCAAGAGTGCTGATGTCCACAGTGCCATCTTGGACTAGTGTTACTAAACTTTGTAGATATTGTACATTTGTAATGGCAAGTACTATTTGTACAGGTTGGCAACAAGTGGAAATCACTATTATTAAAACTCATACATTAATATAATGCTAGTTGTATCCTGACAGATTTTGGTGTTGTCCCTGATTGTGGTGCTAGCTTACTTAGTGTGAATGTAAGTTAGAGCATCACCTCTAACCCTAATCATAGTCAGACAATGACAGTCCCACTTAACAGAGGTCATCCCACTTAACAGAGGTCATTAAACCACTTTCTGTCATCACGGAATTTGAGATCTTAAATTGCTTGATACTGTTCATTAAGACCTGTTATATGGGTCTGTAATCGATTTATCCATTGAGACCCCTTGCGTATCAGAGCACTCTTCAGATTATTAGAGCTCGCCACTACATCAACTATTCACCAGAATAGTTCTTCATGAGTATGATTCTGTTCAACAAAATGTTGTACTAGCGGGGCCACCAATTTTCTGCATTTTATCCTAGACCGATGTTCAGCAATTCTAATACAAACTTCTCTGGTCGTCTGGCCACACTGCACACAGCCATTTTACACACTAAATGGCATTACTTGTTTTACAATTAGTCATAGTTCTTAACTGACAATCCTTTCTGTGAATCTTAAAAGATAGTACCTTTCCAGTGTATTTGCACACAGTGCAGGACCGACAAGGATAATGCCCAACCACTGGACAAAGGTTCCAGTTTTGTAGGTGAATACTTCAGAGAATAATTTGAATGTACTAGTTGGTCTTTAAAAATTGGACTTGGGGGCGTGGCTTGGAGCGCCATCGATGTGGTCGCTCCTCTGAGGCCGCCCGTGGGATGTCCGCCGCCGCCGTCGAATTCTGGTGGTTCTAGGCGGGGTTTCGAGTCGCTAATGCCATCTACAGCGACCGGAACCGACATGGCATAACCTGGCTAAATATCGTCTTCGACCGTGGCGGCGTTCTACTAGAAATTTGAAGCTGAACTCCTCTCCCATACCCGACGGACGAAACTAAGATGGCCGCCATTCCGGGGCTCAGCAGCACGCTCCGCACCTGCCGATAGCGGCACCTTGGGAGGCAGAAGAACCGGAGAGGGGGAGCGGTACCTAATATAGAAACCCCTGATTTCGGTTGGGCGGCCTGGATTCCTCCTGGGTTGCTACCGAGAGCAGGCCTCCACTCCTCCCCCCGCTTTGCAGAACGACTGGACCACTGCGGCCATCTTGGATCAGCTCTGCCGAAGTCCTGCCGAAGTCCTTCTCCCCGTTTCACCCTTCCTGGGGCGCCCCTGCCCACCCACCTATACCTGAGCGGGAGCGGAGGCCAGGGTGACGGAGTTCTCCAGTTGTGAGCAACATGTCGAGACAAACGAAGGCGAGCAAAGGCACGGACATCTCCGCCATGTTTACGGCTACAGAGAAACCCAAGAAACAGGAACCTCCCAAACTGACCCCACAGAAGCAGCAAGAGGACAGGGGCGAGCTTGCCACTAAAGGAGACCTGATAGCCTTCATGGCGGACATCAAGTCCGAGTTCCGCGCTTGCCTCTCGGAACTCGCCACCAAAGTTGACCAAACAGATCAGAGAGTCGCGGAACTCGAGCAGAGGTTTGGAGAGATCGAAGATCATGCCCAGGAGCACACCACCGCTATGGGGGAAATGCAAAAATCGATCGATTCCCTACAGCACAAATGCGAGATTATGGAATTCAAACAGGAAGATCTCGAAAATAGGTCCCGGCGCAATAATCTCCGCATCCGGGGCATTCCATCCTCCGTCCCCGATAACAAGCTAGCGGACTACGTGGCAAATTTCTTTGAGGCTCTACTTCCAGATCTGGGCAAATCTCAGCTCATATTGGACCGCACCCACAGGCTTCGCCAGCGCCGCGGGACAGATTCGGACCCCATTCCAGACGTGATCACCAGGGTCCACTTCTTTACAACGAAAGAAGCGATATCAGCGATCAGCCGCCAAGATGAAGAGATCACTTTCCAGGGCACCCCTCTTCAAATTTACCAGGACCTTTCGCCACTTACGCTCCAGAAAAGAAGAGCACTTCGGCCTCTAACATTATTCCTCCAGGAGCAACAGATCCGGTACAGATGGCTGTTCCCGACAGCTCTTCAATTCACATATAAGGGCACCCTACGCCGAATCAGCCACCTGGAAGATGCGGAGAAAATCTTGCATCCGACCGCTCCCCGGGACCCTTCCACGCCACTCTTGGAGGGGACTGAGAACCCTGGTCCGCCTCCCTCCCCAAAAGCTAAACGCACGCCTTGGTCGTCGACACAACGAAATAACAAGAATTGATGCCTCCAAGGTCCCAGGCTCCGTCATCGAGCTAGCCGGGACACAGATATGCTTGTTTGAATTAGAACCCGCTATCTATTTGCCATCCTCTTTTAAGTACACGGCGGCGGCGGGGCATTCCCATGGCTCATACCCACCCCAAGGATACTTTCCATCTTCTGTTCCTTGGGAACCCACAGTATGGGACAATTGGCCCTGTTGGCCTTAGGTACGACCGTACTGACAAAGTCGGTCTACCTCCCTGTTAAAGTTGCGATCCCCCGTTGGGATTTCGCGTTAAAACCTCAAATGCAGAATGATTTTGTGAGTGCTTCCATCAGTCATGGCAGTTGAACCTCCACCCCAGGACCCCCCCCCCTAACGCAGGGAACGGAGAGTGAGCCTTCAGAGGACCTTCAGTCGCTTCGGATCCTCTCCCTGAATGTTAATGGCTTGAATTCTCCCAACAAGCGAAAGGCAATTCTGTTAAAACTCCGCGACGAGGAAGCTGCGATCGCTATGCTTCAAGAGACCCATCTGTTGCCCGCTGATGTATCCCGCCTTCGGTCTCGGCTATTTCCGCTTCAATTCTTTGCCTCCGGCACAAGCAAAAAAGGAGGCACGGCGATTCTCTTCAGGAAAGACTTGAACCCACAGATTCTGGAAACAAAGACATGCCCAGAAGGCCGATTTATAGCGATCAAATGTCTCCTGATGGGAGACTTGTACACTCTCGTTTCAGTATACGCCCCCAACTCTGGACAATCACATTTTTATGACGCCTTGGGCACATCGCTCGCCAACTTCGTGGAGGGCCAAACGATCGTCGGTGGGGACTTCAACGGGGTTCCTGACCCCACTAAAGACCGATCACACCCCCCGACCCCAGGCGACTTCGCCCAAGCACTTAGCCTCCTTCGTCTCTTTAGGACCCTGGAGATAATAGACTCATGGCGGGTGTTTCACCCTGATGAAAAGGACTTCTCCTTTTACTCGTATGTCCACCGCACCTTCTCAAGGATTGACCTATTCCTGATTTCACCTCACACGTTCCCCTCAGTTAAGAAGGTCACTATCGGCACAAGAGCGATCTCCGACCACGCCCCAGTGCTCCTGGAACTTCGGGTTCAGAACCCTGACCCCACCACCCCGCGCAAATGGATGCTATACGACCCAATCCTCAACGACATGGCCACCAGAGACAAGATCGCAATGGAAATAAAGAACTTCTTTGTGGAAAACCCGGCCTCAGACACCTCATTAGCAAACAACTGGGACGCCATGAAGGCAGTAATCAGGGGCTCCCTGATATCCCAGGGTGCGGCCTACCATCGAGATAGACGACGAATCCGGACGGCCCTGGAGCTTGAATTGAGAGAGGCCGAGGCACTCCACAAGGAGAAAGGCTGGTCCCCCAGAACACAACGGGCCATTCGCACGGCACGGAAAAGACTGGAAGCCCACTACGCGGAACAAACCGCCCAACTAATGGCGAAGGTCAAACAGTCGTATTATGCGAAGGGCAACAAAGCAAATAGGTTCCTGGTGGCCAAGCTAGCCAAGCAGAGACGCAGCATCGCGATCATGGGCCTGCGAGATACCAACGGGGCCATACTATACTCAGAACCCGAGAAGCAACGCCTCGCGATTGAGCACTTGGCCCAAATCATGAAGGCAACCCCACGAGACTCAGCACAACAGAAGGAATACCTTCGGCAGGCAGAGGTGCCCCAGCTCTCCGACGCAATGAGAGATGAATTGGAGGAGCCCATCACGGGGGAGGAAATTGAGGATGCCATCAAATCTCTCAAAACACGGGCCCCTGGCCCGGATGGCTTCTCAACCAGGTTCTACAAGCTATTCAGGTCGCAACTGACCCCCCATCTCACCACCCTATTCAACTCCTTCAGGGAAACGGGGGCGGTGACCCCATCGATGCAGGAATCGACCACCATCCTTTTGCCCAAACCTGGAAAGGATCCAAGAAGCATAACCTCGTATAGACCCATCGCACTCTTGAACATTGATGCGAACATTTACTCGAAAATTTTGGCGACCCGCTTGAATCGCATCCTGCCGAACATCATTCATCCAGACCAGGCTGGGTTTATCCGGCATCGGACCGCAGGCGATAATATCCGGAGAACCCTGAATCTGGTGGACCTCGCCTCCCGGAACGCCCAAAAACTAATCCTGGTGGCCCTCGATGCAGCTAAGGCGTTTGATAGGGTGGATTGGACGTTTATGGAACACACTTTAGGGGCCTTCGGCTTCGGACCGGCGTTCCGGACGATGGTGCTGGCCAACTATGATCGACCTACAACAAGCCTGAGGATCAACGGCCACTTCTCGGCCCCAATCCCCTTGTCACGCGGGACTCGGCAGGGTTGCCCGTTGTCGCCCTTACTTTTTGCACTCACCATGGAGCCCTTCGCACAAAAAATTAGGCGGAATGACCAAATCGAGGGCATAACAAGCGGCCCTTCACATCATAAACTTGCCCTTTATGCGGATGACATCTTACTTACAATCTCGGAGGCCCCCTCATCGCTTGAACATGCGATTCGCGAAATCACCAGCTATGGCGAAGTCTCGGGCTTCACCATAAACTTTGATAAATCTTCCGCCTTGGGCATTGGCCTCACCCCAGCAGAGCGAGAACCGCTGACTAGGATGTGCCCGATAGTATGGGAAAGAAGTGCCATCCCCTATTTGGGGGTTTACATTCCGGCGGATCCAAAAGAGACGTACAAGTCCAATTTTCCCCGACTTTTCAAGGAACTGGAGGGCGACTTGAAGCGATGGGGGACCCAGGAGATTTCGCTGCTTGGACGCATCACGGCATGCAAGATGAACCTTCTCCCGAGATTTTTATACATATGCGCCTCACTGCCAGTGGCAATCCCCACGCCGATTCTCCGAGGGATCCAGAGGAAAATGCTGAACTTTATCTGGAGAGGTAAGAAAGCGAGAATCCCTCTCAGAACTATGTTGGGGAGTCCCAAACTGGGGGGTCTAGGGGTTCCAGACCTTCAGGCCTACAGAGCGGCAGCCCAACTGGCCCGGGTCCAGGCCTGGCAAAATACGACAGACCGCCCGAGATGGGTGGAGCTGGAACAGTCGCGGACCCCCCTGCCTCTGCGATTTCTGCCACACATCCCGCCCCCCCTCAGGTCCCATGGGGAGAGCTCCTGCTTTCGACCAAACACACCCTTAGCACTTGGGACTGGGCGCTGAAACGAAAGGGAGTGCCAAGAGGACTGAGCCCACACTCCCCGGTCTTTCTCAACCCAATGTTCGCACCGGGCATGCATCCCCGCAATTTCCAAAATTGGACCAAAGGCGGGCTAGAAACTATAGACCAGCTGTATACAGGGGAGAAACCACTCACTTTCGCCCAATGTAAAGAGAAGTTCCAACTTCGGGAATGTGACAGATTTACTTACATCCAACTACGCCACTGGTGCTCACACCCCCAAACCTTGCAAGCAGCGACCCGTCCTCCCACTGCCCTGGAACTTACCCTAGGAGACCTTCCGACCCGCGGCAGCGTATCCACCCTCTACAGACGCTTCTTAAGCGACTTCCTAACCACAAGAACCCGATGTATGGCCCAATGGGAAGCGGACCTGGGACACTCGATAGAGGATCAAACCTGGGTGGACATATGGACCCGGACACATACCGCATCCACCTGCATCACCAACAGAGAATGCGCATACAAAATCATGCTGCGGTGGTACTATTCGCCCCTCAGACTCCACCATATGAACCCCCAGATAGACCACGCTTGCTGGAGAGGATGCGGCCTCCCTGGCTCTTTCTTCCATATGTGGTGGGACTGCCCGAAGATCCGACCATTCTGGAAAGCTTGTCTAGAGTCTATTTCGCTGATTACCGGAACAATGATTCCCTTGAAACCAGAACCGATCCTGTTAGGAGCTCCAATTCCCGGGATCTACCCGCGCTCCGGACCCAGAGCGAAATTATTGACTCAGTGCCTACTGGCAGGAAAAACGGTGGCGGCCCGAACCTGGAAAGCTCCGGAAGGCCCCCACATTGCCCAATGGTGGACCAAAGTATGGGACATTCTGATAGCGGAGAAGGTAACGGCAGCACGAGCGGGGATGCTACATCGCTTTCGGAACATCTGGGCCCCAGTCCTGGAATTCGACCAGCGCTTCCCCGCCCTGACCTATAAGCCCGCCAGAGCCCTCTGGATAGTGACGAACCAGGAGAGCCCGGAGGAAGACTCATGACCGCTGAGACTCCAGCCGGACCGCCCAGGCGGGAGGAGCCCGCTGGCAAAGACTGTGGGACTGATAACCCAGGGAGGAGGATAGAGAAAGAAGACACAGGGGGGGTCTAAAGACTGGGGGTCAACTTGCTGAGATAATCCGTGCATATAATGTCTGTAGTTATCATTCTGCCTTGATTTAAAATAAACAAAGTTAAAAAAAAAAAAAAAAAATTGGACTTCCATTTCTGGCAAGTGTTACTTAACCAAAGGCCAGTATTTCTTCACCACATGTTTAATCATTGTGGTGTGTGCATAAAATGTTGAAACACAAGTTAGTACTTCCTTTTCTTGCCGTTTTTTTTGCTAGCCAGTAGCAACTCAAATGGAGTATTACAGGCTCTTTTCTTAGAGCAATTAATTTATTCGGATAGCCTCTCTCACAGAGGCGAGACTGTCTATTTGTTTTGCCTGATAGTTGAAATCTTCAATCAATGTGCGTTTTTTCCGCAGATGTAAATATTGTCCATAAGGTAGATTGCCGCGTAAATGTTGAGGGTGAAAGCTCTTCCAATGTCAGAGTGTATTTCGGTCTGAAGGGTTACAATATAACTTACAGAATTAAATCCCACCTTGCACTCCGATTTCTAAATCGAGAAAATGCATCTTGGACCTGGAGAATTCGCTTGTATACTGTGTATGACAGTTACATGTGTTCGCCCAATTGCAGAATATTTTCAAAGAACTTTCATCACCTTCCCAAATCATTATGATACTACACATGTATCTTCTCCATTCTTTAATCTGATCTCTAAGCATATTCTCTTCAGAAAAAATGAATCTTTCTGCAAACTTACCTGTATAAAGTATTGCCAAGCTGGGTACAAAATATGTACCCATGGTGTGCCACTCACCTGCAGATAGAATGTATCTTTGAATTCAAAATTATTTCCAGACTCAAAGTCGATAACTCAATGAATTCCAAAGCTGTAAATTGGGCATACTCTGTGTTATTAAGAAACTCACTGGCTATCTCGCTTCACTCTGGGGTATATTAGTGTACAATGATGTTATATCTAAAGTTATTAACAGCTCTGTATGATCATCAAATAGATTCTGTTCAAATATATTAATCATTGATGCACTATCTCAGAAGTATGTTCTAGTCGTCTGACTAATTGGTTTCAAAAAGTGATCTGAGCCACTAGGCCGCCCCAATGGGATGCCCCGGTGGACTGCACGTAGATTTATGAACTTTGGGCAGAGCATAAAGGTTTGGTGTTTTCTGCATTTACAAACTCAAACTCTTTTTGGCAAATCCAACGTCTCTCCAAGGTAAATCGAGAAATATCAGAGATAAGCGCCTCAGCCTGAATCCAGGGATGTCATTTAGGGGTCTCCAGAGGTCACAACTGCGACCTGTGAGGTCTCCCTTGCGACCTCTAGAAGAAAAAAAACTGGAAGAAAAGGTGGCTGGCTTTCTTGTTCAGGCCCCTTAAAAAAAAAGAAAGAAGAAAATTAAGAACAGGAGTGCCACAAGTCTAACACTTTCAGCACTGACTCTGAATAAGAAAGAATAGGAATACCATGTGTATTTCTGGAATTCTATACAATAATTGCTAGAGGTTTATTTCAGGCACAGTTCAGGTGGTGAGTCACTGATTTACAGGGTAATTCATAGAATTTCGCAGAAAAGTGTCGCAAGCGGCTGGCGCAGAGTGTCCGCGTGCGATTGTCTGCGCCAGGCACGTGCGCTAAAACCGATTTCCACGCACAGCGTATTCATGGATTTTAGGCTCCCAAACCAGCCGTGGCGCAGAGTATCGCAGCGACCCTGCAGCAGCGCCAGTAACGCCCCCAAGAACGCCCTCGCGCAAGGAAAAGCCATCAAAATCGCTAAATCATCGCAAAGGGCTGCGCTAACCCTGGACCAGTTTACAGGGCTGCCAAACAAGGAACGCAAAGCGGGTAACGTACATATCAGGGGTACGCGGGAAGTTGTACACGCGATTAGCCAGGGTACGTGTATTACAGGGGTACGCGGGAAGTTTAACACGCGATTGGCCAGGGTACGTGTATTAGAGGGGTACGCGTGAAGTTTTACACGCGATTAGCCAGGGCACGTGTATTACAGGGGTACGCGGGAAGTTTAACACGCGATTGGCCAGGGTACGTGTATTAGAGGGGTACGCGTGAAGTTTTACACGCGATTAGCCAGGGCACGTGTATTACAGGGGTACGCGGGAAGTTTAACACGCGATTGGGCAGGGTACGTGTATTAGAGGGGTACGCGTGAAGTTTTACACGCGATTAGCCAGGGCACGTGTATCACAGGGGTACGCGGGAATGATCACACGCGATTTGGCTGGGTAGGTGTATTACAGGGGTACACGGGAAGTTTTACACGCGATTTGGCTGGGTACGTGTATTACAGGGGTGCGCGGGAATTATCACACGCGATTTGGCTGGGTACGTGTATTACAGGGGTGCGTGGGAAGTTACACACGCGATTAGGCTGGGTGGGTCCTCACAGGTGTTCCCTGTACACCCTCCACGGCCCCTGCAGGCAGCCCACAAAACAGGGGACTACCCTGCACACCTGCTCATGTCCCCCTGCACCCCCACCCCCCAGCCACCAGGGGAAGCCTCCACCAGGCCCCCACCCATGTCTACCACCACCCCCGCCCCCCAGCCACCAGGGGCAGCCTCCACCAGGCCCCCACCCATGTCTACCACCCCACCCCCACCCCCCAGCCACCAGGGGAAGCCTCCACCAGGCCCCCACCCATGTCTACCACCTCCCCCGCCCCCCAGCCACCAGGGGCAGCCTCCACCAGACCCCCACTCATGTCACCCACCACCCCCACACCCCAGCACTGTGGGGCACCTGCCAGCAGGCCCCCACCCATGTCCAACTCATGTCTCCCACCACCCCCACCCCCCAGCCACCAGGGGCACCCTCCACCAGGCCCCCACTCATGTCCCCCTGCACCCCCACCCCCCAGCCACCAGGGGCACCCTCCACCAGGCCCCCACTCATGTCCCCCTGCACCCCCACCCCCCAGCCACCAGGGGCAGCCTCCACCAGGCCCCCACCCATGTCTACCACCACCCCCACGCCCCAGCCACCAGGGGCAGCCTCCACCAGGCCCCCACCCATGTCTACCACCACCCCCGCCCCCCAGCCACCAGGGGCACCCTCCACCAGGCCCCCACTCATGTCCCCCTGCACCCCCACCCCCCAGCCACCAGGGGCACCCTCCACCAGGCCCCCACTCATGTCCCCTATCACCCCCAACCCCCAGCCACCAGGGGCAGCCTCCACCAGGCCCCCACTCATGTCCCCTATCACCCCCACCCCCCAGCAGTGCAGGGGCAGCAGGCAGTCAGGCAGCAGCAGGTGGGAGCGTGCTCGGGCTCTGGGGGGCAGTAGTTCGGCCTTCCGGGCAGGAGCGTGGTATTCCGTGTGCGTACGCGTGGCCAGCTTGGTACGGAGTGATTTTGCACGTGAAAATCCTGCACGTCAGCGTGAAAACTGAGGAAAGGCCCTCAGCGCGTAAGCGCGTTTGTGACGTGACCCGCACAGGTGTTTCCCACACAGCACGTGATGACAGAGCACACGTGGAAAGACTGCACGTCAGAGTGTAATCGCGTGTGATTGGTGGAAATGGCCCTACACGCAGAAGTGACAAAGCGTGTGATTGGTGGAAATGGCCCTACACGCAGAAGTGACAAAGCGTGTGATTGGTGGAAATGGCCCTACACGCAGAAGTGACAAAGCGTGTAATTGGTGGAAATGGCCCTACACGCAGAAGTGACAAAGCATGTAATAGGTGGAAATGGCCCTAGCGCGTACACACCGCGTAAGTGACGCTGGACGTGTGGGCCTGTATAAAAGGTACGTGTAGAACACGTTTTCCTTGTACGTGCTTTTCGTGGAGAGCGAGTGGGTGAATTCTGTACTTCTTGTCGTTTCACACGCGATTTACTTCACGGCGTTTCTAGTTCGTATTCCCTGTTACCTCTGACAGCTTTTGCTCTTTTTTCTCTTTTACTGGTTTACCTGGGCCTGTTCCCTCAAACAGTGTTCCCTTCTACTGTTGTCCTGTCTCCTCAGACAGCGGACAAATCTTCTTTTGGCGGGGGTGTTGCCAACCAAACGTGCTCCTTTTACACGCTCGTTTACCTGGCAGACGGTGAGTCACGCACGTATCTAACATCTGTGCTAGCCCCGTGTGTAGCCTACCCCTTCAGAGGTCATTCTAGGCTGCGTGTGACACGCATACGTTCATTCTTGTGTTTCTGGGTGCCACAGCGTAGTGCAGGTTTTTCTTTCTGCACACGTGGTCTAGGAGGGGTTGCGTGCACGTCATCTCCCTTTTTTGGGGCTCCTGTGCGTTGCGTGACCCGTCATCTTTCCCCAGGGGTTACATTCAGCCTTGCTAGAGCACTAGGGTACAATTACCATCTGGTACCCAACCCCTTTGACCCCCAATTGCCCAGGACAATAGTCTACATCCACTCCCATACGCACATTAACATCAGTGCCATGGCTGGGAGGCGAGGATTCCGTAAGGGTGGCAAAGGTGGAAGAGCCACAAGTGGTGGCCGTGGTGGATCCGGTAGGGGACGTGGTCGTAACTTGCAGGGTGAGCCTGTCCCCCCATGTGTGGAGGACCAGTCACGGGCACCCATAATCCCCCCCCCTCCCATTGAGGCTGATGTGGCTGACACCATCCATGCTCAGCCCTTGTTGGACCAGCCCATTGTGGCACCAGACCTGGCTGACTCCATGGCTGACTTCCAGGTCAGCAGGGCTACGACACGTGCGCTGGTGCACGTTGATGCCATCATGCCACGTGGATCTGGGGCAGCAAGGTCATCTGCTGCACCAAGGAGGCAGGGCGGAGAGGCTGCAGGGGCAGCTGCGGCTCCATCCACCCCAGCCCTCACACACCCAGCCAGGACAGTGTCGGTCCTAGTCCATGCTGCTGACATTCCCCCTGACACCATCACACTAGAGCTAATGCCTGCACCAACTCCCATGCTGAGTGTGCAATCCCACACTCCTGATACAGAGTCCACCAGGGCTCCTGCCCCTAGTGTCCAGAGCGGCGCAGGACACTCAGGATCACCACCACCTTCCAAGCGGAAGAGGAAGAGTGCTCGTCCGGCACAGGCTGATGCCCCAGACACGGCTACACAGTCCGGCCCGTCCAGGAAGCCCAGCTTCACGGATGACGAACTGAATGCACTTGTCGAGTATGTGTCCGGACATGACAACGAGATGGTCATTGTTGCAGGATCCAAGACCACACCTGCACAACGCCAGGCACACTGGCAGACCGTTGCGGACATCGTAAGTGCCCTTGGAATTGTGAGGCGCACAGCCAATGATTGCTATAAGCGCTGGAATGACCTAAAGCGCAGGGCAAAGAGTAAGCTGACCTCAAGTCATGCCGCAACTCTAGTGACTGGAGGTGGGTCTCCAGTAGTAGACATGGAACTCACTCCACATGAGTCAGTCGCTGGGACCTACGTCACGGAGGAACAGATCCAAGGCGTGGGAGATCTGGCTGATTACGAGGCATTGTCCGGTGAGTGCACATGCATGTGTGTGTCATCCATGTGCATGGTGTGTGTGTGAGGGCTTCTGTTCGGGTGCCAGGTGAGAGTGTGTGCGCCTGAGTCGTATGGGTCAGCCATGTGCTTCATGCAATCCTTCCTGCGCAGCTGCATTTGGCCATAGCAGTATCCCTTCTGCCAACAGTAGACATCTAGCCCAACTGCACGCCAGTTGCCCTTGAAGTGTCACCTTGCCACAACATATTTGCTTCTCTTTCACTGTTCATTCAGTCAGTTTGTTTGCATTCCACCACTTTCACTAGGCATGTCGCTGTCCACTAGTCACATGTCTGACATGGGTATGGTAAAGTGGAGTGACTTTGTTACCTGGATATCATTTGTACACACATGTCCCTGTGCAATTGGACCATTTCAGACTGGCAGCTCCAGGTGAAAAATCTGACCTGTTAGAATTAGAAAAGCTATTACATGCGGGAACTGGACTGAATGAATAGGTGCTGCCCTCCTCTCCAACTTCACTCAATAGCAATGGTACATGCCATCTGTGTGATGGCATGTGTGTTTCACCTGCCAATCACAGGCCAATGTGTGATGCCACTGCCAGGCAGCATGCAGAAAATGTGTTCATCTTCCATCTTGGTGTCATTAGTGTGTGCCATTTGCCTGGACTTCATACGCAGTGAGGGTGCATGCATGGGAGGGTTTTAGTCATGTGGGACATGTGTCAATCAAGTACTGGTTCTCTTGCTTCTCAGCCCTCAATGTGTGCCATGGTGCTAATGCCTGTTTCCATTTCTTTGTTTTCATGTCTTTGCAGGGGAAGACGCACCTGATACTGCTGGGGTTGTGGAGATGGTGCAGACCCAGGAGGGGTCCGAGGGCCGACCAACCACCAGTGAGGGACGTGGTGTGGTGGTGGGGGAGAACCCACAAGTGCTGCAGGTCGTGCTCTCAAGGGGTGTCTCTGGCTGCACCTCCCCCGAGCTGTACTCAGGTGTTGATTCGGATGAGACCTACGTGCCGTCGCAGGTGAGTGTTCCAGGGAGGGATTCTGTTCTGTCTCACCCACCTGCACCAGGGTCAGAACCCTCCATGGGGATGTCAGTGTTGGCAGCTACGCCTTCGGTGGTTACGGATGCAGGGTCACACTCCGCGACATCTTATCCTGTTCCTGGGCCAGCAGATCAGAGGGGGAATGCAGTCCTGCAGCCTCAGGCAGTGCCGGCACAGCAAGGCGCAGTTCGCCTTGCCCCAGACAGGTGTGGTGCCCGCCGACGTGGTGGCCGTACGCCACCCGGCAATACCGCATGGGAGCAATCCATTTACGGTATGGCAACCCAACAGGCTGCATCATCCGAGATGATGGCTCAGGCCATGGATAGGGTGGCCACTTCCATTGTCCCCCCAGAAAGGCTGATGGAGCGACTAGAGCAGGCAACCGACTCCATCTGCCAGTCACACAGGGAGGACATGTTGGGGTCCAACAGGGACAGGCGGGCGGCACTGGCGA
Organism: Ambystoma mexicanum; assembly: GCF_040938575.1. Taxonomy (NCBI): domain Eukaryota; kingdom Metazoa; phylum Chordata; class Amphibia; order Caudata; family Ambystomatidae; genus Ambystoma; species Ambystoma mexicanum. The sequence goes on from NC_090929.1 coordinate 1,359,086,353, forward strand.
CTCTGCAGGAGGCCATCTCCATTGAGTCCCAGGGCCACAGGGAAGCCCTGAGGCAGGAGCTCCTTCACCTCAGGACGACTCTTGTTGAGCTTGAGGCTTCAACACACCAAAGGACAGAACAGCAGCTGGAGCGTCTCACCCGTACGCTCTCAGCTGAGATGCAGGCAACGAGGGCGGAGGTCCGGGCATCCCGTGAGTTGTTGCATGGGGACCTCCGCACACTCATCCTCCAGAACCAGACCTACCACACCCGCATGCTTGCAGCCATGGAGGAGCAGACTAGGGCCTTGCGTGGGCTGCCTCCCATAGTGCAACCACCTCCGGATGCAGCTGCACAGGGTGATAATAGCGACAGCAGTGATACTCCCACAATAGGGTAGCCGTGTGGGCCATGAGCCCAGGGAGGTGTTTTATCTTCCCAGGATCCACGCAGGTGGGTTCTGGTGTGCATCCTGTTTTCGGACCTCCTGGGTGGCCTCCCCAACCCCCCCGGGCCCATCAATGGCCATTTTTGATTGTTTCTTATTTTTATTTTTATTTTGATTTCTTTTATTCCCAATTTTTTTGGGACGATCTGTTGGCTTCCGTGGTTCCTGTGGGCATACGCTGCATTGTGGCTGGGCACATGCAGGCTTGTAATGTATTTGGTTCAGATGCTTGGGTTTGAGTCACACACACCCCTCCTGCTTCCCGTTTCCATGGGCTTGTAAAGGGTGTGCCCAAGTGACAGTGAATTACACAGTGACGTTGGACTCCCATGAGCTGTGTGGGCAGTCTGTAGTCAATACTGTGTATACATTCCTAGTGCATATTGCTGTTGTGTTGTACACTGCATGTTGCATTGATGAGTAACTCTTCTTCTGTGTCTACCTCCCAATTTGCAGGTCCCTTCCTCATGTCCACACAAGGACCTCTAGTCTGGAGATGGGGTCCATGTTGGCAGCAGTGCACCTACAACTCTACATGGCGACAACACTGCACAGTTGGTAGTGGTGGGAGTGCAGGCATTTCCAGGTGGTGAGACTACTAATATGTAACATTTGTGATGTCATGTTAATGGTACTACGTGCTCAAGTATGTTGTTGGTCCGGCATTGCTGTGAGCATTTCAGGTGTTGCAGGTTTCTAATAGTGCCACTGTACATAGTGAGACTGATGTCATGTTGTGGGGATTACTTTGTTTACCTGCAATTAGCATGACATGGCACGGTGTGTCGTGTGGCGGTGCTGGGGTTGGGTTGGCTGACATGGCACTGTCCTCTTGTTGCATTTTGCAAGTGGGTATTCATTTTAGCTGCTTCAATGTGTAACTTCACAAAACTGCATTGGTGGTGTCTGTGTGGGTAGGGATGCACACATTGTGACACTTCCAGGTGAACAATCTCAGGCTGATATGGTTTTGACGGTTCATTCTCCAGACATTCAGGATCAGTGTCAGGTTAAGTCATCATTGATTGTCAGATGGAATGTGCCAGGGCAGTGTGCACTCCACAGGGGTGTGATTTCTATGTGAAGTAATTACCCACTAGCTGTGTACGGGCTGCCTCCCCCGTGCCCTTTCCCCTCCCATGCGCAGCGGCTGTGCATGTGGTTGGGGATGTGGGGCCACCACCATGTCCACGGCCAGGCCCCGGCGTGTTGCAACGTTGTGCAGGACACATGCTGCCACTATGATCCTGCACACTACTGGGGGAGCGTATAACAGCTGCCCGCCAGAACGGTCAAGGGAGCGAAAGCGTGACTTTAGCACTCCGAATGTGCGCTCCACTATGCCCCTGGTTGTAATGTGGGCTGTGTTATATCTTACCTGGGGTGGCGTGGTGGGGTTCCGAATTGGCGTCATCATGTGGGGGCTGAGAGGGTAGGCACTGTCCCCTGTGGAGGTGGTGATTGGTATTATTGGTGGGGTTGTGACCTTGCTCAGTATCCAACATGCATGCATGTGCAGTGGCATACATACTCACCAAGCAGCCATGTATCGCCATGCCGCCCAGCTTCTAGGTCCCGGCTTAGGGTGGACATTCGGTAAATGAAGCTGTCGTGGGTGGAGCCGGGATAGTTGGCATATACTGAGGTGATGATTCCCTTGGCATTACATGCTACCCGCACGTTGATGGAATGCCAGTGCTTGCGGTTCCTATAGATGTGCTCAGATGCCCTGGGGGGACGTAGAGCCACATGGGTGCAGTCGATGGCACCTAGCACTTTGGGGAATCATGCCACAGCGTAAAAATCCAGGGCGGCAGCATGCCTTTCTGCAGGTGTTCTGGGCAGGTATATGTGCCTGCGGACTGATGGCCGTGCAGTGATGATGTTCAAGACCTGGTGTAGGCAGCGTGACTGGGTGGCCTGTGACACCCCACCCACTATGGCACTTGTCCGCTGAAATGATCCAGTGGCTAAGAAGTGCAGTACATTGAGGACCTTCTCCAGGGGGCTGAGTGCTTGGGAGCACAGGGTGGGTGATGTGAGGTCATCCTCCCACTCACTCACCGGGTCCAGTATAATGTGTGGTGGAAACCTGTACCTCCCATACACCTGGTCATCAGGCATCCCGAAAAGGCTGGTTCTGGGTGTGAATATTCTGGCCCTGACTATCCTCCTCCTCCTCCTTTGGTAGCCCACTGCCACTGCTGCTAGGAACGGTATGTTCATCCTGGCGTCTGAGCTTGTTATTGTTAAAGTCCGCAAATGTATGCTTTGCGCGTGTTCTAGGCGAGCGTGTGACCCGCGCACCCCTGGAATCCAGTTCCCAGTCCAATAGCGTGTGGAAATTCACACGCACCACGGGATACAGCGTGTGACCCGCGCACCCCTGGAATCCAGTTCCCAGTCCAATAGCGTGTGGAAATTCACACGCACCACGGGATACAGCGTGTGACCCGCGCACCCCTGGAATCCAGTTCCCAGTCCAATAGCGTGTGGAAATTCACACGCACCACGGGATACAGGTTCGCTGACGTACTTGCGTGTGTAAGTGCCCGCGCACCCATTAAATACACGTACATAGGCCAATCGCGTGTACGCGCACTTTTGTCCAATTACACGCGATGACACTCTGACGTGCAGTATCTCCACGTGTGCCCCGTCATCACGTGCTGAGTGGGGAACACCCGTGCGGGTCACGTCACAGACGCGCTTACGCGCTGAGGGACTCTGGTCCAATAGAATCGCGTATGCGTGCTGACGCGCTTACGCGCTAAGGGCCTTTCCTCGGATTTCACGCTGACGTGCAGGATTTTCACGTGCCAAATCACTCCGTATCAAGCTGGCCATGCGAAAACACACGGAAGACCACGCTCCTGCCCAGAAGGCCGAGTTACTGCCCCCCGTGCCCCGAGCAGCCTCCCACGTGCCATCTGCTGCTGCCTGCCTGCCTGCCTGCCTGCCTGCTGCCACCGTGCCCTGCCATTTGGTGCCTGCACATCAGCCATCTGCAGGGGTCCAGTTGCTGTGTCCACCCCTGCTGGAACTGAAGACTCCCGACTGGGATTACATCGCTCCACAGCCCAGCCCCAGGACCCAGTTGCCCACCCACACCTGCCTCTGGGGTTGCCATGTCGGGCACTTCCACATCTGGCACCAGTGGCAACCCCAGGCCAGAGGGGCAGAGGGGCACCAGCTTCACTGTCACCGAAGTTGGTGTCCTGGTGGAGCATGTCCTGGGGCAGTATGATGCCCTCTTTGGATCGTCCCGCGCCAGCAAGGAAGGACGGCAGAGGATCTGGGCCGACTGTGTGGTTGCCATCAACGCGGAGGGGGTGGCAACCCGCGACGTCCTGAAGATCAAGAAGCGCTGGGAGGACTTGAGGTCCAGGACCCTTGTGAAGGCCCGGCGCCTCGTGGAGGGGGGCCGGGGCCGCATGAGTTCCATCCAGATGAGGGTCCTGGAACGCGTACGCCCAGCGCTCCACGCCCAGATCCTTGAGAGGGAGGCCCGTCTGGAGTTGAGCGGTAAGTGTCCATGCATTACTGTGTGAGACAGGGCATGTTGCGGTGTGCTGGTTCTATGATACTTGCCTGTATGTGTGCCATAGGCCATGTATGCATGTATGTGTGCAGGGACATCATGGTAATGCATGTGCGACCAGTGATGTGTGACGCACATGGTTGTTGCATGTGTTGAAATGCCGCATGGGGAGCCCTATGCAGATTTAGAACATGAGAGCATGCCAGTCTCTGTACCTGGACATGGGTGGGGGTGAGGGATGGGTGCTGATGCCAGGTACATATATGGTAGCCATGTCTGTGTGCCTGACCTGCGTGTCTGTGACTTGTGCATGCCATGGATGCATGACACATGTGTGTGACAATGCACAGATTCAGTAAAGCAGCCAAATTACCCTTGTATCCGCTGTGTTTGGTGTGTTTGGGGCCAGATGGATGTGACTGAGGTGAAGTGTGTGCATGTGATAGGCATGAGCCATGATGCATGTGAGTTACATATCATTGAATGTTTCAAGAGTCCATTGGACATGCATGGAAATGTCCATGGCATGCACCATGCCTGTTACTGTGTGTTATTTGCCTGGACTGACCCATGTGTTGTGGAGGGACATGATGGAAGTGTACTTTGACAGTGGTGCTCATCTGCTATTGCTTCCTGTCTAGGGGACCATTGTACAGTGCCCTGATGCTTGTGTTCTTTGTCTCCCTCTACGCAGCGGCTAGTGAAGAGGAGGGCGGAGACGGCGCTGTGGAGCAAGGCGGCGGGGATGCCCCCACGGCTGCAGCGGAAGGGGTGGGTGAGCCCCCACAGGGGCCTGCTACGGTGGGAGACGGTGAGGAGCCATCCAGGTTGGTGGTTTGCACAGAGGAGGAGGAGGCCGCCACTGGGGCACACATGGGGCCTGGTGGGGGCATCCCTGCTGGTGCAAGTGGTGCAGTCCAGGGCCAGGGGCAGGAGGCAGCACAGGTCACCGTGGAGGGGCCTGTGCATGTCGCTGTCCCTGACCCTGTGAGTGCACCACCATGCACCAGCAGGGATGCCCCGTCCCAGGCCTGTCCGCAGGTAGAGGGGATGTCCATGTCACCTGACTCCCCTCCACCTGCGGACGTGGGAACCCCTGGCTGTGCGGAGAAGGTCCTGATTGGGGTCGCGATGCGCACGGCTGTGATTCGTGATGCCGTGCGTGCTTCCCGGGAGGAGCACGCACGGCATCACGAAGTGCACCGTGCCGACGTGGCCCAATTGGGATCGGCCATGTTCGGGGGTTTCCTGCATGTGTTGGCCAATGTGGCGGCCCTCTCCTCCTCTGTGCAGGCTATCCACCAGTCGTTCTCCTTGCCGTCTTCCAGCCTAGATGCCACCAGGGCCCCCTGTGGACCTGCCCCGACCAATGCAGCCAGCTCGGTGGGGATCCCATCCCTGCCACAGTCGGGAGTCAGAGATCCAGCAGGGGTGGACACCAGAGCAACTGGACCCCAGCAGATGGAGGATGTGACGGCATCATCGGGCAGGGCACGTGCACGACGGCGTCGGTGGTTTCCATCAGCCTGGATGCCGTTGTGCTGGCACAGGCAGTTGCGTCGGAGGCAGCAGCAGGCTCAACGTGGGAGGCATCATGGCTCGGGGCCATCAACATCAGGGGTGCAGGCATCGGCCGGAGGGCAGGAGAACCCTGGAATGGGAGTGGCTTCCGTGTGGGAGCGGTTGTGCCAGCGGATAGGTGCGGAGCGGCAGCGGGCAGAGGAGGAACGGCTCACGATGGTCAGGGCGGAGGACTCCATGCGGAGGGCGCTGAGGCGGGCTGAGTGCCTCGAGGGTCTTCGCAGGGAGTTTGAGCTTGACACTGCGTTATCCCTGCGGGACCTCGGGGCCAGGGAACATGCCCGCCTCCAAGCCATTGACCAGGAGTTCGATGATGCCCTGGCCCATGACAACAACCAGTGAGCCGTCCGAATAGCCTGCTGCCTTTGTATATAGTTGTATAGTTAGGGTTAGGTTTCCTTTGTTTTTTTGATTTTTTTTGGTAGCGATTGGACAATGCACCACTTTTTTGTATATAGTTCAGTTTTTAGTTAGTAGTCATAGTTAGGTTTAATTTGGTTGGGCTCATGGACCCAGGATGATCTTCTTCATGGTTCTTCGTTGGCTTATTTTTATTTTTCAGATTATTTTCTTGGACATTCATCTTGTTTTGTTTGATTTGCTTTGTGTTTTTTCTTATTTCATTTCCATTCTACTTGCTGTTCAATACATTATTTTTTTTATTCTTCAATGTGTCGTATCATCTCATTGCTTTCAGGCATGTCATGTTGGGTGTTTTGTCATTCACTTGCAGCCATTGTGTGTGACAGACATGTGTTCAATTGCATTATTTAAATTGGGGGTGTAACATGTAATTGCCTTTGATATGTGGGTGGGTGTGATAGTTGGTTGGGCCTTTTGGCAGGGGAGGATGGGCATTACGGACATGATTGGGGAATGTTGGGACCCAGGTGCAGGGGGGCATGGATTGGACATGGGTGGGGGCCTGCTGGCAGGTGCCCCACAGTGCTCGGGGGTGGGGGTGGTGGGAGACATGAGTGGGGGCCTGGTGGAGGGTGCCCCTGGTGGCTGGGGGGTGGGGGTGGTGGGAGACATGAGTGGGGGCCTGGTGGAGGGTGCCCCTGGTGGCTGGGGGGTGGGGGTGGTGGGAGACATGAGTGGGGGCCTGGTGGAGGGTGCCCCTGGTGGCTGGGGGTGGGGGTGGTGGGTGACATGAGTGGGGGCCTGGTGGAGGGTGCCCCTGGTGGCTGGGGTGTGGGGGTGGTGGGAGACATGAGTTGGACATGGGTGGGGGCCTGCTGGCAGGTGCCCCACAGTGCTGGGGGGTGGGGGTGGTGGGAGACATGAGTGGGGGCCTGGTGGAGGGTGCCCCTGGTGGCTGGGGGGTGGGGGTGGTGGGAGACATGAGTGGGGGCCTGGTGGAGGCTGCCCCTGCACTGCTGGGGGGTGGGGGTGCAAGGGGACATGAGTTGGTGTTCATTAGTTCAAGGAGACATGTGCCTTTGCTGGGGGGCATGCCCATGGTGGGTGGGCTGCCTGCGGGACATGACCAGGGATGCAGGGTAGTCCCCTGTGGTGTGGGCTGCCTGCAGGGGCCGTGGAGGGTGTACAGGGTACACCTGGGAGGACCCACACTGTCAAATCCCATGTGGACTTTCCGCGCACCCCTGAAATACACGCGCCCAGGCTATTCGCGTGTGGGACTTCCTGCGCACCCCTGAAATACACGCGCCCAGGCTATTCGCGTGTGGAACTTCCCGCGCACCCCTGAAATACACGCGCCCCCAGGCTATTCGCGTGTGGAACTTCCCGCGCACCCCTGAAATACACGCGCCCAGGCTATTCGCGTGTGGAACTTCCCGCGCACCCCTGAAATACACGCGCCCAGGCTATTCGCGTGTGGAACTTCCCGCGCACCCCTGAAATACACGCGCCCAGGCTATTTGCGTGTGGAACTTCCCGCGCACCCCTGAAATACACGCGCCCAGGCTATTCGCGTGTGGAACTTCCCGCGCACCCCTGAAATACACGCGCCCAGGCTATTCGCGTGTGGAACTTCACTCGCACCCCTGGAATACACGCGCCCCCAGGCTATTCGCGTGTGGAACTTCCCGCGCACCCCTGAAATACACGCGCCCAGGCTATTCGCGTGTGGAACTTCACGCGCACCCCTGAAATACACGTAGCCCGCTCCCCCAGACCCGATCGCGTGTGAAACTTCACGCGAACCCCTGAAATACACGTAGCCCGCTCCCCCAGGCCCGATCGCGTGAGGAACTTCATGCGAACCCCTGAAATACACGTAGCCCGCTCCCCCAGGCCCGATCGCGTGAGGAACTTCACGCGAACCCCTGTAATACACGTAGCCCGCTCCCCCAGACCCGATCGCGTGTGAAACTTCACGCGAACCCCTGAAATACACGTAGCCCGCTCCCCCAGGCCCGATCGCGTGAATAACTTCACGCGAACCCCTGTGATGCACGTACCCTGCTGAAATCGCGTGTTAGACTTCCCGCGCACCCTGGTATACACGCACACGTATTTTTAGTCAGCGGGTGTCCGTGTTTGTGGGTACCCCTTTGCACGTCATTTTTCCTGGAGGGCCACAGTATGGGACATTCATCATGGCAGTATATAGGTGCTATTTGTTGGCGCACCTTTTGGCGCACATTTCTTACAGCCGCAGAGACGCTACCGCCTGCTTTCTTGTGGCGGTCGTGTTTGTGCCTGTGCGCTGGTTTGAGCGTGCGCTTTTTTGCACTATTCTATTCCATGAATACGTGTTGTAGGCGAGCGTGTGGGCGTTCCGCGCACTTGTGCCCTGTACTTCCCCCGTGACGCCCACGTTTTGGCAAGTTGTTCCCCATTCCGAGTGTTACGCCCGTGTTCCGCCTACTTTTGTTGCGTGCGCCGCGCTATGTGCGAATTTCGCTGTGGCCTGTGCGATTTTCGCTGTGACCTGGCGCACGCTGTTAGATGGCCTGTGCGCCAACGTGCGCCGCGCACTTTTTTATCGCACATCCGCTGGTTTTCTCGCGCACGGCCTTCCATGAATCGACGTGCGCTGCTTTTCGTGCGATTTTCGCAATTGCACTGCGATTTTCGCTATTCCACTGCGATTTTCGCTATTCCACTGCGATTCGCACGTTTTTGCCCACTTGCGCCGCGCTAATTATTCCATGAATCGGCCTGTTAGTCTGTTCTTAAACGCCTCAACTCAGCCTTTCATCCTTCCGAGGTCGATAAATGAGTACCAACACAGGTTGGGTGATATTGGGTGTATATTTTTTCTATATAAAGCGCTTAAGCGTAAGTGCTATATAATAACACATCATTATCATTTGGTCATGGAAGTCTGCTTGCATTCACAGTAATTTGGTAATGTGGGCCTATACACACTGATCTTAACAATACATATGGCGATCAATTCTTGTATCCATTCTTGTGTGAAATGTACATCACATTATAGTGATATCATAACCATATTTTTCGTAGTGTACAATGCTATGTGATGTCACTTCCTGTTTTGTCAACGGGTGAAAGGTCGTATTCCACCGCTTTCCGGGATATCACTTTGGGTTGGGGTCAAATGACATCACTTCCTGTGATGTCACCAGGGGTCAAGGGTCGTGTGATGTCACTTCCGCTACCCCTGGCATTTTGGTGAAATGACGTCCCTGTCTGTATCTTCCTAAATAGATTAATACGTAAAATGGTATAATTAATCTCAACCTCCCACATGTTCAAAAACATTTTCTCATAGTTATTCCTGTCCATAAGTACAGTCACACCTCCTTTATCCACCTGCTTTAATAATATGTTCTCATTGTTTTTCTGAGACACCAGTGCTGGTAACTCTGCAATACTTAGATTGTTGTTGATCCTCCTAGATTTTGTGGCAAAATTGCTAATGTCACTCAGAACGCATTTCTCAGACATTAGTATGTCATTAGGTGTATAATGATCTAGTGGAAAGGACGTACACTTGGGGCGTAGTCCTAATTCCTCGTCAAAAGGGTCTCGATCTTTGAAAAAGGACTTCAATCTGTCCTTCTGGAAACATTTTGTTAATTCTTGTTCAATCTAAAAACCAATCTGTATAGTATGTGGAAACAAAAGAAAGGCCTTTTTCTAACGGAATTGTTCTGGCTACACAGTCCACTGTGGCCAGGCCTGTCTGGAGGATCTTGTGGGAGGCCTCTTTGCCATCCTTAACCAGGACATCAAAACCATCCCGCATTTCCCCCTCAGGGATGTGTTCTGATGCCTCCAAGACGACAGAACACAGCCCAAGTGAAAATATGGCTAGGGAGCAGGAGGCATTGATACATCGGAGGCCAAGGCTTGCTGAGCCAAAATCCTTCCTCCTCGGCATCCAGTGTCTTGCTCTCCCTGTCCGGGGTCAGAGAGCTGAAAGATGTACATTTCAGGTTATGCTTGGGAGCTTGCACAACTAAACTCTACGGTGATCCCTGGGCAGATACGAATACGGGTCTGAAGGTGCTAGTCTGTGCTCTTTGTCCAGATCCCAGTCTACAGATGGAACGGAGGCCAGTTTGGACTACAACTTAAGGACCGGTGTCTCTACTGCTTGGTTCAATGGCAGGAGGGTCTCTTTCTTCAGACCATCGTCTGCTCATACTGCACCTTAGGCTGGGAGGGGTTGATAACCCTAAGGTAGCCACCTCCGGGGCAATCAGGTCAGAAAAGCAGCCTAAGGCTTGCCTGCGGTAGGATCAGGCAGCATTTACATATCTGGGGAGGTTCCTAGGCCCCTTGCATCCTGCAAGTCTTCAGCAAGGTCCACCAAGTCACCTTTCTCCGCATAAAGGACTGGGAAGTCCCTAACTTCTCTAAGGTGAAGGGGCTCCATCCAAAAGGGTATTGAGTCCCCTTGCTCATCATGAATATCCTCCAAGCAGGACATGAATGTACTCCTGGGGAGCAGGGCATATTCTTGAGGAATTCCAGCCTCACTTTCAGTCGGTGCGATTTGTCAATGTCTCCGCCGGCTTGTCCCACCGCAATGCTGTCGGCTCCATGGCCGAGGCCACCTTAGCAAAGATGTCTAGAATCTTAATCCTCAAGACCTCAGATTCCTCTGGGGTTGAGGATTGGGTGGGGAAAGGCACCTTAGGGTGCTAGAGTCAATAAAGTAGTGGCTCCTTTTCTTCGACGAGGAAGAACAATGGTGACTCGAAGAACCACCAGTGGGCAGCAACCTCTTGCAGTGCTTCTTTTTCATTTTGTCCTCACAGACAAGGGACTGTTTCTTGTTGCGGTGATCAGCACTGGGTGACCTCGATTGAGTATGCTTGTCATCCTTCTACTTGTGGAGGAAGGTGAACAGTTTTGCTTCCCATTCACAAAGCACCTTGGTGTGCATCAACTGACACAACGTGCAATCCTGCATGTCATGTCCCTCACTGAGGGAATAACGATAGATTCCATGAGGATTCGAGATGGACGTGTGGCACCCGCAATTGACACAGGGCTTAAACCCTGAAGACTTTGATGGATTCGGCATGATGTCGAAAGAACTTAGCAGTGTTTCTAAAGCAGACAAAGTGCTCAGAAAAAATGATTTAAGGTTGTGCAGCACCTTAATACATACTGGACCCAACGTCATCTCTGGTGTGTAGAGGCTTCAGGTAGTGCTGTCACAGAGATGCACTGTGCCTCTTGGCTTTAGAAACGTTTCTGTAGAGCAGCAGCTGTGCTGGGGAGATAGATATCAAAGATGAGGTATCCGTGGGAGGAAGGAGTCCATTACAAATATGATGTCATTTACCTTTTAAGATTACTTGTTCTGCTATTTGTTACAGCATTGGTATTATTACTTCAAATATCCTTAGGTGAACTGAATTTTTAGAACATTTTCTGGGGAAGGAGTTGGGTGAGCAGTCATTATTATTATTAGAGCATTTATTAAGCACAGACTAAGCTTTGGGAAGCAATGCAGTGCTTTACAATCATAGTGGGAACAACACAGTGTGGGAAGCTGAGAAAAAAGTAGCAGGGAGCTAACAGGGGAGAGTGGGCAATTGGCATCATAGGGGGAAGACAGTGGGGAGCAGATCACTGAGTCTCAGGTGGGGTGGGAAGTGCAGGATGTGTGGACCTAGGTGTTGTGAAGGGTCAGAAATGAAAGCCAGACACAAAGTTGTCATGTTTCAGTTTAAAGACTTTTATTAACATAAATGGTTTGGGAAAATGCCTCTCTGACCTTGCCCTAAGAGGAATTCCCTACCTAAAACCATAAACTACAGATCTGTCTGTGTCAGGATGGTAGAAACCAAAACCGTCCTTGTGTTCAACCATTCTATCCTGACCCTCAAATTATAAACCAAATAATAAAGTGAGAAGGGAAATGTCTTTAACCTGGTGTTTGCAAAAAGTATTCATAAATGAAAATAAAACAGCTCCAACATAAAAGTTCCAAAAATTAACAGAACCTTGCCTCCGAACGGTGGCTACGATCCCTTGGATTCCTCAATGGTATGGCAATGTTTCTTTGTTTCTGTTCTTGGACCACAACAATACTGTTAGATCCAAAACTGGTTAGCCATGTAATAACTTCTTTTTAAAAGGTTCCTTCTTTGTTCAACAAACACTGTCCTTTCCTGGGATTGTTTTGTAGGTTTGCATTTGCATGGTATACTCCCCTGCCAGGACTTCGTATGCACTTGAAACTGCCTGGTATACTCTCCTGTGAGGACTTTGCATGTGTACTTGTAGTTGCCAGGTTTACTAGCCTGCCAGGAATTCTTACTTCCATGCACATATAACAGTTTCTCTTTACATCCAAAATTGCATATATGTTCCTTGGTTCGGTATCGTAAGTTGTTTCAATGTTCGCTTTAGGTTTTCCTCATATCTAAACGCCATGTCATCAGTATTCAATCTGTGGGGCGTGCCCCCCCTGGCGGTCGTGGCTACATCCCTGGGGGGTTCCTGCACACAGTAAAAAATTATTTTTCTTTCTTTTTTGGTGGCTTAGGTCACACTGAGCATTTGTGATGGTGAGCCACATATTGCTGTGGCCCCCCATCGCACACACTCAGTGCGACACATGATGGCCTGACCAGTGACTCAGGAAATAAAAAACACAGCCTGGGAACGCACGTTCCACAATATGGATTGTGCATCTAGGCTGTGTTCTTTCTTGCTGTTGGTTCCCGACTGAAGACCCGGACAAGCAGCCCATGTGAGTGATGTTGGCATTTGCCAGTCCATCTTTGCCCTTCTCCCCCTGAGGACTCACCTTGTAGACGTAGGGGGAGAGGAGGCGAACGTGAACCGGAGCACCGTATTGCTGGTCCCCCCGCAAACTTGCTTTGGAGGCTGTAGGCGCCACAGCTTTTAAGGTGGGTTTGTGGAGGGAGTGGGGGAACAAGGGGACCAGCAAAGGCATGCCCTTGGTCCGTGGGGAAAGGATGCATGGGTTTTTGCACCCACTGGGGTCTCTGAGTGCCGGAGTGCCCAGTCAGTCCTCTCTGTTGCTGCTTGTGGCCCCACCCCTTACCGGATAAAGACAGCTGCAATTCCTTGCATAATTAAGCCAGCGGGGAAAGGGTGGGGGGTGTTTGCACCCGCTGGAGACTCTGAGTGCCAGAGTGCCCAGTCTGTCCTTTCTGTTGCTTCTTGTGGCTTCACACCCTCCTGGATAAAGACTGCTGCAGTTCACCGCCGGGTGAAGCATGCGCGGAAAGGGTGCGCAGGTGTTTGCACCCGCTGGGGGTGTTTGCGTTCTGCTGATCAATGGAACTTGGCGCTGCTTTGATCCTGTTCTGACCTCGTCAGCTTGCTTAGGAGCTGCCCGCCGAAACACTCTGTTGAAATTACTGATGGTGGAATCCCTTTGCTAGAATTTAAATACAGGCTCTGGGAAATGACTGGGGGCAATCGATAGTCAAAACCAGGTAAGAGCCAATGAAAGTTTAATTACCTGTTGCGCCACTGCCTTAAAAGCTTCTAACAGGAGCTGCTCTGCACAGGCGTTTTAATCTGAATTGGTCTGTGCTGAAATCCAGTGGCTGCACAAATCATGTCACCCCCTGTAGTATAATACTTTCAATGAAGACAGGAGCCTCTGATCTTGTGACGTTGTATTTATTTACTCACAAGCTTTATGCAGCATGCACACAACGTGTGTGCCTTAATACTAAGGGCCAACGGGCCTAAGGTGGCTGGGAGATTGTATGGCTGAGTCTCTGTCCAAGATCTGTAAGGAGCGGGCCCCGTAGCAGGAGGGCTAAGCAGGACGCTCCTTATCGCGTCCTCCTCTCGTCCCGTAATGCGCGCGGAGCGCGCGGGGGCGGAGCTTGAGCCTCGCGCGGGCTCTCGCGATGTCTCTACACATCTCCCTTTTCAACGCACACCGAACTCATTGTAAAACATAGTCATTATATCTCACCGGTCTTCTGTGTTCCCTTCGGGGACGATCATCAGTTTGGGTGCAATTCTCTTGTTGCTCCTGATCGGGATCTGCACCCAGTGCTTCCTGTTCAACCTCGGTTTCAACCCTCCCTCTGTCGTCTCTTTCTGGTTCTCTTTCCTCGCTTGCTCCATAGTCTCTTTCGGTTTCCGTTTGTGATCTCTCCGGGGTCTTCGCTCTTCCTCGATTCTTCTGGTATAGTGCCACTCTTTCAAGATTCCACGCTCGCCCATCTTCCGTGCGGATGTGGTTTGCTCCTTTGTGAATCACTTTGATGGGTCGGCTAAACCGAGACCCTGTGCTTTGATCTTTCTTCGGTAACTGGATTTTAACCAAGTCTCCCTTTCCGATGTCTGACGTCTGCTTGGTTCTTCTTCTCCGATCACTCCATGATTTCATGCGTGCCTTTTCGCTTTCGATTCTCCAGACTACTTCTGCCATGTCCACCGCTTCATCTTCTCGTATTTTCGACAACCATGGTGGGATCAGCGTGGATGCCGCACTCCTCTCTCTCAACATTTTGAACAGGGATATTTGGGTGATCCCATTTGGTGTGAGTCTGTGGGCTGCTATGGCCTCCTTGGTGGTTTTGAGCGGGTCCATGCCCGAAGCTGTTGCCAATTGGATGGCGCCTTTTATGAACCTGTTGGCCCTCTCAACAAGCCCATTTGCTTGGGGGTGATACAGGGCCACTTTCCTTTGTTTTATGTGATTCCTTTTTAAGAATTCCTCCATGTCTTTTGAGACTAGTTGCACCCCGTTGTCTGTGACTACCTCCTTGGGGAGGCCTTCCCTCTGAAAAATTTCTGTAAGAACTTCTATAACGGTTGCCGTGGTTATGTTCGGGACGAACGCGGCCTCCACCCACTTGGATAGGTAATCGACCAGCACTATGCCGTACCGGTGTTCGGGTGCCATTGCTTCCAAAGGCCCTATGAAGTCAATGCCGACCTTTGACCACACTGCTTCTGGAATTTCTGTGGGCATTAGGGGTGCTTGGCGGACCTTGAGTTTCTTGTCGCTGTTGAGGCATTCATGGCAACGTTCTATCATGGATCGAATTTCTTGGTCCATGGATGGCCACCAGTAGGCTTCTCTCACTCTGCGACGGGTCATGGTGTTTCCCAAGTGGCCCGCGTGGGCTCTACCCAGGATGATTCTTCTCATTCCTGCGGGAGGAATAATCTGGTGTGACTTCATGATTATCCCCTTCGCTTCTGATAGTTCGTCCGACACCTTCCAGTAGGGTCTCATGCCCTCGGGTAACGCCTTTTCACTTGGCCATCCTTCCTTGGTCCATTTGCGGATCATGGCCATGGTGGGGTCTCTCCCATCTTCCGCTTCCCAGTGTCTCTCACTGAGTTCCAGGTAATCTGGCGCTCTCAAGTCCATAATGGATGCAACTATGCATTCTCCGTGGAGGAACGTGGTGGCTTTATCCTTACCCTCCGGCAGTCTCGACATGCAGTCGGCTTGTGAATTTTTCCAGCCTGAGATATGCTGGATCTCAAATGTGTACTCTTGCAGCTTGGCTGCAATGCGTGCCAATCTGGGCGTGGATACTTTTGTGCCTCCCGGGCTAAGCATATGGATAAGGGGCTTATGATCAGTCACCAACTTGAATTTGGTGCCCCATACATAGGTCCTGAAATGTTCCACCGCCCATGCGCAGGCCAACATTTCTTTTTCAATGGTGGAATAGTTCTGTTCCGCCTCCGATAATGCCTTCGATGCAAAGGCCACAACGTGTTCAGTGTCGCCTTTCTTTTGAGTTAGCACTGCTCCCAGTCCGTACGCACTGGCGTCGGTGGTGACGACTGTTACCCACGCCGGATTAAACGGTTGGAGGCATGGTGCATCTACGATATGCTGTTTTATCTTCACCATAGCTGTCATTTGGGGTTCTTGCCATACAAATTCCGAGCCCTTTTTTGAGTACCTCGCGAAGGGGTGCCGTGGTTTCGGAAAACTTCGGTATGAACTTCGCATAGTACTCAGCCAGCCCCAGAAATGACCTTACTTCCTCTTTGCTGATTGGTTCCGGTGCTTTAATGATTGCTTGCATGAGATTCTGTTTGGGACTGATCCCTTTTTCTGGAATCTTATATCCTAAGTATTTAACTTCTTTCACTCTGAACAGGCATTTCTCATAGCGTAACCGCACCCCTGCTTCTTGTAGCTTGTTTAGGACAATTCTTAACGTGGCGTTGTGCGTTTGTTCATCCTCCGCATACACGAGGATGTCATCCTGGAAGTACACCGCGTTTTTAACTTTCTTCAGCAAGACATCCATCATGCGTTGGAACGCCGACGCTGCTGATGACAACCCGAATGGCATTTTGGTGAATTGGTATGTGCCAAATGGAGTGATGAATGCCGTGAGGGGTTTCGATTCGTCATGTAGCTGTATTTGGTGATATGCATTCCTCATGTCCAGTTTTGAAAATATCCTGGCTTCTTTCATTAACAGAATGAGTTCATTTATGCTTGGAAGGGGGTAGTTATCTGTGATGACTTCCAAGTTTAAGCTGCGTAGGTCTATGCATACCCTGAGTTCCTGTGATTGGGGTTTCTTTATGAGCACGACAGGGCTCAGCCATTCAGATGCTTCGATTTCTTCTATGACGCCCTCCATTTTCATCTTTTCCAACTGACTTCTAAGGATGTCCCTTGCCGTGGCTGGTACTGGCCTCACTCGGTGCTTTACAGGGACCGCATTCCTTTTGAGGATTATTTTGTGCAGAAAACCCTTGATGTGCCCCGGCTCCTCAGAGAAAAGTGTTGGATAGTCGCTTTTGACAACCGGTCTTCCCGTCACCCTGACCGACAGGACTTGTTCTTCGGTGCTGGGATCCAGTCTGATTTTCAGCTTGTCTTGGTCGTCCCACCCTAGCACTGCTGGGCCTTCGTGACTGAAATAGACCCTGGTCGTGGTTTCCCTTCCTTTGAATTCAACTTTGGCTTTGATATATCCTAGCAGTTCGACTGACGCCCCTCCAAACACCGTGGGTTTGTGCTTCGTTATTAGCACTTGCACCTTTTCCTTCCCCACCATGTCCTTATATGCGAAGGGGAATGATCGTTAGATCGGACCCTGAATCTGCCATGACCTTAGTTTCCATGCCATCAATCTTGATCACGCAATGAGGCTTCTCTCTCCTCGCTCTTGTGCTGTTAACCATGATGACAGTGGGTCTGCCTTCATCTTCTGAGGATGACTCTTTCTCCGTATTGCGATCTGCATTGAGGCTGGAGACTTTCTTGTTCCTCCACCGACACACAATGGAGAAATGGCCAATGCGTTTGCAAATGGAGCACTCCTTGTCTCTGGCCGGGCACTCCCTGTCAAACGCCAGGTGCTTCGTGCTGGTTCACCTGTGACACTTTAGGGGTTCTTTTCTGTTCCCTCTCCCTTCTTTCGTGTCAGCAGCCAGCCTCTCTTTTCTTGCATGGAAACCCACTGCTTGTATTTCTGCAGAACTCTGGGCCCCAGTAAGCTCCTTACGTCTTCCCGCCGTTTCCTCGACTGCCCTGGCGATCTCAATCGCTTTCTCCAACTGCAGTTCCTTTTCGACAATAAACTTATCTTGGATTTTCCGGCTGTTAGTATGGACGACCAACATGTCACATATGAGACTCTCCGCGTTGTTGCCAAAATTACACAGCGCCGCTAATTCCCTCAGCTTGGTGACGTAATCGTCAACTGGTTCAGATATTTCTTGCCTTCGTGTGTAAAAGCGTATTCGGTGAAGCACTGTGTTCTCTTTGCTGGCAAACCTTTTTATGATTCTCCTGACAGCCTCCTTGAAAACATCGTCATTGTCGCCAGCCACCGGTATCGGGGTGAGACTCTCGAATATTCTCTGTCCTTCCACTCCCAGGGCATTTAGTAGCATGGCCCTGCGCCTCGCCGCTGAAAACCCCGCCCCACCTAGGGCCTCCACATAAGTCGTGAATAGGGGCTGCCATTATGGCCATGGAATGGCAGGCCTACCTGGAGTTTGGAGAAATGGTGGCGGTGGCGTTGCTCCTTGCATGTTCCTCTGTGGGTCCTGGTGGTGATCCTCGTCGCTGGCTCTCGCAATGTCTCTACACCCCCCTCATCAATCAGAAAGTGGCCCTTTCCCCAGCGCTGCCTACTGCACCGAATAGGAATATTTTGACATTAAAAACGAAAATTCCAGCGAAACTCTCACTGCTATATCGCGCCCTGCTGGGCTTTCTATCGCTAACTCAGACAATCCAGCTAAAGGCATCAGATCAGTGGAACATGTCTATTCCCTTATTAGCGAAATCAGTACTTTCTTGGGTTTTGACCCTGTCACTCAAAGCTCTGCCGACCAAGACATCACTGGCTCTACTACCCTCAAACGTATCAGTTGACCTAGTATTGCCAGCGCAGATCCAGGGACTGCGCCACTGCCTAATGCGACGGCTGCTCCTTTAGAGAAGCTCATTGACCTTGTGTCCGTGACTACCAGTAGTTGTACTCTGCCTGCGGACCCTGTAGACCTTGTGGCCTCTGTGGGCTTATCTCTCAGTGGCCTGACTCAAATCATATTTGTGACCTGATGGCCCCCCCATACTGTAACAAGTTTGCATCTGAATTTGTCTGCCTGTGGTTTATACATAGGTGAGGATCATGCCACAACTGAGGCTGGAGGAGTGGCGGAAACTGGGCCAAATGCTGTTTTGGTGGGGTCATCTAAAGATGCGTAATTAATAACGGCCTGTTGGGTCCTCTCCTACATTGTGAACAGGCATCGAATCTTGGTGAATGGGGAGGGGGAGTATCCTGTGCCTGCCAATGTAGTGCGGTGTTGGTTGAACCTTTGTCTCTCAGGAAAATAATTACCCGCCTGGTCGAAATAGTAGACATGGGCTGGGGCACATGTGCAGACGGGCATGTGCTAGGTAAGTGCTATGTGGGGGTGGCCGAGATCAAATGAAGGAAGACAAATAGTACTGTAATCACCCAGCCTGGCTTTGGCCGCAGTACCTGTGGTGACTCCAGCACAACCCCAACTACTAACCCAGAGGTTAAGGAGGGAACAACTAAGCCCAGATTATCCAGATTCTAAGTTAATTTCCCCTAACCCCAATACAAACATCTCTCACCCATCTACTGTTGCACCTTTGCGACATGTTCTGCGCCCCAAGGAAGCAAAGGCTCCCATTGTACCTGGTAGGTTGGAACTAGATTAGGTTATGCCTCCTGTTTGCCATCTTTAAGTAACAGAAGGCGTGTGTGCGCCCATGCAGGGGGTGTCACTTTATGTACACAGGGTCCCTTAGCTGGTTTCGAACTCCCATGAGGCCTGTGAGGCCCTTCTAAACAAAAGCATCCAATGGATTCAGGTGGTGAGGGGGTGCCCACTGATTAGAAGGGAGCAGATAATGCGCTGCATAAGGATCCATGGCCATTGATGTATATGACACTGTTCTAATTGATTTTTGGGAACATGGATTGGCCAAGGGTTTATTGGACTTCATTAAGAGATCCCAGTTCCAGCAAATACCTCAATAGATATTAGCCTCCATGCCTGTGACAATATGTTGCAAGAGCCCACGCTTTTGGGAGCAAATGCTGTTCCATTGGGGAACTGGCTTTTAAATGTAGCTCCCAAGCCCAGCTTCTCAGGTTTTACAGTCCATTAGAACCGTGGAGTTTACCTTAAACTTGTATGGAGATGATTATGACCCTTTAGAGACATCATTGTATCTCCCTAAACCGATTATTATTTGTCCTTGTTTCTGCTTGAATGTTTATTTTTCTTGTTGTAAGCTTTTATGGCGTCAAGCCGAAATAGAGTTATGTGACTGACTGAATATGACTATAGGCTAGTGGAGTCCAATGTTCTCGGATGGCCTGTCTCATTTTCGACCAAATAAGTTGAGCCTCTGTGGAGACTGCCAAAAATTGCCAATTCCAACTGTGACAAGCACAAGGCTGGAAGTGGAGGACAACCTCAGAGTGGTGGTATCAAACATCAAGCCACAAATTGAATCACTTTCTGCAGAGAGACAGGCCCACCCTTCCCATTAGTACTATTTGCTCTGTAAAATCAAATTGCCTTCTGATGCATATACTAACATGAATGTATTTCGAGGAAATAAAAGGCCTATCGAAGAACTTTTTGTTTACTTGCACCGTTTCTATGTTTGGATTAAAATGCTTGTCCTACTGTCTTTGAATGTCTCCTCAACACAATATCCCTTCAATATTATGACACCACGCATTGCGCGCCCATCTATATAAAAATATATAACACAGGCACAGAGGGGCAGGGCAGGGGGGTTCGAGACAATTTTGTTTTTGCTGAGGGGGGCCTTGGTATAAAAAGTTTGAAGGCCATTGCTCCATGCACTCATATTGTTAGGGGGCGTGTTTGTACTCTGCCCTTTTGCCTCGCAAACAATCTTCTTATTGTTTCTGTCTCTGCAGCTTCACAATGTTCAAACGCTCTTCGGCGCAGTCGCCGATATGCCCCATGGTCCCCACTTGGCTTGGGCTGACTCACCGGCTCTGTGTGGCGTCTTAGGTCCCGTTCGTGCCTATGTGGCGTAGCTTTGCCACCTGCTTTCCACTCTGGACTGCTTTGATGTGTCTCTGGCGTCTCTCGTGGCTCCGCTCGTGTATGCCTACTTTCCTTCAGGTATCATCAGTGCAATCTTCCTGTGGTTCCGGGCGTCTATTTGGCACATCCTGCTTGTGTACTGTTACTTTCCCTCTCTGCTGGTGAGCGCCTTGGCTTCGCCACACCGGCACATGCCTCCAGCTACCACATGCCTCCAAAGGAGATGCAATGTCTTCTCCTGAACAGCTGCCACCAATAGTTTGATTTCCATCTTTAAATTTCCCGCACACTATACTGCATTCTGAAAACAATTAGCACGCTCATTGAGCTTAAGGCTCCCTCTGCTCTACATCATTTTCTTCATCCTCCTGGTCCCAGTACTTAGGTGGTTGTGGGAATTGGAGTCTATTGATGTCCACTGATGCAACGTACTTGGAAAATCTCTGTCAATGGTTCCATATGAAAAAACAGTTCTATATAAAGGGGAATTAGAACTTCAAAAGGTATTCTTGGAGCTTTTACTTTCTAGACCAGGGATGGGAGTGTGGCCTAAAGGGTGTTGGAAAAAGGTTTTTCTATTTTGCCTACAAGGGGGACCGGCTGTATGGGAATAGGCCATTAAGCTATTGAGTATCAGGGCGTCTGTTTCATGGGCAGATGGGGGATACCATGTCTCATCCAATGAAGTCATGACATCTCCTCAGTGGTTGTCTCCTCCCATGCTATCCTCCCTCACGCTCCGGGTCAGGATCAGGTAGCGGCTGCGGTCCCCATGCCAGCTGGGAGGAGGTCACCACCGGGGAATCCGTAATGACTCCATTATATTCATCACAGTGTTAAGGAGGAAAAGGAATGTCTTGAATTATTTCCTGAACTGTAGTAGTGATGGGGCAAGGCTGACATTGACAGGGAGGAGGTTCCAGAGTCTTGGAACGTAGACAGAGAAGGTTTGTCTTGTGGTTCTTTTCTTCCAGCACTGTTGTAATGTAAGTCTGCTTATTATTTCCTTACTCCTGGTGGATCGCAGGCCTCCAGAGATGCTGAGTTTCTTAGTGAGGTAGCTTGGGGACTTTAGGATGACAGCCTGGTAAATGATGCAAGAGGATTTGAAGATGATACAGGTTTGCAGTGGGAGCCAGTGCGGTTTGATGAGGGATGGGGTGATGTGGCAGAATTCGCAGAGGCTTGCTGCAGCATGCAGGACACATTTCAGGGGTGCCAGGGTAGTTGCCGGAAGGCCTTCCAAAATGGCATTGCCACCATTCAGGTGGGAGAGGACCAAGGCTTGGACAGTGGATCTCAAGTTGTTTTCTGGGATGAAGGGCTTGATTGTCTGCAGGAGAAAAAGTTGGTACCAAGCCATTTCTGTCTTTCTTGCTATGTGCTGTTTGAACGATGTTGAACCTAAAGAATTTAGCACAGTGGGCCAGTTGGGGTGTGAGTCCCTCAAGATTCATAGCAGAAAGCCAGGTCCAGATGTCAGGGTGTTCTGTGTTGTTGGTCAGCAGTAGGAATTTAGTCTTGGTGGAGTTGAGCTTTAGGTAAGCACTGGACATCCAGAACTGGCTCAATGAGAGACAGGCCTTGAGCCTGTGGATGTCTTCGATGTAGGATATCTTGAGGTAGATCTGTGTGTCATTTACGGATTGGTGAATGTGGATTTCTTTTTTTTTTTATTGGACGTATGTATGGCGCATATACACATGTGTTTCCAGGTGCCACAAGACAAGATGGGGGTGGGGGGGTGGGGTATGGGAATCAGAAAAGTAGAGCAACAAAAAACTGTTATATTGGCTTTGTGTCAATCCTACCGTTCAAGTGCATGAAAAGGTTGTAAGGCAGGGGAGGGGGTGGAGGTCGAAGTGCAGGAGTGCGGGTACCCCCAAGGGTGCGAACGGGCAAGTTCTGGGTGGGCCAAGGCGGCATTTGTTGTGGGAAGGGGGGGTAGGATCAGTGAAGAGGAAAGTGAGGACAACATTCGGTTATTCTGGGGAAGGGAGCCAGTAGGCACGTGCTGGCAAAGTATGCTGGGGGGCCTTGTAGGGGTGGTCTGGTCTCTGTATGACACTGAAGGGACCAGGCCCAAGTCGCTGAGGCAAATGGAGAGTTAGCAAAGGAGGGGTGAAGGAAGGAAGGAGGAGGAGAAAAGGAAAGTCTTGAGAAGTTTCCAGGACTTGAGAAGATCCGGCTCAAGTCTGATGGGGGGAACAAGGCCTTTCCAGAGGGAGGAGTCAGCCAAGGAAAGGGATCTACTACCCACTCTCTGCTTGGAAAAGCATTTGACCTGCAAAGAGTTGGAGTCAGAAGACCGAAGGACTCTGCCCGGGAGCTATTTGGATGTAAAGACGTCCCAGACCCCAGACAGCCTTGTCGATGATGCAAAAGGTCTTGAATTTGATCCTTGCAGTCACCGGGAGCCAGTGGAGAGATTTTAGGGCTGGAGAAATGTTGTCCCTGAGCTTGAGGTAAAGGATAATTCTTGCAGTCCTATGATGGATTGGTTGGAGGGGGCGATGTTGTGTGGAGAGAGGTGGGTTCTGAGCGGTTCCATGTAAAGGTTAAAGATCACGGCGGACATGATGGATCCTTGCAGGACTCCACAGGTGATGGGTAGGGTTGGGGATCTGTGAGAATCCATTTGTACGAACTGTTGGTGGTTTGTAAGGTAGGATTTGACCCAGCTGAGGACGATCTCGCTGATACCCATGTGACGATGCTGAGTGTCTGGTGGTCTACTGTGTGTGTCAAGTGCTTTTGAGAGGTCAAGGAGAACTAGGAGGCAAGGATGGCCATCAACAAGGATTGTAAGGGAATCGTCGATAACCTTGATGCTAGCCGTTTCTCTGCTGCATATGGGTCTGAAGACAGATTGGTAGGACTGAAGTAGGTTATTGGCTTCAATGTGTTGGAAGAGTTGTGTGGCTACTGCTTGCTCAAGATCCTATCTAGAAAGGGAAGATGGGTAATGGGGCAGTAGTTGCTGAGATTGTCAGTGTCCAGTGTTGGTTTCTTAAGAAGCAGGAGGATGTGTCTGGTCTTGAAGGTCGAGGGGAAGGTGCCTTCAGTTAGAGAGCTGTTGATGACTGTCCGCTAAGGGAGGAGTGCTTCAGTCGGAAGGGTCTTGAGTAAGGAGGTAGGAAGGATGTCATCCACATACAATGTGGTCTTGTAGGATGCTAAGGTGGCAGTGAGGTTTTCCATAGATAGTATCTTCAAAGTGGTTCAGGTAGTTGTGGTTTTGCAAGATAGGATGTGTAGTATGTTGTCAGTTGTGGTATCAGTGTCTATGTTTTCATGGATCATGTCAATCTTGTTGAAGAAAGAGTTGATGGCAGTGGATTTTTCAATGGAGTGCATTATGGGTGGGTCAGACAGAGGGTTGATGCAGTGCTTGATGGCTTTGAAGAGGACTCTGCTTTCATTGCTAGCCCTGGCTATGGTGTTTTGGTAGTAGTTGGCCTTGGCAGTGTGAATCAGTTGCCTGCATGTGGCACAGAGTTCCTTGAGCAGGGTGAGGTTGGATGCACTGCAGGATTTTTGCCAATTTGTTTTGTGTTTTTGGATGGTTAATTTGTTGAGGTTGAGTTCTTGGGTGTACCAGTGTGTTGAAGGTTTAGCCTTGAGGGTGTGCCGTTTCACTGGGGCATGGTGGTTAATGTTGTTTGTGAGGGTGGTGATGAGTTCTTGGAGAAGCGAGTTGCAGTCCTGGTTTGTCAGAGGTACATCTGCTCATGTGAGGTGGAGTTTGGTGAGGTCTTCTGTGAAAGCCTGCACTGGGAAGTTTGTGAAGGATCTGAAGGCTTGATTGCTTGGTTTCCAATGGCTTTGCTTGAGAGGTGTGGTGGGAGTAATCTCAAAGGGGATTGCCAGCTGGTCCGACCAGTCGAGCTGAATAGGAGAGCTGCGATGAAAGGCGGGCAGTGTCGTAATGATGAGATTTAGGATATTACCTTTCCTGTGAGTTGGTTCTTTTGTGCGATGTGGGAGGTTCAGTTTGTTGAGTATGCAGTGGAGATCTTTCTTCATTGATTTGGTTGCTGGGTTGCCAGGGTTGTTGAAGTAGCAGAGGAAGATGTTGTTGGCATGCGTGAGAGACATGGTGGTGAACAAGTACATGAAGTCTTCGATGAAGGAGGTGTTGGGCTTGGGTAGTCTGTAGATGAGATGAAAAGTGACTGTGTCTGATGGGTAAAGTGGGAAGTGGCAGGATAGGCTTTCGAAAGAGCCTATGGTGGCAACGTCCAGTTGAGTGCATGATCATGATGCCTTGTGAATGATGATGAGGCCTCCACTGATCTTGTTTGCAGTGTGGTTCTGGATAGTTAGGTGGGGGGATCAAAGCTCAATGGGCCTCATTACGGGTCTGGCAGTAACCCTGCCAGTGATATCGGCGGGTTGCAGCCAGACCTGAAAAAAGTACTGCCACCTGACTTCCCGGTAACACCGGGGTATTACAACCCAGGAGGCCGGGAAGTCAGGCGTCGGTAATTCTGTTAATCCCCATTGGGACTCTATGGGAGTGGGTATCACGGAAGCACCAGCACCGTTATTGCCTACCGTCGCCGCTGTGCCTGGCAGGGTCAGACCTGCTGGGCACAGGAACTCCGGCAGGCAGACTAGCAGTGTGCCGGTCCGGTTAAAACGGTGAAGGTATGCTTACCGGCGCCGTTGTTACAGGACTGGCACACTTGTAGTGAGGCCAAAAGTTTCTAATAAACAATTATAATTTTATGAATGCATGCTTTTCAAACTTATATCATTGGTTCCCTCTGGTAATTGCAACGGCTGAGCTAAAAATAATGTAATCCTGTTCCAATGGTGCATCCACTTAAAAAGCGTATATTCGGCCGTTCTATCACATTTTTAAGACATTCTCCCATTGTGTGTGTTAGGCACATCCACAAGATCAACCCTTGCTCGCTGTGTCTAAGAATTAAAGTTTCAGGTCACTGATGATGCCCTATGGTTGAGGATGTAGCCCAGCCCTTCATGCCATCTCCTTTGGAACAGTGTTTCCGTGAATTGAATACATAGGTCTTCTCTTTTAATCAGGCAGCTAAGCTAACAGGCATTGGGAAACCCAACAGTGTTGCCACTTTTATTGGCCTTACGTAGGCATTTGGCAGGTACCGTCATCTTATGACCACATTATGGCACCATCGTTTGACAGACTTTGCCATTTAAGGTCTCAGAGTAGGTTGGCAGGTGCAGCCGGCCAGTTCTCCAAATGCTGTAAATAGACAAATGATGGTAATACAATATAATATATATACTAATGTGTTTGTCACTGGGAATATGACAAATACATGTAGCGTGTAGTCCCTAAACAGACAGGTGCTGCAATCATATGACAAGTGCAGCCTAAAATGCCCAATATAATGACAGTATATGTCTGGTACAGAAATCATATGTACGGTATAGTTCCACAAAAAAAACCTCTCTCGACACCCTCCTTGCCTCCAACTACCGACTTATATCTAACACCTGCTTCATTGCCAAAGTCTTAGACAGCACTGTGTACAAATAGCTGTGCCTCTTCACAGAAACTAACAACCTTCCTGACCCAGCTCAATCTGGCTTCAGACCCCTCGGAGGATCTGAATCCTCTCTTGTGTCGATTTGGGATGACTTAAAAAGAACAGCAGATTCGGAAGGATGCACTGCACTCATCCTTCTCGACTTATCTGCCGCCTCCTTCGGCACCATTGACAACACCATACTTACAGACAGGTTCCACTCTTTAGGGATCAGAGACTTTGCTCTAGCATGGATCTCCTCCTTCCTTTCAAACTGTTCGCAAATCATGCCCCTCCCCCCTTTCTCCTTCCTCTCTCGCCCAGTTCTGAAATGGGTCTAGCAGGGAGCCTCCCTGTCTCCCATCCTCTTCAATCTCTATCTTAGCCCACTGAGGTTCTCATCCGCTCTCATAATCTTATTTGCTAAAAATATGCTGATGACACCCAGACCATTCTCAAGATCCCTAAGACGAGGGCCTACCACCACCCTGACCTTTCCTCCTGCCTTTCTGAAATCGCCCACTGGATGACGGCCAACCACCTCCTCCTCCTCAACCCAGGCTAAACTGAAATCCTAATATGCAGCAAAACCTCTCTCCTTCCCCGACCGATCCCCTGGTCACACTCTCTAGGACCCGCTCCTGCAGCATCCACTTCTGTAAAACCAGTTCAATAGACTTTGTCACACTGCACTGACATAATTCATAATTGTTATTTATAACATGCTTAATACCCAGAGGTTTCTAAGCTCGGAGCTGGGGATCGAACCTATGTTGCTCTGTGTCGTCTTGTTTCCAAGGCGACTTTGTTGCCCCCGAGCTATCCTCCCGAGACTTGCAACTGATTCATTGTTCAAACATAAATGTTGCAGGTTCTATGCCCATATATAATGTTCTGAGAAACACAGCCAACACCTGTTTCGACCCACTGGGTCTTTATCTAGGCATTGGCGTCACTTGTATTATTCCAAGAATGTAATGTTCCTCAAATGCGAATCCAAAATCTAATCTTAAAAGCTCAAGCTGTGATGTACAAAGGTAATAGGATGTCCCCAACTTGTGTCGGGTGACATAAGAATGATAACTTAATGGCTTACAGTATGTGTACAAATAAAACCCACAATGCAGATGCAATTCAGTGATGTTTCCAGCACTGGCACTCTGCCTCTCAACGTTCTGCTAACCCTCTGTTCAGCTTGTGCCCAATTCTGTCTCTGTCACTTCTGTAAAAAATCTCAGATGTATGCTGGACTCAAATCTATCGCTCTCCCACCACATCAAAGCTGTGGCCAGAACCTGCCTCTTCCACCTACGTTCCCCAATGTGAATCTTCCCATACATCTCCTACCCACAACGAGTCTCTGCACATCTTGCCATCATTCTCTCCCGCTTAGACTATGCCAACTCCATCTACGTGGGTGCTATGCCATGCCAGCTCAGGAAACTCCAAAGAATCAAAAATTCTGCTACCTGTCTCCTCCTTGTCCTCTCACCATGAGAACATATTAGCCCTGCACTCAGAGTACTTAACTGGCTCCCTATCAGCCGATGGTCTACCTTTAAAGCCATGTGCATCACTCTCCGCACCCTCCATAATACCGGACGTGAACTCCTCCAAGACAAGCTCACACGCTACCAACCCACCAGAAACCTCAAATCTGGTTATGCTCTTCTCCTTGTTATCCCCCATTAGAACTCCACAAGAAAGAGGGAAAACACTTTCTCCGTCCATGCCCCCTCCATCTGGAACTCCCTTCCACTCCACATCCACCACAATGATAACTATGCCTCCTTCAGAAAGCCCCTCAAAACCTCCTATTCCCCAAAGCAACCTGAATATTCTTCCCTACCCTTATTCTTATCATCATGACATAATTCGCCTCCATCAGCCGCACGCAGATCAGAATATTTTGCACTGTACGGAAAAGCAAGTCACAGAAATATTCGGGTCGCCTCCGACCCCCTTGGCATCACCAAATTTGCAAAACACCAACAAGTCACGTTGTCATACACCATAAATGCGGATGCCAGCCGTTGTCGCGGCGGCCCGCCCCTGCACTCTCAAAACCGCACACTACTACTGTACACTAATACACTAATGAGAGCGGATGAGAACTGGGCAAAAGCTCAAGCGCTGTTGCCAGCTCTGTGAGCTGAACAATCTTATTGGGCCTTCAGGAGAGCATTAACAACTTGTCTCTTTGCATAATACAGAGTAGAGGTAATACTTTTGGTGCTTGCTCTCTCTTGATTCCTAATATGTGTAATAAGGTTGTATAACAGCACCTTGATGACCTTGAGTTTAGCACGCTTTATACATGTGAAAATAAATAATACACAACATGCAACTACCATCAGACTGTGAATATGACCGATAACTAGTTTCAGACCAGCAGGACAGAAAGCAAACCCCTGGCACCTGATACATCTTAAACCACATCAGAAGTAAGGCATGGTGGCCACATGAGGATCTTTTTTTAGCCCCTATCACAGTATACCTGACCATCCAGAATTGTTTGGTTTGGAGGGGTTCCTGCCCATCTGACTCCCCCTCTCAGCCTTGTGTGCACCCACATCCTGTATATGGTCCCTGACAGTTCGTGGGTAGCCAGTTGTTTAGAATAAACTCCTAGGTAGGCAGGAGGGCTACTGGGAGTTTGCGAACCCTGAACTTACAGAAGGCTCAACTACTTCCCTTTCTCAAAAGGAACACAGGCCCAGACAGACAGCAATTTCACCTGTGGTTTATTACAGCCAAAACCAACAGGAATCAGAACAAGGAACAAGCTCCTGGAACGTCTCAGCAAACTCTGGCTCGCAGGCCAGTTTTTAGGCAAATCCACATCACAATGATGTCATAACCTGTTCCCTCTCCAGCAAATCTTAGAGCAGGTGGATTGGGCGCTGAGTGATAGTCCACCTATGGCAGACCCTTTAGCTGTTAGTTTATTGGCTCTCCTATGTCAGATGGCTGGCCTGGATCATCCCCGGAAAATGCTACTTCTACAATGTTGCAGTGCCAGGGTCTTACCGTTGGTTCTTGCTTTTGCTCCACAACCCTAGGGTCCTGTACTATGATTGGTTAGAGCTGTCGCCCCAAGGCTTGGGACCCAAATTGGTTCTCAGCTCAAAGTGTACCTTTTCAAGATAATTGTAACAACTATGTGTCTGCATTGTAACGTGTGTGCACCACCAAAGACTATGAGAGTGCTTGCTCTCATCATGCAACACTCGGCTTCTTCAGTAACAACTTTGTTGCAAGCCATTGTCTGGCTGCGTGAGACTACTCCACTTTCCCAGCTGCTAGTTTGGTTCATCATCGGCTCAGCTGGATCACGTGTCCAAAGACCGTCTCTCTGAGCTCTGAAGCTCTTAATTAGCCTGTATTTATGAAGAATTATTTGTATTTGCTGCAGACAGTGTTACTGTAGTTCAGGGAATGGAATGTCACTTGTATCTTGGTGGCCTTCACAGCAGGCCCTGTCTCACACTTTCGCTCCTCTGGGCAGCCTTAATTCCCTCCATTCATCTCCAGCCGAGGGTCTGTGACCTGATGTAATTTTCCTAAACCATAACTTGGCGTCTACATTGTGCTATTCTATAATATCCATAGGTTAGTTGTTTATGGCTCTGTCAGGTCCCTCAGGAGCTCCTGCAGTTCCATGGGGTTATTTGCATATAACCATCTGCAAGCTTTTGCACAGAATCTCTTGCTTATTGCGGGTTCTATATTGCTGCGGTCAAGCTAATGGCAAAATAATAAACGTGAAGGCAGTATGTGCGTGTGTTTGTCCTCTAACTTACAGAGCTTTACGCATGTGTTCTTCGTGAACTTCGGGTGCGTGATCATGTCCCGATGTGCAGATGGCATGTGTGCTTCTAGTCTAACATTGCTATGTCATGGTGCCTCTAACAACATTGTGCCTGTCTTCTTGGTGGTTCATTCGAGACTGTCAATGGCGGTGTTGTTGGTCGCACCTCAAGGCTCCTCATCCACGTTGGGCAACGTTTACACTGCTCATGGGTTATAGGGTTGACTGAGTTGGTACCTCTCAATGTACTTGTTTATTATGAGAGCACTGGGAACCGGTCCAAAATGATACCATCGATCATGATTCCTTTTGTTCTTCTTCCAGGCTGTGTGTCTGATGGGAGGGGAAGCAGGGGGGGTGTCGACCTTCCCTCTTCACAGTATATTATGCATAAAAAGTATCAGGATAGCCTGAACCATGGTACAAAAATGAGTACTGGGTTTTCCTGTCTATTGCACTCTGCCTTGATTCCACACTTAGAAAATCCATGCTGTTAGACTGTCTGCAGTAGAAATATTTATGGTGTTTGCTGATAATTGCACTCAGAAGATACTTGAAATTGTAATCATACGTTTCAAGACGCCCGCCTGCCTAATGCGCTTAAAAGATGCATTAGGCCAGCATGTTCTATTGCACCTAGAGATAACACTGCCTTTTACAGATGACCTTTGCACGCCAAGCCCCCCTCTCACCACTTTGGCGGTGTCCATCAGGTGAGCGGTAGCACCAAGAGACCCTCCTGGGCCTTATTTTGATTTTTGTGTGCATTTGACTGATTGAGTGCTCTGGGAACTGTTCTTCTCTCCCTCCCCTCCCCGGCATCCATTTCCTGGTTCCTGATCCCTCCCGCCTCCCAGCCCACCCACCTCCCCTGATTGGCAAATGCTTGCAGGGCATTGAGCCTAGTGGGCCGCTAAGCTTCCCTCTCTCCACTTTAGCGGTGTCCATCAGGTGAGCGTTAGCACCAAGACACCCTCCTGGGCCTTATTTTGTGTGCATTTGGCTGATCGAGCGCTCTCAGCGCCGTTGTACTCCCTTCCTCCCTCCCCCGGCATCCATTTCCTGGTTCCTGCTCCCTCCCGCCTCCCAACCTACCTACCTCCCCTGATTGGTGGATGCTTGTAGGGCATTGAGCCTACCGGGCTGCCAAGCTCCCCTCTCGCCACTTTGGCAGTGTCCATCAGGTGAGCATTAGCACCAAGAGACACCATCTGGGCCTTAATTTGTATTTTGTGTGCATCTGGCTGATTGAGCACTCTCAGCGCTGTTGCACTCCCTGCGTACTAGGCATCCATTTCCTGGTCCCTGATCCCTCCTGCCGCCCAGCCCGCCCATCTCCCCTGATTGGTGTGTCTGTTGGTCATCTCTGACCCTCTCAGGGCAGCCCTATGCCCGTGCAGCCCCTGTGGCTAAGGGCCCCTAGGCAAAGGGCGGCTCCTACAGAGGCGGCTCCAGCTAGTGTCTGTAGGTGTCAGCAGGGGAAGCCAGTGACCAGCCGTCAACCAGCAGTGACTAACTAAGGTAGGAGCGGCCTGGGTTAGGAATAGAGCCTTCACTCTACCCTGAAAGCCTGGCCACATAGCAGACTCTCAGACTTAGGTATTTTTTCCTTCGGTATTTAAAATTGCATTGTGAAAGTATTTAAAATTGCATTGTGAAACCTAGGCCCTTTCTCCCACTATACAGGACTCTCGGACTTAGTTGTGTTTTTCTCTGGTATTTAAAACTGCATTGTGAAAGTATTTAAAATTGCATTGTGAAACCTAGGCCCTTTCCCCTACTCTAAAGGACTCTTAGACTTAGGTGTGTTTTTCTCTGGTATTTAACATTGAATTGTGAAAGTATTTAAAATTGCATTGTGAAACCTAGGCCATTTCCCCCACTATACAGGACTCTCAGGACTTAGGTGTGTTTTTCTCTGGTATTTAAAATTGCATTGTGAAAGTATTTAAAATTGCATTGTGAAACCTAGGCCTTTGTCCCCACTATACAGGACTCTCAGGCAGGACTTAGGTGTGTTTGTCTCTGGTATTTAAAATTGCATTGTGAAAGTATTTAAAATTGCATTGTGAAACCTAGGCTTTTTTCCCCACTACACAGGACTCTCAGATTTAGGAGTGTTTTTCTCTGGTATTTAAAATTGCACTGTGAAAGCAGTGCTGTTCTGTGGTTTTGCCTCCTAGCATAGCATTCATCTAGCAAACTTTTCTACCATTATCTAAGCTCCTGTCGTCTTGTCCATTGTCTACTTGTCTCGTCTCTCTCCGTCTTGTCTGCTTGCCCCCCGTCCTGTGCCCTTCCGTAGTGTTCTCCCCGCTCCCACCCCCTCCCACACCTTTCCTCCTTTCTCCTCTCCCTACCTACTTTATGGTGCTCTCTGTCTCTCCTATCTTTTCTAACTGCTTCTCTATTGACTATCCTGCTCTCCTCACTAAATCAGGTAGGAAGAAGTTAAAAAAGGACACCCTGGTCTGCAACCCAGGCCTCCCTATCGTTGATGCCTATACCAGTGCTTCATCCAGGCAAACCCTCACCGACATCCTCTTTGTTGTTTCTCGCCAGACCTATGGACTCTACATATGGTGTCTGTGCTCTCTACTTTCTCTTCTTCTCCCATTAATGGTGGCACCCGGTGGGAGGGCCTCCTGGCCCCCTTCCACTCCTCCAAGGTCATCATTAATGTTTACCTAAATGGCACCGTCTTGGTCCAAGGCCCTAAGGCGAACCTTCTCCTCTTTGATAGACGCTTCCCTCGTCTCATCAATTTCCTGTCTTCTCCTGCTGTCCCTTCTCTCCCTTCCTCGGCTTCCTTGCCTCCCCTTGCTGTCTCCTCCTTGGCTACCTTGCCCTCTCCTCCTTCCTCTTCTGCCCCCTCTCGGGCCCCTTCTAAACCTCCGAAGGGCGTACCTCTGATCTGTACCCCCTAAACCCGGGAAGTCTTTCAAGGATGGCAACCTTCTCCATATTGCCACTCTAAACTCTCATTCAGCTGTCAAACACTCCTCTGACATCTGTCGCCTCCTGTAGGAACTTCACCTCAATGTCCTCTGTCTCACCGAGACATGGTTCATGGCCAGCTCTGTCACGAGCTTTGACACTCTCCTCCCTGATGGCTACAAGATCCTCTCTGTGCTCAGATCCAACCGTTCTGGGGGCGGGGGGGGGGGGGTGTAGCCCTGATCTTCCCTGAGTGGATTCCTGCCTCTGTCATTCCTACGCAGGCCTACTCATCTTTTGAATGCCTCGTCTGCAGGCTCTCTCTCTCTCTCCTGGCCATTCCCTTACTATGTCTACCATCTATCGGCCACCTGGTCAGATCTCCTCCTTCCTCTCTGAGTGGGCGGACCTCTCTCTTCCCTTCTGGTCTCGACCACTGAACTCCTCCTTCTCTTTAACATCCACCTGGATGCTTCCTGTCCTTCCTCTGGACTCTTTCACGACCTCTGCGACTCTCTCTCACTCTCTATTCTCCCCTCTGGCCCGACTCACTCTGCAGGGCACAACCTGGATGTTTTGATCTCTTCAGACATTCCCCTTTCAATCCCTCTCACCACTCCTCTCTCCTGGAGTGATCACTTTCTCCTTTCCTCCCAGCTCACCCTCTCCACCCCTCACGCCAAGCCAACTCCAGCACTGCCACCTACCTTCTCTGTTATCAGTCCCATCAAGCGTGTGTCAGTTGAGGCTTTTGCCGCCACTTTCTCCACCCCGCACCCACTTTGCCTGACTCAAACCCTGACACAGCCCTCTCCATGCTCCACTCTGCTATATCTGATACTCTCGATGTTCTTGCCCCTGTCATGAGGATCTGCTTGAAGCCCAAAGCCAAGCGCAACTCTTGGTATGACTCTGACCTTGTCACCCTTAGATGCAAGTGCAGGGTGGCTGAGAGGAAATGGCAGACTTCCAGTACATCCTCTGACAAACTGGCCTGCCACCTATTCCAAAGGCAATACCGGCTCTCTGTCCGCACCAAGAAGAGATCTCTCATCCAAGCCCACGTCTCTGCGGCATCTAAAAACCCAGCCAAACTCTTTAAAATATGCAAGCAGCTGGCCAATCCTGCTGCAGTCTCTACCTCTCCCGTCCCCTCCCAGGCCCTCTGCACGGCCCTGGCTTCTCATTTCATCTCTAAAACTCAGGACATCCCGCCCTCTCTCTCTTCCTCTCCCCCTACTCCAGGCTCTTCCTCTGGCCCTTCTTCGGCCACCTCTCCTCCCTCCTTCTCTGTCTTTCCCCTGTTCTCCCCAGACAAGGTTTCCAGACAAGTCCGATCTAAGAAAAAGTCTTGTCAAAGCAGGTTCACCCATGTTCCTCCAAAACCATCAAGGACCACATTGACACCCTGGATCCTGCTCTGGCTGGCTTCTGCAACCACTCCTTTCCCACTGGAGTCTTCCTCTCCCCCCTGAAGCACTACCTTGTGCACCCTCTTCTTAAGACCCTTTGCTGACCCTTCCTGCCCGGCTTACTATCGCCCAATCTCCATTACTCCTTTCCTGGGCAAACTTCTAGAAAGGCTGGCCATCTCCCAGCTTAATCTTCACACTGAATCTGTTGGTTGTCTCCATGACCACCAGGCTGGCTTCAGAGCTGCCAGAAGCACGGAAAATGCTCCCCTTAACATCCGTGAAGACCTGCTCCCCAACCTTGACTGCAACACCTGCTGTGTCCTCCTCTTACTGGATCTATCTTCTGTCTTTGACACAGTCAACCATGCCATCCTGCTCAAACGTCTCTGTGATAACCTGGTTATCATTGATCAGGCCCTGGCTTGGCTGACTTCTTTCCTCTCCGATCGACCCTCCCAGGTCCAACTTGGTTCCTTCCTCTCCTCTGTCTCTATCTCTACCTGTGGTGTTCCCCAGGGGTCTAACCTTTCTCCCTGGCTATTCAACCAATACCTGGCACTTCTTGCCCACCGCATTGCCGCTCTCTGCCCCAACTTTCAGTGCTATGCGGATGACACTCAACTCATTTTCAGGCTGCCTTCCGCCACCTCTTCTCCTTCTCTCATCTCTGACTGTCTGTCTGCTATCCAGGAGTGGTGTGCCGCCAATGATCTCTGCCTTAATGGCAGTAAGACCGAGATTCTCCTCATCGGTACACCGGCTCCCTCCTTTCCTGTCACTCTCTGGCCAGCCTCTCTTGGCCCTCTTCCTGCTCCCACCTGTGTGGCTAAAAACCTTGGGGTCATCTTCGACTCCACACTGTCCTTCTCTCCTCACATCGCTAACGTCTCTAAGAAGTCATACTACCAACTTCACCTCCTCAGAGGTATTCTTCCTTTCCTCCCCTTCCTGGCTACCCTCTGATCTCGGGCCCAGGTCCCCTCCCGGTCAGTTGCACACCTGCACTGCCCACTTGGCAACCCTTGCACTCAGGAACTCTTTCTGTATGCCTACAGCCCCCTACCAGCACTTGACACCTGATGTCTGCCCTTACCCCCAGCACTTGCCACCAGCTGGCCGCACTTTTCATTGACCCTCTTTATTTATTGTATTTATTTATTTATTTTTTCACGGCTATCTTATGTACTGCACTGCCCCCTCCTCCTTTACACTCGCACTTTTCCCATTCACACCTTCCCTGCACTTGCGCGATCTCAATGTCACCTGGCTTAGTAAGATTGCTGTTTCTGTCTTCCCTCTGTTCCTCGTTGTGTCTTGAAACACTTCTGTATAGGCGCTTTATAAATGCCATATCATATCATAACTACTTCAAAGACAAGGCTCTGTCCGAGCCTGAAGGTACGTATGCACGCACCTCTTCAGTGAACTTCGGCTGCAGGCACGGCTACCCACCCGCATGCATTAGAATGCAGCGACAACCTATGACGATAAATCAGGTCTAGCTGGACACATAACACTCTTCCAGGCTTAAACACAGTGCACAACACCTTTTCCATCAGAATGCAGCGACGACGTATGAACATTATTCAGTCTAGCTGGACACTAAATTAATCTTTCTTGCTATCACACATATTCCTCTCCACTCAGCACCCATTCGTGTGCCTGACTTCATGAGTAGCTTTACTGAGCCCGGTCAGTCCTCCTAACTCCTTATCTTGGCCAAATGCACACAAGCATTTTAGTCTTCACACTGCTTCCCACACCTTAGACTTCGGTTCCCCAAAGGCGTTCCCACCACAAGCGCGTTGAGGCCATATTAATGGGATAAAGGCGCTATCCAAATGACTACTACTACAAGTGCTGGTGCTACTATCATGACAAATGCAGCCTCAAATTCCTCAAAATGGCATAATTTGTCTGGTAATATAGTCGCCATATGTAAGGTTTAGCCCCACATATCCAGGTACTGCTATCAAATGATATGTAAAT
Source organism: Ambystoma mexicanum (assembly GCF_040938575.1). Lineage (NCBI taxonomy): Eukaryota > Metazoa > Chordata > Amphibia > Caudata > Ambystomatidae > Ambystoma > Ambystoma mexicanum. Next base: position 1,359,122,526 of record NC_090929.1, read on the forward strand.
CCTCAAATTCGCCAGAATACCATGAAGTGCCTAGTACATTTTCACCATATGTAATGTAGAGCACAACATGTCAAGCTGCTGTCATAAAATGGCAAGTGCAGTCTCAAATGGGACGTTACGTTTTGTACAGTAACCACATGTTAAAGTATAACCTCACTTCTGCAGGTGCTGATATTGAATGCCAAATGCACTCTCAAATATTCCTCTCTTGGCCCTCTTCCTACTCCCACCTGTGAGGCTACAAAGCTCGGGTCATCATCGACTCCACACTCTCCTTCTCTCCTCACATCTCTGACGTCTCTAAAAAGTCAAACTAGCAACTGCACCTCCTCAGAGGTATTCTCCCTTTCCTCTCCTTCTCCCAGAAGCTCACTGTATCCAGAGCTCTGGTTCTCTCTAGGCTGGACTACTGCAACAGCCACTTTCTAAATATGGCTGCCTGTACTCTCTGCCCTCTGCAACTCATCCAAAACAGGACTGCGAGACTTGTCCTTGGCCTCAAGCCCAGGGATCGTATCTCTCCAGGACTGAAATCTCTGCACTGGCTCCCAGTGGCAGCGAGGATTACGTTCAAAACCCACTGCATTGTCCACAAGGCCTTCTGGGGCCTGGGGCCTCAATACCTTCAACTCTCTCTTCCTAAATATCTCCCCTCTCGAGCTCTTCGCTCATCCACCTCCAACTCCCTCAGGGTCAATCGCTTATCCAAACAGCGAGCAGGTGGTAGATCTCTTTCTTCTGCTGGGGCCATTCTGCCACTTTGAAACTAGAAAACCATCTCCAGTCCCGAAAGAACCTCAAGACCTTCCTCTTTGCTTCTGCTTTCTCCCCTCCTCTCCCCTGCTGATCCCCTGTCTGAATCTGAAACTGCCCTGGTTACCTGGCTATCCTCTGATCTCGAGCCAAGGTCCCCTCTGCGCCAGTTGCATACCTGCACTGCCCCCCCCCCCGGCAACCTTTGCACTCAGGGATTGTTCTGTATCCCACAGCCCCTACTAGCACTTGACACCTTATGTCTGCACTTACCCTTGCACTTGCCACCAGCTGGCCACACTTTTATTATTGCCCTTATTTTATCTCACTGTTATCCTATGTACTGCACTGTCCCCTCCCTTTTCCGCCTGCACTCGCCCCTTCTCCCCTCCCCTGCACTTGCGCGATCTCAATGTCGCCTGGCCTAGTAGGATTGCTATCTCTGTCCTCCCTCTGTTTCCCCTCCCTTGCCTCGTCGCACCTTGAAACACTTGTGTATAGGCGCATTATAAATGCCATATCATATCATATCATATATGACTAGTATGTTTGACCACCATTACATTTTGTAATATGAATACGTATTATTATTAGAGCAATTGGAAACTGGAGAAATTCTGAATTAAACACATAGAAGCCAGATGAATCCAATATGAAGTGGTATATAATAAGCAATATTATTATAGTCACTATTTTTAAGTTATAGCTTCGCTGATGCTGCCATCATTTGCCAAGTGCAGCCTCACATACCATGATAATGCAATCATGCGACTTGTATCATTACCATTTGTCAAGTATAGCCCCCATTTACAAGTGCTGCTATCATATGCCAAGTGCCACTTCAAATGCGCCAATAAGCTCTTCAGACATTGTAATGGCAGCAGCCAAGGGCCAATGGCAGGTGCAACCCACATCCTGTTCCAGTGTGGGACATTCATGCCTAGCCTGCATGAGTGAAGGGAGGGTTATAAATGTTCAAAACACTTAGAGGTGGTATACCATGGACATCATTTATGAGTCGCCAGGGGCCGCAAATGCGACCCCTGAGGTTTCCCTTGCTACCCCTGTGGTCTCCCTTGCTACCCCTAAAAAAGAGAAAAAAAAGAAAAAACACTTTTTTTTTTTATTGGGGATCCTGGCCTGTGGCCAGCAGCATGCAGCTCTTTGGGCCAGCAGCACGTGGCTCTTTGTTTCTGTAGTGGCTATAGCCGTCAAGAAAGCTCAGTGGGCTGAGCGCTCGCTGCTGAAATGTGCGTGTGATCTGCAGGTTGCAGGTTCGGCTCCCGGCAAGGTCAACTCAGCATTTCATTCTGCTGAGGTTGATAAATGAGTACCAATACAGGTTGGGAGATATTGTATGCATATTTGTTCTATATGAAGCGCTTAAGTGTAAGTGCTGTAAACACATGATTATCGTTTGGCCTTGGACGTCTGCTTGTATTGACAGTAATTTGGTAAATAGGCCTATACGCGCTGATATTAATGATACATATGGTGATCCATTCTTGTATGAAATATATATCACTTTACAGCAGTGGTCTTCAAACTCTTTTGGCCGGGGCCCCCCTGAGCAAAATTTGGGCAGACCGGGACCCCCCAGAAATGTCAAATGGACAGTATGTATTGCGCGCCATCACCTGCTCCCATCACAGTTGCTGGGCTCCCTCATCCCACTCCTACCCAGTCCCTGGTCTCTCCCCACCCCATCACACACCCTGGTCTCTCCCCACTCTGCTCCCACCACTATCCCATGGTTCCCGCCCATTGTGCGCCCACCATAGTTCCTGGGTTCCCCCCATCCAGTTCCCAACACAGTCTGAGGGCCAGTGGCGGCTGGTGATTTTTTTAAGTGGAGGGGCATAACTATTTCCCCCAAAAATGCCATAGCGACCGAGCATAGTGAGGGAGCCCGAACCAATAAAGGGGGGCTCAGGGGGTTTTCCCCGTGAATCTTTATTAAATAATGGGTTAAAATGTTGCATTGTAGAGCATGCTTTTACCAAACAAATTGGTAAATAGCCAAACAGTTCGCAATTGGTGCTGGGGGGCCCAGGGGGCAGGCATGACATGTTTTTACTGGACATCTATGATAGATGTCCAGTAAAACGATACCATCCCTATCCCTTGGGCACCACTGGGCCTAACACAATCAACATGATTATTTGTATATGCAAGGCAGGGCACATTCATACAGCAATCACTCTATCATTCACACAAGCATCCATCACCATACACTCACTCATAACTTAAGCATACATGCATCCATACACATGTTTAAATAAAAAAATGAACATAACTGTACCTTCTGCATTGGCCTGTTTGTGGGTGCTGAAACGCCCTGCTCCAGGCTGCTCTCTCCGTATGTGCGAGGAGGCGCAGGAGCTCCCCCTCGGACATACAGACATGCAGTGTCCCACCCAACATTTCCAATGAGCTATGTTATGCTGGCAAAGCAAGACGCCCCAGTGCGGCTGGGGACCTGAACTGAACAGTCAAAGTCCCTTTGACAGTTCAGCCAGCCCAGGAGCACTCGCTCAGCTGAAAATAAAATCAGCTGAGGGAGTGCTCACTGTGTCACTGGGCTGGCTCCTTAGTTCCTCCATAATGGATGAGGAGCCACTGGCTGGGTGCCTCCTCGCCATTATGGATGAGCCGCCAGGCTCGGACTGGCCTATAGGGCAATGCCTGTACCAAAAATGTAAAATGCTAGTGTGGGCCAGTCAAAATGGGCCACCATTTTGGTCAATGTGGGCCAGTTTGATGAGTTACTTCACTATGCAGTTAGTAATTTTGACTATTGTTGCTGAATATATATCCGTTTACTTACATTTTAACACAAAGCACCCCCTTGGGTACTATTGAAACAGTGGGCCTCATTACAACCCTGGCGGTAGCTATGCTTGTAAAGCCGCACAGCTGCCGCCGGAGTTGCATCTGGGTCCGGCACCCGCAAATGGGTAATTACCGGGTCATGCCGAGTTAGGCGGACCTGGTAATTGCCCTTTCGCGGGTGCCGGTACCGGTAGATCCCCATTCCCATTTGAGCCCCATAGGGCTCAATGAGAATGGGGAGCTCGGATGCACCGGCACCGTTAATAACGGTGCCGGTGCATCCAACGAGCTGTGCGAGCTGGTGCCGCACAGCCTGACAGGCATCCGCAAGCACAACTCGTATTATGGTGGTACGGTAGCAGTGGTGCCAATAGCTTACCGGCACCGTTGTTACCGTACCGCCGTAGTTGTAATGAGGCCCAGTCTGTGACTAAAGGAATGACTATCCATTTACAACTGCGGGCCACGTTTTCATTGTTGCCTGAGATAGTTTCATGATTCAGCCCGACCATGTGAGCCGCCCCAGCCCATTTCTTCCAATCTAAAAAGAAAAAAATCTTTGATGCTGAGCTCTCAGGGCCCCCTACGGATGCACCCGCAGACCCATGGGGGGCCACGCCCCACAGTTTGAATACTGCTGCTTTACAGTGATATCGTAACCCTATTTTTCGTAGCGTACTTTGAAACAATGCTATGTGATGCCAATTGCTGTTTTGTCAAGGGGTGAAAAGTTGTGTTCCATCGCTTCCTGCGATGTCACTTCGGGGTGGGGTCAAATGACATCACTTCCTGTGATGTCATCAGAGGTCAAGGGTTGTGTGATGTCACTTCCGCTACCCCTGGCATTTTGGTGAATAAGGTCCCTGGGTATAGCTCTCCTCAAACGCCACCGTCCATTTCCGCACTTATGCCGTTAGTTTTGTCTCTTAGAAGAAAAATACAATAATGGCCCTACATGTGAAGTCAGAATGAGACCAGTGTTACAGAAACGTTCACAAGCTGACCTCTGCCAACCTAGCCACACTTTTGGTAGTTGTGCAGTCAGTGGTCCAAAGGAAAAGCTTATGCTGCAAAATGTGGTGGGAGGCATGTGAGACGACTGGCCACCCAGCGGCATGTACACGGTTGAGGCAAAGCAGAGTGTGTGGAGGAGGGGTTATATGTAGGGCAGTGGGGTCTCTCTGCCCCACAATGTCTGAGGGGGTGTACATTATGCACCTTTGCACAGCCCTGTGTAAGATCGACACATACACTTCATGAAATGACAGTAAAAATTATTTTATTTTACATAATTAAATAACAAAGAAAACTGATAGCAACATAATTTGCCAAGAAATAAAACACATTTTTTTACGCTTGCATCAGTAGTCTGTTGGACCCTGTTGTTTGCATATAGGAATATTTTAACATTCATCTGCATTATAAACAGGGCAGGATCAAATGACAAACACACTGAAACAAAATATAACAGAACATTGAGTTTGTGTCCAAAATACAACCTTATCTGAAAACAAATACATTTGAGTTGTTAGGAACTTGCTTATTTTGAAAACCAACAAGTAACAGAAGAATTAGAAACATGTAACACAAGTATTAAGCTCGTTGTTTTAAAGCTTAAAAATGTATACATACAAATGCCTTTAAAACACTGGTGGATACAATGAATTCTTTATTAAAGGTAACAACGCAAAATAGACAAAGTTAGTCACACAGTGACAAATATCAAATACAGATCAGAAATCTCTTTTCCAATCACAATTTGGCATTTTGATGCAATTGCATGCAACACAGACATTGTTTAAAGGAGACAATAAACCATATTGTACAGAAATTGTACTTAGAAATTGACATACGTTTTTATTTTCCTAAATAAAAGAAAAGACAGACGCATACTTCTTTGCATCATATGACTTCTTTGCATCATATGGTAACTGAGGTTAATCAGATTAATGCTGTGAGTTGGTCTAAAATACCTCAGCAAGATATGGAGGTGTGGGCGCTAATACTAGAGTTCGGAAAGAATGTCTCAAAAATACAGTTTTAATTAATTCGATAGTTTACGCTGAAGTTACCTTTTGGTTAATGAGATAGCTCGTGCCAACATTGGGCATACTTCCTCATTGAAAGGGGTTTTTATATATTTAATGTAAATCGAAAGAAAGCCCACCCAAGAAAACAGATTATTTGCTCATCAGTAACCACTTATCAATCAGACACGTTTATACTAATATCCTCGGAAACACCCTTGATAAAGAGATAACAAGAGAATTACATACAGCGGTTCACGCCGAATCTATTTGTATCTTTAAGTTTGCATACATTTACAGTCATGATTACACCAAAAACTATTCGATTATGTTTGCAGGGAATGTGACAGAACAATAAAGCAAAAATAAAAAATAAACTATGTCAACGTTCTTATGGCTTAAGACATGAACATTTTGAGCTTGTAACAGGAGTGCCCTTATTGCCACAATGAAGAATTTTTAACCAACAACGAAGTGGCATATTGAAGACTTGTAAATCACTAGCGCTTATCTTCACAGTGAAGGATATCCGTCAATATAGCAGATGAGCCACTCCAAAGATGGCTGTTTCTCTATTAAAGGTTTTTTTTGTTTGTTTTGTTTCTAAATTGCAAATTGCACGATAGGGAAGCCCACAATTGCATTTATGGTCTCTTTGGCCGCCTCCGTGATTTCTGTTAAATCTGGTGATAAACAAGTTAGCATGCTTTTTTGTGATTTGTATTAAAAAAGGGAAAATTCCTCCTGCAAGTTATGCTTGAAGGACGAATTTACAAAGGATTGCAATGGAAAGTGCCTGTTTGTAGCAGGTGCTAAAAACAGGCAGTTTCCATAGGAATACCAGGGTCATCTTCCAGCATGAAAATGACATGATAGTGAAAAACTATCTTTTTGTTTGCAGGCCGATTGTAAAAGGGCATGCGCAAACGGCAATTCCATTCCATGCCCCAGATGAACGCCGCAAAAATTACAAAAACGCCCCACAGTATTAAACGTTGTACAAAACCTGGTGTACAACTTTTTCACCAAGTTTTTAACCATTTAAACAATCCAGGTACTTGGAAAATGAGGGCCATATTGTCATGTACTCGGTTCATCATTGCAGCTCGCTGAATTGGGGTTGCCTTTCTTTGATGTTCACCACATTTCTACTTGTAGGCATCAGCATTGTAGAAGCAGCCGTGATGTGGCTTGTGGATTGCTGGTGCCCTGCACTAGAGATGAGGCTGAATGGGGTAGGTGATAGTGATTAAGCTCTACCTCCTAATATAGCAGGTTTGTGTACAAGTAGTTGCTGTCCTTCATAATAATGTCAGGATCCCAATTCATCTCTGCTGCTGGGTACATCCTTGCTGTCAGGTGGACATATGGAGCTATATAAGGGTGCTAGACAGAAAGTCACACCTATTCCTGTTTCTTCACCCCTATCATTGTTGCTCTAGAATAACTTGCTCTGACGGATTGTGGACCAAATGGTTTCTAAGGTATGAAGTTGTTTTCTATCCAGTGCTTCATTTTCCACTCTTACGCTGGATTACTTCACATAACTCTGTGTCTGGCTGAGAAGCGGCGGAGTAGCGTTAGGGAAGGACTGCTCATTTCTACATGACAGGGAACGGTCAAGGAACGGGCATACCCTTCCATCGTGACATGAATGAATATCATCGACATGCAACAAAGTTATTAAAGTATTGCAACTATCTATCTAATCTACTGGGTCTCATCGGCTGTAAGAGTCAGCTTTGATAAGGAACAAAAAAAGAATGTTAGGCCACCATTTTGTGTCTCATTGTGCCCGACTCTTTCATCAGAAGAGACCCAGTGAGTAACAGCAATCTGTAATGTCTTTGATACATCCCACAGGCAGGATGTTAATTTAGTGACTGCTAAGTTCATTTCTAAAGCAGAAGGCATGTTTACATGTGTGCAAGTGCTGGCATGGTCTCTTAATGAATAGGCGCATAAAGCCCCACCCACGGATGGGTTTTCGGTTATAATTAGCTGTGTTTACATCAGTCGAACCATAGATCTAGTGATTTATGTGTCATTCACCAAGCATTTTGTTAGCAATTGAGATACTTCATTGAAGCAATAGATTCTCCAACCGGAAATCCATTTCACTGTCATGTAATACGATGTGCTGCAGTCCTCTCATGTGGCATTAATGAAAACTGTAACAACCTTACGTATTCTGTGTGAACGGAAGCAAATCATATTTTTGTGATTACTTCATCGGCAAAGTCTCTATTAGTATAATAGTGAATACATTCCTCTTAATTGTTTATAATTTCCCCAAATTCTCTGGTGGCAACGTTTAATATAAGTGGTTATAGATCAGCATGACTAGGAAGTATAGTGTATACCAAAGTTCATTCAATGATTGATTATATCTACATTAGGCACCTTTGACCTTGACATTTTTAAACAAATTACGATTGTCAGATGAGGACATCCTTTTCCTACTCCATTGTGTTTGTTTAGGCTATTCACTTTTCACTTGGAGCATTTAATCACTCTTTTGTTCTGCCATGGCGCAAACCAACTGGGGTGGGAAGAGACTAGTATAGGATCTAGGGGCAAACAATATTGCCAGGCCTCGCCGGGCTTCCCACGCCAAAGGGAATGAACTAAGGTCATTCACAAGTGTCTGGGCCCTTGTTTGGCCCCTTGATGGGGACCAAGAACCCTTACCCCTTTCATTAGCCCCTGTAATGTGTTAATTGTGCATTTCTGGTCATGAGACATTCACTGATATCCGTTGAATATATACCTAGGGGCCTCATCATGAGTTGGCTAGTATCCTGGCGCTAATAGCACTGGGATACGCCTAACACAATTTGCGTTACTGCAATTCAGTCCGGCTCAATTTACGCCGGATCCCCAGTTGCGGGGCGGGGTGGGTAAATCTGCATTCCCAATGGGGGTTTCTTGGCGCTATTAATGCAAAAAGCTGGAGGTAAAACTCCCATTTTACTCCCAACTCGAGAGTGGGCAGAGCAGTAAATGCAGCGGTAATAGCATTACAGCCGCATTTTACTGCTCTGCCCAAATTGTGATGATGCCCTTTGAGAAATGTATGTCAACAAAAAGATTAACTTGCATTCGATTCTTGTCACTAAAATAAACATATTGGCCTCATTACAAGCTGGGCAGTGAGGTTAAAATGTAGAGGTAATACCATATACTGCCACATTAACACACCGCCCAACTATGAGTTTGGCCTAAAGTTGGTGATTCACCTTCAGCTATAAACTGGAGGTAAATCCACCACTTTTCAGCCAAATGTCAGCAGCATTACCGCCAGCAGAATGACTGCAGCTATAAATCTGCCAAAATCCCCCGTGAAGTCCTATGGACTCCAATTGAATGGGGACTAACAGAGCCACTGCCACTTGAAATCCAGTGGTAATACCGCCAGACCAAGGGCCCTATTCTCATGTAGGTGTTAAGTATCGAAAAGGACATTAAAAGGCTTAACAACCTTTTCGGTACTGAAGACCTATTCTGAAGTTGGTGCATTCCGGTACTGAAGACCTATTCTGAAGTTGGTGCATTCCTCCGAAGTCGGAAGGAATGTGCCAATTTCGGAATACATGTGGCGGTTGATGGGATGGGTTGGAAATCAACCTAGCAACCGCCACATTCGGAAACTGGCTTTTTGGAAGCCTATTCTTGTGGCACGCTGCCAGTTTAATATGTGCGCTAAACATGCGCACAAATACGGTACCCTTTTGGTGCCGTTAAACAGGAGGAGTGCCACAAGAAGCCTTGTTTGGTGTAAATGAAAGTGTTCATATACACCCGTGTGATGTATATGGACACTTTACGGTAGACCAAAGCAAGCAGCTTCAACGTTACATTGAATCTGCTTGCTTTGGTGTACATGAAAGTGTTCGTATACAACACCCGGGTGTATATGAACACTTCCATTTACACCAAAGCCAGCAGCTTCAACGTTGCATTATACAACATTGAAGCTGCTTGCTTTAAATGAACGTGTTCATATACACCGCACGGGTGTATATAAACACTTCGATTTACACCAAAGCAAGCAGCTTCAACGTTGCAGCATGCAACGTTGAAGCTGCTCGCTTTCAATGAAAGTGTTCATAAACACCATAAAGGTGTATGTATATGAACACTTTCCTATACACCACAGTAAGCAGCTTCAACATCCTGCAATATTGAAACTGCTCACTTTGGTGTATAGGAACGTGTTAATCTGTGTTCTTGGCAGCATTTTCGTAAAATAACGAATCTGTGTTTATTTTACAAAAATGCTGCCGAGATTGGATTACGCCCGTAACAGCTTAAAACAGGCGCAATCCTCACAGATCACTGTCGTGCTCTACGAGGACGCCCAGGCCCACTTGAGAATAGCAGTGGAGTCTGGGCATCCTCTTTTGGCACAGTGAATCGTGCTGTTTAGCACCTTCACTGCGCCAAGATGAGAATATGGGCCCAAGTGTGGATAACGGTTCTTCTATTTGGGGGTATCTGAGCAGACTTACCACTAAGATACGACCAAACCTATAATGAGGCATATTGTCATGAAGACAGTAAGTACTGAAGCAGGGTTCATGTGGTGAAATGCGTGATTTTTTTTTATCATCCTTGAATACAATACTTCTCTGCACTTTTGTTGTATGTTTGATATACTTAAGTCCGTCGGTGGGGGTGTAAACTCATCAGAGGAACATATATGTTGACATATTTGCTGAGACTGCTAGTTTTCTGCTAATTATGGAGACATACTGATTAGACCGCACAAGGAGCTGCATCTCTCTTGGTCTCATGTTTTTAGTGGAACTCTAATGACCTGCTTTACATTTCAGAGTTGAACAGGAAACCATCGAAAGGCTCATCATGACAATCAATTAAAACATTAAAAAAGCAATTTCGTTAAAATGGGTAAATTTGTTTCTGGAATTCAGTGTCTGTGCCCATCCGTGATCTAGTTTAATAACCCGGCTTTGATACTGCATTGGCCACATAGCTACTCATTATGTATAGGTTTTAGCTAGGTGTGCTATAATTCTATTAAACTCGAATTGTGGGTTCTTGTTCATCCTCGAAAAGCCAAAATCTAGAGTAAACTGGCGAATAAAGCAAGTTACCGCCAGTTCAAAAACATACCTAATAATTAAGATTATGTGCATCATTATAGTTTTAGCATTTCTATTATCCATTAAGAGCAACATAGAGCAGAGTAACCCCATTTAGTAAGATATTGCTGGAAAGGACATGGAGTGCTGCACATCTGGAATGATATTTCCTTCAGAGGTCTAAAACTTGATTCATGTGTTTTATGTTTTTAAACTCTTCTCAAATGTAGCAGACACTGTTATTCTTAATTTGGTGGGGTAAACAACCATGCCTAGAAACAAAATCAGAACTAACAATATGCAGATAAACTTCCAATGCGCTAATATCAGATGGGAAATTGGCATATAACATCGCCTAGTCCTGGAGATAAACTGGTGCAACACCTCATATCCTGCAATTTCTTACGAGCAAGCACAACTTGTACATAAATGAAGCATAACAGTGACATCACAACTTCCATTGTAAGTGCCTGAATACAAGCAAGTTACGCTTCCAACCCTTTAGGAGCTATAGTAACTGAAACTGGGTACAAATTTAGAATCTTCAGTAGACAAGTATATTATGACTGTCTCTTTGAAAAGATATTCACATGTAGGACAACCAAACAGATTAAGTGGACCTGATTTATTTGCCCTTCCAATTCCAACTCTTGGGAACAAATTATCAAGTATGAATGTTGAATGGCTATTCGTAGGTAAGGCCAGGTTAGGCATCAGGAGATTAGGATCCACAAACCAGCCTGGCCAAATTAAGTATATGTTTTAACCCTGTGTCCAGGCACACATGTTGCAGAATGCACGTGGGTGGACCCAAATGACTGTCACATATCTCATAAATTGGGTTATGTGTCTGAAGATCACACACGTTGCTGTTGTGGAGATGAAGTGACATCAACAACTGCTGGAGACCTTGTCCATTCTATGGCATAACAATGGATACCACAGACAAGTCTAGTTGTAAATAGAGGCCTCAGCTGACTTTCTTTGAACTGAAGAATTGTTAAGTGGTTAAATTCTACAGCGCAATCTGTGTTGAACCATAAAGCATTTTTCCATCATGTGTGTGCAAGCTTTCCTCAACTCAAGAGATACAAGTCTGAGGACACAATAATTGGAGAGCAGTTCTTGGCCACTATTAATTCCTTATTGCTTAGCAGGGACATGTTTCTTTGTTTGAAAACTGGTTATGTAAGAACCAGGTCTTCAGAAGCAGAGCAGAAAGAGAAGTTCATTGTCCTGATATGGTCGCATTCAAGAGACAGCAGGTCCAACATCAATACTTAGCAAGACCAGGCTGGTGGTTGTGAATCTATATCTCAATCACAAGAACATAGGCACCATATCTCAACTTCCAAACATAGACGTCCTGAAGCTTGACTGTCTATTCCTTCAATTCTTAACATATCATGCTTTATATTTATTTCACCCTAATTTTTAGTGGCTACACCCCTTCTACTCTAATACTATTTCATGTATTTGTGTTATGAATGGGCATTCATCACCTATGCACAATTCCTTGCAATGACACCCTGCCCTCCATCCACCTTTCAAGAGCATAGTAATTGGGAAAGTCCCTTAACCTTCCTTGCCCATCATTTCACCGCAACACTACTTGTAACCTACTGTTGAGGGAAAAAGCTCACTTCCCTCTTTCTAATTTAAGCTGTCTTCCACTGGATTACATTTCCTTTCCCTAAATTCTCAAATTGTGTTAAGCTCCTGAGCCTCAACTCTAATCATCCTCCTCTTGGTTCCCAGTACACCTTAATTTGCTGCATCTTTCTGCCTTAATGCCTACTCTGCAATGGCTTGTAAAACAACCTGAATACTACAAAACAATTGTTGGATTTATTTTACATCTGGAATGTTTTTAGAATATTTTATTTCATCATATGTACTTCTCAGTATTTTTCGTAGGAATTCTGTTGAGTTGTGAGGGTAATTAAGAGGTGAAAGGATTCGGTTTTTGACATTAATTCCAAAATGTACCTTAATATACTGTTGTCTGAATGATGGTTTCAAAAAAACACACTTCAATATTACTTTTTTTAACATAAATTGTTTGGGGTTCGTTGAAATTCCTTTTAGGAATTGTGAAGAATTATGGGAAGAAATAAACGATTCCTAGTTGGGATTTCATGTTCAGTATTTAGCTTTAAATCAAGATTTTCAAAGTCAAGTTTGCAAATATACTGAGATTAAGGGATCTGTAATTTTGTCCTTGAGATCGTAAAGTTGAGCCAAATAATAGACACTTGCTAGGGCCCTTAAGTAAAGGAACTACAAACGTTTTTGTCTGAATTTCTGAATAACTTCTGCATCCGGGCAACACAACTACCAGAGAACTTTTACCAACCAGAAGAAATAGGAATTAGAACCTCCTGCTTTCTCAGACAATACAAGCATGTTCATGTCTCGTGCAAACCATGACTGCGACATTGGGGTAAAGGATGACTTTCAGCTTCAGGAAACTGATAAGCAAGCTCTTGTCAGCATCTAACTCCATGCTGTACATGTGCAAAACACCTACTTTGCCCTCACAACCTAATTATAAAGTGTTACTTGTGATGTAGAATTCGCAGAGCATTGCCAAGATGGGATCTAGATTGAGATGCCTGTACTCCTAGCCATGGTACTCCTGTTAGTGCAAAGTCCTACTAGCAGTCTCTTTAATGTTACAATGAAGCAGGCATTTCTATGTTGCTTCTCCCAAAGACCAAAGCCATCTCACAGGGACCTGAGCAAAGACTGCCTAAAATAATGATTCTGCCTGCAGTGGATACATGGCTTGTGGAGCAAAAACCAGCAGTTTTAAAAACCACACCTGAACATTTCTATTTATTTCTTTGTAAAGTGCTACAAGCACCATTTCTGGTATTGTGCCACTGAGTGTAACTGGATACTTATTACAGATTGACTAGACAACACATTTCAGGATGCAGGGAGTTCCCCAAATGTGCAGACTGTACTGAGGAGACCTGGTCACCAAGTCGTGAAAAGTGAAAAGACGAGAGATCAGAAGATTTGTGGATTGAAAGCAAGGGGTTGCGAGGCTTGTCAAACTAAGAATTTAGGATGCACGTTATAGAGCATCTTGTGAATAAGGGGCAGAGTTTTCAACTTTATAGATTTTATCCACCAGGAGCCAGTTGAGAGTGAGGATTAAAAGGCAGAATGGACAGAACACAAAGTGCTGTATAAAGAAGCACGTTGAAGGTTTAGGGCAAGGAGAGTAGGAGTATGTAGACACAACTTAGCAGAAACTTGCATTAGTGATTCAGGGTTCATGTGGAGGCCTCAAGTATTGTAAAACTCCCATGAATCACTAGCTAAACTCTATTATTTTCCTAGTGACATGAGGTTCTTAGTGTGGTCTCCTCAGTGTTGCAGGTGAGGCTTCTTTTGAATAAGTCAATTTATTTAAAAAAAGAAAAGGTTTATCAACTGCTCAAAACATTCTACAAACTTAATTTTGGGTTACACCTGGACAGAAATTCACCTTGTCCTACCATATCAGTGGAAAGAGCTACACATTTCTGATGATGGACCAGCAATTGAAAATGCACCAACGTCTTTTTTCAATTGAGATGTTAAAACAGAACAAACAGTAGCAGTGCTCAAATGAAGTAGTGCGTTTAGGTTTTTGAATAAACATTTAAATCAAAGTATGGACCAACAATCAGGTACATGTAATGCATAATCTCAAAATAAGAACCTATTAAATAGACTAGAGCAGGATGCTGCTCCCTATGGTTGTATTCGGGGTACGACGTTCTTGCATCGTCAAGCATTTCAAAGCCTGCAGTTTAAAGGTGTTTGCCCGTTCATCGAATTTTGGGGGGAGGGGCGGTGGGAAAGGGCAGAGAAGTGGTTTGGGGGGTTGGGTATAGGTAAAAATATGTGCTGGCGTGGGGGAATGGTGGGGGAGCCCCCCCCCAAAAAAAATGAGATTGCCAAACACGTTTAAATAGCAGGCTTTGAAATGCCTGACGATGAAATGACATCGAAACCATTTCTGGGTCCCTACAGAAGAAGAGTAAGCAGACCCTCACTCACAGGAAAGCAGCCTCTTTAAAGTCTGAAGACCAGAAAGGTATTCCCATGGGCAAATGTAAATGGCAGTATCTTTTTAGATGGCCTAGAGGATTTACATCAAAGTTACATTTTGAAAATGATTCCTATAGAAGTGAACTCGTTTTAAATAATATCTAGCAAGCAACTTTGACCTAATTTGAATTCTTGGGATCTAGATCTTTTCTTCAATTATAACCTACCGCCGTGAAATGCCAGCGGCTGTTTTACTGGAAGAAACCTAACTGTGAAGATGAGTTGTTGGAGGGGGCGGTGAACCCATTTGGCCAAGTATGGTACTTGTAGTTATTTCAAAAATCTTCAACAACCAATTGTTGATGGTTAATGATCTATGTATAAGGATGGACTGACAAGTGGCAGGGTAGAGAATAAAGAGACTGCCCTGGTTTAATCCTAATACATTGATTTACAGTGCTACAGAAGGGGCATTTGGATGGGCATGCCACCAGCATATGGCTCTCCAAAAGCAATCCTTCCAGGGATAAATCAAACACAATGCCTAATACAGAACCCATGATCCAGTCACAAAATAAATTCAAGAAGTATAATGCTGTAAAGGAAGAAACAAAAATTGATGAAGACACTTACACTTTAAAATACAAATAGCTCTGAAATTGTTGCATGTTGACAAAAAGAGGTCATAACAGTGGGGCACTTGGTGTCAATTATTGTGCTTGCGTGTTACCTTTTGGTGATTCAATGGACCAATTGTTCCAAAACCCCCTTCACATATGTGTTTAAATCAGAAATGGGGTCTATGAGAGGAGATACAATGGTACCTTTGGAGCATGCATTCAAATGCTATTTTATTTTTAGAAACAACCTCATATGGTATCTTCTGTCAGATAGCACCCACATGATCTTTGACACAGATAGCCAAAGCAAACCAAACATTAAAATGTTGTTCTTCCTTTAACAAAGTCTCAAGGTTGAGACTGCTTGCTTTACAACACTGATGGCCAACGCCCAGCTAGGTTTTGTGTTAAATCAGTAACCATGATTCTTACCACATTGCAATCCGTAACTAAATTGCTTATTAAGAAGAGAACAACTATATGACAATACAGATGTTTTTGTCAACTATGAAACACATGATTAATCTGTAATGTCCTATGAATTACATTTTATATTTGTCCAATATGCTTTTTCTTTCAAAATACATATTTTACCAGAATTGATAGGTTGTTCTATTTTCAGTTTCCTTAAGTTCAATAAAAGTACCTACACACTTTGGATTCCCTTCTCAACCTCAGGAATGATTAGAGCTCTGGCGCAGATATCTTGAATTTTGCTAAAGCTTTCCCACACACATTATGCCTTAGAAATACTCTTACGATATTCTGTAAGGAGGATTTCTCTTTTGATACACGAAGCAATAATTATTTGTAGTGCTACCAAGTCAAGTACGGACACATTGAACTCTGTAGGTTTATGGATATGACCTTGATACACTGGCTACAAATATCTGATTTAGTTTAGAATGCACAGACATTATTTACAAAAACCAGGAAGTGCAAACTATGTAGAAAAAATAGTACTTTTTAATGTCTTTCTGTTTATGCTTATAAGTTCATAATTATAATTAGAAGCATCCTTGAAAAAATTAGTGCTTTCTTGAAGTAGCATTGCCATGTGATTTTGTGCTTATTCAAATAATTAAAGCAGCATTTTAAGAGTGGATATTTGGAATTATTTCATCTACACTCCCTGGCAAAAACCAGAATGACAAATACAATCCTGATCACAGCACAATAATTAAAAGGCTATCACTTGTATGTTGACTTTGCAAACCAATAATACAAATTATGTTTTAATGCCAAGCTATGCCCAAAACATTCAGCATCAGAGTGATGATAGTAAAAGCCAATTACTGCCATCATTGAATGCTCTAAAGGAAATCATGGTTGCAGTCTCAGGATATTAAATGCTGAATAAAGGTCCTAAAGTGACATGCTAATCACATGCCGATTAACATTAACACAGTGGTGATGGGGAGTGTGAGATGTTGGGAATGGAGTGTGCATTGTACTCACACAGTTTCTGATGTGGCTGCCACCACTGAACACTGTTTCTAAGTGCAGCTTAGGCAGAGGCAGATAGACAGCTTGTCCCTATCTGATCATGCTAAACGAAGATATTCAGGAACAGCATGCACTCTAATTAACTTTTGGGCATATTTAAATGTGTGTTTAAGTGCCAATCAATACATGTATTTGCAACTGGGGCATGCCATCTCCTTTACTTTTAGTGTTTACCCAACTACGAAGCTCAGGTTGAAAGAAAGGCACAATGTGACATTCTAAAGGTATTTGAAAGTGTAGGTTTCTGCACACACTACATCTAGATCATGTCAGTGTGGATGGGAACCCTTCACACCTCTCTGATGTATGGGTTATAATGCATATTTACTCTGGTAAATGTATCTGTTATTTGAAAACAGCCGGAACCATGAAAATAGATACAGCTCAAGTAGCTTTAACAAAGCAATAATTACTGCATTTGCTATCCACTAAATTAACGTTTAAGTTATTACTGCAACTCTCTTAAAACAATGACATGTATAACTATTAGATTGTTTCAAAGCCACGGCACACACAAACGAATGTCAAATGTTTGAAGAGCTTTCAGCGTATGCCTACTCCCCCCCAAATATTAGATTAAAACTATCTTTTGTATGCATATCTTAGGTTTTGTCCATTTGTACAGTTGTTTCATTATATCCTCGCTTATACTCCATAAATAAGAAGGCATTGAATTCACTGCCATTAAGTCTACTCTTGAGTTGGAGCCAACCAGTTTAGGCGAAGGGCGACTCATTTCATTCAAATACCATGCTGACAATACAATTCAAACTTTCATCATTTACATTTCAGGCTTAAGCTAGAACATACAGAAACGCTACATTTTGGCAGCAGTGCCACTTTCTGCACTCGTTAAATAAAGATAATAAAAATAGTCTATTCATAGGAAGTTCTCATCAGCAGAATATATACAGATCCCCCTAGATATGTGCCGCACTGTGCATGCCCACCCTCCACTGAGTTTCACAGGCAGTTGCTCGCTTGTGCAGGCTGGCAGTCAGAGAAGAAATGACACTACAAAGATGCCCCATCACACCAGCTAAAAATGGAAATAGGATTCTAACTGATATTAGTTCAATAACTTTATACAGCTAAAGAGCCCTACAACTCTGACTTTTTAAAAAATAATTAGTAACAATACTGAGGACACCTGCATCATGTTAATTTATCAACATTTTATGTACAAAATATTTATACTGGCCTATAAATTAAAATAAAGGAATGCTTAAGGCAAGAATCTTCATTTGAAATTCGCATAATCTGAAAATATGTCGACAAAATCTTGTACCACTCTGTAGCAGAATTCATATTGTTCCTGCAAGGGAAAAAAAGAAGTTAGAACATTTGAATAAAGTACAATGAGGGTACATATATATAAACATGAAGACACTTACATTTCGAAATACAGATTTGAAGTACAGGTCATTAACTCAAAAGTGGGCCTTTTGCTTCCTATACTCTGGTGTCATTCTTCTCCTCAGCAAACATCTGCATGCCTTCTGTTGTCCTGCCTGTTCCGAGGATTGCACCATTCAAATGTTACCCCCTTTTCCCTCAATCAGTTAATCATCTGCACAAAGCCTATTTTTACAAAGTTACTCAACTCGTACACATTTCATCAGGTTCATCTGCACAGCTTTCTTTTACATTCTGTGTTTATGCATGTTTTTTTTATTTACACGGAAGGCGGGAAACCCCTACTCAAACGGGAACTGGGGAATTAAATTAGTTTCAAATCAGTGTCAACTATCCACCATAGCTTAGTATGGTGGGTAACAGACACTATCAAAATAAGTACCAATTCATAACAAGCCCTCCTCTATAAGGAAGCCTGTTGGATTCACTCTAGTCAAACTCATGTATCTGATCTAAATGATGAATTTTCACCACCAATATACAATTCAGTATATAGGTTCACTTTTCAGCTAGCTACATGTTCTCTAATATTGGCATTTGTGTCTATTACAACTAGTGCAGTCCTCTCACAATATTGTAGTCATGCCATTTCTTATCAAATGCCCTAAACATGGCAACTTCACGTGCCTATGGAATGATGTCACTACGTACTCTCATGTGATGACGTCACCATCCTAAGAAAATTCTGTGGTTTTCGCAGCACATACAGGCTATTTATGCTGAGCTGAAAATGCAGGCTCAGATTTAGAGCTTCTGAATACAGGGGTCTGGTGTAAGGAATCCTCTTGCAAAGAGGTAAACACACCCAGGGAGGCCAAATTAAAATCTAGGGAATCTACTCCTTCTATTATTTTTAGCTCCTTATCACATATGTTTTTTTTCAGACTTGCTCTAAATATGAAAACATACTGTCACTATAGAAGAATGTAAGAGGGGTGAAGGTATGTACCACAATACCTGACGTTTTGCCTATATTTGAGCTGCTAGATATAAAAAAAGCACAAAATTCCTCAATGATTTCTTTTACTTTTTAGATGTAGAAAGGAAACATGAAAAAGCTGCATACAACCCCACTGTAATTATCAGTTTAGTTATTCTCTTCTCTTTAAAACAAATCACCTGCGATAATTGGTTGGTGAGTCCTTCTAGCACACATTTTCTTGGTAAGCTAAAACCATTCAGAGAACCATATAGCAACCTGGACTCAGATATACTTTTGTTTTTACACACGAAGGATCCCATCATAATAAGATGTTGGTCCTGAGGAAGGCACATAACCAAGAGGCACCAAAACGTTTTATACGTAGACCCTGTCTCCATAAACCCACATCCACAATCCGTTTGGCTTTTTGCACACATGAAGACTCGGTCTCTATACATCTACTTCTATTATTAAGTTAGAGATTGTTCCACACATGTCACAGACTATGGATTGAGTTGATCTTGTTCATATACATGCTGTTTTACTTGTATGTGCCACTAACTGTGTTTGCCTAAAATCGAATGGCTATCTAGTACATATACTTTTTGACTTAGTCAATTCTCTCTTTCCACTTGTTTTGGAATCATATGAATCTGACAGGTTTTGTATATTAACATGATCTCCATGCAATCAAATTATATGTAGTATATTGTGTTCTATCATTGCACACATTCTATGCCTGATATGGTTTTGTAATTAATGTATATGTGGTATTTTGTGTTTAATCATTGTAACATATTTAAAGTCTGTTCATGTCCTGTAAACAGCCTTGTTATAATTGTTTGAAAAGAATTTTGAAAATAAATTGTACTCTAAGTTAAAACACAAACTGCTGGGAGCCAATCCTAGCTATGCACTCGTGGCTATCTGGTGTTGCAGAGAAACCTAGAAATAGTGGTCTTCCCCCAAACGACCCAATTAGAGCGCTAAACAAAACCGGGATACTAAGTTTCAATCAGCCTTCCACCAAAAAGATGACACAATTTCCACTACTGCTATTAGCGCCAGGATCAGCGGCAGTAGTGCTATTTTCGCCAATACTTTGATGGTAACCCTTATTTCGGCACTTTTTCCGCTGGTCGATAATAGCATAACCGTTAGAGTGGGGCTGTGATACGGTGGTAATCCCACCACATGCCCCATCGGTAGCACTAGTTCTGCTTAGTGGAACGTGCACCGGATCACCCGCAGACTTGCGATGGGGCCCATGGTGTTCAAAGTGAGCATTGGAGCACATATTAGTACGTATTTTACCCATAACGATAATGGTACTGTAATAATTGAAGCAGTGTGGCAGGCATATAAGGTGTACAAAAGAGGGATGGTCATGTCTGAGGAAATGTGAGTACTTAAGACAATAAGGAAAGGCTGCGAGTCAAGCTCTTTTAGCGGAAATGTTGATGGACAAATTTAGAGAACAAGCCGACAGGGAAATTAAATACTTTGCAAAGCCTAGGGCAGATAGGAAATATGGTGAGGCAGATAGAACAGCAAGGGGACTTTTGAAATTGTTGTGCATGGAAAGAGGGGCCGAATATGTAGCAGGGATACATGGCGATTAGGGGACATAAATGATCTCTTTAAAGTGTTTTATAAGAATTCCTATAGTGCCCCAATTGAGTAATTGCAAGGGCACTGTTGGAAGCGGCCATCTGAGATGGTGTGATTGCGAGAGAGTACGGTGCGGCTTGACAGTCCTTGTTTCTGTCCGTGCTGAGAGGTCCTTTCCTCTAGTCCTCCCGCTCCCCTGTCCTCCACTTTACCCTGCGAGTGGTGTGTAGCGAGTCGCGTGTGCACCGTGCAGGGCCGGGTTGTTTTGATCCTGTGGTCCTGCAGTAATTTGGCCCTGCCTTGCCTGGCTCGGTGTCCGCTTGGTGTCTGCGACCCGTTGCCCTCCACGGCCGCTAAGAGGTACGGC
Organism: Ambystoma mexicanum; assembly: GCF_040938575.1. Classification (NCBI taxonomy): domain Eukaryota; kingdom Metazoa; phylum Chordata; class Amphibia; order Caudata; family Ambystomatidae; genus Ambystoma; species Ambystoma mexicanum. The sequence continues at coordinate 1,359,143,732 of NC_090929.1, forward strand.
CGCTAGAGGTCTGGGTATAGATGGTGCAGAGGAAAACGAGGATTATGCGGTGAGAGAGAGCCGCGTTGGTAGCGCGGAGAAGGAGTTGACAGAGGTAAACTCAGCAAAACTGTATATATGCTATGATGGAATTTCTTTCATCATTATACATTTTTATCTAGAATATATATTTTTTTAAATAATTAGCACAATATAATACACATACATACTCTTATTCTTGAGAGTGCTAGACAGTGTTTGGAAGACTGTGGAGTCAGTTCTCGCAGCCCATTGTAGCGCCGTTCTTGTTGGATTTTTTACTTAATATACCAACTCAGCCACACACGCGGCGCGTGTAGCGGAGTGAGTTGTAGAGTGTTAGGCGGTGCTCAACGAGGTTTGTGAGTCGTGAGTACCCTCCACCCCACTGCTGGACTTTTATTTTTTTAGTTATTTATGTATATACAGAATTGTTTTATACAATTACCCATTTATTTGATTCAACCACACCTACCATTTTAAAAAATTGTTGTTGTTAGCCTACCCCAGCTGCCTTGGTGACTTCCTGCACTGGGCGGCTTTTGCTTTTACATTGACTGGTGTTTTCCTTTTTTCACTATGCCTGGAAAAGCGCAGGGGAGGAGCACACATTATAACTTACGAAAAAACAAACCTTATGGTAAAACATCTAAATCCATCACCGCTGCACAGTGCAGTGAGTTGCCGATGAGTGGAGACAAAGTTGACAGAAATAATGGACCTAAGAAATCAACTATTCTCCAGCATTGGATCTTTCATGGATTCACATGCTTAGAATATTCCCCGTCGTCAGACCAGACTGGGAACCCTCGGTACACATATATAGTTGTTTCCTATAGGAAAAAACCTCCGACACTTGTGTGTCCTATCCACATCTACGTCCTCCCCGGGGACGTCCACGCATGCCCCATAGGACGTAATGGTATATAAGCCCCGCCCAGCGGGTCCCGTCAGATTTCAACCGTCTCCAAAGATAGTGGGATCTCCTCGCGTAGTCTCTACTGCTAGATTTTCGAATTGTCGAACTCCTGTGAGTTTGTTAATTTTATCGGAATGTCGGGAAAACCTCTATTTCGCCCGTGTGCCACGTGCGGATTGAAGAAGGTTTATGAGGGGGACGGCCATTTAGACTGTATTTATTGCCTCCACCCTCACCACTCGGCAGACCAGTGTGAAATATGTAAAGGTTTTTCCCAGAAAACCCTGAAGGATCGAAACCGACGGCTGGTATCCTGGTTAAATGACGGTGCGGGAGCGTACCCTCAGTCAGAGGTGGGCTCTGTGCGCAGCGTGGCCTCTGCGAAAACATCAGGAGCCCCTCGACGCTCAACTTCGTCGGAAACCCCGGGTAAGAAGTCACGACCTGCGGAAAAGGACGTTCCACGAAGTCACTCTTCTAAGGACTCTTCTAAAGACTCTGCAAGAAAGACATCTTCGTCCACTTTGTCGAAGAAAGGAAAGGAGAGGCCTAAATCCTCCTCGGATGATCAACACAGATCAGCCACGAGTAGAGATTCGGATAAACGCAGGGAGAGCGCTGTGAAGGCGGGACCGCCTAAACCACCTGCAGGCCCAACATCGACGACGACGAACTAGTCGGTGTCCTCACTGCCGCTGACGCAGTGGATTTCACCCGTCATCAACCCAGCGACGACCTCGGCGACGATGTCCTCGTCGCCGGAAGTTCTGGCCTGGAGACCGGAGGTATTTGATATGGGGTTGCCTGACACATTGCTACAGGAACAGGCAGCGTCAATTGCCTTGAAAGAAGACGACGGCTTCAGTATTGTGAGCCCGGAGGACCTCGGTCTACGAGCCAGGTTTCCATCAGGAGCAACCTGCTCTCAGGTGTTTACCCAACCTCCAAGCTCTCAGGCGACCCTGTCCATGGAGGTACTGTCCTCCTTACACTCGCTGCTGAAATCGCTGGACGAAAGGCTTCCACCTGTACCGTCGACACCCCCCGTCGACGAGCCCGGCCCTTCACACCGCCCGACCAGATCGATCGGGGTTCCAACTACTCCAGCAGTCCAGGAGGAAGGTGAGCTTTTGGACTCCCTATCTGACCACGGGTCAGCGTCAGATATATCCCTCTCACCATCTAGGGATCCATCCTGGGTGTCGGATGTGGAAATGGAAACACCAAAGAGTCCCACTCACCCGTCACTACCGGACGATATAGGTGCCTTTCATTCTATGATGGAGAAAGCGTGCAAGGAGTTTGGCCTGGTCCAACAGGAGGAGAAAAAGGACTGTTTTCTTTTTGACCATATGGGCAAGAGTAGACGCTCAATATTCTCAATACCCATTTTAGACCATGTCTGGAAAGAAGGTGTCCAAACCATGCGTCACTGTCATGATGCCTACCTCTAAGGAGCCAGGCCGGGCCCAGCAACCCCAGAGGCAGACATCATTTTCCCCAGGGAAGTCTCACGGGCCCAAGTCGGGGCCCTTTGGACTCAGTCCTGGCGCCTTAGGCGCCAGGCTCATAGCGGACCCCAGTCCTGGCGCCTTAGGCGCCAGGCTCATAGAAGAGGATATGTGTTTAAGTGCTTGGGTGCACACTTACCTGATGCAGATCTTGCTGCTTCATCCAGGCCCTCTTGAGGCCTGAATGGGACTACTTTACCTGTAGGACTACTTCACCACCCGGGTGTGGTCGGGGAAGGATACATACCTGATTGGTGGAAGGATACATACCAGGAACTTCTTCCAAGGCTATTTAAACCCCACCCGAACAGCCACACGTGCTTCGCGTTGTTCTGCACCTAGCAGCTGGACGCTCACCGTGTCAGCTCCTGCATCCTGACTTCAGCCACGCCTGCCAGCACCCTGGGACACCTGCAAGGGGAGAAAGGAAGAGAATAGGAGAAGAAAAGCCCTTACCTGCTAAATATGCATCCCAGAGTCATTTCTCCAACGGCCCTGAAAAGGAAGACATATTTTTAAGGCATTTTGTTTCGATCGCTGCAGGGCTGCATTTTACTCACCTTGGCAAGGCGCTTCCATCTTCAGCAGCGATCTTCCGGATTCAGCTACGCCCCGGCGCCTAGAGGAAAAAAGACAAGAACAAGGTGAGAGGGAGAAAAGGAATAAGGAAAGCTCAGTTTCCTTTTAAGTCTTACCTGTTGGATTATTCCCACTGCATTTCGGGTCCTGCCGCTTCCTGGCATCTCCGGAACCCGGCCCCTATGGGGAAAAAAGACAAAGACATTGAATGAGCGAATGCAAAGACATTACCTGAGCGCTCATCCAGAACTGTTTCACTTCGGGTCGGCGCCATATCTCCGGCACTCCGAACCCCGGCCCGTAAGGGGAAAAAGACATAAGCATTAGCGCTTGCTGCAATTAGACAACGAACATTATTATTAAGCTTGAACTTTTGAACAGAACTTTTACAGCGCCTTACCTGAACAGTCAAGCTTACCTGAACTCCCATCAATCCTCAATCCAGTGAAGTAACTGGGTTTCAACGCGCCCCTGCATCAGAAGCAGGATGGAGAGCTCATCCTTCCAAACCCTAAGGTGAGGCTTCACGGGGAATCGTGGAGGAGGTATCGTGGAGGGTTGGAAGGGAGTGGGAGGCTTGAGCATTGTTCCACAGTTGGTAATACTCCCTTTTCACGCACAGGAGGGTATCCAACGAGCCAGGGAAGCCAGAATAGAGGGGCCCTTCCTGTCCATCTTCAGAGTTCTGCGCCTTCGACGCCACGCCTCCGTGGGAACCAGGTGAGCGTTACAGTCACCCATTTTCTGAGCCGGCTGTCAAAGGCCGCATTGAAAAGAAATTTAAAGTACCAGACTCTACACCGAAGTGTCTTTCGGCTCAACCTACACCGGACTCGGTGGTGTCGTCGGCGGCGACGAGAAAAGCAAAGGCCCAACATAAATGCTCTACCCCTCCAGATAATGAGGCGAGGCGCCAAGACGTGTTTGGTAAGAAGGTTCTTTCTGTGGGGGCCTCAACGGTGAAAGCAGCTAACTCCCTGGCGATTGTGGCCAGATATGACAGGGAGATGTGGCACAGACTGGCACCTATCCTGGACCACCTCCCGGAAGAACATAGAAGAACGGCGATGTCCCTGGTTCGAGAAGGCGAAGAGGCATCAAATCATGCTATTAACATAGCGGTGGACCTGGCAGATTCGGGTTTTAAACAAATAAATAACGGAGTTGTTCTAAGACGCCAGGCTTGGCTTAAGTGCACCAACTTCAGACCCGAAGTACAGTATAAAGTTTTGGACATGCCCTTCGAAGGTGATCTTCTTTTCGGAGAAAAGGTGGACGAGGCCTTGAAGGGCATGAAGGAGGACTCAGATACAGCACGCTCGTTGGGTTCTCTCCAGAGTGGTAAGCCCTTTCGTTCTTTTCGTCCCTTTAGAGGAGCATCTGGAAACTCAAGATTCTCAGCAACCAGGGATAGATCTTTTGGTAGATTAGCGTATCCTTCCCAAGGATATAGACGCGCCTCTCAGACCTCAAGCCGGCGCAGAAACTTCCAGTCTTCCAAGAGACGACCAACTTATTCGTCATCGACGAGCAAACAGAAAGACCAGCAATGACGGGAAGCGTGCCGTTCTGGGAGGAAGAGTGTCAAGCTGCATCGAGGAATGGGAGACCATCACAACAGATCAATGGGTTTTGGACACTGTGAGGTACGGACATTCCCTACTATTCAAATGCAAACCTCCAAAATGTCCACAAATACACCTAGCCCAGCCACATCTAAACATCTTGCGGCAGGAAGTAATACTCATGTTACAGAAAGGCGCCATCGAATTAGTCCCTGCATCGCAGAAAGGCCTAGGGGTATACTCACGGTGTTTTGTGGTAAAGAAGCCAAACGGAAAATGGCGCCCTATTCTCGATCTGCGAGACCTCAACAAGACCCTACAGAGTCAAAAATTCAAAATGCTTACACTGCAGGAGGTGATCAGATCCGTCCAAAGGGACGATTTTTTGGCGTCACTAGATCTACAGGACGCGTACTTCCACATTCCGGTGTGTCAAAAACACAGGAGGTTTCTGAGGTTCATGGTAGGTCAGACACACTACCAATTTGCAGTGCTCCCATTTGGTCTAAAGTCCTCCCCAAGAACGTTTACAAAATGTTTGGCACCTGTGGCAGCCTGGCTGCGAAAGGGAGGGCATCATGTATACCTGTACCTCGACGACTGGCTTGTGAGGGGATCCTCCCCAGCGTCGACCAACAACAGCGTACAAGCCACCTTACAACTTCGGCAACGACTGGGGTTCGCAGTGAACTTCGAAAAGTCTTCTCTAAAGCTCTCAAGGAGCTTGAAGTTCTTGGGAGCTCAATTCGAAACCCGCTCGGGAATAGTGAAACCGTCCCTAGACAGAATATTGAAGATCGAACAACTGACGAGTCAACTTTGCCTACAGAGCACATTTTCCGTGAGAAAATATGTGGCAATCCTGGGTTCCATGGCTTCGTGCATCCACCTAGTGGCAAACTGCCGATTGTTCATGAGGCCTCTACAGGAGTTCCTGTCGGACAGATGGAAGCAGGCCACGGGCCGGTGGTCAGACAGGATAACCGTTGACGACGAGGGTGTCATCAGATCCCTCCAATGGTGGGAATTCTTTCACAACCTGGACAGAGGGGTTCCTCTACAAGAGCCGGAATTTCAGAACACCATCATCACGGACGCCTCCCTGACGGGCTGGGGAGCACACATGAACGATCATCAAACCCAGGGCAGATGGTCTTCGACCGAATCGCGCCTACACATCAACGTGCTGGAACTGAGGGCAGTGAGATGGGCCTTGAAATCATTCCTTCCACATATCAAAGGATCAAAAGTAAGAGTGCTGACAGACAACACGACAGCCATGTTCTACTTGATAAAGCAAGGCGGCACCAGACCCAGGACCCTTTCGGCGGAAGCTCCAAAGATCTGGCGCTGGGCGTTGAAACACAACATATCCTTAGTGGCTTACCATCTCCCGGGTGTGAAGAATGTGCAAGCGGATTCCCTGAGCAGGACAATGGCTCAAATACACGAGTGGGAGCTGGACACCGGTCAGCTTCAAATAATCTTCGAAAGGTGGGGGACCCCCTCAATCGACCTCTTCGCAATGAAAGAAAACAGGAAATGCGAACAGTTCGCGAGCAGATGGCCTCAAAAAGGATCCCTGGGGGAAGCGTTCTCGTTTCCTTGGACGGACAAATTCCTGTACACTTTCCCTCCGTTCCCCCTTATACGGAGGACAATCCAGGGGATTCGCAGGTACAAATGCCGGGTCATTCTAGTGGCACCGTATTGGCCAAGACAACCATGGTTTTCCGACCTCCTACATCTGTCGTTGGAACAGCCTATAACTCTCCAGAAAGTGCAGAACCTACTGTCCAGGGACAAGGGAACGGTGTGGCACCACAATCCGGACAGCCTCAACTTAACAGCATGGCCCTGACTTTTCAGAGTTTGGCAGCATGAAAGTCTCGTCGGATTGCCGGAGAATTCTGCAAGCGGCTAGGGCCCCTTCGACTAACAAATCATACATATGCAAATGGCGAAGGTTCTGTACGTGGTGTCAAACACAGCACGAAATTCAGCCTTTAGAAGTAACCCCTGAACAAATTCTTCCGTATCTTCTTCACCTAGCTGAGAGTGGGCTGTCATCATCGTCCATCAAAGTGCACTTGGCGGCCATTTCAAGGTTTACGAGGAGGAGACAGTCTTCACCATTATTCAGTGACAGACTGGTGAAACATTTCATGAGGGGTCTCTTTAGAACTTTCCCCCCTACGAAACGGTTCCCACCGTCGTGGAGTTTAAATGTGGTGTTGGCTGCCTTAATGAAGCCTCCATTTGAGCCAATGTCCTCTTCATCCATGCAGTTCCTATCTTGGAAACTGGCTTTCTTAATTGCCATTACATCGGCTAGAAGAATGTCGGAATTACAGGCATTGGTCATAGATCCTCCATATATGAGATTCTCTAAGGACAAAGTAATTTTATCAACTAACCCTACTTTCATCCCGAAAGTACCGACGGTCTATCACAAGCACTCGACCATTGCTCTCCCTTCTTTCTTTGCGACACCGTCGTCGACGGCGGAAAAGGTTCTTCATACGCTCGATGTGAAAAGAGCGTTAAAGTTTTATCTGCAAAGAACGCAGGAACTCAGAACTACCAGAGAGCTGTTCATTGCATATGGTCCGTCGACGAGAGGAAGGGCAATTTCCAAGCAAGGACTGGCCCGATGGGTCTCGTCGGCAATTGCTTTTAGTCACGCCAAGGCCGGGAGACCCCTACAAGGGCACCCTCGAGCCCATTCCACGAGATCGACAGCCTCCTCCGCGGCGCTATGGGCAAGAATTCCTCTGACAGACATCTGCCAGGCGGCGGCGTGGTCAGTTCCACACACGTTCACACGCCATTACTGCCTGGAAAGGCAGCACGCGGATGAAGTACAGATGGGGAGGGCAGTGCTGCGCCATCTTTTTCAATGAGGTAAGCCAAATGGTGAAACTGTTGTCTTTTACCTTGCCGACGTTTGGTTTTTTCCTTGATGTATCGCCTTTATATAAATATGTTACTGCTTACGTGCATATATATATATATATATATATATATTTGGACTGGGAATGGTTTATTTTTGTAATGTATGTTGCATTGCATTCTCACCTCCTTCTTCTAGGATACTGCTATACAATCTATTCTAAGCATGTGAATCCATGCAAGATCCAATGCTGGAGAAGGGAGTAGTTTCTTACCTGTAACTCCATTTCTCCAGCGTTGGTATCTTTCATGGATTCACATGCGCCCACCAGCCTCCCCGAAATGCAATGTGCAGGATATGTGCATAAACAGGTTTCCCCCTTTCTTCTTTGGAGGGGTCGAAATCTGACCGGACCCGCTGGGCGGGGCTTATATACCATTACGTCCTATGGGGCATGCGTGGACGTCCCCGGGGAGGACGTAGATGTGGATAGGACACACAAGTATCGGAAGTTTTTTCCTATAGGAAACGACTATATATGTGTACCGAGGGTTCCCAGTCTGACGACGGGGAATATTCTAAGCATGTGAATCCATGAAAGATACCAACGCTGGAGAAATGGAGTTACAGGTAAGAAACTACTCCCTACTACCTGGAAGATCTCCCATTCAAATTACAGATTTTTTCAAACCCTATAATGCTACGAATGCTGAAAATTGTCAAAAAACGACTGCCCAAGTACATGCTAAGGGTGGTTCAGGTTACCTGAGTGTAGCATCTGTTCCATCATTTGGGCCAATAGATGATAACTCTTTGTTGGATTTGTGTTATCGTCTATGTGGATCCAATCAACGTGCTATTGAGCAAAGTAATAACAATTTGAGTCAAGTGGCATGTGATTTCAATAATGGTGGTACTGGGAAAGAACAGAGTCTACAACAAGAAACTGACAGACTATCCAGTACCCCCTCCATGTATCCTCCGACTAACATACCTGAAACGTTACCCAATACAGGAAGTGAAGAAGAGGTAGCAAACAATACGTTGAATCATGAAGGGTCTGCAAGAGAAATCAATGAATCTGACAACATACATGCCCCCACGATTAGTATTTCTACCCCATCGCTTAATCTGTTGCATTTTGCCCTTAAAATCCTGATTAAATTATGTGATAACATCTACTCCCAGACTCAGGTGCACAGTCAATACTTAAACATTCTTATGAAAAATGTGAAGACAAGGCATCAGGCCTGAAGTTCAGGATGTAATTGAAATCGATGGAACCAGAAACTCTGTAGAGATTGTCAACCCTGTAATAGGCTCGAACTGCCCCGACGAAAGACCTGTTTCTAATGGTCCTCAAAAAAAGCCTAAGATAACTGAGCAATTTAGGAAAAAACAACCGAGTGGAACTAAAAAAGCTGAAAATATTAAAGAAGATGAGATTGTACCCTGCCATCCCCGTAATTCTACCACGACTTCTTGTAAAGATCAGAAAATTAATAAGAGGAGTGCCCGAAAGTGGGCAAATCGGAAAAGAAGAAGACAGGAAATGAAAACCGGGATGTTAACAAGCTGGCTACTCCAAAATAATAAGGTAGATGGGAAAAAAAATTACCATTGGAAGATGAAAGTTCTGATTCAGAAAGTGAACTGGAAGGGTTATCTATCAGTTCTGTGACTACGCATTCTGACATCAAAAGGAAAAGTGCTGGTAAAAGGGTGAAGGTTTGTTTGGAGAACAAGTATGCCCCCCTTGGCGACAAGGGGGATAAAGAACTTGACCCATGGATTGTTATAATAAGCGAAAAAACAGATAGAAGAACAAAAAATCCCATCAACAGACCTTCTTTACTAACTCTATTTGCTAAAATCCCTGAGTTAAGAATGTTTAAATCATGTGATTTTGAATTTGTTGAACCAATTAGAAGGCAGTTTGGGGCAATATCTAGAGTGCACTGTGTTCTGCCCGCAACAGCTAAGGTAATAAGAGCCCAGGGTGAATCTCTTGACTTCCTTGGTTACGATTTGGATCTAGAGATCGCTGATGAAGATCAGCGGTATGTATGTCAAGGGTGTAATCCTGGGAAGTCGGAAGAACACAAAAAAAATATTGCTCCCAAAGGGGAATCTGACAATCAAGTTGGAATACGTTGGTTGCAACAACTTGTAGACATGATGAGAAAATCCTGTCCATGAGTATGCAAGATTGCGTCGTGGAATACTAGGGGACATACCCATTTTGTTATACCAGGGCACTCTTTGAATAGTATTCTTAACCAACAAATATTTATTTTACAGGAGACCTGGCTGTTGAATGAGTTTTTGGTAGATACTCATGTCCTCTTACATAACCATGCGAAAAAGGGAATTAAGGGACGGCCATTTGGTGGTCTAATTATTGGAGTCAGCCATGAATTTGACTCTGAACTCCTTATACCCGCAGAAACAAATGATAATGTCCTTGCAGTTGTCATTCGTCTGAAACAAAAATCCCATGTTGTTAATATATTGATTATTAATGTTTATGACCCCCCAGGTGGGAGTAAAACCATGGCCATCTTTGATACAATCGATGAACTAATTACTAGCTGGCTATCTGATGCTAACAACTCTATGATTTTGATAGGAGGAGACATGAACTCACAATGTGGAACAATGGTCATGAAAGCCAAATTTCACAATTTGGCTGCTAACATTACATTAATGTGTCCTAAGACCAATGCACAAGGGAGAATATGGAAAAGATACATGAGTGAATGGGGACTTAGTTTTCTCAATGGTAGAACAGCTGGGGATACCCCAGGGAAATGTACATGGTCGTGTTGTACGAAGTCCTCCACGGTAGATTACATATGGGGTAATTCTGGAATGCTTAATTCCGTGTGTTACTTTGAAATAGTGGAGAACAAACAGTGACCCTGCAATGTTGTGTGCTGAACTGGAATTAGGCATGGATACAAAGATACCAACACGTGCTACTGGTAATATTTACACAAACCAAAAGGGTACAAATATTAAGTGGAACATAAAAAAATGCAAGATAATGTCATACAAATTACATGGCCTTTTCGAGTCGGTATATAAACATGCTTACTCCCTTAGCGGCAATGAGATTGAGCGCATGCTTAAAACCATTACGGATGATGTTGGCTCTGTGAAGGGTAGTCCTAAAACTAATATTGGAAACAGGGGTAATCGATCTTTTGATGGGGAGCTGTTGGTAGTTAAGCATAAATACAGATGCTCGCTTCGGCTCTTGATTAAATCCAATATGGGATCCGTCGAGTTCAGTAACGAGAAAAAGCGGTTGAAAAATGGTTTCACCAATTGGTGTAAACGTAGAAAATGGTCCAAATTAAACACCAAATGGCAGACCATGTTTAATACCCTTCAACGGAATGAATCCAGTGCAGTTTGGAAAATCTTGAATAATGTAAGAAATGTGAATAAAGCTTGCATTCTGAACTCGATAGGAGAGAAAATGTGGACTACCTACACTGATAACACCATGTATGAGAAATTAGATAAGAACTTCCCAAGACCCTATTGTAGAGAATGGCCTCTCTCCTTTTCCATCAAAATGATTGAGTCCATTATTATTAAAATGAATAAATCCCGAGCTCCTGGACCCAATGGACTTGCCACTGTAGTATTGAAAGATGACCCTGTTATATGGAGCAATGTATTGTTCAGGCTGTTTACAAGTTTCTATCGAGATTGCTGTATCCCAGATTCATGGAAGAACGCCATTCTTATTCTGGTGTTTAAAGTGGGCAACCGATCCCTACCTGAAAATTACTGGTTGTTGTCAATTTTAGACTCCACCGGGAAAGTTTTTTTAGATATTGCTTTAGAACACTTGAATGCCCGGGTTCACATCAACTACCTACTTTACCCTTTTCAAACTGGGTTCCGACGTGGCACCAGTACTACCCACAATATTTGTGTCCTTGATGCCATAACTTCCAATGCCAAATGAAGCAATGGGCCGATTGTTTATGTAACTTTTGTTGATTTTAGGTCAGCGTTTGACAGTGTTGACCGAGCCAAACTGGGAAATTTTGTAGAAACTTGCCTGCCCCAGTTGGCTTGTTGATATATTATTTAATCTTCATGAAAACAACACTGTCCAAATTCGTCTAGATAATGAGGGCAGCCTGACACAGCCGATTAATGTGAATAGAGGTGTCAAATAGAGCTGTTTACTGGCTGCCCTCTTATTCAATCATTATCTAGCTGACCTCATCAGACGCCTTGTTGCTAAAGCCAAATGCCCTGCTAAATTTGAAAAAGCGTTGATATCTGCTATGCTTTATGCAGATGACTTGGTGGTGATTGATCACTCTATAGCTGGTATGAAGGCAATGTTGGAAGAACGTGGCTGCTTTGTAAAAGAACATGGCCTAACAATCAATTTGCAAAAAACCAAGGCTATGCTGTTCTCCTGTAAAAAAAATGAACAGAGTAAAAGTGGAAGTCTTGTGGGGTAATGTAGAATATACCGAGGTATACAAATATCTGGATGTGTCTTTAATTGTAAAATTGGATACAGGTATCTCATTGAGAATAGAATTAGGAGGGCTAAGCAAATCACTATGATGGTGCATAAGTTTGTTAAGGAATATGCTGGCTATTCATTAAAAGGTATACTTGCATTATATCGTCAATAGTTCACCCCGGTTTTGGTTTACGGGTTAGAAGCCATTACTATTTCTGACCTTTCCTTCCTTGACAGGATTGAAGGCCTATTTTGGCGTACTATCTTGGGGGTACCCCGATCGTGTCCCATCCAATATATTAGGGTGGAACTCGGCCTACAGTCCTTGAGATCCATTGTGAGACAACAACGTGGTCTCCTCAATCTGAAAGCAATGTGCCACCCTTACAGTGAACTGCTACAAATTATTGGAACAAAAGCAGCTAAAATAGACGTTCCTATTTTTAGGAGCAAATATTTATCTAGCTGTTGCAAATACTTTCAAGAATTACAGTGGGTGGCTAAAACGAACCAATGTGTTTTTTTTCCTGTTATTAAAAAAGCGTTCAAAGTCAAAGCAAAGAGAGTTGATTGGGAAATGAATATTACCCGTATGTATGAATTGAAAAATGTTAAACATATTGAATGGATTGTGCATGAGTATTATATGTCTCAAAGATACTTAATACGTTGTCCTGTCCCATTGGTACGGAATTTTAGATTATTAATGCGCACCAATCAACTTCCGGTGAAGTCTACTTTCGGCTCTCAGTGGAAGATTCCTGAAAAAGAAAGATACTGTCGAATGTGTCTCGACGTAGAAGAATTTGAGACTGTTAGGCATGTACTAACTTTATGTCCTGAAAGACGCAATTATTATATGCTGTATTATGGACGTTTCGTCCATAACATGAATTATATACAGTTGGAGGAATTTTGGAGACATGCCTGAATGTGCAATCTGAGGCAGTCCATATATCATTATATAGAGTTTCGAAAACATTTCCGCCCAGAAACAATGAAAATGTTAATGACAAATTGGTGACGACATGTAATAATAATGATTCAAGGTAATTATCACCAACATTGTATTGTATTTGTATTTATGCACTGTATTCTTGCACTGCAGTATGAATGAGTGACTATTTAGTATTTATTCTGTTTCTATTTTTCTATTATTGTATAATTAGTTAATATGTGATTGGTATGAATGTATGTAAAGTTGTAAAGTTTTATGAACTGAAAACAACTTAATAATAAATTAAAACAGTGTGCCAACTACTAAGAGTGATGCAGATATAGTTACTTTGCTAGATGAGATCCTGATATGACACATTTCGAAGACTGCAAGAGACCACATTAATATCCCATTATGCTGGAATTGATCTTTTAGCTGATAACTGAGCTCCGTAGAATATAAGCACTAGGGGCTGATGGTCTAGGTGCGGAATTCTTTTTAAAAAAAATGTTTTATGCCCCATACTTGCCTAAAGTGTGGGAAGAATCCATTCGGCGATCCCAACTTGCTAACATGTTGAGGGAAGCAGCGATAATGGTGATTCTTGAACCAGGGAAAGCTAGCAAGGACTGCGGTTCATATAGACCATTTTCGCTTATCAACATGGATACCAAAATATATGCATAAATTATAGTGATTACACTACTACCTTTGATGCCTCTTTTGATCCATCAGGACCAAGCTGGCTTTGTACCGGGGAAATCCACGCCGCTTATTGAATGAACTATCCAGAATTTCACCTGAGGTGTCGGCATTCACTGTCTCATTAGACGCAGAAGGCTGACTAGATGTGGATGTGGATTTGGGGAACAACTTGTTCACTATATCAAAGTATTATACTCACACCCGGTAGCTACGGTGCTAGTAAATGGCACACTTTCGGAAGCCTTGAGCTTGGAAAGAGGGACCCGTCCGTGATGCCCGCTATCCCCTATTTTGTTTGCAATAGCAATAGAGCCCATGGTGGACATAATCAGGGCACGTCACAGCCAATGTGCAATTTGGATTATTGGCCCACCAGAAACAATATCACCCTATGCAGACGACGGCTAATACATTAGCGACCCACATGTTAACCTAGACCGTATGATGGATGACATTCTACGATTCTGGGAATTTTCGGTCTTTAAAATAAACTACACCAAATCTGAAATGTTCCCCTTGACTAAGGCCACAGTGAAGCCACAGGGAAATTATCATTTGAAATGGGCACCAGATCAGATTTTGAATTGTACTGGCTTGCAGCACGACCACAGTTTGCATCATCGGAGGATGCTCCACCACATGGCAAATTAGAGTGCACAGCCGCGGGTCAGGCAGGGGGATTACAAGGATAACTGCTACTTCGACACAGTACGGTCGACTCTCACAGCATGGCATAAAATATTCAAGATAAGAGAGGAGGTAACCCCATACTGTAAATTTGCCCCGTTGTGGAAGCTTCCTGACCTCCCTCCTACTTGGGATGCAGAGATTAGATTGCACTAGGAAAAAATAGGATACTACAGACTTGGCGATCTGTTCCCAGAGGATCAATTCTTGACGATGCAGACTTGGAAAGGAGGTCATAATGGCTGGACCATAGAAATATCACAATTGTATAGAATGCGGGCTGCAGTTTGGAAAACATGAAAGAGTTACTCGATAGAACCACCCGAAAATACTTGTGTTGCGTATATATCAAATGCATATGACTGTCGTCGAAATGTAACTACCCTTTACAAATTGATGCTGGAAAGACCCCCAGCAGTAATTTCCAAAGCGCGGGGGAAATGGGCAGTGGAATTCAGTATGGAACTCATTGATGAAAAATGGCATATGTGTTCCCTTACGAGGGAGATACCAATGAACACTAGATTCAGAAAGATATACCTAGAAAATAAGGGCAAGTGCCCCTAATGCGAAGAAGAGGAGGCAGAATACATGCACATGCTATGGGATGGGCTTGGGTTAAACAGCTTCTGGGATCTGGTGTGTGGAACTTTAGCTGAGATAATTGACAGCCCTGTGGAAGGGACGCCCATGGGATGTCTATTTGGGATGTCGTTAGATATACCAGAAAAACGTAAGCTGAGATTCCTCCACATGTATGTTGGCTAAGAGATATATTTTGAAGAAGTGGAAGGCCCAAGATGTTCCTAGGAAGGAAGAGTGGTTGAAAGATCTAATGTGGGCTAACGACTGTGACGAATTAGTTGTCACTCTGATGCCAATGTCATCTAGGTCAAGGGATATCTGGGCTGACCTTCGGTACTATCCGTTAAGAATACTGTGAGGCACTACTGGGCAGCTTTTGTTTACAGCAACTATATTACGTATTGTGAAGTAATGTAATGATAGTAGTACGTATTGCAACAGAGTTGCATAAATGTGTATGTCAAGCATAAAGAGTTTAAAAAAAAGAAAAAATAGAGTAAAGATGGTCTGATTCATTGCAACATAGGCACAGAAATTCTGTTGGTGTGGGAAGTGACAACAATCTTAACTCTAAGAACCCCCCCCACCTCACCATAGGTGTCCCCCATGTTATCATTTATGATCTCATTGTTGATCCCTGATGTGATCTCATGTATGAGCTCAAGGGCTGAGCAACAGGGGGGACACAGAGTTAAGATAGTCATCACAGAAACATAATGCGGTTACCTTCACACTGCCTTGTAAACATCTTTCCCATTGCAACTGCCACTCTCCCTGGGCACTCCTCCTCCTTTGTAGGTCTCCCCACTAACCTCCCACTGTGTAAATCCTCCTTGACACTCTCCTATTATTCCCTTTCAACTGCTCATTCATATGATGCCCATTTTTTGTCGAGATCTGTGGGGTACATTACCAGCCCAGCAGAATTCCCCTACATCACCAAACTGCATTCCAGCAGTTACGAGCAGAATGGCTGCAGTGGCTCTGCTGAGCACTATTCCCTTGCATCAAAACTGCATTTTGCAGTTACAAAAATGATGGCTGTGCTGTATTTGCCTGGCACATATGGGGTGAGATGGAACCTGGAACACCCCGAGAATGGCTGCCAGTGTTTTATTCATGTGCACCAAAGAAAAGAATACCAAGGCAGCGCTGCTAGGCTGACAGCTTAAAACTTCCCTCTGAAAAAAAGAAAATGTTCCACATTTAAAATGACTGCGCACTGATGCTCTTCTTCATCTTTTCAACATTACCCAGTTTGGTTCTAGTAAGACACATTCATGTACACCCATATTCAGGGTGTACACCAGCAAATGTGGGCATTCCTCACCGAATGGCATGTTGTGTCAGGCAAAATCTGTGAAATAGCAGAGAACTTCACTCCAAGCCATGTGCAAAACGCTTTAATTTTTGCAACAAAATAACACAGACAAACCCTTAACAAGAAGCCCTCTCTCTCTTTGCTTATGTCAGTTTCATTGGACCCTTGCCTTGGACAGACTCCTGTGTGGTAGAAATTGACTAGGGCCATGGAACTGCTCAGAACACAGATGCGAGAGGAAAACACATTTTGAAAAGGAACATTCAAGAAATATTAACCCACGTGTAAAATGGTGCTTTCTGAAAAACAAGAAAATGCTTTTTAAAAATTGAAATGTTAAACTAAGGCCCTGTGCTTGCATGGAAATGTGATGGGGGCTTGCTTTAAACATATAAATTATATTTATTTCTAAAGGATTTGCTTTCTGGTTATGGAAAGAAAAATAAATAAATAAATACAATTACTGCGAGGCCAGCTTCAGGTTTGACCGGCCCTGGCTTCACAGGGCCCTCCCTTTCCTGGGAACAGAATCATCTTCCCCTAAGTAGATCATCCCCCTGGAAACTATGAATGGGCAAGGGGGAGAATGTAACACCCTCGTCAGACGAAGCAGCATTCTGCAGCCAAAAGACAATGGATTTCCAGGACACATAGTTGGGAGGTCCTGGTGACACCTCCCCTCAACTCAAATGGAAGGCGTTCAAAGGCGCATCCATGGCAACACTGGACTAAGGATGACTAGAGCCTGACATTTGGCTGTGGGTTGGAAGGAATGCCCATATTTGGAAGACAAAGCCCAGCCACATGGGTCAAAAGACTTTTTGTATTTAATAATCTTTAAGACTTTTATCTCTGCAACCTGAAAACGCAGTAAAGCGACATTTTAACAGTTTGAATGTAATTTTTGCACCATTAAAATAAGACGTTGTAGCTTTTCCTAACAGGTTGAAGACGCAAACGCCAGAAAAATTTCATTCATGGGAAAAGTATAAAAGGGGCAGCTTTGAAATTTAATGAAAACATGCCCTGTGATAATCCATTTATCTATATAAAATTGTAGAATTTTAGGTGGAACGATTCCCACCAAAAATTGCAAATGATTATTAGAAGGACTAAACAACATCGTACAAACTTGGGAGTTGGAATGCCATGTTCTGTGTCAAATATGGAATCAGCGTACCAATTGTAAGAAGGTGCATTTTTGTGTCATAACTGATTTTGGCAAAAGTAACTGTGGGATGGCTCTGTACCTCATAAAAACACACCCCATAAAACTGAGTCCCCTCCTTCAGTCCAATCTGCTTCCAGGGAAGAGGCGACATTACAGATTGACCTATCCGATTCTTAGGTTCTGCCCCATAGTAAAATCCTTTGATGTCATTCTCCTTATATAAAGGGGAGGCAGGTGGAGCTACAGGCACTGTTCTGACTTTTCCAGCTCCTGCTCATCCAGAGATCCAGATTCACCCTGCAAGATTCCAGATTCCACTGCCAGGACAGGGGTAGCTGATCCAGACCATCCTATCCAGGCAAAATCACCCTGCAGAACTCAAGCCGTACAAATATCCCCATAATCAAGGGAGAAAAGGGGAAAGGTGGCTGAATCCTCATTGGGATTCTCCAGCGCTACCTGCTCTGCCCCGCTACCTGCTTAATCCAGCTGATGCACCTCGCTATCTACTGAGACCAGACCCTGATTGCCAGCTGTCCCCTTCTAGGAGAGCTTCTGTGCATTCTGTTTTTGATCTCTATGTGTTAGCGCCATTCTTTCCTATCCTTTTAGTCCATTGCATAAGTCCTTAGTCATATTTGGAATAAACAAATTAATTTCCACATAAAGAGATACACGGGGAGTGGGGAGGAGGGGTTAAGACTGCGGCTTAACCTTTTTCACAGGCGGCGTTCCTCTTTTCTAGCCACTAAAATATAGTTTCAGTAGAACTTGTATTTTCCTTTCCAAAACATTCCCTGTTCAACTGATTCCCGTTTAAAAACCGAGTTTCCTTTCCCATATAGAATCTCCTACTGTCATCCCTCCAGAGTTAACCTTTAATTTCCATGTTATACCTGTGATGTGCCTGTGTCTATTAGCATCAAAACCGCAATCCGATTCTGTCTGTTCAACCCATTTTTCAAGCTATTTTTTTCATTTTAAACCCATGAAAATAAGCAAATGCGATTTCTCCACGTGTGATTTGGCTGCACGGTTTTTCCTTTCAAGTCGATTTTCTGAACTGTATACCCGTTATTAGTACATTGCCTTGTAGTTTGTTAGTGTTCTTACATCTTTTATACTGCTACACTCATTTTTACCTCATTCATTCAACCGCACATGTAAAACAAGTATTTAGTAATTCAAGAGTGTTATTTTGCAAAATTTTCAAAGGTTTTCAATCCGATTTCGCCTCCCATTCAGAGGGGGAAGGTCGGTTTTGCATTCCGTTTGTCGCCTAGTATACCTGACTCCTTGCTACTCCTTTCTACGAACACAAAATTCAGTTAACAGTGGTTTGAGGGAGCGTTGCAGGGGGAAATATTATCAGAAAACACCTCCCAAAAATCCTCTTGCCTGTATTCACTTGTGCATTATATATCTGATGTTAAAAGATCAAACTAATTGTGTTCTATAATTTTACAGTGTAACTATCACCACACTGGTGATTGCTGCCCTATATTATATTTGTGTGATTTTCATTGAAATTTATAAATTAATAAATATTGTATTATTACACACCAGCCTGGTCCATGGTCCATTGTGACCCAGGGTGTTTGTAAAGGTGGGTGTGAGACGGTTTGGGTGCCTTCTCAAATTCAATTCACAATAAATAAAATAAAAGTATTTTGATTGTGCGCTGCATCCCCGGCCAGTAGGAAGAGACCTGGTCTGGAGTGTACTGTGCCTTTGAAATCCTTAACATCACGTCATGGGATGTGCCCAAGGGAATCCATGAGGAGTAAGACAAAAATGATCACCCTCAAAACTAACTCTCCACCCCAATCCAACTCTTGAGATTTCCAACATAGGAATCTAGATTTTCGTATGCAACTCATGGCACTGTAATGCGAACCAAGATTTTATATAAAAGTGCATTTTTTTTACTATCATCTGCAAAAATCTAGCTCACACCAATCTTTCATCCTCTTTACATGATCCCTTCGTCTCAAGAAACTTTACATTTCGGTTTACTATATGAACTTCATGTATGAATTATAAATTGAACCACTCCCAGAATGTAAGCTGTGGACACAAGGAGGCCACATCCAGAAACTACTCAGCTATTGAATAGGCACCAGAATGATCTATGGGATAAAGGCTCAATCAGCATTGGCACTACAGGTCACCTCTGAGGAGCCCCTAGGAATTTGATGTGGGTCTGATGATTGGCACACACTTACAGCGCTTCATTTGGTGAAAAAGTAAACCATGTTAAGTGAATACAGTGCTCCCTGCTGATCCATTAGTCATGTGTATGGACCCCCCCCCTTTTGTTTCCGAGGGTCTGTCAATATGGATTTCTAAAATCAGCTCTTGTGGACAGATTTTAGGAGGCCACTCCAGTTATGGTGAACAGGGAACTCTGAGAATTTAGCCAAAACCCAATCAATGTAGCAATGGAGAGCAGTCAAGGCTTACGACCTCATCACAAGTCTGGTGGTAACCCTTAAAAGTATCTGTAATGGAATTAGCGCCGCCAATACCGTTCCGCCGGATCATGAGCCGGCGCAAATATTGCCAAAAGCAATATCAGTTGGCGCTATTACAACCAGTCCAATTACAGCCGGCGCTATTACAGCCGTCCTCACGAGGTGCAAACACAGCCGCATCACAAGTCCATGTCCAGCGGTATTAGCGTTGAGAACCGGCACTAATACCGCCAAAAACATGGTGTAGTTACCTGCAGCCTCCAGCTGGAGGTAAAAGAAGACCGGGGCCTGAAATGAAGCCACGGGTGATCCCAATCCACCCCAGAGGGCTACATAAGGCACACCCCTAGCCCAAACACTGTTTCCAACACCATTGTGTCACTAGACACAGTGAGTTGGGACAGGCAGTTGCTCATGCTGTTCTTCGAAGTAGAGAAGCTGGACAACCAGGCAGGGCACATGGAGTACAGGGGGGTGGGCAAGAGGAGGAGGAGAGGCCAAGCAAGGCATGCCCCGATCCCCAGGGTCAGACCCTCACCTTGGACCCTCACTGACAGCCAGTTGGGCACCCTGTACCGCCCCAACAGGGAGACCATAACAGAGCTGCTCACCACAATACAGGATGACAGGATCAACATCCGGACAGCTGTGCCTTCACTGCTGAAACTAGTGTCCGTCCTACAATTCCTTGAAACTGGTTCCTTCCAGCACTCTGTGGCCATGATGTACGGCATGGCACATCCCACATTCTGTGCAGTGCTGGCCCAGTTGCTTAAAGTGCAACGTCACAACACACTGCCTACCACCACAGCCCAGGTCAATGCACAGTTCTATGTCATTTCCCAAATGCCAAATGTGATTGCTGTCCTGGACTGTACCCATGTTGTGCTGGTTGCTCCCCAGGCACACAAAGCAGTCTACCGAAACTACAAGCACTACCACTCAATGAATGTGCACGTGACCTGCGACCCCGACCTCATCACCCACTTCAGTGCCCGCTAACCTGGTTCCACACACAATGCCATTCTCCTAAGGAACAGCACACTGCCAGGATACATAGAAAGGCGCAGACGACAATGGACATGGATCGTGGGTGAGTAAAAAAGCTAGCAAACATGTGCTGTGGGTCATTTGCCCAAATTGGGGGGGGGGGGTTTCGAATGACCATACAAAAGCTGGCATGACAAGCAAATGCAAAATCCGCACATGACTACCTCCCGCACCAACGTCACAGTACAGACCAGGGAGCATGCACATGTCTGATTTACCTGCATGGAGAAGCAGTAGTACACATACAGTATCCATCAAATACACCAACATGGCTATAGGTACCACAATGCAACATGCACCCACCCACCAAAGCAATGCAGACCAAACGCCAAAATGACACACAAAACAACATCCCTGCCAGTGCCACAGCCATGCTCCCATGTGTGGCCAGACCACAATGCCCACCCATTGCCACCAGATGCCCAGGGAGGGTCCATGGGGAACCCAGCATGGCACATGCATGGTGTAAAGAAACAGCCACATGACAGCCACCATGTCTGCTGCACATGTCACTGACTGACACAGTATGTAACGTATACTGCAAGGGGACGGTGCAAGTGAAGCACAAACAATGCATGGCACAAGTGACACTACATGCACAAACATAGAATAGACACATGCAGTGAAATGAAGGCCCATCTGCATGCAGTATTAGTCCATTTACCTGATATTGTGTAAGTCCACCCTCGCCCCTTACACCGTGACTAATGCTTCTACCACCACCCATGCAGGTGACTCCGGATACCCACAGCTGCCCTGACTAATGGCCCATCTGCGTTATCCACAAACACCGGAAGAGAATGCCTACAACCACACTCACAGCCGGACCTGTGTGTGCACTGAGTGTACCTTCGGCCTCCTGAATGCACGTTTCTGCTGCCTCGACCGTACCGGTGGTGCCCTGATGTACGCTGCAGAGAAAGTTGGCAAAATTGTGCTTGTTTGTGCAATGTTGCACAATATCTGCCTGAAGAGAAATGTTCTGCTGCCCCATGACAAGGACATGCCACCCCCAGAGGATGAGGATGCAGTGCCCGTGGCTGAGGCAAATGCATGCATTGCCAGAGATGACGTGAGTGATGGGAGAATGGAACGCCAGGTACTGATAGACAATTTCTTTTGACACTTTCTCTTGGCACAACCCATGCACCATGGTGTGACATCACCATATCAATAAACACAACAAAGACACAATCATGGATGTCCTCGCATTGATGAATTTTAAAGGTGTTTATGGAATGAAGTGCCCCAACTATCCCTGCTCCCACCAACAACTCCCCAGCACACTATCCTCTCCCTCCCTCCCACCACCAACTCCCCAGAATGCCAACTCATGGCGGCCAGTGTCCCAGAGTCATTCACAGTCGGGGCACCCCCACCCCAGCCTCTGTCTGCCCCTGTTGACTTTGTGCGAAGAAGGCACTGGGACTGTTGATGTGGCATGCCCTTCTGTGACCCCTCCGTGGGTGTGGTGGAGGTGGACGGGACAGAGCCTGTCACCAGGTTCTGCTACCATTGCAACTCATTTCCCTGCCGGATGGCTTCCACTAGGGCAGACACACCCTTTGTCATTTCTCTGACACATTGTGCATATAGTGTCAGGGCGGACGTGTTGGCACTCATCTTGGTCCTGTTCCGCACCATTTGCCACACAACCCTTCGGGTGGCCCCCTGGATACTCTCCCTGATGGTCTGCATGTGTGCAGAGCGAGTGTGCCCAATCGCCTCCATCTCCCGCTGTCTGCGCTCCATGTTATCCAGCCTTTCCAGCAGCGCGCTGCGAGACAGACTATGCAGTCTGGGTGGGGAGCTCTGCACTGGGCCAGTGCTGTATGCGGGTGAGCCATAAGATGCAGTGTCCACATCCTGCTCTGGCGTCGCTATGCTCTGGTGACGTGGAGGGCTTCCTGGGGAGTGTTGTCCTATTAGGCAGGTGTTGACTCCAGGCTGGTGTCCCCCTGTGGTTCCTCAGTGGCACTGGCAGCAGGTGTTGTCTCAGCGTCTGTGCATTCGGCTGAAGGTGTGGGTGAAGCTTGGCCTGCACTGCTCCTGGTGGCTGCTGGTGTTGGCGGAGGGCCTGCTGTGCCACCTGTAGGCTTGGCCTTGCTGGCTGTAGGCATAGCACGGCGGTCCCATGGGCCTAGGCGAGGATCGTGTGCGCCTTTGTGTGGTTGTTGTGGCAAAACTTGAGGACCTTGAAGCGCCACTCCCTGATGGGCCTGCTACCTCCTCCCCCTCCTCAGAGGCCTCTGGTGATGAGTGAGCCTGTAGGATACATAGGAAATGTCGTCAGGTATGGTTCCCCCAGGTGTGTAGGCATGTAGTACACAACTGCAATGGTACAGAGTGTGATCCCACACATATGGGCAAATTGGCATGGTTGGGCATGGGAGGATGCTTGTGGGGCCATCATCATGGGGTTGCTTGTGGCGATGGGTGTGAGACACATGGACTGTCGGCCATTGGCCTATGTTTGGTTAGGGCAGGGTGTCCATGCTGGGTTGTCTTTTGTCTGACATGTATGCTTGTGGTCCTTCATGGCTCCACATCCCCTGCCTGGGTGGCACTCACATGGTGGGTTTGGGGGGGGGCTCATTCCATGGCACTGTCATGGCTCTATGTGGAAATTCTGCACAGCCAGCAGGGCTGTACTGTAGTGCACTGTGACTGACAGTCTGGGCTCATGTCTGTGGGTGGGGGTGTACTTCCCTGTGGCTTGTCTGCCATGCCCTCATTGGGCAGGCCTACTGGGACAGCTTCATGCTGGGGTGACTGCTGCACCGTGTTATGGTCGCTCACACGCCTCAATTCCGCAGGCACAGAGTGCGCCAGTAGGGGTGTGGTGCACATGGCATTTGTTTGGTTCAATTACCTGCCCTTCCCACTGCTGTGATGCTCAGGGGTACCCTTGGTGCCATGCCTCCTGGCTGCTGTGGAGGGTGGGTGATGTGCCACCCTGCCACTCTGCCCTGTCGGCATTCCCAGCGTGGGGGTCTGCTGACTTGTGTCCCTGTCCAATGGAGCTTCTTATGCTGGGTTGTCATTTGTGCATGCATTTGTTGGGGAGGAGGGTGTCACTCACCACCTGCCACCAGGCTTCCGCCTCTGCACTTCCTGTTCCCTTCATCCCCTTGAGGTCCAATACTGTGCTACATCTCTCCTGCCAGGCAGTGAGAACCAGTTGCCAGTGACAAACGGCGGTGTTGGTACAGCAATACCCACATCCTTACCCTCAGGTCGTTCCACCTCTTGCAGCAGTCGTCACCATCACAGGGTACACTGGATACTGCTGTCACCTTCTGGGCAATAATAATTCTGGTCAATGGTGTTGCAGTTTGCTGCCTGCCGCTGGCCACTGGTGTTCCTTTACCTGCTTCCATACAGCTCCTCACAGTCGGCCACTACCTCATCTGTGAGGACCCCTCACTAAATTTAGACTTTCCCAGGCGATGTTCAGCCCCTTGCCTCGTAGCCTCTCCTGGGACATATTTGCAGCTTTACAGGACCGGATGGTTGCAGGAAGTGGAGATATTCAATAGATTGTGCTTTTTTAAATGGCTGCTGCGATGCTTCTCATTCCGGCAGTTGCGCAATTTCCGCTGACGCTATTAGCACCGGGTTTGCCGGCAATAGCACTATTAGCGCTGTTTCATTGGTTGTAGCCCTTATGCCAGCGCAATTACAGCCGGACGTTAATAGCGTTACCATCGTTGTTGGGGCCCATTCATGCCAGGTTGTGATGCAGCGTTGTTTGCACTGCATGACCCAGCAATAGTGCTATTTGCACTCAGCGGTAATTGCGATGATTTACCGCCAGACTTGTGATGAAGCGCTTAGTCTCTGGACAGTGTGAGTCCACACAGGGTACAGTTATTTATTTCGGCCCTTAGAACACACTGAAATATGAAATTAGGAGGTAGTATTGTCACACAATATATATAATGCAAAAATATACAATCACCAGTATGTTCATTCACAGTACATAATCAAATAACTTTCAATGTAAAACAGGTAAGTAATGCAGATGCAGTGCAAAAGATAAGAACCAGTCACAAGTTCAATTCCCTAAACCTTGGAGGTCCAAACCCTAAGTTGTATGGGGCCTAGTGCCCAAAAGTCACAGGTTCCAAGACAAGGGTCCCTGAAGCTACATATTCTCTAAAGGGATGAACTTGTGGTGGTGATTCAGAATAGTTTCAAACTATATGTTCAACAACAATTTACCAGAAGGCAGGTAAGTTCTCCTCTCTCTTCCAGACCTAAGGCTAACGCAGAGGCAGGATACTTGACCCAGGTTCGACAACCAAAGGTGAGTAAGAGGGAGATAGGAGACAAAGGGACTTGTTCCCAATGTTATCCTACGGACACAATGGGACAGGCACAGTTATGCTTACTCACCCCCCTAACTCTGATTTTCCCAGGGATCATGATGGGTCGACTGGGGGTTGCTGGCAGCACAGTTTTCCATCCTTTGTTCCGGTGAGAGGTGACCAGGGATTGCAGGTTCACGGATTCTTTCGGTAAGGTTCAATTCCTGTTGATGAAGAAATTCAGATTCCAACAATGCAGATCCCTCAGGACACTTCGCAGGATGGAGGAAGGCGTGTTTCAGTGACGATCACGTATGCAGGCGATAACAGGTGTCCTTCCAGTCGCAGTCACAGGTGCTACTCCAGGACAGGGTCCCTTGAAGCTGGAATTTCGGGTGAAGGCGACATGTGGCCAGAGCTTGAACATGGAATGGCAATGGTTTTACCAAGGGAGGCCATGAGGGAGCTGGTCAGTCTCTACCGGGCAGTCTGGGGACACTTACAAAGGCTCTGAGGGGCTGGATCCTCGAACCTGTCAAGACTAGTTGATACCACTAGTCCAAGAGCTGAAGCACTGACGAGGGCCTTCGGAGATCAGGCAGAGGAGCAGGGCTTCACTGGGCCGGTTACCAGAGAAGTTGCTAAACCACTGCAGAAGTTGTCCTCGGGTCATCAACGGGCTGTTCTTCTTTGAATGATTTTTGGCTACATCGTAAAGCTCCAGAATGGCTACAGGAGTCCTCCTCCTATCCAAAATCCGAGCTGGAAGAAAGACCAAGCCCACCAATGATAAGGCTCTGCGCCATTCGAAAAGCAAGTAGTTGTCCAATCAAGGACATCTACTGGTTTCACATCCACACCAGTAGCAGACTTTCTGGCACCAGTGATGTGGACTGGGTCTTGACAGTCCCAGCCAGCTTCCTGGCCACACACACACAAACACACACACAATGGCTCACTAGCCTGCGAAAGCAGATGATTTTGCGGGCAAGTGCATGACCTTATAAGGACTTTCCTAACCAGAGAAGACAGGAAGAAGGACAAA
This sequence comes from Ambystoma mexicanum, assembly GCF_040938575.1. Lineage (NCBI taxonomy): Eukaryota > Metazoa > Chordata > Amphibia > Caudata > Ambystomatidae > Ambystoma > Ambystoma mexicanum. The sequence goes on from NC_090929.1 coordinate 1,359,170,003, forward strand.
CTACAACATTGCCACAAAGAACAAGCAAATACATTGTGGTACAGCCCTTTTAGGGCACTAACCACGTTAATTAGCCAGACTCGGTACATGGGAATGAGCACACCAAAAATAACTAACAACGGTAAAAAAGTAACTTTAAAAGAAAATTATTTATGTTTTGGTTCATCATATAAACATTTCACAATATACACAGAAGAAGAATACAAGATTAAAATTCATATAAATTGACAAAAACAAATATAAAATTGCAAAAAAGTACACTACAGCAATAAATACATAGGACATTGTCTGCTTAAAACCTTCTTTCACTTATGTACAAGGGTTCCTAATTATATTTTTCCATTAAAAAAAACATTTAATGATGACAATTTAAAATAACTTGTAGACATTGAAATAATATATCAATTAATTCAAATGGCCGCTAGTTTCCATGAAATCTACTATCCCATAAATATTTTAATCCACACACCCTCTGGTGATGTTACTCTGAACTCATTTAGAAGGCTCCCAAAAAATGTAGATCTTAAATCACATAAAGATTGACATTCCAATAATAAATGGTAGAGCGTTTCTTTTACGTTTGGTACATTACAGAAACGACAGATTCTAAGATGTCTTTCCACTTTGTTCCATGCACCCAGTATTCAGAACATCAGGAATAAATTAAAACGTATCCTAAGAAATTGCACTCTGCAGCATGTGTCTGGGAATTTGATAAGATATTTTGCCACTGAATTTAATGGTTTTTCCTGAATAGTTATGTAGAAGAATAGTTTATACTTTTTACATTCCCAAATCTTCTCTCCAAAGTCTTATGTTTACAATATTAGGATTCAATATCAACATTTCTGGGGTTGCTTCTATTGGATGCAGGGAAAATGGACACACGTCCAACCATTTATTAAGAGTTTTGTCATTTTTGTTCACAACTAGGGATCTTAGCAACCACCATTGTGTAGCTTTTTGAGCCATCACGATTTTCCTAACTAGGGAAAGCATTTTCCAATCACACCCAGAAAAAGTAGGCCTAATTCATTTGGAATTATCAGTGAGGGAACTCCACAAGGCAGATGTCACACACATTTCCAAAAAGTGCCCTTTATTGGGTCCAGGGAATCCTTTCACCTTTTAAAACTATTTTGGCTCCATATGAGAGAATAGGAACCGCTGTAGCCTTATGAAAGTTTAACACTGGGAGCATGGATAAAGAACGTTACTGGCCTGTGAAGCTAATCTTACAATAATTTAACCGTCACCTATTAACCAAATACTCATCTGTACAACCACCACTGAAGAAGAAACCTAAATAAATGAAAGAAGGGACTATTTATAACATTCATTGGTTCATTCACCATCTGAAATGTACATATGATTTTTGCCTCAATGATCTTAGAAAAAGGATTTTAGTTTTTTCAATATTCAATGTTAAGTCATTCATTTTGACGTATTGTTCCAATGCCGTCAAATGCCTCTGCAGTCCGATTGGGGTAAGATTCAAAAGCACCAGATTGTCGGCATACAGAAACCAACTGAGTTTGTGACAGTCCAATTGTCGACGACATACTCATGCTTTTAAAAGCAATTCCCCAATGGCTAAAATAAAAAAAAATAATAATAAATGGGACAAAAAGCAATCTTGTTTTAATCCTCTTTCTGTTTCAATAGAGCTAGATAGCAGGCTCTGATTACTCAATCAAATTATAATTGAAGTTTTTGAATATAAGGCCCTAAACATATCAATCAACTGAAGGGGACAACGCCACAAGAATCATTTTTGTCAGAGTAAATTGCGATTCACAGTACCGAAAGCCATAGTGTAATCTACAAAAGCTACATAAATTGCTTTTTATTCAAACCCCTCTCCCTCAATACATTCTGAATAAATCCATTGAGTGGTGTACCTGTACTCTTCACAAAACCAGACTGGAAAATGTCTAGCTTTGAAGCTCTCATTCTATCAAAGATGTAAACAATGTACTCAAAACATCTAATAGGGCGATAGTCTTATAAATGAATGGCTTTAAGCTGTCTTCCTTCTTAAATATAGGTACCACGAGTGACAGTCTCCAAGAGCTAGGAATAACTCTAGAACTTAATAGCTGTTTAAAAAGCTCTAAAAGAATGTGGGCCCATAGCACGGGGTTATGTTTCAGGGTCATATTAGCCAATCCATGTGGCCATGGGACTCTCAAATAATTACTCTTCTAAATTAGATTATCAATCATTAATACTTTATTTCGGCATATTGTGCAATCAAGGTTATATATACAAACCTGAAAATAGATCTTGCAATCTTCATAATCTTCCTGCAGCTCTCTCTGGGCATCCTTGAGAGCTCCCCTATAGGTTAGACAATCCTGCTTCCCCTGAGGAATGTGCCTTCTCAGGTTCCTGTTAGTTTAGCTTTAGCGTTTCTCCAACAAATACTGTGGCGAGGGAGATCACTCCCGATGCATATGGCACTAGTTACATCACTCTTGGTATCTTTCATCCACTCCCAACCATGATCAGTAATTTCCTTGGAATCACTGGGACGAGGGAGATTACTTCTGAGGTACAATACACAGTTATTTACACCAGTAGCCTTGCTGCTGCCACTGGGACGAGGGAGATTACTCCTGAGATGAAGGTTCCAGTTCTTTTCACCAGTTGCCGTGTTGCTGCCACTGGGATGAGGAAGATTACTACTGATGCTCAGCTCAATATTCTTTTCTCCAGTAGCCTCACTGCTGTCACTGGGACGAGTGAGATTACTCCTGATGCACAGCTAAATGTTCATCTCCCAATACCCTTGTTGCTGCCACTGGGACGAGGGAGGTTATGCTCAATGCTCAACTCAATGTTCCTTTCTCCAATAGTGTTGTTGCTGCCACTGGGACTAGGGAGATTACTCCCGATAACTCAATGTTCCTTTCTGCCACACATGTATCCCCACTGAGTCTCCCGTGCCTCCCTTTACCTTCTTGTGGGCTGTAGCATGTCACTTGTTCTTTCAGGGATTGGGATATGTGTCAGCGGCCTCCCTGTCTTCTCTCCTCTACTTCTGCTGTTCTGTGTCAGTTCCGCTATCCTCTGATCTTCGTGGTGTTGGTGTAGTTAATGGACCAAATGGTCCACCTCATTGAGGTCATACCACTTCTTCTTCTTCCAGTACTTGCAGTGAGGTCTGCTTCTGCTAGACCCACGAAGGACTCGCTCAGCCTTCTGCCGGTGTCCTCTGCACAGCCTTTCCTCTGGTCCCCTCTCAGAGTTTGAAACTCCCGGCTCTCCAGGCTGCACACCTGTTTCTCTTTATACATTGTAGCTGGTTCCTCTCCAGTGGACTATCAATGTCTGTTTTCAGTGTCAATGCAATGTTAGTCAAGACTTTCCTTTTTGTCAATGGAGTAATCTCCATGCCTCCTTGGGGGGCTTCCTCTTCTCAGTATTTTGGTCAGAGGTTGGAGTGATCTTTATGTCTCCTCGGGGCATCACCTTCACAGTACTTTGAGGAAGCATTTGGGATGGTCCCTGTCTGTTGATCATCTTGGTTTGATTATACTTTACTGGGGTACGGGTACGAGTATTACTACACATGACATTAGTACTCTCTAGCCTATTAGAGGTGTAAAGTACAGATATTGTACTTAAAGAAAAAGAGGGTTAGGGAGTTCCAATATGGAACAGGAGTCTCTATGCCCAGGAGGGGAGTCTCTCCCTGTACGTTCCTCCTGTATATTACCACCCCTAGGGGGAATATCGGTTAGTGGTTTCACCTCCCTAGCCTCACAGGGAAGGGCTCCCCCCTGGGGAGAAGTGACATCATTCCATGATTTGCCACAATTAGTATGATCTCAAATATTAGAGGAAATACCCATACCATTACAGATACCAACCATAAAACCTGCACGGAGCCGGCCCAATGTTCCCCTAATCGCAGGATTAAGAAACAAAGAATATCCAACAAGAAATGTTATTTCTAATAACCATGTTTCTTTTAATATAAATACTTCAAAGGCCTTTAAATTAAAATTGCCTAGCTGGAACAGATGTGAGAAACCTCTGGTGTTCCAAGATGCATTGTGAATAGGTCGATTGGCTCCTCCTTGTGATTGTTAATTGTTTAACATTTTACTAGAGGGCTGGAGGGCTCTCGCTACCCAAGCCCAATTATCTTCATTCTTCTCATTTCTAAATCTCCCTTGTTGTCTGAACTTCTCTTTTCATTGGGGGTTCATTAGACCACATGATTTGAATAACTGAAGTTCCAAGTAGCTGAGAATTCTTTGTTAAAAGGAGTGTCTTGGGGTTTTGCAAGACTCTCGTGTCTGTGGACTCATTTATCTCTGTAAAATCATACCCATAAGGTAGAATATGTTCTGCAGCTGACAACATCTGGGCTATCAATCTGGAATTAATATGCAAAATTACACGGTCTGAAATATGATCATTGATGAATTTCAATATCATTTGACCTAATACCTCTTAAACACTGAATGTTATTAAAAAACATCAAGACATTTGCTCTATTCAGTTTGATGGATACTTTGGTTATAGGTCGTTTTTTTAAAAAGAGACGATTAGCAAGAGGCTCCTGATAGTTTAACATTGCATCTTCCACAGCCTTTGGATTCAGGGAAGTATTTTTAAGTAATAAAGCAGACCTTCTTTCTTCTTTTGGGGTACATTTTCCATCTTTCAATTGATTTTTTCTTTAATTTCAAATATTGCCTGCAATCTGGTAGTCTCTATTCGAGATTCCTTGTCCCCTTATATGTTTTTAGATGATAGATACTTATGAGACCCAGTCTGAGGCAATAATCGGCTCTTCCATGGAATACGTTTCAGCGTTCAATAATATGTTTGTGATCTCCTGGGGGGAATTCTCCAGTACCCCTATTTCCTGAGTAGCTTGTTGTAATGCTTTTTGATTAATGGTGGTTCGTGTTCTATGTTTCTTCTTTTTTCTTTGAACAGTGGTGTTATTAATATGCACCGACTTCAGTGACTCCATGGAGGGGGGCAAGATAGATTCCTTAAGAATTTTGTGGAATCACAGTTGTTATAAACACCAACATTTGTTTGATTTTGGGATATTTTCGCCTTTGTTCCTGTTTTGTTTTTATATTATTTTTCAGATAAAAAATTGATTTAAAATATCTGTCTGAGGTGTCTCGATTCTTTCTTCCTGATTTTGCGAATTAGCTTGATCCAGCATCTGTACTGAATAATCATTCCCATTTGTTGTATTTAAATGGTTGGGTCCATCTTGCAGATTTTGCGACATTGGATTAGCATTCCTTAACAAAGCTGATTCAGGACCGACATCTGCTGGAAATAAATGGAGATAACCGTTCTCTGATGGTTTCATGTACCTTTCCAATTTGTTCAAAGCCGTTATATAGCCCTCCAAAAAGGACAATTTTGCATTTGTTGTATTAATCATAACCTTTTGTTTGTTCATTCAGGTTCAGAGTTATGTTTTTGTATCACCTTACCAATGAATTCAATACTTAATTCAATGCTGAAATTGTAGTTGCTTGAATAACGCTTGAATCAGGAACCATTGGTGGGAAAAGCTGATAGTTCCAACATGAATTCTCTAGGAGGTGATTGCCCAAAGCATACAATGCCCCCTGTATGACTGGGAACAGTAGTTTGAGCTGTAGTGTTAGCCAGACCTTGAGAGTAGTGTTGCTTAGAGCAAAATGTATTAATTGAAGATACATGACACTGCAGGTAAGTCAATGCTTAGTTCCTTTATGAAGGTGTTCATAAGCCCATTAAGATACAGGACAAGAATCCACTGGCTCACACCACCTAGGATACATGTCTACATCTGACCGTGGTGTAACACTAGGAACATAACATTCTCACACTCACACATTCTAACATTTCATCATTCAATCTGACCTCATATATTCTAAGCCAGCATCCACCCATACAGCAAAGCCCATCACAACACACCTCCCTTCTGTACCGAACACACACATACAATCAACCATCAACACTCACTCATGTATCCTACTCCAAGCTCCAGAGCAATAGAATTTGTGAGTAAGAGTTGACCAATAACAACACCCATGCGTCAAGCAAGGGCAAGTTGAGGCCTTATGCCCTCAGCCACACAATGGTAGGAAGATGTCACCAACATCCAGACACGCATCCCATGCCATATGCAAGGTGAAATCTCAAACCACGATCCGAATACCTAACCATGTTCATCACTCATACTCAATCAATATACTTTATTATATCACATATAGCACAAGTAATTCGTATTTCAATGCATTGTTCCAATCCAACACTAATCCCACGCATGCATGCATACTCACACACACCATCCCACTCTATTAACCTCTGGCACGCATTTGAGAAGCCTAATTAACTGTCCGCAAAAAAACTTCCTAACTCCTGATCTACTTCCACATAGGCCACAATAACCAATAACACCATTTTCTATAACACCTGACATGCTGCTATAATAACAACCTATCCACTCCTTGCATTTACAACACATTAAAATCATTATGCTCTCTAACCCTTGGCACTCTTAAAATGCCTCCTTAACCCCATACACACCAATCCATACACATGGCCCATCTCCACGTGCATTTACAATACATTAAGAGAGTTGTTTTATGTAATTCTTTGCATGTGTGTTTTTGGTCCCAGTGACTAGTGAGACAGTAAAGTTGTAGAGCTTCATAGTTTTTAGCCTTCGTAGTTAGAAGCATTTTAGTATATTTAAGGATGGTTCTTTTGCTTTGAGCTTATTTGAACATTGCTGACAAAATTAGATTGATTAGCATGAAATAAAGGCTAATTACTGTGTAGTTAAGTAGGTTTTATGCTGTTTAGACTTTTTTTTTAAATGTTGTAGTCTGCAAATGCAGCTGCGGGAACTACACGTCCCCTGGGGAGAAGTGACGTCATCCCATGATTTGCCACAATTAGTATGATCTCAAATATTAGCCGAAATACCCATACCATTACAGATACCAACCATAAAACCTGCAGGGGGCCGGCCCAATGTTCCCCTAATCGCAGGATTAAGAAACAAAGAATATCCAACAAGAAATGTTGTTTCTAATAACCATGTTTCTTGTAATATAAATACTTCAAAGGCCTTTAAATTAAAATTGCCCAGCTGGAACAGATGTGAGAAACCTTTGGTGTTCCAAGATGCAATGCGAATAGGTCGATTGGCTCCTCCTTGTGATTGTTAATTGTTAAACATTTTCCTAGACTGCTGGAGACTATGGGCCTCATTCTGAGTAGGGTGGTAAGGGATACCGGGCACCGGTAAGGAGACCTGTGACGGTAATCCCTTAGCGCCCTACTACGTGGTCCCTTAGCGGGTCCCTCCTTTAACGCCTGGTCTGACCAGGCGTTATGGACGGGACCAGTTAAGCGACTTCAGAGTTAATAACGGTTTGGCAATTTGCGGTACCGTTATTAGCGCCTTCCCCATTCGTATTGAGCCCTATGGGGGCTCAAATGGGAATGGGGAATGGCTTCTTCAAAGGAGACTTACCGTTCCCGCAAAGGTCGGACTACACCGGTAAGTCCCCATTGAACCATACCGGTGCTGGTACCGTTATTGGAGGCAGTCATGGCGCAAATAGCACCATGACTACCTCCAATCTCGGAATGAGGCCCTATGTGTTACTCTGTGTTAGGGAGAATTGCATGCAGTACCCTCTGGGACCACCACATACAATTAGGACTACAGGTGTAAGCAAAACCAACCTTTGGTATAAGTCTGTACTACACAGTTTTTGGTAGAGAGCTCAGCAGCCAGGCTTATCTCAAGAGGGAATGTGAGCAGTAGAAGGATGTTACACAGAAGTCTTACAATAACAGTGGTTCAAGGAGACACTTACACTCAAGGTTTCTTGGTAAAACATTTATTAATTTATTATCCAGTCATTTAGAAAACATTCACTAGAAGGAAGCAACTTAATATCATACACAAATTATACTTCAGTTCCAAACCAATAAGTTTCTGAGTAAATTAGGCTCCCCTTAATAGGAGCAAAACGGCATTTCAGTAACTTTAAATAGGAGGAAAAAAACAAGTTAATAAAATAGATCACAAATGTTTTCTTAGGCAGTGCAAATAGTTTCAGTTCACTAGAGGACTCAATTCAGTTCAATAGGCCTAGGCCAAAGTCAATGGGCTAGTGTCTTGGATGGGAAAGAGCAATTCTTGTAGTAAACGGTAAAGTCTTTGCCAAAGTTCTCAGAAGTAGTTTGTACGAAAAAGAACCATATGTTGGGTCACAAGCTGATTAGGCCTGTAAGTTGGGAAAGTTTCACGAACTTTCACCGCGAGAGGTAAGTTCTCTCAATCGGGTTGGCACAGTACCTTAATATGAAGAAAAGATGCAGCTGAAGACGTTGGTTCCTGCCAATTCCTGCAGATCTCACTGTTCCTGAGCCTCAGTCGCGGGGACAAGAGGGAGGACATCAGGGGACTCCTGCACTGAACTGGGATGGGTCAAACAAGCTGGCAAAATGGAAGATCTTCGGTTCGAGTAGCTGTTGTCAAGCACACAAGCTGGTGTCCTTCCCCCTGGGTAATCCTAACCAGCTCCGAGAATGCTATCCAGATGGCTTACGATTTGATTGGTCGCACCAACTCAAGCCTTGAAGGGGCTTCTCTGTCGAGATGAACTTGGCAATTCGGACCTGCAGCAGGGCTTCACCGGGCAAACCAACGATCCAGGAGTTGCAGCAGCCGTCCTCTTCCAGCTCGTCTTTGGTTTTTTTCGTTCCAGTGGTCGACTCTGCTTTCCAGTCCAAGAGACTCACCTTTTAAACAGTTTTCTCCCTTTCATTCCAGCCTAGCTGTCACTCACTCAGCAGGGTGGTTGTCCTTGCCAGACAGTCACCCAGCCAATCACGCCAGAGTGCATTTGGGTCTCCTAGGAGACTAAGCACAGGTCGTTTTGGGCACCTCCGTCACTTCCTGCCCACCCCACACAATCAGGCGCCACAGGTGGTCTTCAGTCCTGAAGCCCGCCAAAGGCGTACGAACAAAGAGACAACATGGTTTAGCGCACAGAGACAAACTCTAGAAGGACCTTTCCAAAAAGAAACAGTGAAAAAATAAGACTGGGACCTGTTTAAACAAAGGGGCTTAATGCACCATCTTGAAAAACATGGCTCCCGCGATTTTTAGCTACCGGTGTTTGCGGTCGGAAAAAATCATGGTAGTTTGTTTTAAAACCACTGCCACCAGCCATTTTGATAGGAAAGGGTAGCATTTGACTGCTACATGAGTTTTTAGACACAGGGGATACTACGTAACCCCTCCAGCACCCTATAAGAAGATAGTGTGTGCTGTGGCTAGGAATTTAAAAAGACTAGTAAAGTCAATTTAACCTTACATTCTCTGGGAAACAGTAGTTTACCTCAGAGAGGTATGTAAACCTTTTGGAAGTCTAACAAGACAATGCTCTGAGGGTGCTGTATAACGCACATGAAAAGATGCCTATGAAGTTATCTTAAAGCTCCATAATCAAAGAACACAAGAGTAAAACACACATCAAAATACATGAAAGAGGGGAGAAAAGGCTCAAACTCTTTCCAGGTAAAAAAATCAAGTCCTCAAAATCCAGCAAAGTTGCTGGGGGTCTCTAAGGTGAAGGGAATTAGCACATTTATGAGAATTCTCCCTAACAGTCTGCAAACGCAGCTGCGAGAACTACACGTCCCAGAGTCCTGAGCACTGCTCTGCTTTCTATTGGCGGCACAATAGTGCTGGCGCATTTGGCAGGCTGGTTTGTGCCGTGTCGCGATTCGCTTTCGATTGCTAGGCATCTTACAATCAGTCTAGTCGTAAGATACCTTTTTCCGACTCATTTTAGAAACTCTGTGTTTTTTGTTGTGTCTATACTTAAGCTTCAAAGTATGCAGGGACGCAGTTATGATGAAACTTTCGACTCCTTAACAAAACCATTACATGCACCCTCTCATTTAGCTCGATGAGGGCCACGGCAATATTGCATAATTATATGTCCATGAGCTTTTTTTCCCCTTTTGTAGATACCACTGAGGGCATTATATCACGGAAAGAAACATCTCTTCTGATGACTAAATTAACATACAATCCCATGGAGAATGCCCTTGAACCCACAAGAAAACGGTATGTAAAAGCTGGCAACATAGAAACTCCACTCGCATCAAAGACCTCTTTGCAGAATATAAGCATCTTACATCAAAATAAATGTTGTTCTGAATACTGTAGCTCAAACCAGTATGACATGTTCAGTGGAGAATGGCACTTATAATCTTGCTTTCACCAAACATGTCTGGCCAATGCTATTGCTAATATCATGAATGAATCCTTTGCTACAGGTATTATTCCAAACTCGATAAACAGTATTTGCATTACTTCTATAATTAAAATGTTTTGTTAGATTCTGGTGACCCTGGGAATTATTGCCATATCATGAATGTGAGTTTTTTATTGAAAATATTGGACAAAATTGCCTATTCTCAAATACAACAATTTGTAATTTCTCATATTCTTCTCGGGAAATACCCATCAGGCTTTCGTCCATCTCATAGTACAGAAACATCAATGTTGAATATCCAATCTAATACATTTGTTATTCTTGATAAAGGCAAGCTCGGTCTCCTGATTTTCTTAGACCTCTCCACAGCCTTTGACGTCTTGGATCATAACATCTGATTAGCAACACTGGAAAAATCCTTAATCTGGACCAACAATTGTCTGAATGGATTAATTATTTTTTATGGAACAGAACATTCAAGGTAGTGTTGGGTCAAGTATCATCAGACACACACTATATTGCACAATGAGTCCCACAGGGAGCGTGTCTCTCCCCCCTCTGTTCAATCTGTATATAAAACCACTTCACGATTTGTTGACTGAAAATAATATACTGTTCCAAAACTATGCAAACGACACTGAGCTTTTGCTTACTGTATCTGGAAATAAGGATGAGAAAATCATTTGACATGGTTAGCACCTGGAAGATGAGACATTTGGCTCTGTCTTAACAATCAAAAGACCAAGCCATTATTACTAGCTGCACCAGCCATGTTAGAAAAGATCGGGAAGAACTATGACTCATTGACTTTGGGGTTGCACCTCATCCTGGAAAGCTAACCCTTTGGCCATTACGGCCAACTCAAGTGTTAACATGATTGATCATGTTTCATCTATAGTCAGTGCCTGTCACTACTATATTAGATTGCTCAGGCAAATTATGCCTTTCATAACCAGTTCTACCATGGCAATCATCACCAGAACAATCATAGGAAGCAAATTGGACTATGGTAAAGCACTATTATTGGGGACTCCAGCATATGGAATAGCGCGATTGCAGGTGGTTCAGAATGCCATATCCAACACTGGTCGTCGGGGGCACATCACACAAGTCCTGAAAAAAACTCCACTGGCTTCCAATTATCCAAAGGATTACATTTAAAACACTAACAACAGCACATAAATGCTTATATGGCTGTGCACTGTAATATCTTAAAGAGCACCTTAAACGGTATAAACCAACTCGAGAATTGTGCTTGGTAAACAGTAAGCATTTTATGGTCTGTAAACATTTCAAACCTACTCAGGCGATTGGCAAATCATTTCAAATTTTGGCACCGGCATTGTCGAATTCTCTCCCATTTCTATGAGGTCTGACGCCACCCTCCTAACCTATACCCTCTGGGCTGAAACTATGCTTTGTTCTTCTGATTCCCATGCCTGTTATTATACTTTAGTTTTGCACTTTGACGGCCATGGGCTTTAGTGCACAATAAATAAAATACTTTTCTAAATTGAAACATTAACTTGTCCTAAAAGTCCTTGTGGCAAGGGCAACTGTAACCTGCAAAAGGATAAATGCTGAGAGTGTAAAACACAACTCCACACATCCTTTAAAACCAAACTCTGTCTCAAAACACATATCCCACCAATGGTGCACAACCGCTCATTCATCCGGACCACAATAAATGTAACTGAAACTAAATGACTTAACATACTGCCCAAATCCTACCCAACATATGTGTTGCCACCAGAAACAATGTATTGTTGTACTATCCCCAGCCTTACGCAAGTCTTAACAATGTCGCCTAAACATCCTTCAGGACCACGGATCGCGATCCAAACACTGCGCCGCCTCCTTGAACGTTCACAAACTGCTGTGGTTTCTCAAGATATCCAGCAGGCAATTAACGGATGTAGAGCATGTCCAGCACAAACTTGCAGACATCGTAGGGTGCTTTACTCAATGCATGCCCGCCTGTTGAACACTGAGCGGACTGTCCTCTCCTCCTGTACGCAAGTTCATCATTACTATCGTGCCCTAGCAGCGGATACAGCCAGCTTGCTTCCATCGTGTCCTCTCCACTCACATTGTCCTCTATGCTCCATATACTTATTTACTCCATTCCACTCAATATACTTTGCACCTTCTTGTTGTGCTATCCGCTGCTCACCAATTTAATTGCAGCAGCCTTCTCTTCAGAGCATCATCACTGGAGAGGCGAAGCCTCCTCTCACAACAGTATGCCAAGTTTGTACACATCCATAAATCCAGTCACAGTGCCCCATCCCTCTGCACCTTTCACAACCAACAAGACTATATAAGCAGATACTTATTATTTCCCAATCACCTTAATCTTTGAGTGCAAGGCCATAACTACATTCAACAATCTCGAATTCCCGTGGCTTCACTCTAATCCTGCCATTTCCTCATCGCCAGTGCAATAATGGAAGATCCATGACACTGCAGGTATGTCCATACTTAGTTCCTTTAATAAGATGTTATTAAGTCCATTAAGAAACAGGATAGGAACCCGTTGGCTGCCACCACCCAGGCTACATGTCTTCAACTGATCATGGTGGAACGCCAGGGCCACAACATCCTCACACTCACACCTAAAAAGATTGTCAAATATAGTAGGACTCCAGATTGTGATTTGGCTAAAGGTGGTAAATGCACCCCTGATGCCCATCTTCCACAGTGTTTTTCTGTCAATAAGGAGAGCAGATCTTAAAAAAGCTTCTCTTTGCTTTGGTAGGACTTTGAAAGGACACTTCACTGGGCTCACCCCTGTTGGAACAAGAGCAAACTTATGTACCCTGCAAGGGAGCACCGAATGAGTGTAAGAACTCCCAAACTCCAAAATAGTAACACACTTAGCTTTCAAACAGTGTCATAGTTTAGGCTGAACAATAAAGATTCTTAGAAAAAATGTTGTATAAAGTGAGAACTTTGGAGAGGACTCCCAACACTACATGTGCAGCAAAGAATCTGAAGATGGTCTCTAGTGGTGGTGCTAAGGGTTGCACTACCTATTGGTTAAAGCGGAAATGACCCAAAATCAAACTACCAGAACACCAAAATGAGTGCAGTTTCTTGTATTTATTTGAAAACTGCTTATTGTTACTGATGATTCCCAGCTTTACAACAGGGAATATTCAACAGCATGTAAATGTATGAAAGATCCAATTCTAGAGAAATTGAACTGTTATCAAGTAGGATGATGGCAGATACATGAATAGTGATTGCAGACATCCTTGCCTGTCCACATACCAGTGCTTTTGAAGAGGGAGACAAGAAGACACAGGCACTGGCAGAGACGGAGAGCACATACCAGGACTCTATCTCAACAGTGTCTGGCCCATAAAAACTCCAGTTGGGCACAAATGGGTCTGGACTTCACTTCCCCATTACAGCCTCTTGCCCTACACATTCACGTATGCTGGGAATATTTCTCCTTTGGCCAACCATGTTAAGGATTTAACATGTAGTACCGCAAATGGCCCAAAATTGGCCACTTAAAAATGGGGTAAGGGGTTATAGGACTGATCTCCTTACTTTCCCTAGATTGGCAAATCTATGTTCTAAAATATCATACTGGACGTTACTTTGACACAGCACAATGGATATAATAATTAATATAACACAAGGGCCACATGGACCTCAAATTGTCATATTTATGACACATCATGACAAATAGAGGGCGGGTGGGTTGATGGGCTGGGGGTGATGCATAGTCAAAGTTTGGGGTACTATGAGGGAAGGGGATGGGGGTAGGGGTTACAGTTGGGGTAGAAATGTTAAAATATTGCACAGACAAAATGACACTGGTGAAAATCACAGTATACACAGGTACGCACTGATCAAGCACAACTATTGACACGTGAAGGGTGATGGCTAATACCAAACGCACAGGAATCAAACTAGTGAGCTGGAATGTCTGGAGCCTGGGTCACCCAGTGAAGGCGTGAAAGGTAGCTGCATACGGGAATCGGCCAGGGGCACAGATCCTATATTTGCAAGAAACACATCTGCAAGAGCACCAAGCGTGTAAATTCTCCCCTAGCTGGGGAGCACATCGCTATTACACTTCCTATTCTACCAAGGCCAGAGGTGTCATGATCCTGATACATAAAACCCTTCCCTACACGCATTACACATCCGAAGCGGATGCCCACGGCAGATACGTGCTGGTACACACACGATTGGGCACAGCAGAAGTGTTAGTAACAAACATCTATGGCCCCAATATAGATGATCCCCAGTTTTACGACCTGATATTTCAGAAATGCGCGGCATACCCTATGGCACAGATACTCTGCGGGGGCGACTTTAACACTATCCTTGACACTGATTTGGACTGCACCTCCTCCACTCCCTGACCCCTGTCCAATGCGGCCCATGCTCTTCACATACATATCGCTGACTTATCCCTACAGGACGCCTGGCGGACACTACATCAGACACAGAGGTCCTTCACATTCTACTCCTCAGTGCATGATGTGCATTCTCGTATAGACCTGTGGTTGCTGTCTGACATGGCCATGGCTTGGGTGACCGAGGTCTGGATCCTACCCAGGACATTATCGGACCATTCCCGGTCATGCTGACCATAGACATTCTGGAAGGAGCACCCCAAAGGGCACAATGGCGTTTCAAACCCACCTCCCTCCTGGATCCGGTGTTCAAACTGAACATAGCACAACATATATCAGACTATTATGATAATAATGACGGCTCAGTTGCCGCCCAAAGCATCCTCTGGCAGGCGTTTAAAGTTTGTATGAGGGGGATAGCAATGTCCATCGAATTCAGGGTGCTGCGGGACATCAGACAGGAACTCAAGAGAACTGAAGAGATCATAGCCCGACTACAGGCAGAATATTTAACACTCCAACACCGCAGGTCACCTCTGAGATTAAAACACAGCTAGACTGCTTCCGAGGGGCTGTGGACAGAGAGCTTCGATACTTTGATAGACCTATGGCGGCCCACAGATACAGTGAGCAGAATAGGCGGGGCAGACTACTGGCCCGACTTGTCCGCACCGAAAAGGGCAGCGTAAACATTCCATGTATTGCCAGCCAGGGCGGGGTGGTGGTCGCTAAAGCAGACGAGATTAGCAGGGAATTCTATGATTTCTATAGCAGCCTGTACTCACCCCAGAGCAAGGCCACAGACACAGAGATAGACGAATACCTAGCTACAATACCAACAACACTATTGTCGGAGGAAACCCGCAACTTGCTAGATGTCCCTATAACGCTAGGAGAAATAAAGGCCGCAATAAAAGAACTCCCTGGGGGGAAGGTGCCGGGGGCCGATGGTTTAGGAGCAGAATTTTATAAAGAGTTCTCGGAGACACTGGCCCCTCGGCTGCTGGTAGTGTGAACCGAGGACCAAGACTCTGGTGTCCACCCTGAATCTATGGGCGAGGCTGTCATAACCCTACTTCTAAAGCCCGGAAAGCCCCCAGACGACTGCGGATCATTCCGCCTGCTATCCCTCATAAACACAGACGCGAAAATCCTCACTAAGGTTCTAGTGTCGCAACCTAATCCGCCGATGCCATACATGGTCCACAAGGACCAAGCAGGGTTTGTACTGGGTAGGTCGACTGTGTTGAACATACGCAGGTTTTATAGTGTAATGGCTGGGAACCCAGTGGACTATAAGGGGGTAGCCATATACCTAGATATGAGGAAGGCCTTCGACACAGTATATTGGCCGTTCCTGTTCAGGTACGACTTTGGCCCTAATTTCATCAAATGGGTTAAATTTCTATATACGTAACCGTACACTAGGCTACTGGTAAATAGTACGTTATCAGAGGTGCTGGAACTGGCGGGAGGAACCAGGCAGGGGTGTCCGCTCTCCCTGTTATTATTTGCACTTGTAATCGAACCTCTAGCTGACGTTATGAGGACGCGACATACCATAGCGAGTATCCCCATGGCTGCACATACAGAACTGATCACTCTGTACGCTGACGATATTCTTTTATTTGTCAGAAACCCACAGAAATATCGGTATCCCTACAAAATATCCCCACCAAAAATATTGCAGTACATATGGTCATTTGTCTCACCATAGACGATACTTTTGGGGGGGATATTTTGTGGGAGCGAGGGTTGCGGGGGTGTCCCCTGCACATTTTAAAATAATGCAGGGGTTGCAGGGGTGTCCCCCGCATGGTCCCTGGGTCAATATCGCTGCAGAAATATGGCAATATTTTTGTATCGCAATATTTTTGTGTGGATATTAACACATGGAACCGAAATATCTACATAGCGTGCTGGCAGCGGTCCAGGAGTTCGGAAGGTACTCCGGACTGCGGCTGAAAATAACCAAATCCGAGATGTTCCCACTAACGCAAGCCACAACCTCCCCTAGGTGATCTGTGCGGGCTGGGCGCTCTAGCAGATTAAATACTTGGGGGTGGGATGGCGCGGTGTGCAGGCTTAGTCCGAGCACTCAACTACGAAGCACTGGCCATGGTACTATGCACTAAATTGGCCAGGTGGAGCCTGCTCCCTATCTCGCTCATGGGACGGGTAGTTCTGGTCAAA
The DNA here is from genome assembly GCF_040938575.1 of Ambystoma mexicanum. Lineage (NCBI taxonomy): Eukaryota > Metazoa > Chordata > Amphibia > Caudata > Ambystomatidae > Ambystoma > Ambystoma mexicanum. The sequence goes on from NC_090929.1 coordinate 1,359,186,855, forward strand.
ATGATAATACTAGCCAAAGTGTTCAACCTCTTCTGTACAATACCGGTGTGGCCAGGCAGATCTTTCTTCAAGACAATATCTGATGCCTGTTCCGCCTTCGTGTGGAAGGGCAAGGTGCGAGCCAGCTGGCATTGCCTCACGCAGACTTACGAAAGAGGGGGACCCTCGGCGCGTGACTTCGAGGTGTATTATCTGGTGGCCCAAACACAATATGCTATGCACTGGGTCGCAGGAGCACCACGTACTTCTTACACCGAATTAGAAACAAGAGGGAGGCCTAGGGCCACATTGCTACACAGGATAGTGGCCGGGTCATGGGGAAATGCTGAGACTAGCTACACAGCAGGCGTGGGCAAAACTGCCGTAACACCCCGGAGGCAGGGTGCTGTATATCACCCAAATGCTGATTTGGAACACCCATCACCTGCCCCCCTCCACAGATACTGCACTCTCTACACACTGGAAGGAGGCGGGTATTACATAGCTTGGAGATCTGCACCATGAGGGTATATTCAGACAATGGGAGGATGTTAAGCTACAGGTTGCTGACACCCCATTCCGGAAACTGCAGTACCTTAGACTCAGGTCAGCAGTAGCTGCGACATGGGAAGGGTTCCCGCGTGAGCCAATGTCGCACCCTTGCCTTAATTATATAGCTTCCATGAGGATAGCCAAGAAAACTGCTTCTGGACTATATAAAATAGCGCTCGGAACAAGGAAGGTACATCTTCCGGACATTAGGGGGGAGTGGGAGAGGGTCCTGGGGGTTGGGTTTTCGGATGCACACTGGTCATTCAATTCCACGTTTCGGTTAATTCAATTTAAAATATTGAATAGGGTGCATCTCACCCCCGCGCGACTGAAGAGAATGTACCCGGGATGTACGGGAAGATGCCCTAGATGAAGGGAAGCAGAGGCAGATCTGAAACATCTGCTGTGGGCATGTGGGAGACTCTCTGAGTATTGGTCTGAGATCTGTGAGGCATTGGATCTGTAAATTGGGAGCCAACTGTGTGTATACTGGGATGTGTGCTAAAAATCAATACAGTGAAACGTAAACTTGTAAATATTGGACTTCTTCTGGCTAGGCGCGCCATCTTGATGAGATGGAAGAAGGGGAAACCCCCTGCGATAGAAGACTGGAAACACGACATGGTATGGGCAAATGATTCAGAGGAGACATACTCTAGCCTACTCCCCAACACAAATAGACCAAGAGATATATGGGGGGGCTTCCGCAGATACTTAAGTGAAAGAACTGAAACCGTTAGCAGCAATGGCAAAGTGTTGTAAGTGACCATTGTGCGTTGGCTGTAACTAACATATTGTACAACACATATGGTTACTATGAATTCATTGAGATAATGTCTAAGGATGTTTACTGCGCACCTTAAATACATTAAAAAAAATAATAATAATCCATGACAAATACATGGAACCACTTGAGAAAAAGACATAATGCGTACAAACTGAAACTACTGGTACCACTTTAGTAATGTAGTATTCTTACGCAGAATAAAGCTTCACAGAAATTGACTTTCATACATCCACAATTCTCCCTTTCTATACATGTTGCAAGGATAGGGGCCAAACAACAAACATAAATTTGCATCAAACTACCAGAGTGCAAAGGGCCACTTGATAATGTGGCAAAGTGTTAAAATGCAATGCTGGAAGGTCAAGCATTGTGTGTTTTTCAATAATTATCTGAAATAATAACAAAACCTATGCTTGGACACAAAACTCTTCCTGCCAGTCATAGAATAACAGGTGCTCATTAAAAGATGAGCGGTGGGGGTAAAATGCAGCGATATTACTGTATACCAGGGCCGGTCTTACAACAGATTGCACCCCAGGCGAGAAGCCCCAACCTGTGATCTCATGCATGTGTCATGGGCTGCGCAGCGGGAGTGGGGACTATGAGTTAACAAAATTGTCCATGCTGGCATCTGCTGAATTTCATGAGCCTCAGAAAATAGCAATAAGAGGGTCAAACACGAACAGGCCTGTTTATGTTAGTCTGCTTTTGCTCTTCATTTTTAGTAACAATGACCAGTTTGCTGCTGTGACTCAGGTCAGAGAATCGACAATTTCAGATCTACATTAATGACATTCGTATGACCTCAAACATTTAGCCACTCTTAAAAGCGAAGAACTGGTTTTGAACAGTGTTACTCGAACCTCCAAGAACAAGCACCAGCAACATACCCACCGATAGCTGTACACCCCCGTCTATCTCAGCATTAAAATACATGCATTTATGCAATATGTATTGCATCACATATTTCACAGGAAGTTAAATATATTTAGGAGGGACACACGTAAACAATATCACTAATCCATGTGAGTGGTAAAGTCTACTTTAAACATATGCAGAGAGTTAACATGCATGTACAATTCAACATTGTTCCCAATGTTAATGTTGGAGAGGTGGAATTCTAAAACTATGACATTACAATGTGTACTTTACAGTGAAACACACTGCAGTGCATTACCGCAGCAGAGAAATGTCAGTTCGAGTATTGGGGTTTGTTTCGCTCATGCTGGTGAACTCTCACAATTTTTAAATGTTTCCTTCGTGATCACTCATTTTAGCTCCCGACAGCACCATGAAACTGTAAGATCACAAACCAAAATGATGTCTACCATCCCAACATAAAAACAAAAACAATCAAAGTCTTATAGGGTGCAAGGCAACTTTTTCTTGGGACTCGTTAAGTTTACTTTTTGCAAATTACTAGTCGCATGCTGCTTGAATAACAGGGGCCCTTGCACATTGTGCAGTGTATAGACGAATTTAATTTCAAAGGACTAGGAGTACTGCGGGTATCAGGGGAAGCATCTCCAGTGTACCCCAAGCGTAGTGCGTTTTTCCCTCCACCCCCACCCCCAGCCTTGCAGCCCTGCACTTTTTCACATTCTCCATTATGGTAACGAACTTTGTCCCGAGCTTGGGAGAGAAATGGACTATGGAGAAGGAGCTGCCTCCCCAGGGTGTGTTTAGCTGCTGGTGTATCAAATGCAGAAATGGGTGGCATCAAGAGCCCCACGCTCTGAAACATCTTTTGCGCACTGGTTGCTCACACGACAGAAAGTGTGAGCAGGTGATTCCCCAACACTTGAACCATTCTTTAGAGACCTGGCTTTGATTTATGTGGCGTTAGCTAGTCATGGCCATTTCCTAGCGTTTGTGTTAAAGGAGATCGGAAGCTGCACCGTGCAGGGTATTTTAAAGGCCATGAATTGATGCTACAGCATGTCGCCCCCAATGGAACAAAGAAAGTGAAGCATGCATCCTGCAAGTCTGGGTATTTGCATTATACGGAAGACGGGCCATCCGTCCACGGAGACGGTTTCTACTGTAGTTGCTGAGTCGCTTGCCCAAGCCAGCTGCTGTGCAGACTTCGCTCGGCTTTTGGTCCAGCGCCTGCATCCATCCTACACACCATCATTCACAGGGCGTGTTCGTGTAGGTGTTTGTTTATCTTGTTAGACTAGCGTGATTGCTATTCCAAATAAAAGAAGCACAACGACAAAGAAGAGTATAAGAAAAGTCTGAGCGAACAGTGAAATGTATGAAACTCTTGCACTAAAATAAAGTGAGCAGTGCATGCCCAGGAAAGAGGGAACGACGAACAATATGCTCGGGAGCGGGAACTAGGGGGGCATAGTAACCCCCAAACCGGCCCAAGCGTGGCACCGTCCCCCAGGGCCTCGCCCTCGAAGTGATTTTGGCCCGGCCAACGGACTGACCAATCCAACCCCGCTGGAATGTGCAACTGTCTAAGATCTGCTGACGGCGACACTCTGCCCAGGTCTTCCGAGAATCGGCCTTTTGATCTCCTGAGGTGATCTCCTGAGGTGCTCGCTTCCTTTTTCATGACTACCTGAGCCTTGACGAAAGTGTCTAGCTTTGTGGCCTCCAGAGGCTGTTCATGGATGGCCCAGTCATCTCTGCACTACCATTTCTGAATAAATAAAACACCTATGCAGCAATAGGCCTCACCTGCGAGGACGGGAGGAGGAGGAAAGAAGTGTGCTTGCCTCGGCAGGCTGTAGTTACTGCCAGGTTTCCAGAAACAAGGCCAATCAGCGAGGGCAGGATGCAGCAACTGTTTGTATTTGCTGATTCTGCTGCTGCTTGGCAATGTATGCTTGTGATGGGAACAACTTCAGGATTTAGTGACCCACTCGCTCCTCTTTTCTGTAATGGTTGGGGCCGACAACACCAGCCAGCCCCAATCGATCCACACTTCAGTGTCAGTGCATGCCCATAGCCTGAAGGAGGGCACACCGCACATGCGCCCAGGGGCCTGGCTGGCACCAGAGCCACCCGGGGCTGGGGGAAGGTAATAAAGCAACAAATGTTGCTAATTTATTTGCCAATTGCCCTGCCCTGCCTGAGGGCAGAGGCCAGGCCCGTTTCTTGGCCCGGACCAATAAAAAACACTTTAGGTCCCCCTGCAGTTAAGACCAGCCCCTTCCATCACAATGCCAGCAGGAAACTGCTAATGGTGGCCCATTAGTCACTAAATGGTTTCGTGCTGGCATTGAGATGGGAGGGGAGGTGCAGTGGGCTGTGGGGAGTGGGCGTGCCTTGCAGGGACGCACCGTGGGTCCCGACACGGTACAAACGGAGACCCGTTTGGGCCCATTGTGCGTCCCTGCAAGCCCAGAAAATTGCCAAAATAATAGTTTAAAGCAGCGCTATTTCTTTCATGCAGCTTCTTTTCCAAACTATATATCAATTACACGTTAAACCACTTCCATGGCACTAGTGATGAGTTACTTCACTATGCGGATAATAGTTTTGACCAGTGTTGCTGAGTAAATATTCTTTAAGCTACAAACAGGTTTATTTATTTATGCAATGTTTGTCGGGTACATGGAGATGGATAATTTATTTATTTATGCAATGTTTGTCGGATACCTGTATCCGACACACATTGTATAAATAAATAAATATGCAAGTACCCGACAAACATTGCATGAATAAATAAATAATCCTGGTCCATGTATCCTTATAACAAGTCAACAGACAGACTTTACCGTATCAAAGCATACACTTGATTCCCATTCAAAGAATGTTAAAGTGATTGTTTATTGGGTTCAGGTATCTCCTTGTCATTGCCCTTTTGGCTTAGGTTGCCTCCAAACCCCCTTCAGCATATTGTGTTCTTTGTTGGTTGTATATACTGCATCATCCTGTGCCATATTCATGGTCTCTTGGTTGGTGTGCCCAGTCCTCATTATCTGCAGCCTAAGTGGGACTGGGCCATAATGTTGTCTTGGGCACCAGTGAAAAAGTGGCCCACCGTTGCAAATGGCAATTCATTCCTTGTGTGACGGACTGTTTGACTTTGGGTAGGAGTTCCTTAACGGTGTTGTTTGGGAATGGCGCGCGGGGTGCGGTGGGAGTGGTGCGCGGGGTGCGGTGGGAGTGGTGCGCGGGGCGTGGCAGAAGTGGAGTGCAGGGTGCGGTGGGAGTGGCGCATGGGATGAGGTGTGGGGGGCGCATTCCTAGTGTTTCGCCCTGGGCACTAAATGGACTAGAAACTGCCCTGGCCGAGGCCACAGCCTCCAGCAGTGCCAGTGGTAGAATACACGTGTAACACGTTTGTTTCCTAACATTATAAAAATTAACAGGCACATTCATTTTTATAATGTTGGGAAACAAACGTGTTACACGTGTATTCTAGCACTGTGGACTGCTGGTGCAGCGCCCCCTAGAGGGTGACTGACGTCAGGCAGCCGCCTGGGCTGCCTGACGCAAAGACCGGCCCTGCTGTATACCGCCACATTACCACAACGCCCAACTATAACTTTGGCAGAAGCTGGAGGTAGATCCGCCAGCTTTAAGCTACATTTCAGCAGAATTACTGTGGCAAAATTACTGCTGCAGTAATTGCACCAAAAATGCCCATTGAGTCCTATGGACTAAAAAAATGGGGATTTACACCGCCACCGCCACTTCTTAACTGGCAGTAATAGCGCTGGACCAAGTGACTGTAATGTAATATAAATTGGTGGTATCTGGGCGGATTTACTACCCACATTCGACCAAATTCGTAATGAGGCCCAATGGCCCCTCTTTAAAGTATGGATACAAAACTGAATTCATTTTGGAAGGCTACACTTATACAACAGTTCTGATTAAAAAAAATAGTTTTTAGTAGCAAAGTAATATTTGTTTTCATTCATACCAGCGTTTGCACCATATGTGGCCTTTGCATGCGTAAACTCTTCACAGTTTGAAACACGTCCAGGAGTCCCTCAGCTTTCACTCGCTCAAGAATATTACTCAGTGCAATGAAAGTTCCTGTTCTTCCAGCTCCAGCACTACAATACATAAGGCATATTTTAGAAGAATGCTTTACATTTTATCCTAATAACACTGTGCCAAAATATTACAGTTCAAACGAAATGTAACAATTGATATCAAATGATGCGAATACATTTGCTGTGCAAGACACAATTGGCCTTCAACATTGTGACTCAATCAATGATAGCGACTTACATTTGTAATTGTTGTACACAAATGTCCAGAGTTGGAATGGGACAGTAAGAAATCAGAGGCATGTCACTTGTTATGTACAAACAGTTAGGATCTTCATACTCTTGTTGCTGTTTTTTCGAAACGTCCAAATTGTTCGAGCTTAAAGGCCTGAATGTGTGATTTGTCCGAATTTCGGCCGTTCAAAAATTCCAAGCGGCGAAAAGTTCAACCAGATCAGGCATTCGGTGCGGGGGGCTGTGGGGGAGTCCCCTGCAGCCACCCCCAAAATAAAAAGGGCTGCAGGGGTGTCCCCGCTCCCCTGCTCACTATATTGTGAGCGGAGGTTGCAGGGTGTCCCCTGCATCCATTCCAAAAAAACAAAAAAAAAAGGAAAGGACCCTGCAGCGCCAGTTCCCGATCACGGAAGTGAACGGACCTGTTGCAGGGACAGCCGGCAGCCGCAAGCTAAGTAGGGTGGTGGGGGTTTTATGTGGGGTCGTGGTGGGGTTTGGTTGGGGGCCAAGTCAGAAATGTTAAGGGGAGAAAAGAGCGAAGGTTATTTTGGAAACATTATCTTCAGTCTTTTCTCCTTCAAACATTTGGATCTCGAGCTTTCAACCCCGATGCCTGTTATTCAACATCTGAAAAATCTACATTTCCAGATGAAATATCATCCATTCACAATTGCAACAATCTTTACATTCAAGTATCTGAAAATTTCAAGTACACAACATAGTCATTTCACTTCATAATTAGGATTTCAAAATTAGGATTTCACCACCAGGTACCGAACCACTATAGCACAACAACACGTTAAATACATTGATGATTCTTCCTGGCATTCTAAGGGCGAAATGGGCTTTGGTGGTGGTAGGAGCCATGGTCCTACAAACAAGCAGGACTATGAAATTGCCTTCATGGTAGCTTAACTAATAAATCCTGATACTCTAACAAGCACAAGCACAACATTCTGGCAAGCCAAAGTTCATGAGGAATTTAACCATATTTCAGAAGCAAGGGAGTTTATTATGTGGACTACTGATCGATCACTGTATACATGCTAGGATTCTCGCTATGATATTCAAGTTATTAAAGACGATTTCACAATATTACCTGACTTAGAACATATCTGATTACATACCTTGCATAGGGGTATCGGAACGCTCTTGAAAGTCCTGAAGACCACAACTGCTACTAAAGGAGACAGGGCACTAATGGTTCTTTGTCCCAGGCTTTGGAACTATCTTCCATCTATGTCAGGCCAACATATTCTGGTTGCCCTTCACATTATGCAGTACTATGTTTGTTTGGCCAACTTTTGCTTTTAAAAACATTGGGCATCATCATGAGTTTGTTAGCAATTCGCAGTAAATCTGTTCAATTATCGACAAACCCATTTACCAACACTTGGTCCCATGGGTGTTTACCATAGGATTACAAGTGGTGGTAGGGGACTGTTAATTCCCATTTTCAGAGTCCATCGGAGTTAGTGCTTGCAGCAATTCCATCACAGTAATCTACTGCAATTTGGCCTAAAGTCGCAGATTTACTTTCAGCATGATGCTGGAGAAAATCTGCCACTTTAAAGGAATAGTGCGCTCAGAAATATTATTGTCCCGAGGGTTCGGGCATGTGTTTTTAAGCATACGTTGATCGATCGTACAAACATTTCCTATGCACCTTACCGTAGCTTTCCTCTTTTGTACACATACGAAATCAGTCAGCAGGGCGCAGCCATCTTGTGATAATCTTATCCGTTGCCGCATCGGCCAAGGTGGACTGCCCTGGCGGCACTAAATCATATCCCCCGCCCCTGAGGCTGAGATCACTAGACACGTACCGCCCATTTCGCAACGCCAAAGCACGTCTCGTGTCAACATTCTATGCGCTTCAGCTAATGACGTGTCTCAACAGACAACATCAGATTTGCTTTTCTATTCCTTTCACTGTCATTTCTTTTAGTATTCTGTGCCCCGTTTCTGTGCTCTGGTCAGCTACCTTTGTTGTTTGTAGCCCGTGTGAACAGATACTAGTACCATTACTATCCTTTTTTTTGCCCCATGATGGCAACAATACAGCCTTACCAGTACGAGCCGGAGTATTCTGAGGCGGAATTACTCAAAAGAGAAAGATGCGCAAACGATGGTGCTTCGGATGACAGTTGGGAGGACAATTGAACAGATCAAGAGCCTGAGCCCAGTCACATGGACGGCGTTTCCACCTCGTGTACCTGCAATCAGTGCGCACTAATGCCAACCGAGGAGGAGAACTGCCGCTGCCGAGAAAACTCTGGATGCTTGTCCTACATATCGGAAGATGAGACACGGCCGCAATGTGTTACCGAGCTGCCAGACTTCAGGGCAGCCTGCCTCACACGGACCGTGTTGAGGATTATGATGGTGGTTATGCACAAACTTCGAGCAACAGTTCGCCCTCGCAATCCAAGTAACAAGTAAGTGTACTCTAGTTGTGATGTCACTTAGGCCACTACCTTTTTTATGGTTGTCTCCTATACTGTCATAACTTTGATCTATCAATGCCACACAAATGTATTCTTGCACTTCTATACATCACTGGCAATTTGGGGAAATCATAGTGGTCTCCTTATGTCTATTTCATGTACAGCCATGAAGCAATTTTTCTTTGTGTCCCAAATATAATGCATAGTCGTTCAATATTGTACAGTGTCTAGGTAACATTTTTACTGGCAACAATGCCATTGGATACAAGATTTGTCATTGGAAACTAAGGTTTAATACACTTATCTTGTTCATTTAAAAACAGTTTGTATCTTTCTCTTTCAGAGCTGGTACAGGCTGGTGGCCTATCGTTCGTTTACATGGTGGCTTCATGAGAGGCTTGGACACTGTGTTCGATGAGTAATATCCACCTGTGTCGTTGGTGCCATTAGAGAAACTTTCCCCAGTGACAGCGGTCAGTCAAGGGGATTTTCCCTCACTGTGCTGCAACCAGAACTGTATAATGTGTAGTACATTTGTGCCATCAAAATCAGCAACAAAATAAAACACATCAGAACTTTTATCAATGGTTGTTTCAGTTTTTCAGTGAATCAAGTGTGTGAACCAGGCAGCGCCCCTGCAATCCACATAAGTGTGTCTCCATTCAGCAGTGTTCTGGCCCTTTCCTGCACGCCTCAGGCCCATCCATCCCCCTCCATTATCAAAGGCAGTTGGCACCAGTGGATGTTCGCTGCCAAAGGGGGCTGGCAGGGGTGGGAACGGCCAAGGTGCCAAAAACCATGTACACTTGAAAGGTATCTTCTGCACAGGGGCCATTCTACACATGGCATATCCAGACCCCGTGTCTCCAGGCAGGATCCCCTGAAGCAGGCCGCAACCCGTACAATCCACATAAGTGTTTCTCCATTCAGCAGTGTTCCGGGCCTTTCCTGCATGCCTCAGGCCCATCCATCCTCCTCCATTATCAAAGGCAGTTGGCACCAGTGGATGTGCGTTGCCAAAGGGTGCTGGCAGGGGTGGGAATGGCCAAGGTGCCAAACACCATGTACACTTCAAAAGTATCTTACGCGCAGGGGTCAATGTTCACATGCCCTCCTTAGACCCCGTGTCTTAGGGCAGGATCCCCTGAAGCAGGCCGCGCCCCTGCAATCCACATAAGTGTGTCTCCATTCAGCAGTCTTCCGGGCCTTTCCTGCATGCCTCAGGCCCATCCATCCCCTCCATTATCAAAGACAGGGGCCATTCTACACATGGCCTATCCAGACCCCGTGTCTCCAGGCAGGATCCCCTGAAGCAGGCCGCGCCCCACAGCAATCCACATAAGTTAGTCTCCATTCAGCAGTGTTCCGGGCCTTGTCTGCACGCCTCAGGCCCATCCATCCCCCCTCCATTATCAAAGGCAGTTCGCACCAGTGGATGTGCGCTGCCAAAGGGGGCTGGCAGGGGTAGGAACGGCCAAGGTGCCAAACACCATGTACACTTCCAAGGTATCTTACGCACAGGGGTCAATGTTCACATGCCCTCCTCAAACCCTGTGTCTCCAGGCAGGATCCCCTGAAGCAGGCCGCGCCCCTGCTATCCACCTAAAACCACGCCATATACACATCAGTCATTCACATACACACCCTCTTTTCTAATTCTTTATAAACCACTTGATATTTATCATGAGAACATCTTTGAGCACTGCAAGTCAACTCGTGAACGTGCTACTTGAGAACTTCTGTGACCACTGTGAGTCAGCTCGTCGTTGTGCTACCTGTGAACATCTCCCTGTTCTCCTGCCACTAACTACCCTGCTTGCAGAATCTAACTGTTTGTTGGTCAAGGTAAGGGCAGGTCACCCAATCATATCTCCTTGATCTCTAAATTTCTATCTATTTCGAACGAATGTACCCAGTAGTGTTATGTTCATTCATCTCAGTGCCATTGATTTGATTTTAATTTGTTATGTTATCGATATATTTCAATTGTCATCATTGTCATTTGGGATCGAATTGCATCCTTCGCGGACCGTGTCTGTAAGCATTTTTTTCTTTTTGATGCACGATAGTACATTCAAGGGACGAGTAACATATTACGATTTTCGGCACATCAATTAATTGTTTATGAAAGTTATCCTATAATACAGCCGGCTACGCTACACTGGTTTTGCTTCGGTGACCAAAACATATCTTGCATAGAAAAAATGTATGGTATAATGCCATCTTTCTCACGCTTTTATGCAAAGTAATTTTCTAATAATGTTGACTTTTTTTTTTACAGAATTTTCAACAATGCCTGCATGTATGGTTTTCAGTTGCTGTTCTAAGACCCATAACAAATCTAAAGGCACTACAATGCATTTATTCCTGCGGAATATAGATCTAATAAGAGAATGGGTCAGATATTTCAGATTTGCGCCGGAAGAGCTTGAAAGTTGAGCCCATGAAGTCTTGGGGGACCCGAGGGGTGATTGATTCCGCATCTGCAGCCTACACTTTGCCACGAATATGTACGACCAATCGAAGTACACAAAGAAGAATCGACTCAGAACGTCTCGTAAATTACTTCCAACTGCAATTCTGACTCTATTCATGCACAGGCCGCCTCAGGTGAGTCACGGTTCCTGATTTAGCTGTAGCCCTTGAGGTAGTGAACAGGTAACTAAATGGACAGATTGGTGTTTTAGGTGTAAATGTCCCTTATAATACTTTTCATATTTACAAGATTGTATTGCTTTATAAGTAAACCCCATTTTGCTAAACATCTGTCCTTGGTTTTAGGAGCATCCTAGAAAACGATTTATGGGCACGGATAACTATGGTATAGTGCACTTTGAAATAAGCATAATCTTTTCATAATCTGTCTCTTTAAATGCCAATTTTTAAGATTTGCATTTCTAAATCAAATTAAGTTTTCCTTTTACATCTCCCTGACTATGCACTGAATATAAAGGAGCAAGATTCTGCATCCATGTCTTGCTTGGAGTCAACAAAAACTTTGATTGCGTCTCAGGTAGTCTTATTTAGCTATTCCATTGTGGAAATGTTTTAAGCATGGAATTTGAGATAATATGATCATATTTACGTATCGTGTTGTTCGTTTACACAATGTTTCATTCATGGTTTTTTATTGATATGTACCATTGTCTGCGTCAGATTGTGTGTGTTCAATTTCCATTTTTTCATCCATACTAAAACAAATACTGTGTTACAGGGAGATGCTGAAGCTTCGACTACAATTAAATCATCCCTCGTAGTATCCAGAGCCAGGGGTATGCGTACTGACAGTTCCCTTGAATGAAAGAAAGTAGGTCCTAGATCTGATACTATCAGACAGTGACATTATTATAAACGAGCAGTTTTTGCAAATTGCTTGAGTGCAACATTTCAATCAGTGTGTTTCGCACAGTCATCTTTGATCGAGTAAACTAGCCATCAATCAGGTGAAATTCGAAATGTATTTTTTGACTAAATGACGTACACGGTGTACAAGTGTATCTCTGTAAGCCCTGTGTGCGATGGAATAAATTGAATTCTAATACAAATTATGTATTTTTAATGGATTTTCATTTCTAGGGATGTATAATAGATCAGGATATAGAAGAGGAGGCATGTGGATCCGAGTCAGTGGACCAGCTTGCTGGTGCTGTCGTCACAGTAAGGAAGAAGGTTTCACAGAAAAGCAAGAAAGATAAGGTAATTTACAAACAATTTCATTTTTGAACAGTGTTTTGTGCTGGTGCCTTCATAACATGCTTTTTTTTAATGTAAATTGTCCAATACTGTATGTTGGATTCATATTGAACATCTTTTTCCAACCTGTCTTCTAGTTGCCCGATGGTGTACGAACTATCCAGACACAGACAGCCACAGAAATAAGAGCAACTATTATTTTAGGCACAGTGTGTTCAAATCAATAAGCAGACTCGAGATGCTTTTGCCCAATGTGACCGGCGAAGCCAGCAAAGTGTTGTTGGACCATTGCTACAATGCGACTGCTCCACTAGATGAAGATGAAACTAAATGTAATGAAGATGCTTTCGAATTAGTTGCAGACCACTTGACACAATCGATACCCGCCAAAAAAGGGCCACCCAAAAACCAATCGACATTGATGTTTTCTCCGATTCATGTTCAAGTAACAGACGCTGAAATGACAGAGACAATGCAATTGACCGAGGGACTAGACAAGATCTCAACTGCAGTATGTCCAGTTTGGCTGATATGTCAACCACAGTTCAGTCAGAAACAACATTAATGCAGGATGATAGTCTAATAAAGGAGCCCAAATACATAGTATTCGACAGCAGCTTGATGGAGATTATAATGATGCTGAAATGTGTGCATTCAATGAGAGGGGAAGTATGTGGGAAGCCATTGGTGAATGTGACTCGTGTATCACAAGGCAGTAACCTCAAAATACATGCCACCTGTGAAATGCTCCATGAAAAATGTTCATGGTCCGCTCAACAGATGCTGGGGAAGGTTCCAGCTGGGAATCTACTGTGTGCAGCTGCTTTACTTTTCAGTGGCTCTAGTTTCATTAAGTTGTCCAGTTTATGTCAACTTGTGGGACTCCATTTCATTTCTAAACGCAGTACTACAAATATCAATGAAAGAACAAATTGGCGGAAAAAGTCACAATCCACAGTGCTTGTAAGTATAAATTAGACAAAGAGGGTCAGGGCTGCGGGTATCTGGGTAGTGTGGATATACTGCCAGTATAATTCCACTGAGGTAAGTACAATTGCAACACAAACAAGTCCCAGTATCACTGCGCCAAGTATAGCAAAATAAAAATCGGGAGTCCAAGTGATTTGTATGAAAGAACAGCCTTTAAAGTCCAAGGTTTAGTACAAGCAACATTGCGCATTGATTTCTTCCGTCTGTCTAAACAGCCAACCAGCTTTAACCGCAATTGCGAAGCCTTCAGAGTACTTTTTGGGCATTGTCCCTTCAGCTTAAATTTCAGGCTCTATCCCTATTAAGCCTCAGTTGAAGAGCCGTGGAAGGCTCGAAACACGTGTTAGGCTGTTGCTTGTGCTAAACCTTGGACTTTAAAGGCTGTTCTTTCATACAAATCACTTGGACTCCCGATTTTTATTTTGCTATACTTGGTGGAGTGAAACTGGGACTTGTTTGTGTTGCAATTCTACAAATATCAATGTCAATATCTATTCCCTGCCATTAGTGAAGCTTGGAAAATTGAACAACGGTTCAGGCTAGATGGCGATGGACAGTGTGACAGCCACGGATTTTCAGCAAAGTACTGCACATACCACTTTCAGGACATGGAAACTAAAAACATTGTGAGTTCAGTGGTCGTGCAGGTGTCCAAATGTAAATCCTTAGTGGCCATGGAGAAACTTAGTTTTATAAACTCACTGGAAGATCTCCAATCGAGGGGAATGCAAATTGACCTCATAGCCATGGACAGACATGTTTCAATAGCCAAGACAATGAGAGAGCAGTTTCCAAATATTAAAAGATCTCAGCTGCAGGGGAAAAAAAAGGTTCTGAACATTTTTTACAGTGGTCCCAGTCTTTCAGCACCCATCTTTGGTGGAGCTCCACAACTTGTGATGGGTCTGTGGAAATTCTAATAGAAAAATGCTGGTCACTAATGCACCACTGTTCCAACATTCACTCTTGGACAGAAAACCAACATTTTCACCAATGTGCACATGGCCCTTTGTCGCCAGAGCAGGAACGGAAGAAGAAGTGGTTGATTCCATCTTCACCTCCACACAAAGTCCTTGAGAAGATTGTGTTTGATAAAACTCTATCAAGAGATCTAAAGGGACTCACAGAATTCTGTCACATGGGAGATTTGGAGGTATTCCACAATATGTGCCTAAAGTACAGGCCAAAGAGATTGCATTTCAGCATAGACGGGATGAAATATAGGACATTATTAGCAGTATTAGCACATAACGAGAATGTAGGCAGTGAACGACTGTGGGAAACTTTGGGATGCTTCGCAACACAATTACCTTTACAAAAAGAAGCAAAAAATGGGTGGTCAAGTCAATATATGAGGAAATGGAATTCGATTTTGGAAAAGATCTTATTATTACAGTCTTGGAGATACATATTCACGGAATCGCGCATGATTTTGTTTTCCGAGGACACATACATTGCCACAAAACATTGCCAACGTACCCTGTACACCTAAAGCAGAGCTTGTGGAACAGTTCACTTCCCGGTACAAATTAATAACATCTGTTTTGATCAACAATGTTTTTATGAAGTGTCAAAATAAAGCATCCAATTTGTCTTTTGAAATCTATCCTCTTTGTCAAATTTTTTTTCAACAAGTACCATTTTTACGAATGGCATACAATGTATCGCTGTGTTTTCACACTTCCCAGTTTCGTCAAGCTACTGTGGGACCTTCAGTGATCATTGGAGGGCCAGATGGCTAACAGTATGAAAGCAACTTTGTGGTTCTGCAGTTGCCTTACCAAACAGTTGCCCAAATAGCTGAATAACTACTCGTCCCACAAAAGGGATGAGACCTAGGCTAGATAAGAAACTCTGCACGCAAGAACTACTGACTGTGAGCAAAACAGCGCATCAAAGTGGGTTGTTGGTGAGAAATAGAAGCACTCTGACCAATATATTCATGGGGGCATGTGTTGGGGGTCGTTGCTAATGTAGGGAAGGAGTGGGTTGGTTGAGCCCCAGGCCACCATACATTATACGAGAAAGTGACATCCTGCTCTTGCACTCATGGGGGACTCCTCCTTTGCCCTTCTGCTGCCATGGGGAAGAAAGCTCTGACATAAGCAGAAGTTGGGCTATTGCTAGACACACTTGGACTCCATTTTGTGTACTCTCGACTCCAACTCTGGACTAGGCCGCATTCTGTCATCTGGGCTAGGCCGCATCCTGTCATTGCGAAGTTCCCCTATACCTCAGCAGCGCCGCGAACAGCGAGCACTGACACCCCCCCACATTTTTCCTCCTGTGCCTGTGCCTCACAAGTCCCTTTCTCATGTATGCGCCGAGACAAGATGTTGCAAACTAAGAATGTATCTTCATTCTCTTTGAACGTCACCAGCTTTGAATTTTGGCTTGCAAGCTGAGGAAGCTCACGCATCGCACACAGTATAAGGTTCGATTGTTTTTAGACCTTGAGAGAAAGGGACCATTCCGAAAGGAAAGGCATTGAATTAAGGGAGCGGTGTAATAACGTCAGATATGATAAGGTTCACCATTCAAAAACTGTTCAAAGGAACATGTAATTTCAGTTCATGAAAAAATTGTTGATCTGAACGGAGTCAGCGTTACGGTCTGCGTTATGCCAAGAGAAGGGAAATGCCGAATATAATGTAAGTTTGACTTTCAATGATTTTATAGACCAATGAGTCAACTTATCATTAGCCGACTGTTATTGCTGGGTTACATTGTACTTGTTTGTTCTGTGTGGCATATTGCAATGAAATGCAAGTACAACCTTTGTGTGTACTGGTCTTTCTACCGGGCACATGGGCAGTCCAGCATCGAGATGCATGTACACCACCACTTGGTTCCCCCAGGTTCAATGCTAATATTTAATTAAAATGCTGTCTATGAGCTCCTCGAATTATAGCGTCAGCTTCCGCATCCCATTTCGAGCTGAACATTCTCCATAGCACTATACTCCGAAGCAAATTGTAGACTGCTTTCCACATTGTTTTCTCTGTGTTCAATTGTTTCACATCTGTGTTCATCATTAGTTTTAACACGGGCCGAATTAATGGGTAAAATGATAAATTGTAATAAAGGTCAGCTACTGAGACACATTTCTGTTATGTTTTCTAAAACAGCTACATCCTGCCTTTCTGCGATTGTCATCGATTCCACATACCAACTGTCGGGTTTTTCAACCAGCAGCTGCAGATACACGTCAATAGCTGGATATCAATTACTCTTTTTTGGGATGATTGCCACGGGCCGATATGCCCTTAAGCGGTACCAGCGATTAGGAGCAACCTAACATCGTTTACGGTGGCCTAGCGCCAAACTGATGCCCAAGCCTTGCAATTCACGGTGCGTCCAAAGCCCTTCTTTTACCCAAAAGGAACACTGCGTGACTCACGATCAACATTTGCGGATCGAGACCGTAGAAAAAAATTACCCATTTGATTGAATATGGCAATCGCCGGATGTTCTCGGATCGTTTATTGTGAAATAAAAGTACTTTACAAATTGTACAGTCTTGCTATTTCCTTTAAAAGTATAGTTTTATATTCCGAATTGTGACGCGCTGTGTTGTGCGATGATGTTTGTTGATTTCCAGGGTCTGCGTAACATCACGTAGGTGATGACTTGGCGCGTTTGGCTACGCTGCCAAGTAACGTCCTGGAGATAGGCAGAGAATATCACTAGGTTTGGTGATGTCAGCCTCAGGGGCGGGGATATGATTTAGTGCCACCAGGGCAGTCCACCTTGGGCGATGCGGCACCGGATAAGATTATCACAAGATGGCCGCGCCCTGCTGCCTGATTTCGCATGTGTACAAAAGAGGAAAACTACGGTTATGTGCAAAGGAAATGTTTATACGATCGATCAACGTATGCTTAAAAACACATGCCTGAACCCTTGGGACAATAATATTTCTGAGTGCACTATTCCTTTAAGATCAAAGTTGTAGTTGCCATTTGTACCTGCAGTACAAATGGCAGTAATTCAGTTACTGCGAGAAAAGTGACAGTAACGGAATTACCACCATTTTCTTCCTGCACTGTGGAACCTGTAATGTGGCGCATGTCAATAGGCTTCCTTGTAGAGGCAATTAATCCTGAAAAGCCAGGCCCTGCTTTGACCTGCTTTTATATTCTATTCATTAACTTCTCTAGATTTCTTGAAGGTCAATTAGGTTCTGTAGAGTGTGCTTGGATTCCAATTTCTCTGTGCTTCAGTCGATTGTTGCTATTCAACCATTCTATAATGGCTGACAGTTTCTCGCCTCTTCCTGATTGTATCCTATTAATGCGTGGCCATCGCTCTAGTCCTATGAAGGCAGACATTTCAGGCTAAACAAATTGGGCATCATTATGAGTTTGGGGGTAAATATGCCAGTAACTGTTACCTACTTTGTGTCTGGCAGAATAGAATCAGCTGATGGCCTTGCTCAAATCTGCCTGGAGGTAACAGTAATTCTGTCACGAGGAATTACCACCAAAAACACGTACTGAGAGGTAACTATGCCAATTTTTAGAGGAATTACTATTACCGTTAGACGTACTTGGAGGAATTATTGAACCGTATTTCTGCCAAAAACTGCCAGAATTATAACTAGCGCACAATGAAAATGCAAAGCTGAGTGGCTGCAATCCTTAAAATCTGAATCCATTTAAAATCAACCCTTTCCTGGTGATATCCAAGGGTGAAGGAATTGCAAACATTTCTGGGGGAAAAGGGAAAAATAATATGTCTGAAATGATGAGCAGGAAGCCAACGTTTATAGAGGCTGAGCTGACTGTATTGGCAGAGGAAGTTGTGGCTCATTCTCAAGAGCTCCTTGGGGCCCAAAGCAAGAAAATAACACACCAAAGGATGACCTCCATGTGGAATTTAGTGCTGGACAAGATCGACCCATAGCATATGTTCTGGTCTTAACAATACATTAAATTAAACCTACTGTATTACAGAAGCCAAATTAACACAGGGATCCAATGTTTATGATGAAAGTAGGTTCAAATGCCATTGGCCTGCTTCTTTGGTAAAAGGATGCTTCAAAGAACCAGATCCCCACATAAACACTAAACCTTAGAACTGAGGCAGAGCAATAAGCCATTATCGTTAAAGGTTAAGAAAAAAATGGAAGGCCTAG
The DNA here is from genome assembly GCF_040938575.1 of Ambystoma mexicanum. NCBI lineage: Eukaryota > Metazoa > Chordata > Amphibia > Caudata > Ambystomatidae > Ambystoma > Ambystoma mexicanum. The sequence continues at coordinate 1,359,205,632 of NC_090929.1, forward strand.
ATTGGACCAATACTTTAGACCTAGCAGTGAACTACTAAATGACACTACATCTGCCACCACAGGTAAGGAAATTACACAAAATCCAAGTATTCATGAAAAAGTACCCAACCAGAGCACTCAGAAATACTTTCATAAGAGCAAGATTAAATCTTCTGACGACAAACAAAATTTTGGACATTAGAGGACTCTCCAACTCCAACAAGTGCCGATTCTGTGAAAACACAGAACAAATTGAAACAATTCGCCATCTTCTGCTCTTATGTCCTGGAACGCAAAACATCAGAGGGCCAGTCTTAAAAAAATCATCTGGCCTTCTGGCAGAGAAGAGCATGCCTGAGAAGTCTTCTGACAAATCTAACTCTTTATACCTCAACCTCTCCTCAGCCAGGCAAGTTCAGGCTTCTGTGGTTCGGTGGAGGACTCATCTTTCAGAATGGGAGAGCAGATTTCCTCTATGCATACGGCAGCAGGGGAGCAGATGGACATGTCTAGCATTGCCAGCTACCACATTCTCAGGGCCCCGTCGGCAGCAATCAAGGTCATCGTGGAACTGAACTGGCTCAATTTCCTAAGAACCAGCGGAATAGCAGGGATGCACAGGAACGCATTAAAGCAGGTCAAAAGTCCACTCGACCATCGGTGTGTCCCCTAGAGCTCTCCGTCAAAGAAACTCCCTGGAGCAGAACCATTTACACAGCCTGTTTGCACTGAAAGCAAAGAGAAAACCTGCTCCAGAACTTCCTGATAGAGCTCTCACTCAATGGAGGCTGAATTCTGTCAGCTCAAGGCATCCGCAATGACGTTCTCCCTTCCAGCCAGATAAGCTGTCATCAGAGATATGCCTTTCTCCAGTGCCCAAAACCAGTCGCACTGACTCTCTGCAGAGAGAGCAAGGACCCCACACCACCCTGTTTGTTGAGGTAGTGCATGGCCACTGTGTTGTCCATCAGAACCAGCACAGTTTTGCCCTGTACTGAAGGAAGGAGGTTGACCAGGGCCAGCCTTATGACCCTAAATTCCAGAAAATGCATGTGTTTTCTGCATTCTGATGGTAACCACAGGTCGCTCACTGACAGATCTTACAGGTGAGCACTAGAGCCTTTCAAGAAAACATCTGCGACCAGTGACAGTTGGGGGCAGGGTTATTAAAGGAGTACCCCCTTTCACAGATTGTCTCTTGGGGACCACCACTCCAGGGGCCTCATTACGACCCAGGCGGAAAACCATGGTGCTAATAGCACCATGGTCCATGCCGGTAACTTACCGACTCCGCCATGGAGGAAGGGGGAATTACCACCCCATTATAAGGTTGGCGGGGCGGTAATTCCCCCTTCCTCCATGGCCCTTCCCCATTCCCATTTTTGTCCCATAGGGCATAATGGGAGTGGGGAAGGCGGTAATTACGGTACCGCAAATTGCGGTACCGTAATTAGCAACAAGGTCCCTTTGTGGGTCCATTCCTTAACGGCTCGTAAAAACCAGCCGTTAAAGTGGGAACCCGCAAAGGGACCTCGTAATCAGGCGCTAAGGGATTACCGGTACGGGTATCCTTACCGGTACCGGTAATCCCTTAGCGCCAGGGTCGTAATGAGGCCCCAGGTCTTGGGATACTTTCCCTGAGACCTGCAGAAGATCGGAGGCACTTGCTGCAACTGAGACCACTGACATCTGATAAGCCACTGAAGTGACCATATTTGCAACCTCGTCCCTGGCACTACAAGAATGTAGGAGGCCATCAAACCGAGCAGGCCCAAGAAATCCAAGGCTGGAACCTTGTCCAGAGATTGAAGGACATGGACCATCTGGGAGAAGTTCACCACTCGATCCATGGGTGGGAAGGCCCTGCCCATGCGATTGTCCAAGACTGCCCGATAAATCAGAAGCATTGGTATGGTGAAACCTTAAGACTTCTTGAAGCTCGGGTGGACGCCAAAGCCATGTAACAGGATGCACATGTGGAACAGATGTGCTGCCATCTGGTCTGGGGAGCGAGCTCGGACAAGCCAGTACAGATAGGGAAAGACAAGAATGTCATCTCTCCGGAGGCGAGCAGCTACCACTGTCAGCAAAGTGATGCCGAAGGTAGACCGAACGGAAGGACCTTGAATTTCATGTGCCTTTTGTGGATGGACACATAGAAGTAGGTGTCCTGGAAATCGAGGGAGAATTGACAGTCCTGCTTGAACAATCTGAGCCAAAGTTACCATCTTGAAACTATTCTTGCGAAATTACAGATTCAAGAGGATGAACCTCCTCCAGTAGGAGGAGGTCTGGAGGCATGCAATGGTTGGCCTGGAGATGGGCTGGAGGGCTTTGAGCAAAGGCAAGGCAGTACCATTGGTGAATGACCTGTTAGGGCCCGGCATTGGATGTGGCAAGCATCTACTCCATGCCCAATCAGGAAATCCTGCCCCTCAAAGGGGAAGAGTAGTAAACGTCTGATTCCCAAGGGCTTCGTACTGACAAGCCTCTTTCAGGGGCACCCCTGCTCCAATCTTTATTGGGATTATAATTTTTCTTTTATTAAGTGCTTAATACCAGCAAGTGGTTTATAAGCGCGTGATCGGGATTCAAACCTGTGTTGTGCTGCATTGTCTTGAGCTATCCTTCTTCCCCAGGGCTGCACCTGCCAGCCAGAGGGAGATTGTCCTCTGCCCCTTTGGGTGTAGGAGCTAACTGCTAAAAAAACCTTCCCCTGCCCATGCGGGGCGCAGATTGTTGCTGCTGAACTGCCGGGCCCAGAGACTTTGCAATTGTCCTCGGAGCCCGAAACGTCTGGAGGGATTTGTCCATCATTGTCCCACACAGATTGTTGCCATCGAATTGCATTTCCTGGAGATCTGATTGAACATCTAGAGCACAACCTGAGGTCCTCAGCCACAATTACCTTCTCAACACTGATCCAGTGGCCATCGTCCTAGCCACACAGTCAGCAGTATCCAGACCTCACTGGAAGATTTGACACAAAGCCCTTTACCAGAGCTTCAAAGCCCTCTCTCATGTCACCTGAAGGTAGCTATTCTGCAGCCTCTGACATTGTGGACCAAAGACCAAATTAAAATGTGGCCAGGGCACAGGAGGTGCTGATGGATCTCAGGCCCAGGCTGCCTGAACCAGAATCAAAAACATCCCTTTCCTAGGCATTCACTATCTTGCTCTTGCGGTCCAGAGACAAAGAGGTGAAAGACGTTGTCGTCAGGTTCGCCGTGACTACCTCGACCACAAGGCTCTCTGGGAAGGCATGAGTAGACAGGAAAAGGCATATTTAAAGAGGCCACACTGTGCTTCTTGGCCAGATCCCAGTTTACACCAGCAACTGAGGTTGGTTTTGACCATAACTCCAAAATTGGTGCTTTGACGAAAGGGTTAACGGGCAGTAGGGTTTCTCCCTGCAGGCCATCATCCAGAAAGTCTGACAGTTCGTATTGCACCTTGGTTCTAGAAGGTGCCGATAGCCCCAATATTTCAACCACTTTAGCAACCAGGCGCTGAAAAGCGGCCTGAGGCTTAACCGGGGTGGGAGCTGGGAGCATGTCATTTCCGGTGTAGTGTCTTGCAAGTCGGCTGCAAGATCCACCAAGTCACCATCTTCCACGTAACATTCCTCAGGAAAATCCTAACTTCTCTGGACCACAGGGGCTCCAACCCAAAGGGAACAGGGTCACCCTCCTCGTCATAAAAGTCCTATATTTAGGACATAAATTAGCAACTAGGGAGCAATGGCTCTGCACAGAGGGGAGTTGGGGACAGAAGACCGACATCAGAAGATGGTGTGGTGCAGGCCTGAGATGGATCCTTGTCCATTTTAGCCATGGCCGAGGGTTTTTGTGGATTCTCTGCTCGCTCATCCGAGGGCAGTGGATTACAATGGTGCTGGTGTGGCTGAGGCCAAAGCAGCCGAGGCCACAGCCGCCGGGCCTTGGCGAAGACGTCAGGCATCTTTATTCACCAGGTCCCCCCTTCCTCAAGGGTAGAGGATTTGGTCAGAAAGATACCCGTGGTGACTGTTCATCGGAGGAGTCCCTGCAGTTGTGACTCCTCTTCCTCAAGAGGGAAGCAGACTGATGTTTAGAAGATCTGCTGGGTGAGCGAGACCTCCTGCGGTACGCCTTCTTTTTGACCTTACAGTCTGTGGATCGTTTATTTATTTATTTACACACTTCTAAAGTACTGCTTCACCAACAAAGGCATCATGGCGCTACTGGTAAGAAAGGATTGGAAAGGAAAACCAGGGATTCATAGAAGAAAACACAAGACAAAATTAAAGCTAAAACAGAAACGTTTTAAAGGCTCGGCGGAAGGTAAGATGATCTTGTAGCGCACGCAAGGGCAACTGGAGGGAATTCCATAGCTGAGCTGCCGCCACCAAGAAGGCCAGCCCTCCAAATCGCAAACGATGAACACGGGGGACCTGGATCAGTAGCAAAGATGCAGAACAAAGAAACCTCGAGGGAACGTAAAGAGGAAACTTTTCATGTAGAAACTCAGGACCACCAACATAAAAGGCCTGGTGTACCAGGCAGAGTGACTTGAAATCAACCCACCTGGCCACCGGCGGTCAATGCAGGGAGGCCAAAATAAGAGAGGTAGAAGCACGAAAGCGCGCCCCCATGGCTAGTCTTGCCGCAGTGTTTTGCAAGACCTGAAGGCAGCGTAGTAGATAAAGGGGCTGAGGTAAAGCGCATTACAATAGTCCTAACTGCCAGCCACCATGGAGGATATCACTATAGAATCAAGGTGAGGCGGCAGGTAGGGATGGACTTTACGAGGTACATTAAGTAAAAAATACACGGGCTGGAACACTTCACTAACCTATGGCTCAAAGGACATGTGAATGATAGTTTAATGCCCAGGTTTTTTACGACCATGGCAGGTTTGGTAATGGGCCCAAAGAGGAGGGCCAAAGGTCCATGGTCCAGGCGGTCAAGCAGTCAACAGGGCTCACAACTAAGACTTCAGTTTTGTTGCCATTTAGAAGATGCCAATTATCACTCATCCAGATGTTAATTGCCATCAAACAAGCTTGACAGCGCGCCGCTGTATGTTGCTGAAGAAGATCAAGGCAGATAAGAATGTGGGTGTCATCTGCATAGGAATAACAGTTAAACCCAAAAGAGTGAATAAGGAGAACCAGAGGCTGAATGTAGATATTAAAGAGAAGGGGGGGCAGACCCCTCGGGAACCCTGCAAGAGAGGGGTGAGGGAGAAGAACAAAAAGGAGAGATAAAAAGAGACTGCCAGCGACCAGTAAGAAAAGAACTGAACCATGCGAGAACCGAGCCAGAGATGCCCACTGAGGCCAGCCTGTCCAACAACACGGCATGATCAATGGTGTCGAAGGCTGCCGATAGGTCTAATAAAATCAGGGCCCCCCACTCCAACCTGATCCGCCATGCGCGACAGGTCGTCGACGACGGATACCAACACCGCCAGATAGAAAAGGGTCAAAGAGACCAGAATCTTCCAAGAATGAGTGGAAAAGAGGCATCACCAAGGATTCCAGGAGTTTCACCGAAAAAAAGGAAGAAGGGAAATATGACGGAAGTTAGAAATAACATCAGGATCTAGAGAGGGTTTCTTGAGCAACGGGATAACCAAAGCGTGTTTAAGAGAAGATGGACTACAACTATTTATGAAAGAACAATTTACAGCAGAAGATACCGAATGGGAAATCAGAGGAATAAGCTTCTTTAGAACGGGAAATGGAATGGGATCAGCAGGGGAGGCCGATTTAAGGGCCCAGGTCGCCCTCACGATGTCCTCCTCACTAAACAGTGGGAAACACAACCAGCTATATGTAGAAGGCACAGACTGAGGAGGCCTCACTGATAAGCAAGAGTGAGATCCTGAATTGACTATTTTCTGGCGTATTGTGGCAATTATATCCACAAAACACTCTGCCAGAGAATCACACAACCCCTGTGTGGGTACAACAGTTTCAGCAGGCATAGAGGATGATAGTGAATACACCAGCCTAAATAATTCTCTAGGCTGATTCACAGCCGCAACCACTCGTGAGGAAAAGAAGGACTGTTTGGTGTCAAAGACCGCTGTCTGAAAAACTGCTGTGGCCTTGTGCAGCTCAAACGAGTAGCAGAACTAAAAGAGAACCGCCACTTATTGTAATGCTCACCTGATTCTCGCAGAGGCGCCGGTCTTGACTGGGCGACTACCGTATCTTCAAAGGTGATGTGCAGCACCCGGTTGGCTCTTTGGGCTGGACCTCTGTGCCCTGTATGCCTGACGTGCAGAGTAAGATGTCTGCAGATAGAAAATACGGGGTTAATGAACTGGGGTTATTGGGGTGTCCCTATCTCTTTCCTCTTCTCCTCTCCTGTAGACCCCCACAGGTTAACGCTCTCACCTTAGGTAAGTGAATGCCGAGCTCTCCATCTGCCTCGGGGCAGGGTGCTGTAACCAGTTTCTTCACTGGAGAGGTAGCGCAGGCCTCTTGACTTCAGAGGACTGCTGTCCGTCGTTTACTGCACGAACGGTAAGTTTCGAGTATCTCAATGTCTTTAATAATGATGTCTCTTGTTTTTCAGGGTTCCGGCGATGGCGGATGACGGGCTGAAGTGAGTTGAAGATGGAGCCCGTGTGATGAATAGAAGCGCCTGGAAGCACGTAAGTAAGCGCTTGTTGCCAGCTTCACGATGCGCTCTAACTGTCTTTTTATTTTGCAGGTACAAGTTCGGAGCGGCTGCAGGGTGCCGGGATACCCACTGGGTTAGATGTGGAAAGGAGTAATGGCACGTGAGTATTAAAGTTCCCCAATGTCTTTAAACGCACCTTGTTTTGTCTTTCAGATGCGGGATGCAGCGCCGACGGCCTCCGGAGCTTGCGAAGAGTTGGTAAGCTTTTGTCTTTCAGATGCCGGAATGCAGTGTGAAGACCTCCGGAGCGCACGAAGAGTAGGTAAGCCTTTGCCTTTCAGATGCCGGAATGCTAACCTGTTCTTTCTTGTCTTTATAGGTGTTGCTGAAGACTGGATTCAGGATGGTAAGCCTTTTTCCTTAGGCCCAGGACCGGATACAGAAGACACGATGAGCGTTCTGCTGCAGAGGGTGCAGAATAACGCAAAGCAAGATTTATCCACCGGGTGTGGTTTAAATAGCCTCCTGTAGTGCTTAGGTGTCTCCTTCCATAGCCACGCCTAAGTAAGAAAAGAGTTCCTGGTAAGAAAAGAGTTCCTGCCTTCCAGAAGAGTTCCAGTGTTCTGAATCTAGGGAGTGGCTCCAGCCCCACCCAACAGGAAAAGTAGTTCCAAACAGAAGAGGATCAGAGGCTCAACTGGCAGGCAAGTAAGCAGCATGGTCTGCTGCAGGTAAGTCCACCCAAGCATTATGAGCCCGGCGCTTCCAGCGCTGGGACTGGGCATATTTATGAGCCTGGTGCCACTGGCGCCAGGACTGGGTCCAAAAGGTCCCAATTGGGACTGGTTGGCACTCGGAACCTGGGTTATGGATCTGCTTCCAAGGGAGTTGGGAAAACCCTGACCTTTTGGAAGCAGAGATCATGACACTTATGATCCACCTATCTACGCAGCAAGCGAAGGGTTGCCAGTTCAGAGGAGAACCATGGTTCAGACGGAGGCCTCTGTGGTTTGGCTTGTTTTAGAGTGGCCAAAAGATTGGCCGTAGAAGTCATCGCTGAATCAAGCATCATAAAGTCTGTATTCTGAGAGGAGGGGCAACGTAACACAATGTTATTGAGCACTTCAGGCATGGAAATAGACTGCCACCTCCAATAGGGGGGTGACTAGAAGTGAGTTGTGTCACCAAAAGCACTATATTCATAGTGAAGGGGATCAAAAAGTGGTCTGTCGACTGGGAAAAAGGGCCACCCAACCCGCAGTCGAAAACAACAGGTTGAGGCTGTTGCCTAGCCCATGAGTGGGGGCCGCAACCAGCTGCACCAGGCCATGTCAGCCAAAGCGGACACGTACAGACTCGCAACAGAGTCTCGTGGGTCATTTGGATGCATAGTAAAACCACCCAAAATGCCTTATAGCGCAGATGGAGATGTGCAGCGACTTTGGCGAGTGGAAACAGAGTATCCACTATCAGGGGCGGTATAGAGCGCACACGTGAGCAGCATTAGCCGCAGATACACAAATATGGAGCAGCAGGGCCTCCATGTTGAGACTATGCTTAAAGGGAGGAATGGAACAGGCTACTCGGGCATGATGGGCAAGTGCAACGCCCCCACCAACCCATGGGGAGGAACAATCAAAGCGCAAAATACGAGAATCAGGCAGCAAGGCCTGCACCAAATAAGGGCCAGAACTCTAAGTAAGCAAGGTTTCGGTAACAAACAGAAGATCAGGCTTTTGCTTGTGCAGCAATTCATAGAAAGAAAGTGTGTGAGCCCTTAATGAACGTGCGTTTAATAAAAAACATTTCACATGGCCAGACAGCCCCTGCAGAGGTACAGAGGTGAAAGGAGCTGGGGTGGACCAGCCCTGAGGCCAATTAGCAGTGGGGGGAGCTAGATGAATCAATGCATCATGCGAAAGGCCCCCATGCTTACTCAAGGACTCAGCCGTCCATATCCCATCTGGAACACGGATGGACACAGATGGGCCAAACTTTGGCTTGACTTTGGCGCAGAGGAGGCGCTTCCGCTTCGAACATCTGCTGACCTGCCACAAGGGTCTTACACTAAGAAGTCACATACTGGGAGCCAGAGCCAATTGGCTGTGCTCGCATGGTAGACAGCGAGGTAAGAATTGCAGTGCATGCAGGTGATGAAGGAAAGTCCAATGAGGTCAGGTAATGTCGGGCACGAGCCACCAGACAGACCAATGAGGCCAGGTGACCTAAGCCGCAATAACACGGGATACAAAAAAAGTAAATAAAATTCAAAATTAAATAACAAACCAAAAGGTAAACTGCAGGCAAATGGATGTGAACGGCCAATTGTTCTTCGGTGCGACGCTCTGCGTTAAGTACACTCAAACGGATCTGGTTGTCACCCATCGTCGGGGAGAAAGGGGAGTACTTTCATTTCCCCCTCACAAAGAGTCTTTGGGTGGATCGACTGGTACTGCCCATAGTCTTGCATTTGGTGCTTTTCTGTGACGCAATACAGGCAGATTTTGTAAGGATGAGAGGCAGGCATCTGACGGCCACAGTCAATGCAGGGTTTAAAACCCAAGGACTCTGATGGATTTGGCAGGGTGCGAAACAAGAAGAAAAATAACTTCAAAATGAAGCAGTGTTGCGGAAGCGAGCACAGTGCGCAGAAAGATCAACTAAGGTCACTGGGCGCAGAGCCTCAATATATTCTGTCCCTGGTGTTATGTCTGGTGCAGGTGCATAGAGGCATCAGGTGGAGCCGACGCAGAGCCACGCTGCGCCCCCTGGCGCCAGAATATATTCTGAAAAGCAGCTGCGTTGGGAGATAAATGCCATAGATGAGGAATCTGTGGAAGAAGGGAATCCATTAGAATCAGAAAGTTAGATGTGAATTGAATGTTTATCTTTGAAGCCAACACGTGTTAATGGAGAAAATTAAGTGAATAATATATTGTATATGTATTATTAGAATATTTTGTATTTTTCTTTAAATGTGATGCGACTAGCAATGATAATTTAATTTTCATATGGGGACAAATGCATATTTTTTGTCTAGAATAATTTTTGTTTTATTTATATAGTGCTCCACAACCAAAGGTGTCTGGGCGCATGTTTTACATTTTACAATTAAAGTGCAGGTAGTTTGTGCGTTTAGTGAATGTAAAATATGAGTGAGATAATAGCAGGCAGGTTTTTGCTTCTTTTCTGTAGACAAGCTGCCTGTATTTACATGGAATAAAGTGGTTTGCTTGCCCTTATTTAAAGTTAGGGGACCACCTTTAATTTTGATTTTTGATTTGAAAATAAACTTAGAATATTCGGATTAAGAACAGCCCATTTCTTGTCTCAAAATGTTGAGATGGGATTGTTGGATGGTTGATAGATCAGGGTACGTTTCTCCATGAAGCAAATATTCAGAACAGAGACATAGTCCATATATGAAAGTCATCACAAGCTAAGGTCAAAGTGGGCGCAAACTAAAGGGTACGACGTTCCCATACTTTATGTGACCCAGAATACCGTTGCAGGATGGCAACTTTAAAAAAATATATTTTCTTTTTTAACTTCATCCCTGCTGGGGACTCGATGCTGAGCCCTCCTGGTATCAAGCCAGTATAATATTGCACTGGATATCTCTCAAGTGCTGAAAAGGGATGATTTATTTGAATAGACTGTTTGTGATGTACAACCCGTTCCCAAACAGCCAAAAAGCCCAGCTTGACGGTGATCTGGATCTGCGTATGAATGGCGGTAGGCTCAGACTTGTATGTTGGCAACAGGAGGTGTGTGTCTGTGGCTGGCCAAGTTCTTTAAGAGGTGTGAACAGTGGGTGGTGAAAGGGAGGCTGCATGCAGGTTAATGCTGAGTGGAACAATGACACACTAATGGTGGTCATTTAAATCCATTTTCTTTCATTGTGTTTTCTTCAGTTTTACTAAAACTGTTGTAAAACACAATGTTTCAGGGTGCAGTGGAGGAAAGGAAGGGCCCAGGAATGGAGTTTGAACGGGCAGTGGCGGGAGTGGGCAGAAAAGGGGGCGGGGTGAGGGAACAAAGTTACACTACTTTTTTTTTTACATTTTGACCACTGATTAGAAGCAATCAAGGAGTTCGACGCAAGAGTGTTCCTCTTTTCTTTGTCAGTCCTTCAACTGTCAAAAGGGGGAATATCTTAAGCGCCACTGAAGAAGCAGTACATACAAAACTTTGGATGGTCTTAAAGAAAGGTTTCTGACAGCAAGACTCATAAAATAATGGCCCCACACCCTGTCAAAGTTATGTACAAAAAATACATATTTGCATCCAAATTCATATTTACAAGAGTTCTGGTAGAGCCAGATTGGAAAGTCTTCAAAAATCCCCTGCCGGGCTACTGATCTCCACCAATACAGAACTAATTCAGCTATACAATGGTGCAGTTAAGGGTATCTAGTGATGAAGTCGTCTGGGAAAAGGTCGCCAGGGGGTGACATTTACCCAAATTTGCACTCCCAATAAAATCAAGCACTTTCCCCAAATATTGTAGGACTGGAGTTAGAATAATAAATAATACCCATCCTACAATATGTGGGGGGAGGCTTTTAGGGATGCAGTGAAAAAAATGATCTATCAGGTGACATTTTCCCATTGGACATTTTCCCATGGAACCTTGGTAAGTAGCGTTATCACACACATTAAGACAATGGTTGCAGTAATCCCTAACTCTAGGGCATCACATTGCTCAGAGCTGGCAATCTGGAATATGGTATTAGGATAAAGGGAAACAAGGTTATAACTTGACAACTGGACAAAAGTTCTTGTGAGCTACTTCAAGCTGTGAACTGGACAATGCAAGTCTGAATCATAAAGATAAAAAAGATCAAACCCACAGGTAAGTGGGTGGGAGATGGCCGTATGGATTAGCATGGTAATCAGAAGTCAATGGGCCTCATTACACGGATGGCAGTAAGGGATTACTGGCACCGGTAAGGGCACCGGTGCCGGTAATCCCTTACCGCCCTACTACGAGGTCCCTCAGCGGGTCCCGTCCTTAACATGTGGTCAGACCACACGTTAAGGACAGGACCCGCTGAGGGACTTCAGAGCAAATAACGGTACTGCTAAATGCGGTACCGTTATTTGCTCTTTCCCCATTCCCATTGAGCCCTTTGGGGGCTCAATGGGATATGGGGAAGGGCCATGGGGAAGGAGGAATTACCACCCCCGCCAACCTTGTAATGGGGCGGTAATTCCGCCATTCACCATGCCAGACTCCGGCAGCAACCATGGCGCTAATAGCGCCATGGTTACCGCCATCCGTGTAATGAGGCCCAATGGGTGGACAAATAACCAAACAACATCTTCAAGGTTAGTGCCCCATCTCATATGGCATTTCTCCCTATCTGTACTTTAATGCAATCGGTTTGGTTTATATGCCACGTATAGCCAAAGCTTTCTTTTTCAGTGGATGAGAATGGGCGCTGCTCCCACCCCAACCACAAACACTATGAAAGCTATAAACTAGTTCCGACCACTGCAACGTAGTGGGAAATCCCTGGACACGGACCAGGTCAGTTCACCTCTGTCAGCTTAAAAGCCAACTGAAAAGTGAACTGTCAATGATCTCGTGCTGCCTGGCATTTGTGCCATAGCCAAGCGGAGGGGACAGCAGTACCAGTTCACTTTTACCTCAGCTCAGGCTGTACACGTAGAAGACAGTTAGAGGGGACAGAGCACTGATTGGACGAACTCTGGGCCCCTAAACAGTGTCTATTAAAACGCGTTTTTCCTTTGGCAGCTTCCACCAAAAACAGCAGGGAGCAACATGACGTACCTAACCACGAGTACCTGACCAAAACACAGGCAAAAAACAGAGCGGTTATGAAATAAACAGCACCATTGCCCGTGGCGCACGGTGTTGTATAATTCTTTCAATGAAGACAGGAGCGTGTAATCTGGTGACAATGTATTTATTTGCTTAACCAGCTTAATGCGGAATGCACCCAACGCGCGTGCATCAACTATAATGGCCAACGGGCCTACAGTGGCAGGGAGAATGCAGCCTGGATGAACTGTGTCCAATCTGTCTCTCAAATGGGCCCCACATAAGGAGCGCTGTGCAGGACGCACCTTGTCGCGTCCTCTGCTCGTTCCATAGTGCCCGCGAAGCGCGCGGGGGCGGAGCTTGCACGGGCCGCGAGATCTCGCGAGAGTACGGGGTCTCGCGATGTCTCTACACATCTCCCTTTTTCAACGCACATCAAATCATTGTAAAACATAGTAATTATATCTCACCGGTCTTCTGTGTTCCCTTCTGGGATGATCAACAGTCCAGGTGACATTCTCTCGTTGCTCCGGATCGGGATCTTCACCCAATGGTTCCGGTTCAACTTCTGTTTCACCCATCTCTCTGTCGTCTCCTTCTGGTTCTCTTTCTTCGCCTGCTCCAAAGTCCCTTTCGTTTTCCGCTGGTGGTCTCTCTGGGGTCTTTGCTCTTTCTCGGTTCTTCTGGTACAATGCTACTCTTTCTAGATTCCACGCTCGCCCGTCTTCCGTGCGGATGTGGTTTGTCCCTTTGTGAATCACTTTGATGGGTCGGCTAAACCAAGACCCCGTGCTTTGATCCTTCTTTGGTAAATGGATTTTGACCAAATCTCCCTCTCCGATATCTGACGTCTGCTTGGTTCTTCTTCTTCGGTCGCTCCATTGTTTCATGCGTGTCTTATCGCCTTCAATTCGCCAGACTACTTCTGTCATGTCCACCACCTCATCCTCTCGTATTTTCGACAACCAGGGTGGGATCAGCGTGGATGCTGCACTCCTCCCTCTCAACATTTTGAACAGGGATATCTGGGTGATCCCATTGGGTGTGAGTCTGTGGGCTGCTATGGCCTCCTTTGTGGTTTTGAGCGGGTCCATGCCCGAAGCTGTCGCCAGTTGGATGGCGCCTTTTATGAACCTGTTGGCCCTTTCGACAAGCCCATTAGCTTGTGGGTGATATAGGGCCGCTTTCTTTTGTTTTATGTGATTTCTTCTTAAGAACTCCTCCATGTCTTTCGAGACTAGTTGCACCCCATTGTCGGTTACTACTTCCTTGGGAAGACCCTCCCTCTGAAAGATGTCTGCAGGACTTCTATAACCGTTGCCGTGGTTATGTTCGGGACGAACGCGGCCTCCACCCACTTGGATAAGTAGTCAACCAGTACTACCCCATACCGGTGTTCAGGTGCCATTGCTTCCAACGGTCCTATGAAGTCGATGCCGACCTTTGACCACACCGCTTCTGGAATTTCTGTGGGTATGAGGGGTGCTTGGCGAACTTTGAGTCTCTTGTCGCTGTTGAGGCATTCATGACAACGTTCTATCATAGATCGAATTTCCTGGTCCATGGATGGCCATCAGTAGGCTTCTCTCACTCTGCGACGGGTCACAGTGTTTCCCAGGTGGCCCTCGTGTGCTCTAGTTAGGATTATTCTTCTCATTCCTGTGGGAGGAATAATCTGGTCTGACTTCATGATTATTCCCTCCGTTTCCGATAGTTCGTCCAACACCTTCCAGTAGGGTCTCATGCCCTCAGGTAACGCCTTTTCGCTTGGCCAACCTTCCTTGGTCCATTTACGAATCATGGCCATGGTGGGGTCTTTTCCATCTTCCTCTTCCCAGTGTCTCTCACTGAGTTCCAGGTACTCTGGCGCTCTCACATCCGTAATCGATGCCACTATGCATTCTCCGTGGAGGAAGGTGGTGGCCTTATCCTTTCCCTCCGGCAGTCTTGACATGCAGTCGGCTTGTGAGTTTTTCCAGCCTGAGATATGCTGGATCTCAAACGTGTACTCTTGCAGCTTGGCTGCAATGCGTGCCAATCTGGGCGTGGATACTTTTGTGCCTCCCGGACTAAGCATATGGATCAGGGGCTTATGATCAGTCACCAGCTTGAATTTGGTGCCCCATACATATGTCCTGAAGTGTTCCACCGCCCATGCACAGGCCAACATTTCTTTTTCTATAGTGGAGTAGTTCTGTTCAGCCTCTGATAATGCCTTCGATGCAAAGGCCACTACTTGCTCTGTGTCGCCTTTCTTTTGTGTTAGGACTGCTCCCAGTCCATAGGCACTGGCGTCGGTGGTGACAACAGTTTCCCACGCGGGATTAAACGGTTGGAGGCATGGCGCTTCTACGATATGCTGTTTTATCTTCACCATGGGGTTCCTGCCACGCAAATTCCGAGCCCTTTTTGAGTATTTCACGAAGGGGTGCCGTGGTTTCGGAAAACTTAGGTATGAACTTCGCATAGTACTCAGCCAGCCCCAGAAATGACCTTACTTCTTCTTTGCTGACTGGCTCCGGTGCTTTAATGATAGCTTGCATGAGATTCTGTTTGGGACTGATCCCTTTTTCTGAAATCTTATAACCTAAATATTCAACTTCTTTCACGCTGAAGAGACACTTCTCATAGCGTAACCGCACTCCTGCTTCTTGTAGCTTATTTAAAACCACTCTCAATGTGGCGTTGTGCGTCTGTTCATCCTCCGCATACACGAGGATGTCGTCCTAGAAGTACTCGACATTTTTAACCTTCTTCAGCAAGACGTCCATCATGCGTTGGAACGCCGACGCTGCCGATGACAGCCCGAATGGCATTTTGGTGAATTGGTATGTGCCAAAGGGAGTGATGAATGCCGTGAGGGGTTTCGATTCGTCATGTAGCTGTATTTGGTGATATGCGTTCCTCATGTCCAGTTTCGAAAATATCTTGGCTTCTTTCATTAACAGAATGAGTTCATTTATGCTTGGAAGTGGGTAGTTATCGGTGATGACTTCCAGGTTTAAGCTGCGTAGGTCTATGCATACCCTCAGTTCCTGTGATTGGGGTTTCTTTATAAGTACGACGGGGCTCAGCCATTCTGATGATTCTATCTCTTCTATGACACCCTCCCTTTTCATCTTTTCCAGCTGACATCTAAGGGTATCCCTTGCCGTGGCTGGTACTGGCCTCACTCGGTGCTTTACGGGGACAGCATTCTTTTTGAGTATTATCTTGTGGAGAAAACCCTTGATGTGCCCCGGCTCCTCCGAGAAAAGTGTTGGGTAGTCGCCTTTGACCACGTGTCCTCTCGTCACCTTGACTGACAGGACTTGTTCGTCGGTGCTGGGATCCAGTCTGATTTTTAACTTGTCCTGGTCGTCCCACCCTAGCACTGCTGGGCCTTCATGACTGAAATAGACCTTGGTCGTGGTTTCCCTTCCCTTGAATTCAACTTTGGCATTGATGTATCCTAATAGTTCGACTGACGCACCTCCAAACACCGTGGGTTTGTGTTTCGTTGTAAGCACTTGTACCTTTTCCTTTCCCACCATGTCCTTGTACGTGCGAAGGGGAAGGATCGTTAGATCGGACCCCGAATCCGCCATGACCCTGGTTTCTCTTCCATCAATCTTGATCACACAGTGAGGCTTCTCTCTCCTCGCTCTTGTGCTGTTAACCATGATGACCGTGGGTCTCCCTTCATCTTCGGAGGATGACTCATTCTCCGGGTTGCGATCAGCATTGAGGCTGGATACTTTCTTGTTCCTCCACCGACACACGATGGCGAAATGGCCAATGCGTTTGCAAATGGAGCACTCCTTGTCTCTGGCTGGGCACTCTCTGTCAAACGCCAGGTGTTTCGTGCTGGTGCACCTGTGACACTTCAGGGGTTCTTTTCTGTTCCCTCTCCCTCCTTTCGTGCCAGCAACCGGCCTCTCTTTTCTTGCATGGTAACCCACTGCTTGTATTTCTGCCGAACCCTGGGCCCCAGTTAGCTCCTTACGTCTTCCCGCCGTTTCTTCGACTGCACTGGCGATCTCGATCGCTTTCTCTAACTGCAGTTCTTTTTCGACAATAAACTTATCTTGGACCTTCCGGCTGTTGGTGTGGACGACCAACATATCACAAATGAGGCTCTCCGCGTTGTTGCCAAAGTTACGCAGCGCCGCTAGTTCCCTCAGCTTGGTGACGTAATCGTCGACTGGTTCAGATATTTCTTGCTTACGTGTGTAAAACCGTATCCGGTGGAGCACTGTGTTCTCTTTACTAGCAAACCTTTTAATGATTCTCCCGACAGCCTCCTTGAAAACATCGTCATTGTCGCCAGCCACTGGTATCGGAGTGAGACTCTCGAATATTTTCTGTCCTTCCACTCCCAGGGCATTTAATAGCATGGCCCTGCGCCTCGCCGCTGAAAACCCCGCCCCTCCTAGGGCCTCCACGTATGTCGTGAATAGGGGTTGCCATTGTGGCCATGGAATGGCAGGCCTACCTGGAGTTTGTAGAAACGGCGGCGGTGGCGTTGCTCCTTGCATGTTTTTCCGTGGGTTCTAGTGGTGATCCTCGTTGCCAATTTATGTTGTATAATTCTTTCAATGAAGACAGAAGCCTGTAATCTGATGACGATGTATTTATTTGCTTAACCAGCTTAATGCGGAATGCACCCAACGCGCGTGCATCAACTATAATGGCCAACGGGCCTACAGTGGCAGGGAGAATGCAGCCTGGATGAACTGTGTCCAATCTGTCTCTCAAACGGGCCCCACATAAGGAGCGCTGTGCAGGACGCACCTTGTCGCGTCCTCCGCTCGTTCCATAGTGCCCGCGAAGCGCGCGGGGGCGGAGCTTGCACGGGCCGCGCGATCTCGCGAGAGTACGGGCTCTCGCGATGTCTCTACACACGGGTAAGAAACAAGAAAAAAGAAACAGAGTTGTTGTGTTTGCTCACACATAATGTGTATCTTTTAAAACTGAGTCCTAACACCAACAAACGGTGGTATAGGCCTCTGTTTCCTATGACTCCTTCCTGCTTCACCACGAAGAGCACCTTGATATTGCACTCATCAACATGCATTCAAATGAAGACTGGCATTCGTATACAAGCCTCTAAACAATGTTTAGATCTCACTAATAGAGCACCATGTGTGTCCCTTACAGATTGTGCCACACCCAGAGCATGAAGTTACCTATGGGATGGGAAAGCAGCATGGCAGATAGAGTATACAATCAAGGAAGTTCATCATTTTTACCTGAACCTGCCGTCCTGATGAACGTGGTATAATCAATATAAATTCCACTGAAACTGGTTGACTACATGAATGGATATATAAAGGTTACAAACATGCACCAGATTAAATAACCGGGAAAATAGATTTACAAGTGTAGGCTCTCCTCCACTTGCATCTCTGTGCTCTTGACAACGATTGACTTCGTTTTCTTCAATTTAATTTTCTTTCTTTCCTTTCAATACAAACTCAAAAACTCTTTTTGAGTCTTGTGTGTTTTTTTTTAACAATTATTGATACAACGCCAATGAATAAAAGATTGATAATAGATCAGTTGTGAATCAATACAATTTGAGAAGTAGTTTAGATAGGGATAACCTCTCCCTGTCTTTCACCCAGATAAGCGGCCCATCACCATCGACTAGGCATAGTACACCCTCACACACAGGGAAAGTAAGAGTCTGTGCAAGGACAGCTAGCTATTTGTTAGGCTTATGAAATAAAGGTTAACGTGCCCAGCCCTAAAGGCCCTTTAGTTTGTTTTTCATCTGATTACTACTGACATTCACTGAACGTAATTTGGAAACCCAGGTATTATGAAGCACTGTGCAAAGGGAAAACCACCTATTCATCTTTGAGTCCAGGTCTGGCTGACAGATACATTTACGATCATGGCTGTGAAATTACAGTGAAGAATCCGTGAAAAGTGGATAGAATGCAGGATGTAAACTATAAAAGTAGCGTCCAATAGATCTTACCTGCAGTGGACAATGATGGGATGGTTTCCGGTCTGCTGCTGCTGTTTTTGAACAGCAGCAATGAGGTCAATCATTCCTTTACCCTCTGCAGGGATTCCCACTTCGGGCCAGCCATGAAAATGGAACTGCCTGACGAGCCGGGACACCTTCTCCTATGTACAAGAAGAGGAATGCAGTAGTTCAGTCTAAATGCTTACTGTTTTCTCATCATCATTTTCAATTCCATGGGCTCCACACAGGGTTTCCAGATGACTGTTCCAGTCCTGTGCTTTCCTGCCACATACTAATATATTCTGAGTGTTGTGGTTTTGATTAACTTCCACTGAACACATATTTAATCACCTGATCCACATGCCTTTTAAAAAGAAATCCCACGACTGGAAATGCAGTACGCCAGTGAGATATATTCTAGATATTGCAATGGACTATGGGATTTTTGGGATATAAGTTTGGGGCTGTCTCCGCTAACATAGATTTTCTGTCCCAATCCTATTCTTCTTTCCTTCCTAAAAATACGCAGCATGGCAACCTCAAAGTCGTCATATTAGATGCTACATTCCTCCCAGCTACTGGAAATTACTTTTCTTCACTTTTTTCTAAGCCTCGCTCTTTGTTCTGTGTAGTCACTTACAGCAGACACAACAGGGAGTGTGTGGGTCCTTAGTGATTTGAGGTAGGGCCATCTACACCTACACACCAAATCGAAATCCCACATGCTGCACGTAATGCACTGTTGTTTCCTCAACCTGTCTCCTTAGAAGTGTATATACATATTCAGTGAAAGAAACCTTGGTTAAAAGAGAGTTAAAGCAATCAGATTTAACATAACAAAACCCCTGAAATTCAGTAATCGCGTTTCGTGCAAGTCCACCTTAACTATGCGCCCTCTGTTGCACATCTTTTGGGCCCACTAGCCATGGCCTTCAGCCATGGCCAGTGGCCACGGCCGAACATGTTGCATAGTTTCTTGAGGTCTCACTAGCTATGGCTTTCGGCTATAGACTCTGCACCATTAGCTTTCTTTTGAGCCCACTAGCCATCGCCACCGGCCATGTCACACTTTTAATTACTTACCACCTGTTACACCCATTCCCCCCACACAGTAGAGCTAGGCACTGTCTCCCCTCACCCCAAACCCTGCCCCACTTACCTGCAGCTTCCTCGTCCTTCTTTGGCACCACAAACTCACTGTGTTCCGCATGTCCCCACCGTGGCAGTAGCCGCCATGGAAAGGGATAAGTTACTTTCTCCCTTCGTTCATGGCAGCCATTTTGTTTTTTTTACTTTGTTTTAAGGTGGAGAAATAGAAACAGCGCCATTTCTCCACTTTAAAAAACAAACACTATTAGTACCCCAGAAAGCATGCCGCTGTCCCAATAGCAATATGGGAGGGCATGTCTGGCCTGGTAATGGCCGGGGGTAAGGTTAAGGGTCTTGCTTTGTTCTGGTCTGTAACTCTGGCCTAGGGCCATTAACTGACCAGTAATGCCCCCCATGTTGGGGTATATTGCTTAATTATGACATTGGAATGCTGTCATGGCCAATTTGAACAATGGATCAGCAGAGGGCCTTAACTACTGTTACCAAGTCTAATAGTTCTCTCCCAACATTCCTCCCTGGTGCACAGCCAGTATTTCTGAAATCCTGCCAAATTTGTAATACTGCGCTTTGAATTTTGCCACTGCTTTAAATCCAGCGATGCTTTAAATGTTGCCACTGTGCTGAATCTAGTTGTGTTTTGAGAGTAGCCACTGTGTTGAACCTAGTTGTATTTTGAGTGGAGCTACTGTTTTACATCCTGCTGCGCTTTGAATTTTGCCACTGTTTGAAATCTAGCTGTGCTTTGTATTTTGCCACTGTGTTGAATCTAGTTGCATTTTGAGTGTAGCCACTGCGGTGAACCAAGTTGTATTTTGAGTGCAGCCACTGTTTAAAATCTAGCTGTTCCTTGAATTTGCCACCATTTTAAACTTAGTTGTGCTTTGAAATGTGTCACTGCTTAAAATCTAGTTGCGCTTTCAATTTTGCGACTGTGTGGAATCTAGTTGCATTTTGAGTATAGCCACTGTTATAAAACTAGCTGCACTTTGAATTTTGCCACTTTTTGAAATCTAGCTGCGCTTTGAATTTTGCCAGTGTTGAATCTAGATGCATTTTGAATGTAGCCACTATTTAAAATCCAGTTGCGCTTTGAATTTTGCCACTATTTTAAATCTAGCTGCACTCTGAATTGTTAAACCGCTTTAAATTTAGCTATGCTTTGAATTTTGCCACAGTTTTAAATCTAGATGCACTTTTGTTATGTTATGATTCTTCTTCCCAGGGTAAAAAATTGCAACCGACACCCAGAGGCAACCTAGCGCTATGACTGAGGGAGCATAATTAGATGATGGAGAAGGCTAGAAGAGTAAAGTTTTAGGAGCCTCTCTGAATTGCAGGTGGGTGGATACAGAGCGAAGAGCAATAGGGAGGACATTCCACAAAATGGCAGCTTTAACAGAAAAAGAGTGGCCTCCAATTCTAGCACGACAAAACCTAGGAACAGCCAGAAGAGAGCGATCCCTGGAACGTAGCATGCGGGCAGGAATATAGGGTTGAAACTTCCACTGCAGGTTATCCGGAACAGCAGCATAGAAAACCCAATGCACCAAACATAGAGATTTGAAATCCCACGTTTTGCCGTTGGCAACCAATGAAGGGCAGTGAGGACTGGCGAAATATGCGCCCGATAGGAAGCCCCAGTGGCAAGACGGGCAGCTTAATTTTGAAGAATCTGAAGACGGCGTGGCAGGTAATCAGGCTGGGCCAAATACAAAGAGTTACAATACTAAATCCGACTAAGGACCAGAGCTGAGACCACCGGAGCCCGTAAATGAGAGGGAATAAACTGCAAGACCTTTGTAAGTATTTTCAATTGAAAATGACCAGCCTGACAGACTGAGCTAATCTGGGAGGCCATAGAAAGAGAAGCAGATACCTTAACACCCAGATTCTTGATCACAGGGACCACAGCAGGAAAGGAACCAAAAGAGGGAGGCCAAAAAGACGAAGTCCAAGGGGACGGGACTGCAGTAGAGCCCACAACCATAACCTCAGATTTATCTCCATTCAATTTGAGCCAATTCTCACTCATCCAGCATCCCACAGCTGACAAGCAGTCTCGGAGCTGAGTAGCATGGGCTGGGTGAAGAAGATCCAGCCGAACAAGAATATATGAGTAGCATCTAAATCCATGGGAGCGGATCAGAGCGACCAGAGGCTGAATATAGATATTGAAGAGCGTGGGAGATAAGGCAGAGCCTTGAGGAACCCCACACACTAAGTTAGAAACAGCAGAAAGGAAAGGTTGAAGTCAAAGTCGCTGAGAGCGGTCAGAGAGGAAAGAATGAAACCATGAGAGAACAGAAGCGGACACCCCAGCTGCTGACAGGCGACTAATCAGGATGGAGTGATCGACAGTATCGAAAGATCCAACAGGATCAGTGCCGCCACTCCACCCCGATCCGCAATAAGTGTCAGGTCATCAAGCACTGAGACAAGAACAGTCTCAGTACCCCGGCCAGGTCTAAAGCCTGACTGGAAAGCGCCAAGCAAAGACGAGGTCACACAGAACCGCACAAGCAGCGGAGAGACCAGGGATTCTAACAGCTTCATAAAAAACAGCAAGAGAGAAATAGGATAAAAATGAGCAAGAAGTTAGGGATCCAGAGTGGATTTTTTCAACAGAGGAATCCATGTGGCACATTTAAGAGCAGAGGGAATAGTCCCAGTCAAACAAGAATGATTGACTGCAACTGTGGTATATGGCAGAATCAATGGGAAGATGACTTTCACTACAGACAGAGGGATGGAATCAGTAGGACAGTCTGACTTAATTCTTCAAATTGCTGCAGTGAGATCTGCAGCTAAAAACAGCAGAAAGGAATACCAGAGGTCAACGAAAGATAACATAGGACCAGGAGATGGAACATGAGTAAGACCAGATTACGACTGGCAAAGATATGATCCTGAATGTTGGCAATTTTACAGGTAAAGAATTCAGCCAGAGAATCGCACCGTTCTTGAGTCCGAGGAATGGGATCATCAGAAGATTCTTTTGCAGACAAACAACGCACAACCCATAAAAGCTCTTTAGCCTGAGTGATAGAATTCTCATTTTGGGAAGTAAAAACTTCTGTTTTGCTTGCTTGATAGCCAGATGATACAAAGAGGTGATGGCACAAAAGGCGGTCAGATCCCCAACCGAGAAAGAGGACCGCCACTTGTGTTCTGCTTGCCTACGTTTGAGGCAGAGAGACTTAAGATCCTCATGAAACCGCAGCTCAGATGGCCGACTGCAAACCTGATCCTCCACTAAAGGAGCTAGCAGATCGGCCACAGTGGTAAATATTTTGGAGAGAACAGAAAGATCCAAGGAAGGTACAACGCTGCAGCCAGCATTAATATGAGCTGAAAGCAAAGAAGATTCGACTGCACACCAATAACGCTTCCTAACTCTCTGCTTACCAAAGACGGGGGGGCGGACAGTATAGTCATATACAAAAGGTATGACAAAATTATCAGGCCAAGTGATGCGAAAGGGGGTAGAAACCACCACTAGGTCATGTTTGGCAAACACCAAATCCAGCCGATTTCCAAGAATATGAGTTGGTTCAGTAACAAGCTGCAGCAATGAAAGATCATCCATAGCAGCAATTAACCTAACAGTTACTTTATCAAAAGGGTCATCACACCTATAATTAAAGGTTCCATGTGTTAATATCCCCACAAATATATCACCATACAAGAATGGCGCCATATTTGTGCGGCATTATTAACCCATTAAACCTGCAGGGGACATCCCGAAACCCCCATATTATTTTACAAGGAGCGGGGGAAATGCCCGCTCCCATTTACCCCACAAATTATCCCCATAATAATATCGCCTTTGGCTGTTGCCGACTACCATATATATGGCGATATTATTGATGGGGATAATATTACTTGATACCTAATTAAAATCACCAGCAACAATCAAATTTGAGTATTGTAGCTGTATTGACGCCACAAGATCAGTAAATAAATCAGTAAAGGTCTGATAAGAGCCAGGAGGGCGGTAAGCTACTAAAACATAAACAGTCTCAGAAGCAGAAAGAACCATATGCACCAAAAGTGCCTCAACTTTAAAATGAACCAGCAGAGGAATCATAGTGGATGCAAATATAGATTTAAATTAAAAGCAACACCACCGCCGGGCTGACTGGCCACTCGATCCTCTCTCAAGATATTATAATCACAAGGGAGCATAGCTACCACAGCTGGTCCAGAGGATTCGGAGAGCCGGTTTGCACTCACCAGTAAGCAATCTGGTTTAAGATCAGATAGTAAATCGAAACAGTCCGCAGCATGAGCTACCAAAGACCTTGCATTGCATAGTAAACAATTTGGCTGATAGGGATTGGATACTGACCCCGGGATAGTAGGGGCTGATTTACATGGGAAACCAGAGGGCCATAGAGTATCGGGCGGAGCCGGGGCAATAAGCAGTTCACGTCACCCGGAGCAGCAGCAGCTTCGGCACCGAGAGAAGAGGGGTCCTGGACTTTTGAATTTTGACACTGTGTTAAATCTAGCTATGCTTTCAATTTTGCCACAGTGTTGAATATAGTTGCCTTTTGAGTGCAGCCACTGTTTTAAATTCATCTGTGATTTGAATTCTGCTACCATTTTAAACCTAGCTGTGCTTTGAATTTTACCACTGCTTCAAATCTAGCTGCACTTTGACTTTTACCACTATTTTAAATCTAGCTGCACTTTAAATTCTGCTACCATTTTTGGACTAGCTGCGCTTTGAATTATGTCTCTTATTTTAAATCTAGCTGCGCTTTGAATTTTGCAAATGTTTTATTAAATATAGCTGAGATTTGAATGTTGCCACTGTGTTGAATCTAGTTGCCTTTTGAGTGTAGCCACTGTGTTGAATCTAGTTGCTCCCAGAATATCGCCCCTTCCTTTAAATCAAGCTGCACTTCGAGTGTAGCCACTGTTTTGTTCTGAATCCAGTCACGCTTTGAATATCGGCACTGCCTTGAATCTAGCTGCACTTTGGATCTTGTCACCGTCTTAATCTGGCTGTAGTCATGGGTTTAATTCCAGCTGTGCTTGAATGCTGCCACCTTCTTTAATCTAGCTGCCCTTGAATGTGCTGATAGGGATACAAACCAATAATCACTAATCAATCCGCCAGAGCAGAGGCAGCAGACTATCCATCATTCCAAGCAGCTCCAAGGTTAGAGGGGCACCATGGCGCACCAGAAACCTGACTAAACCTTTGCCATGCCCCCCCCTCCTCTACACCCTTATGTCCAGCCCTCAGGTGAATATTCCCCTCCTAAGCCTCCCCCGCAGACTCCTCTCTCTGCACCACCCCCACAGACCTCCCCATAACCTTCCCAACCCGCCCGCACCCAGCCTTGCACCCTGCCTGCCCTCCCAACCCCAAACCATTAAGGTCTTCACATCCCTAAGCACTGCTCGGGCTACCCTTGCCAATACCCCTCCCTCGGCTGCCCTGCCGACCCCCACACTAACACCACAGGCATCCAATAATCCTCTTAAACACAGAATCCACAACATCCATACCCTCTCATCTCTCCACACCTCACCGTATCTCCCCGAGATCCCTGCCTGCACCTCTCACTTACAACATTATGACCTCCCCATCCCTGTGAAATCACTCTTCAACCCTTCCTTCAACACCCTGGCACAAACCCCTCTCAGCCCTTTCTATACTCCCTTGGAAGTCAGCAACCCGACGTTGTCTCCAATCTTTCACACTCCCTTCCTGATGGCTACCATTCATCAACAACCCCTCTTGGCGAGCTCTGCCATAGCCCTGTACGTTCTCCAGCCCCCCTTCCCAACTCTGACTCCACACCTGCAATCCAATCCCACACACACCTTCCACTCCCCTCAACCACACTAGACCTCCCCGTAAGGAACCGCACATCACAAGCACTCTTTGCACTCACAAAATGCTCCTAGCCTCCCCCTGAACAACAGAGACACCTTGTCGTCCCCTAACATCCTCACCCCTCCTATCATCCCCCACACTCCGCCCCTTACCACCACCCTTATCTACCCTCTGATTCACACTGTAACCCCCATGGACCGCCTTCTGGGGATCCCCGTCCTGACCCTCAATCACTCCCCTACTGGCCCCCCACCACTCCCCTCTCGGGGGGGCCAACAAGCCCCATTCATCTAATCGAATTTCATGCATCCTAATTAACGCCACATCTGCCATCAAAAACTGACACAACATATACTACTTAATTTCCTCTGAAAGCCCAAACATCATTTTCTTCACAGAAACCTGGTTTTCTGATGACTTCCGACCCATCGCACACAAGGCATTTCATCCAAGCTACAGACTAATTGTGCAGAACAGAACCAGCTGAGCAGGCGGGATCGCCATCCACTACAAATTACACCTCTGCATCTCACACTTGGAGAAACAGGTCTGCAACGCAGACTGCGAATCCCTCCTAGTGAAATTGTATAATCACCCACAGATTCCTCCCGGATACAACGGAAACTTTGCTGATGCTCAAAGCAACTCCCTAGCAGCCATTCTGGTCGACCGCCCCTCCCTCACCATGCTAGGAGAGCTCAACTTATGGGACGATGCCCCGCATAATCCCAGGAAACAACCACTTCTGGACAACCTGGAAGCCCTCAACCTGGCTCAACTGATATACAGTGCCACGCACACCATAGGACATACCTTAGATGCAATATTCAGCTTCTCCAATTTGATTCCCACGCTCCCCAGCCCCCCGGCCACTTATCTGGATGAACCACGCAGCCATCTTCTCGCTTGAGATTAGTGGTGCATAATTCAGACCACAAGTGTCTATATAATATTAGTAATATTTATAGTCAATACGTTTATACGGAAACACATTTTCCATAAACAACATATGCAAGATAAAATACAATAATACAAAATTCAGTTCTGCATTTTTAAGAAAATCCATGGCACAGAGATAAAAAAAACATTTCATGGGATAAAAAAGTTTAAGATGTGCATGTGTGTGTTCCAATTAATATCCACCAAAAGAGGACCAGAATAATCATTAAATTGTCAATGTTCAGTCAAATTTTGAGAGATAATTTTAGTTCTCCGGTGCCAGGCCTTTCTCAGATAGTCCACCGAACCCCAAGCCACAGGCAGCGTGGCAGCTGAAAGCAAATAATATAGGGCAGGCCTAGCCTGAGACAAGCCAGCAGACCTAAGTAATAGAAAGAGTATTTTCCTCCTTAGGTCCATATATGTTGGGCAAAATAGCACAAAATGCAAAAGGTCCTCCACAAGCCACAGACAGCAGGGGCAAGCCAAGGGTTGTACATTGTGGGACCAACTTTTTGTTCGAGCCCCAAGCCATAAGCAATGAAAACGGGCTTGTTTCAGGGCCCAACGGTCTGAGGGTTTATCACTGTGAAGCAAATATGGCTGAGTGGTGCCTGCAATTGTTAAAACAGTGTGCCTTCTGTTTGCGGGGATGCCTAGGGCAGATGACTCTCTGTTTAACACAAGGATGGATTTAAACAGTTGCTTATGTGCCCTTACAGCACACGGAGTCAAAAAGATTGGAGGGCAAATGAGACTAGCACAGTTTCACTGACTGATACATTTTTGGATGTGTGTAAGCCACAGTATTTTCTTTACAGCTGGACTTCTCACCAGGGCTCTTATGATTTTATGTGAGAGAGTGGCTTTCTGTTTTGACCATAATGATATGATATGATATGACATTTGTAACGCGCCTATACACAAGTGTTTCAAGGCGCGACGAGGCAAGGGAGGGGGAATAAATGGAAGACAGACAGCAATCCTACTAGGCTCAGTGTCATTCAGATCGCACAAATGCCAGCCAATGCACAACGTATATTTAAAGCTATACTGGAATAGACAAATTAGAGACTGTTCTACTCTATGCAATAATGGGTTTTTGTATTTGTTTTTGAAAGGTCTATCTGCACTTATTTTTGTATGTTTATTCTACCTCATGTTTGTATTTTGTTTTTTTGTACACTGAAAAAGTAAACATGTTAAACAAAAGATTCGAGGAGTTATAGGAATTAAAGTGGGAATGAAAAAATAAATAACAAAGGGTTACTTGAAAAAAACCTCTTGATAAACCTTTTACATAAGACTCAAGTTGTGTACTCTGGTATTAATGCTACACTCTAAGGAATGAGAAACTGATATATCACGTAAGGGTGGTGAAATAATAGATCTAAAATCATTTTGGAAATTACCTATTAGGACTACACTTCTTGTTACACAAATATCTCCTCGCTATTGCCTGCAATCCCTCCTCCCCATGTGACTAACACCAGAACATCCACCCGCTTCCCACTGTGGAACAAGGTCATAGTAAGTTTGGTCTTGGCCGACTCCCTGCTTGCCTCCCTTCACAATCACCCTCTTTAGGGAGGTCTGCCCTCCAACAGCCATTTCGACTTATGCCTCCTCAATGCACTCAGACCACTCACCCCCACCAGATCCCCCTCCCACAGACAAGGCCCTTCCACTAGATGGTTCACCTCTTCTCTCAAAACCCTCAAAACCCTTAACCATACTCTGGAACGCAGATGGCAGCGGACCCATCTCTCAGAATAGAGCTGCTCATGCCAGTCAGATCAGAGCCTACAAGGCAGAATACCAGAAAGAAAAAAATCCTTCTACTGGAACAGAATCTCTAATGCCTGTAAAACTAGCAGGGAATTCCACATCAACATCATCTTAGAATTCAAGGCCCCTCACTGCATTCCCCCCTGCTCCCAACTCCCAAGCCCTCTGTGATGCCATCTCGGACCACTACCACAACATTTCTGTGGAAAGAAACTGCACCACTGGTGCTAAACTAGCGTTGCTTCCGCCCCGATCACCTGCACCTGTGTCCAACCCCACACACCCCCCACCGCCAGCCCTATCTTCTCCTCCTTATCTCCCATCTATCGACCCAAGTTCCTGAAGCTACTTGCTAGCAGCCACCCGTCCGGATCACCAGAAGATCCATGTTCTCCCGCCCTCTTAAAAGATATCTTTTACTCAACCTGTGCAGGCAGCATCGCAAGATCTATCATTAACTCCTCCCTAACCTCAAGCATATGCCCAGCAGCTTGCAAGACATTGCACATCAAACCCCTATTCAAAAAACCCTCCCTTGACCCCCTCCTTCCTGCCAACTACAGACCTATTTCTAACAACCGCTTCATAGCCAAATGTATTGACCCAACAGCCTACTCCCAGCTTTACCTCTTCACTGAATCCAACCTCCTCCTCGACCCTTCCAGTCCGGGTTCAGACCCCTTCAAGGTACTGAATTGTCTCTAGCCTCCATCTGGGATGACCTCAAAAGAAGCGCAGATTTAGAAGGTTGTGCAGCACTTATCCTCCTTGACCTCTCGGCGGCCTTTGACACTATCGGCCACCGCCTCCTCACGGACAGACTCCAGGTGCTCAGCATTAGGAACACAGCATTAAGATGGATTTCCTCCTTCCTCGCTAACCAATCAACATCATTCCTCCTTTGTCCTCGCCCCCCGCTCTGTCAACAATGGGGTACCACAGGGTGCCTCCCTATCCCTCCTGCTCTTCAACCTCTACACGAGCCGCCTCCCTACTCTAATTCGCTCACATGACCTAACCTGCTACAACTATGCAGATGCATACAGATCATCTTCAAAATCCCCAAGCCCTCTTCCATCCCCCATCCCGACCTCGCCTCATATAAATCGACTACTGGATGATGGCTAACCACCTCCTCCTCAATCCCGTCATAACTGAAATTATGATCTGCAGAAAGACACCACTCTTCCCCCAACCCACCCCCTGGCCGTCCTACCGGGGCCCTACTCCCGCTGCATCCAACTCAGTAAAAATCCTGGGCTTTACCATGGATGCAGATCTGACACTTGCACACCACATCAACTCTGTGTCTAAATATTGCTACCTACATCACTGCATTCTCAGATACATCTTCCCTTACCTCTCCTACCCTAACAGAGTCACAGCAATCATGGCTATCGTCCTCTCCCGTCTATACTACACTAACTCCCTTTACCTAGGCGCCCCTGCTTGTCAACTCAGAAAGCTCCAAGGGGTCCAAAATACCACAGCTAGTCTGCTCCCAGCCCTTGGTCCTAGACAACACATCAAACCCGCCCTCTGTGTTCTCCACTGGCTCCATGTCGGGCAATGGCTCACTTTCAAAGTACAAGACAGGCCCAGAATACCTTCAATACAAACTCACCCCTTACCGACCCAATAGAAACCTGTGATCAGACAACACACTTCTCCTTGCCATCCCTTCAAATCGACAAGAATGGGGGGATCCTCTTTCTCCATACACGCTCCCAAAATCTGGAATGCAATTCCTCTCAGCATTGCCACTTAGAAGATCACCTTGCCTTCTGGAAGGCACTCAAGGCCTGGCTCACCTCGACCCCCGTACCTGATGAACCCATTCTGCACCTTGGGCTATCTAACCCCCTGTCAGATACGCCAAGGCAGCAATGAACCCCTCATAGAACATACTGAGCGACCAAGAGAATAAACTTGAGCAGACCACAGGACAGAATTTGCGCCATGTCTACAAAACCAAGAAACCAGCCAGGACACATGGGTACATATCAAACTCCATGTCGATGGAAAATAGCCGCACGCACGCCACCCAACCGCACGCCTCTGCTATCATACACTACTTGAAGATACATCGCACAACACCTCTGCCATTAGAATGCAGCTATGTCCCACACCAAAATGTTGGTCTAGCTGGGCATATAATCCGTCTCCTGCACTCGAATGCTCAGCCAACAACCTCACAGCACCAATCCACAAGCCAGTGCGATATGGGTCGCTAGAGGGACTTCGCCACCCCTACCTACTTTTGTATTGGCTAAAATTCACACACGCATTCTAAACTCATCTGATGAATCTCCCATACCTTGGACTTCGGTCCCCATATGGTGTTCACCTACAGCGCTATGAGGCCATAACAATGGGAAAAGGCTCTATACAAATGACAAATTACATTTCATTACAATATAAAGATCTGTAGTCACTCTTATGTTCCCAAAATGGTATTGGATGTTATACAGCAGGCTGGAATACACACTTCTCCCATTTGTCCCCTTCTTTTGTCTCATAGGGGTATTTAAAAAGAGTTCAATGGGAGTGTATTAGACTGTCTATCATTGAATAATAAACATTTATCAGAAAATAATGTATATGAATATTCTAGGTTTGGTAATGTGATTTACACAGTAAGACAAATGTTACCTTCTTATTATGACTACAATGTATACTGGAAGTGATCATTAGAAATAAACATTTTAAAATGTTAAAAAGAGATAGTTTACAATGCTAGTACAAATACATAATTTCCTTTTTGTATGGCTGCGTTGTAAAAAGAAACAAAAAAAAACACTAAATACACACCACCCCACAAGATGTTTTTTTTTCTTCTGGTTGCGAAGCTGTTAGCAAAAGCTGGCGTGGCTCTAGCAAACGTGCACCTGACTACGCAACTCTCTGCCACATAGAAAAGAGAGAGGGCAGCAGGAGAACAGAGAGAGAGAGACAGAAAGAAAAGGGGGGGAAAGAGCAAGAGAAAGAGAATGTAAGAGAGCGAGAGGGCTTGATAGGCAAATGATATACCAGGTACAGCTATTTAAAAGGTCAAATACTTTTTTCTGAAATTAAAACCACCAGTCAATTTCCACAACTTCTGTTTAGTTGTTTTGTGGAAATGCAACTTGTATTCACATCATGCATGACAGCTTCATGCCTCTTCAAAACAACGATTTACAGAATGTGACTATAACCATGCATAATCCTGAGGAGAAATCAGTTATATTTAGAGTTGTTCCATGGGAGGTGTGAAATGCTCACCCTGTCCTGGCTTGTAGGATCCTATCATTTTGCATTGTGTTACTTTTATCCTTCGGTCTATGTTTATATTGGGAAAATAAAAACACAAATACTACACAGAATACAGAATGATGTAAGCGAAAAAGTCCAGAGTATTGGGGTAGGTGGGACAGACAGGCTGGAAGGCCCTTTAGGATGCAGGGCATGGCAGCGGCACATGTGCCCGGCCCACGCTTCTCATCTACACCATTACTTGCTCAGGCAGAATGCTCCTTCCCTGTGACGTCACTTTCGGTTGGGTCAAATGTTAGGTCTTAAGATCGTCTCTGGTGCCCCAGCCCATTCAGAAGATCAACATCTAGTAGTTGTCAACTACGAACAGCAGCCAGATTTTCTATTGGCCATTTGTGAATTATGTGACTGTATTTTCAAACACCACTTGACAAAATAATGAAACAGAATATTTTTCAGCTGTCGTAAAGAATGACTACCTCCCACTGGTCCTGCTTCTTGCAGCACATGACATAAATGTCAATGACCTGTTGTACATCACCTCAAATGGACAACTGTTAATCTCCATGATAATAGTAACTATTTGTCTGTAAAAATTGTAATCAATGAAAACAAATTAAATAATTAAAAAATATAGTAACTATCGACATCATATATCGATATCATATCTTTGGCATACAAGTTGCCATCTAATGGCTGATTTTGAAATCATGAGACATGGGTTTTATTCCCAGTTCATCACTTGACCACAGTATGTGATGACAGGAAAAAGGCTACAAGTTAGTTTGTGGTGCCCCCATTCAGTGGTAAATAAGCTTTCCTCTCCTCTACCAGATTGCAAAGCACAAGGTTTGAAATTAAGGGGAGCTACGAACTATTTAGCTCCTTTTCTAGCAAAGTAGAGCTTGGTTAAATTGAAACCAACAACTACCAGGAGCTACATTGGGCTCCTAGGGCCAGCTGGTGCTTTCCGAACATGTACATGTGACATTTAACTTTGAGTAATTGAAAATGTTAATGAAGAAGAATTAGAACACATCTAACATACATTTAAACAAACGGCTTCATACAAAATGGACAAAAGGTTAAAGGTTAAAGGAGCATCTTTGGTAGCTCCCGGTTCCCCTGTGGTAGCTTCTGCTTAAAGGGTGATGCCCGAAACCCGGGAGCTGGTTTTTGCTCCTGCTCATCAAATCTCAATTTCGAACTCTGAAGCGCTTGACATGGGATTGCTCAAATCTCTATTACTGCTCCATTGTACATTACTTACTGGTCAAATTGCTCATCTTCTTGTTTAATAAAAACAAATACAAAACACACACATATGTCGCCATGCCATCCAGTTCCTGATAGCTTTAAAAATGGTGAACCTGCTAATTACAAGTCCCAAGTGTTATGTCAAGAGCTGGATATTTTCATGCACATACAACATCCTGATGTATAGAAAAGAAGACCAGTAAATGGCTGCCTGTTGTGTCCTACCTTGGGGCTGGGTGCTTCCAGGCCCACTGGAAACAGCAGGGGGTTCTAATCCTGCTGGGATCTGGCAGGATGATCAGAAAGCACCACAACAAGGCAATTATTGTCACCAGTGACTGCGCTGCTAATAGAAGCCACAACACTGTGCTTCAGATCGGCACTGGGCTGCAGACTGGTGTGCTGAAAGCCCTGTGCCATTTAATGATTAATGTATTTATACATTTGTAGAGCGTGCTAATTTCTTGGGCATCAAGGCGATTGGGCGTACATTTAAGGCAGGCGTGGTAATTAATGTAAACAGGGCACATAACAAACAAGAGCTTACAGGCAGGTCAATGCAACAAGTGCAGTGCTTTGTCCTTAGGTCACGACAACAGTGGATTCTCAGAGAATTAAGTCTGTACACCCTTATATAATGTTAAAACACATATGCAGGGATTGAGTAACAATCTAACACACGTTCCAAGCAGTTTCTGCTAAAATGTCATTTCCACAGCATCCACCAGTGGCATCTTTCACCATGTGTTCTACTCAGTGCCCATCAATAGCAGTTACTCACATTACCCACCAGTGCCACCTTTCCAAACGGACCTTAAGTATCACACCTTTGCCCCACCTATGAGTGAGAAGAATTCCATTGGCAGGTGTGGGATCGGCAATTCCATCCCTGGAATTCTCATCACTTGTCACTTATCAATTATTGACGTGTTGATGCCTCCATAGCTCTCAACTATTTTGGTTCCCAGGGTGGGTGAGAACACCAGATTTTGCTTGGGGCGGGTGAGAGCCCAATGTAGTGTATGGGCGTGCAGGGGGCTTGGTGGTAGGGTCGGTCTTAGCTATGACAGCTCAACAGGTGAGACAACATTTGGCACCCCACCCATGGCCACTGCGAAAGCACAGTAGACACTAGCACGGGAGCTGGGAGCTTTTCACGGTCCCAACACCGGTTACGGGAGGACTTAAGCCTCCACTTTGAGGAGGTTGCAGGAAGAAGACAGCACTCTGCCTTGTGGTCCGAGCACAAAGCCTTGGGCTCTGATGGAAAAGGCGTGCTACCAAGATCGTGTCAGAATTCTCAACTTGGGAGAGCAGACTCTTTACATTTAAACATTCATTAACGTTGCAACTGCACCAAACATAGAGCAGCATAGTACAAACACACGCTCAGGCAATACCAACATGATAACAAGCTTTCAAAACTGTCATCCAGCCACCACTCACCCCCCTCCCAAAAAATGGAGGGTGGCTCCACCACGTACCAGCTCAGGGAAGCGCGCATACAACCCGTAGGCATTTTGCGGCACGGTTGCAGGTACAGAGTACTAGTCAAGCTAGTGTGATAAAGGCATAGTTACATACAAGTAAAAGGTGACATTGGTATAACCAAATGGCATTATCAGTTTCACACCTAGAAACACTTGTGTACACGAGCGTTATAAATGCCATATCATATCATATCAAACAAAACATACAGAATCATACCTAGGTATAAATCCAGATGGTAAATATTCTACAAAACAAGCAGTTGGGCGGTGGGGCAGGAGATAGTCCCTGGCGAAAGGGGGTTAAAAAGCTGAGTTTTTAAAGCTTTACGCAAGATCCAGTAGGATTTATGTGCCCTCAAGAAGGGTGGGAGGTCATTCTAAAGTTTAGCAGCAAGGCATGGGAAGCTGCAGCCTCCGCCTTTGCATCTTTTCACTCAGAGCCAATGATTGCACAGGCAATGGTTAAGCAATTGTTTTTGGAGTGGTAGGGTCTGGCTGCATTAAGGACATTGGTAGCATAGGCTGCTGAAGAGGCAATGGCACTTACTTGTCTAGTCATGGCGAGTGAAGTGTTTAGGTAGACCCCTAGGGTCTTTACAGTGTTAGAGACTGGAATTGAGCAATTGTCGATTATGAAGGCGGAATAAAGATTTTGA
Organism: Ambystoma mexicanum; assembly: GCF_040938575.1. Classification (NCBI taxonomy): domain Eukaryota; kingdom Metazoa; phylum Chordata; class Amphibia; order Caudata; family Ambystomatidae; genus Ambystoma; species Ambystoma mexicanum. Next base: position 1,359,240,315 of record NC_090929.1, read on the forward strand.
GGGTATTTAGGGTGCTTGGTGGGCCAACAATCAGGATTTCTGTCTTGTCACTGTTGAGACAGAGATGATTGGCTGCCATCCAGGTCTGAATTGTGGAGTAGATCGTGTTAAGGGTGTTAGTAGTAGTTGCTTGAGAGGGAGATCAAGATTTGAGTGTTGTCGCCATAGTTAGTGTATGCTATGCCTAATGAGTCTAAAATGTTAAATAGGGGCCTGATAAAAATATTTTAGGGTGTAGGGGTGATGCATGATCCTTGTGGAACACCGCAGGTGATAGGGGAGGGAGAGGCATTGGCGATCTCTGAGAAAATCCTCATGACTCTTCCATTCAGGAAAGATGCTATCCATGCAGTGGCTGAAGGTGAGTAATGAGCGTGAGTTGTGAGTTGGTGGCAAAGGATCTGGTGGTTGACCAGATCAAATGCCGCAGATAAGTCTAGGAGGAGGAGCAGGGCAGACTTGCCTTCGTCCCTAATCTCATGTAATTGATTTTTTAGATCGGGCAGGGCGGATTCTGTACCGTGCGTTGGGCGGAAACCGGATTGATGCATCCCTAGGATGTGATTGTCCTCCAGGAACTGCTGAACTTGAAGGTAGGCAGCTCGGTCCAACATTTTAAGGAGGAAGGGGACAGTGGTTATTGGCCTGTAGTCTGAAGGGATGGCTGGGTCTAGGAATGTTTTCTTCAGGAGAGGGAGTACCCAAGCTTCTTTGAGGCTGGCTGGAACAGTACTTTGAGCAAAGGAGGTGTTTATGATGGCTGTGGTGATGGGGGTTAGTATGTTGGCACAGTCTTTGACTAGGGGTGCAGGGCATATGTCACCTTTGCATTTTGATGGTTTTAGACTATTAATCAGTTTGGTGACATCTGTTTCGGAGAGGTCTCTGAAGAAGAACTGAGTGGTGGAGGACGTAGGGGAGGGGCAATTATTGCTCGAAGTCAAGGTTACTATATTGAATATCGCTTTTTGAGATAGGATCTTCCTATTCAAGGTGTCTATTTCGCCTAGGATTGCCTCTTAGATGCTAGAGCACCAAACCTTGTCTGTAATGATGGTTGCGGGGGGGAGCTGCAGGGGATTCAAGTTCTCTGTATATGGTGAACATTTCTTTTGTGTCTGACTTGGCATTGCTGATTCTAGTGTTGAAGAAGTTGGACTTAGTTGTGATAATGGGCTCCCTGCCCCTGCACTAGTCTGGCTGGGGGTGCACCCCTTGTGCCCTTGCAGCCCTTCCCTCTTACTTAGCATGTGGAGCTTCTTTCTCCTGTGCATACCCCTGGAACTTTTCCATCTGGCCTCACCCTGGCACACGCATAACGCATGGGCCCTTTCCGCCCTGACCGGCACTTTCTCCCCTGCCCTCTACCCCACACTTCTTGCTACTGCACTTGCACAATTCGAATGACAAAAGGCCTAGTAGGACTGTTTGTGTTTTTCTTCATCCCTGCGCGCCCCCCCACCCCCCTCTCCACTTTTGGTCTTGTTGCACCTTAAAACACCCTTTGCTGCATCCTTTTGCAGGCCAAGGTAGGCCGGCAAAGGTATGAGCTGGAATTACACACCAAGAGTGCAGGAAAGTACATTTGGACAAACATGGCGGATGCACACAATGTGTACAAGGAGCAGAGTCTATGGTTTGGAGTCAAGTGCTGGCGTACTGCCGCTGATGTAAAAGCCTCATGTGTGCGCAAGGGAGCTCCTTGTTGTGCCCATATGTCCAAAACCAGGGGGATGGTGGTGTCTGCACCCCAGAAGACCCCCCAGGTGTGACAATAGGCTAGTATTACATTTTAGGAGTTTAGCGACATCCTCGCAGGCCAGAAGCGGGGTGGTCAGTCAAAGCCCATCGGCGCCGGGGACGAGGGAGGAAGGGACAATGGCACTACGCAAAGATGACATACAGTGCTGGTTCAAAGAATTTCAGGACCAGTTTATGGCTTCCTTTCAAACCCAGTTTGAGACCTTGAAAGAGGAGATGAAGCAATCGGCGCAGGAGCTAAAAATAGACATGGCCAAACTAGAAGAGAGGAAAGAACATTTGAAAAGGTATTCCAAAATATGGAAGATGATATACAGAAGAATGACGAACCTCTGGAACACCTCTCTCGCCTCTCGAATAATTTGGAGCTCCAGTGCGAGGACCTGGAAAACAGCTCACGAAGATAGAATATCAGGATTAAGACTCTCTCAGAGTCAGTTGCTTATAAGGATTTGAAGGGTACTTTCCAGCAGCTGTTTGCAGATATTTTGTCAAGTAGCTCCGAAGATCTGGTCCAGGTTGACCACATACACAGAGTGGGCCCAAGGAGGGTAGGGGAACCGGGCTCCCGACTGAGGGATGTCCTGGCAGCAATAACATCTTATGGCCAGTATGCTTTACCGGATTTGTATTTATTGCTTAAGTGTATGTTGGTAAATTGAATAAACTAGTTGCCAAAAAAATTATAATAATCTTATGGCCAGAAAGAGCAGATCTTGAGGATGACAAGGACCTCAGGTCAGGTACGAATCAATGGAGAGGAAGTGCGGCTGTACCAAGATCTTGCACAATCCATGCTGCAAAAACGGAGATTGATGGGCCTAGTGGTAACATTTCTGGCACAGAAACAGGTCCAGTACAAATGGAGATTCGCTTTTGGCCTTCTATTCTCTTGGGAAGGACCTCAACACAGGATTATGACCTGCGAAGAAGGTGAACAGATTTTGAATGTGCAGGAAGAAAGCGCAGATACTCAGGGTGGTCAACTGAGAGGAGAAAGAGGGCGTAGAATGCCGTGGGAATGGAAAACTGTACAGACGAAAGGCAATGGGGAATCAAGACATGAAGGAAAGCGGTGGACCCAGTACAGTGGACAACAGATCAGGGTGGACTATGGAATGAGAAGAAGAAGACATTCTTTGAACACCAGGGGTCGGGTAAGGCTTATACACATTTCAATGGGTCAGGGGGGAGGTGGGGCTTGGAATCTAAAAGTGGGGTTTAATACCCCCCAAACATTACTCTGGGATTTATTGAGGGCTAGGTGTGGCGGGCAATACGTCAGGGCGATCCTAGGAACCTGTGCCTTCCTCAGGGGATGGGATGGAGGGGTGTGGAGGAGGCGGATTTAAAGTTGAGGGTTGTACTTGTTTGTTGGGGGTAAAGGGGAAGGTTGGGGGGGTATCGGAGAGGGAAGTACGATGATTTCAAGGTTAAGGGGCAGTGGGGACATTCCCTTAAGGCACAGTTGTTCAATGTAAGCAGACTTAACACCCCTGTAAAGAGGAAGAAGCTAGAAGGCTTGGTGCGGGGTGAAAACCCAGATATTGTCATGTACCAAAAAACCCATATACGCAAAAGTGACAAAGGGAAATTGAGGATCAAGGGGTTCCCTCAGTTGTACCAAGCTAATGCGGGGGATAAGATGGCGGGGGTGCTTATAGCATTTACCTTACTGTTTTTTTCATTCCTCCTGCTGTAGCCAGCGCCAAGATGCCTTTGGGTGTACATGCGCTTTACTAAGTTTAAATAACATAACATAACATTACACAATAGACTGGGAAGAGGGTTTTTGGAATCCCGTTTAGTTCAGGAAGGGAGATTTCTGTTTATAAATGTCATTTTAGATTTTCACAACATCACGCTGGCCACGGTATATGCACCTAATGCAGGTCAGGATGGTTTCTTGAGGGGGTACTATCGAGACTTGAGGATTTTGCCAAGGGGGATATCATCTTGGTAGGGGATTTTAATATGGCATGGGTGTTCCATTTAGAAAGGAGCACTAGAACTACACAACATACCTTGGCCCCATCCAAGGCTCTCAAGCTAGAAAATAGCAACAATGGCCCCTCACAATGTTTGGCGATCAGTAAAGGAACAGGCACAGGGATTCACCTATTATTCGGACGTATATTCATCCCTCTCCAGGAAAGACTATATTTGGGCTTCCACAGGATTGGTGGGGAAAGTAAATAACGTGGAGGTGGGATCTATATCCCCATCAGATCATGACCATTTGTCGATGTCTATTACACTGAGGTATTCCCGGGGGGTCTCTGGAAGTGGAAGTTCCCATACGAACTACTGCACGATCAAGTTCAGGCTGAGCTAATCAAAGATAAGATAGAACAATACTTTGCGGAGCATGAAACCCCAGTTAAAACACCTGAGATGGTTCGGGACACATTTAATTCTGTATTGAGGGGCCAGGTGATAGCAATGAAGGCAGCAAGGGATAAACAGCGGCGGCAGTGGGAGATGAAGTTAGAAGGGAAGCTGATAGATATTCAAGGGGAACTAACTAAGGGCTCAAATAAAAAAAATGACGAGAGCAATGAGGCATATTCATGGTCAATTAGAGATGCTGCATATAAAGCAAGCCGAGAAAGCATTGCTATATACAAAGCAATGGCATTATATGAAGGCCAACAAGGCAGATAGGCTACCGGCTAGATAGTTGAGGGGCAAGGGCCGGTCCAGGACGATTATGAAATTTTGGAATACAGCTGGGGAAGACAAGACAACAAACGAGGAAATAGGAGATGTATTTCGGGAGTATTATCAATCCTTATATACATCTGACAACCCCTCAAGTGCTAGGCAGGAGGAGTTTCTTTCCGGGGTCTAGCTGCCGCAACTCTCGGAGGTAGAAAGAGAGATGCTAGATGAAGACATCCGAGAAGAAGAGGTGAGAAAGCAATTAGATATCTTCCAAAGAATAAGGCCCCGGTCCCATATGGGTACCCAGAGGGCTTCTATAAACAGTATCAGGATACATTACCCCCACGGCTGGTAATGGCACAAAATGTTGCCTTCAGATTCGACTCATGAAATTCTGACTTTTTTTTTCAACCCACCATTACACCACATATATATGTGGGAGGGTATGGGATATAATAGTCATATCGGGGAAAGCGGGGTGTCTCCCCCAACATATGTATGTGGTGTAAAGAGGATTTAAAAATAAAAAGTCTGCATTTTCGTCCGTCGGAATTCTGGGGGTCATAGTAATCACATAGATCCCCACGGCTTACCAACTTATTTAACACATTCAAGTCAAGGGGCCATGTTACGCAGTCATTGAATGAAGCCAAGATGATAGTGCTTCTTAAGCAGGGTAAAGACCCGACATCTCTGGGTTCATACAAGCCGATAGCATTGATCAACCTCAATGCTAAAATGTATACTAAGATCTTGGCAAGCAGGTTGACGGAACTGTTGCCGAAACGTATATAGGACAAGGCCAATCAGGGTTCATACCACAGTGACAAAAACATGATAATACTCACAGAATTTCTCACTTAATAGAGAAAGCGTCCATGACTAAGAACTCAGCGTTGCTGGTGTCAATAGACACAGAAAAGGTTTTCAACAGAGTTGAATGGTAATTTTTATTCTGTACAATGATGAGCATGGGGTTCTGCAAGGAGTATATCCAAATGGTTAGGGCCAATTACAAATCCCCAACAATTCCGTTAGCACTTAATGGGACTCTCTCAAATAAGGTGACTGGCGGGCGGGACACTAAGCAAGGTTATCCAATGTTATTGAACGCCATATATTTAGAACTCTTGCTGGCCCAGGTCCGGGAAGCTGTTCAGGTAGAAGTGATAGCAATGGCGGGAGTACAGCACAAAGTAATAGCATTTGCAGATGACATGCTAGCAGCGCTATCAAACCCGGAAATCTCTTTGCCGGAAATGATGAAGGAACTTAAGGAGTTTGGGATAGCGTCAGGGTTGAAAGTAAATAGACAGAAGTAGGAAATGCTGAACTTGGCAGCGAACCCAGATATGTTGATAAGGCTGAGTTCCCAAACACAATTAAGGATAGCAGATAAGGGAATTTCATATTTAGGAATAACTCTTACTAGAACGCTGGGACAGATGTAAGGGGCAAATTATTCGCAACTGCTTGCCAAAGTCAAAACCGATCTTATGAAATGGAGTCCACTAGCAATTTCCTGGTTGGGGAGACTGACGAAGATAAAGATGGTAGTGCTTCCGAGGCTCCTGTATTATTTCCAAGCGTTGGCTATAGTTTTTTCATTCCCTCACCAAAACCCTGACTTTTTATAAATGGCTGAATAAATCACCCAGGCTGGCGATGTCTATCTTGGCGGCTCAGAGGAATCAAGGGGGCATGGGATTTCCCCATTATTATAGCTATTTCGAGGCAGCACAATTAAGGGTTGTGCGCGAGTATTTTGCGGACTGTCTACAGAAAATATGGGCACAGCAGGGCAGTGGCAGGTACATCCTTTTCGGGGCTTTTGTGGCTAAATAAAAAACATAGACATCCTAATGTCCAGGTCAGAGAAATTGTTGGTTTGGGGGTGGAGGTGTGGGACTCGGCAGTAAAGCAGGGGGCCCTCACTGAAAATCCCTCTTCTTTCTTCCCAATGTTTGAAAACCCTGAGTTTCCGCACGGAATGGAAAAAGGGGCATTTAAATTGTGGAAAGGGGCTAGATGCCAGAACATTCTGGATATGTTCCAGGGACAGACCCTTCAGACATCTGAGGACTGCATTTGTGATCTGGGGTTAGGGCAAAAGGACAGGTTTAAGTATAATCAATTGAAACACTGGCTGGCTGATCCAAGGATTAGAGCTGCAGCCCTTCTCGCCCACTGGCACAGAAGTTCAAAACCCTCTGCATTGTCCACAAGGCCTTCTGGGGCCTGGGGCCTAAATACCTTCAACTCTCTCTTCCTAAATATCTTCCTTCCCGAGCCCTACGCTCACCCGTCTCCAACTCCCTCAGGGTCAGCCACTTCTCGAAGCAATGAGCTAGGGGTAGATCTCTCTCCGCGGCAGGGGCCTCCCTCTGGAACAGCCTTCCTGCCTTTCTGAAACTTGAGGAGAACCATCTCCGGTTCCGGAAGCACCTCAAAACCTTCCTCTTCACTTCTGCTTCTCTCTCCCTCTCCCCTGCTAAATTCTTCACCTAAACTGCACTGATTCTGCAACTGGGCCACTCTCACCGACCTCGGTCCTGGGCCCAGTCACTCTTCACTTGCACTGCCTCCCTGGCAACCCCTGCACTGCGGGACTGTCTCTGTATCCCTACAGGCCACCCCAGCACTTGTCTGCACTTACCTTGCACTTGCCACCAGCTGGCCCTATTTATTTATTATTTTATTTCTATTCTACTTATTTGTACTGCACTCCCCCCTCCCCCTTCCCCTTGCACTTTTTCCCTTCCCCCTACCCCTGCACTTGCGCGGTCTGAATGACACCTGGCCTAGTAGGATCGTTGTCTGTCTTCCCCTTGTTCCCCCCTCCCTGCCTCGTCGCGCCTTGAAACACTTGTGTATAGGCGCGTTACAAATGCCATATCATATCATATCATATCATATCACTGTGCCAGAGTTGGATCCGCTTGGAATCTCCGTTTGTCTCTGCCCTATTCCTGGGCTGAGACGAGGCAGCACTGTGCATCCCTTCCGCAGCTCTGAAGTACTCTGTGGATCAGTCTTCGGATCCCCTGGGATCCTTATAACCTGTTGGCTCATACTCTGGTACAGCGGCCCTAAACTGCTACTTTCCTTCTCGCCTCAGAAAGCAGTTCTTCTACAACCACGTCCTTGAGTGCTTACTCCTTTTGACCAACATGGGTCCTGCCGGTAAACTTTCAGCACTAGACCTGTGACCTCCTGCTACAATTCAGAACTTCCTCCCCATCGTCCTGCCTCCAATCTCAGTCAAGTGAACTTGCACCTTCTGAATCTTTTAGCCCTTCCCGGCTGTCTCACACCACTGACTTGAGTCCACCTTTGTGCCATCTTCACTTGGACTCCCCAACTTGTTTACCCATTACCTACTCCCCTTGACCCTATGTGATCCGTCCTTTCTTCCTTCCGCCTCTCCCTCTTCCCCTGTGCCCTCTACTCCTCTCCCTTCTCCTCTCCTCGCTCCTCCTGATGCCTAGCCCGCCCCTCTGGCCGCAGTGGAGGTGTCGCTCTCCTGTATAACCCCAAATACACCTCCTCCTCCTCATCCCCATCTCTTCCCTCCCTCCCTTCCTTTGAATTCCTCTACAAATCATTCTCCTCTCCCCACCCTATTTCCTTCCTGATCATCTATCGTCCCCCTGGCCCTCTCTCCTCCTTCTTCGAAGACCTAGATCACCTCCTCTCACTTATTTCTCTCTCCCCTCCCCTCTAACTGTGCTTGGTGACTTTAACATCCATCTTCCTTCTCCCCCCCAATCTTCTCCCCTCCTCTCTATCCTTGACTCCTACCTCATCTCCCCCCTTCCTTCCTCTCCTACTCACTCCTCTGGTTCCACTCTTGACCTCATCTTCAACTCCTCCTATCCCTCCTCCACTGTCTCCTCTCTCCCTGTCTATCTCTCTGACCACGCATTACTCTCGCTCTCCCTTTCTCCTTGCTCTTCTTCCACTATTAATAATCCCTCAGTTCCAATCTACTCACGTCGTGACCTGTGTGATTTTGACACTACCCTCTTCTCTGACACCTGCTCTTCATCTCTTCCATCTCACCATGACTTTGCACTACTCTCTCCTGATGATGCTCTCTCTTTCCTCTCATCTTCCATCTCCACTGCCCTTGACCATCTCTATCCCCTTTCTCTCTTCCGCCCCACTCAGAAACCTGCTCAACCCTGGCTTACCTCCCATCTTCGTTCTATGCGGCGCCTTCTCAGGCGCCTTGATAGACTTTGGCTCAAAACTCCCTCGCTCTCTAATCAAACCTCCTACTTCTCCTACCATGCACTTTACAACTCTTGCCTTGCTATGGCCAAATCACCTACTACTCTAACCTTCTACAGTCTCAAGCCTCACAACCTCATCTGATTTTTCAAACTCTTTCCCGCCTCCTCTCTCCTCCCTCTCCTAACCCCTCATCTAATTCCACACTTTCTCCCTCTGACTTCGCCAACTACTTTTCCTCCAAAATCATCACACTCAGACAAAAAGTTAACCCCCTCTCTGACTCCCTCTCTTCTCCTCCCCCCTCTCCTCCTTCTTCCAGCATGTCTGTTTTCTCATCTGTTTCCCCTTCCAAAATATCCTCCCTTCTATCCAAAGCCCACCCCACAGCCACCCCCTCTGACCATCTCCCCTCCGTTCTCATCCCAAAAATGTACCCTCTTCTTATCCCTTACCTTACCACTTTCTTCAACTCCTGCCTCTCCTCATCTATCTTTCCCTCTGCTTTCAACATGCAACGATCATTCCTATTCTTAAGAAACCCTCTGCTGATCCACTGCTCACTGCCAGCTACAGACCTATCTCTCTTCTGTCTTTCCTTTCTAAACTCCTTGAACGCCTCGCCTACTCTCAGCTCTCTTCCTTTGTCTCGTCTTCCTCTCTCCTTCCTCCTTTCCAATCTGGCTTCGGTCCCAAACATTCCACTGAAACTGCTCTCACCTCGATTCTCAACTTGCTCCTCTCTGCTCGCCATGCGAAGCAATCCTCCATACTTATTCTCCTTGATCTCTCTGCCGCTTTTGACACTGTCGATCATCCTCTCCTGCTCCACACTCTCTCCTCCTTTGGGTTCAAAGGCCCTGTTCTAAAATGGCTCTCCTCTTACATTTCCTCTCGTTCCTTTGCTGTTTCATGGGGAGGCCAGACCTCTCCTTCCTTCCCTCTGATTTACGGTGTTCCTCAAGGCTCTGTACTTGGCCCTTTCCTCTTCTCTCTCTATACCTCCCTCATTGCTCCTGTCATCTCCTCCTTTGGCATCTCCCATCATTTCTATGCGGATGACACCCAACTCTTTCTCTCTTTCTCCTCCTTCACACCTGACCTCCACCTTAAACTCTCCTCTTGTCTCACAGCCATCAAGAACTGGATGTCCTCACACTTTCTCTCACTTAACACGGATAAAACTGAAGTCCTTTTCTTCCCTGCTAACTCTCTTCCCCCTCCCTGTCCTTCCCCGTTCATCCACTTTCCTCCTTCCAATCTCCCTATCTCCACTCATGCTCGCAACCTAGGTGTTCTTTTTGACTCTTCTCTCACCTTCTCGCAACACATTTCGCTCACCTCCTGCTCCTGCAGATACCACCTTTACAATATTCGCAAAATCCGTCCCTCCCTCACATTCCATGCTACCAAGCTCCTAATCTCCTCACTCATCTTTTCCCGCCTCTTCTACTGTTCCTCTATAATTTTCGGCCTTCCCTTATCTCAGCTTGCCCCTCTTAAATCTATATACCACTCTGCCATTCAAACCCTCTGTCTCCTTACCTCCCGTGACTCCAATTCCTCTTCACTCTCTCGACTAGGCTGGCTACCTTTCCACCTACAACGAAAATTCCACTTTCTCTGCCTTGTTTTCAAATTCCTTCATGGTCTTGCCCCTCCTTATCTCTCCTCCCTTCTCTCCTTCTACTCCCCCTCTCGCTCCCTTCGTTCTGCTGACCACTTCCTGCTCTCTGTACCTCCTTCTCCTTGCGCTTCCTCCCGGTTCTGCTCTTTCCAACTTCTTGCTCCTCTGCATTGGAACTCTCTCCCCCTCTCAATCCGCTCTTCCACTACCCTCATCTCATTTCGCACTTCCCTTAAATCCTTCCTCCTCCATTCCCCACCTTGAAGCCCCCCCTGCCCTCTCTACTCCCCCGTCTTTCCCCTCTTCTAATCCCTCCCCTCCCTTTCCACCTTCCCTTTTCTATTTTACACTCTCTCTCTCTCCCTTCCTTCTACTCTCACTCAATCCTTCCCCGCCCCTCCCTTCACTCTCCTGTTCGCACTCCACTTCTCCCCCCTCTCAGTCAATTGCTCTTTGCACTGTTTTGTTGTTGAATGATTCAAGTTGCCACTTTGCTCACATTGTTATTTGTTGTTATTACTCTGTATTTTGTTGTTCCATTATACAGCGCCTTGGTGTAAAGCGCCCTATAAATAAATAAATAAATAAATAAATAAATAAATCAATCAATCAATCAATCAATCAATCAAGACAGCTGACCCCTTTTGAGGGATATGTTACGACCCACACGGGATCAAGGAAACTGGTGTCTATTCTTTATAGATATCTTAATGATCACGAAGAGATAGCTCAATGGAAATATATGAAAAGATGTGAAAAAACACTGGGTGTGGCTGTCCCCGAAAAGTATTGGGGGCATCTGTGGGGAGCCATCCCGAAATTAATGCTCTCCATCCAGATGAGGGAGATGTGGATTAAAGTTGTATTTCAATGGCATTACAAGCCAGACAGACTGCAAGCAATGTACCCTTCGGTATCAGGAGATTGTTGGAGGGGATGTGGCACACATTTGATGGGACTGCCCGGTATTGCAACCCTTTTGGGAGGGGGTGAAATGGCAGTTACAGGGGATGTTTCATGGGGTGGGGCAAATGGATAAGAGGGTTTGGATGTGCGGTATGTGGAACCAAAAATCGAGGGTCTATACCAAATCTCAGAAATGGGGCTTCACAACCCTCATAATAGCTGTTTGGCTGGCAATAGCACAACATTGAAAACAGCAACAGATCCCAATGAGCCAGGAGTGGTTTCAGAAAGTTTGGGGGGGTGTCTCGTTAGAATGGGTAACATACATTATACAGGGGAATCAAGAGGCCTTCAAGCAGGAATGGGGAATGGTGCTGATGTACTTACAAAGTGATTATATGCTGCAATGGTGTCCACATAAAATCAGAGTTCTGGACAATATATGAACCCATGGGGACTTTTTGGAATGTAAGAAGAAGGCCTTTCTCTGAAAAGTAGGTGGGGGGGAGGATGGAACGGAGGAGGGAGTTTGTATTGTAAGTTGCATATTGTTGAAATATTAATAAAAACATCTTTAGATTTCTTTACAAAAGGATGGGTGTGTGTGTATGTCAAGTGAGTGGTACTGGATTGTTAGGTGCCTTGTGAGTGGTGCTAAAAAATGTAAATGGTACTGGGTGGGTAGGTGGCATGTGAGTGGTGCTGGATGGTTATGTGTCCCATTAGTGGTAATGGAAAATGTATGCGCCATGTAAATGGTACTGGATGGTTAGGTTCCATGTGAGTGGTGCCTGTGAAATGTATGTGACGTGTGAGTGATACTGGAAAATGTATTTACCGTGTAAATAGTACTGAATGGTTAGGTACCATCTGAGTGGTGCTGGATGGTTATGTGCCCGGTTAGTGGTACTGGATGGTTAGGTTCCATGTGAGTGGTACTGGAAAATGTGTGTGCCATGTAAATGGTACTGGATGGACAGGGTCCATGTAAGTGGTGCTGGATGGTTATGAGGCCTTTTAGTGATATTGGATGTTTATGTGCCATTTGAGTGGTACATGACTGTTAAGTGCCATGTGAGTGGTGCTGTAAAATGTATGTGCTGTGTAAATGGTACAGGATGGTCAGGTGCCATGCCATGTGAGTGGTACCGGAAAATGTATGTGCCGTGTAAATGGTACTGGATGGTTAGGTGCCATGTAAATGGTATTGGAAAATGTATGTGCCTTGTAAGTGACACTAGTTGTTTATGTGCCATGTGAGTGGTTCCGGAAAATGAAGTAACTGGTCCTGATGAGATGGAAGAGATATGACTATACATGGATGTGGGTACAGAGGCCTATGTATTTGCCTGGTATTTACAGTGCGCACCCTAATGCACCCATCCTTAGGGCGTGTTAGGGAGAATTCTCAGAAATGTTCTAATTCCCTCTACCTTATAGACCCCTATCGCTTTTGCTGGACTTTAGGACTTTTCATTTTTATCCTGGAGAGAGTGAAACCCTTTTCCCACTTTCTCGTGCATTTTTATTTGATTTGAACACTGTGTTTCTTTTGGTTTTGGAGTCAGACAAACTCCATGGGCATCATCTTTTTATATTGTGACGCACAGCACCTTCAGTGCAGTCACAGAGAAATCCTTGGGATTTTCTGCTACGGTTTGAATACCTTCTCTTGCATAAACTACTGTTTCCAAGAGTAGTGAAGTGAAATTGACTTTACTTAAATTTTTCTCTTTGTAGACCCAGCACACACAATCTTACAATAGGGTCCTGGAGGGGGTTACTTAGTATCCCCGCTGTCTACCATCTCATGCAACAATTTTATGTTACCCTTTCCACAATTAATGGCTGGTGGTAGTGGTTTACTTTTAACTTACCATTGTGCGTTTTTACCGCAGGCTGCCGTCGCAGCTGTAGTATTGCACCCATGGGTGCCCATTTTGTCAAAACGGCCCGGTCTTCTATTTTTGCCATTTCTCATTGGAAAGGTCCTTTTGAGATTTACTAGGTTTGGTCCCTTTGTGCGTTTTGTCTTTGGCGGGATTGTCTTTGGTGAAGCCCGCCACGGGCTCCAGCGTGTCTGCCATGACAGGAAGCGAGGGAGGGTCCCGAAACTCCCTGTGGTTAGTCTCCGTGGTTACAGGAATGCAGCCAAAGTTGATTGGCCGGCTGGCTGTCCTTGGAGGACAGCCACCCTGCTGTGTGAGTGACAGCTAGGCAGTGAATGAATGGGATCGACTTGCATAAAAGGCAGGGTCTTTTGCAAGGAAGGCAGGCGACCACTGGACAAAGGAACCGAAGAAGAAACTGAAGAGGAAGCTAGCTGTAACCTCCTGGACGTTGGTTTTCCCGGTGAAGCCCTGCTGCTTTGCTGAAGCTACAAATTTCTAATCAACTAAATAAGCCCTGCAAGGGCGACTTCTCCCCTTGGGTTGAGGGGACTAATCAGCCGCAAGACAAACTCAACTGGAACCCCGTTCTCTGTTGGCTGTACTTCTTTGCTGCTGCCGGAACCGAGTGTCATAGGACAGGAAAACCAGAATCGAGTGCATCCCCTTTAAAACAGACCCAAGCTCCAGGATGATCCTCTGGACTCCATCGAAGCAGGACTGACCAAGCCTGAGCCACCTCAGCAGAGTGCTGGACCGTAGAAGCAAGGAAAGTCCACAAGGTGTCCAAGAACCGCAGTGGTGCTATTTGCAAGTAGCTGAAACCGCAAAGTGCTGCTGATCTGAATTGTGCCCATTGCTGCCGCCGACCTTCGAACTGTAGTGCAAGAGTACCCAGATGTCCTCCAACTTGTCCCCACGACTGAGGCCCAGGAACAACAGGATCTGCAGGAACTACAACAGGAACAGAAGCCAGCTGGAACCCTTTCCTCGGACCTAAGGTACTGTGAACTAAGGGGTACTCACCTCTTGTTTTGTGTAGCTTACTTGCTCTCACTGGAGACTTGCATTTGCTGCACTTTGCAGAGTTGCTTGGAGCTTTGCCCTTCACAAGCCTCCCAGCTTGGGGCCCAATAGTGATTTCTTTTTACAACAAAACTCTCTTTCACATTGTGCAAGACTTTTGTGGTAATCTTCAAGAAGTGTCTCAGCTCCCCTAGACTTTGCTCAATTGACATTGGCGGTCCTGGCTCCCTGAAGACTCTTCTTACCCTCTGACTTAGTGTTGATCTGTCCCTCAAAAAAGTCATACATACCTTACTTGGATAGCTGGGAAAGGGTTAAACTACATTACATTGGGGCATTCCAAAATGCTTACCTGTCTGAGAAACTTGTTAACCATTGTTTCCTTCCCTAACCTTTTCCTTTTGCCACAACTTCAGTATTACCATTTAAGTGTGGAAAGTGATACATTAATGTCCACAGTGTCCTAACTATTGAAGTCACCTCTGGGTGTAGGAATATCTGTGTGCTATCCCAAAAGGGTATCTACTTACTTTATTGAACTGAAGGAGTGTATTTTGAAGTGCATTTTAAGTGTTGCATATTGCCCCCTTCTAAAGAAGGCTTATTTTAAAAACAGACTGTTAAATTAATAAATAACAATTTTAATCAAGAACCCCTGAGTATAAGTGTTATTTGAATACTTGTCACTGTGAAATTCTGTGTTTCAACCCTACAGCTCACATTGGCCCCTCTTGAGATAAGCCTGGCTGCTCAGTCACACTACCAACTTGTGTAGTACAGGCCTATACCAAAGGTTGGGTTACCTATTGCCAACGGGACAAGGCTGGTGTAGTCTCCTACAGGGTTACTACATAAATCTTGCCTAACAGGGTGCCTGACCTTAAGGATGGGTGTTTGTGTGTGTTTTGTGTGACTATGTTATGGTTTCACGTGATATGCATGCATGTTAATGTTGCGTGGGTGTCCAACAAGGAAGGGAGGTTTGTTGTGAAGTGCATTGTGATGGGTGTGTATAGTAAGGAAGGGAGGTGTGTTGTGATGTGGTTCATGAAGGGTGTGTATGGCAAGGACGGGAGGTGGTTTGTGATGTGCTTTACTGAATGGATGCATGTAGGCTGGTCTGGAATGTGTGAGGCCAGATAGAAAATTGGAAGGTGAGAATGTTGATGTGTGAGTGAGAGAATGCTAGTGTGCTGGTGTTCCTACCTAGGCAGTTGGAAGATGTAAGCCTAAGTGGTGGGAGCCATTGGGTTCCTCTGATGTAACTTTATGTATCTACAATAAAGGAATTTATGAGGTAAGCTACCCGAAGTGTCCTTTAGTATCCTTTATAATAGAAACCTGCATTTTACATAAATGCAAAGAACATTTTGGGAACATAAGTAGTTGTTATGTTCCCAAAATGCTCCTTGCTTTTATGCAAAATGTCAGGTGTGGCCAAGCCCCCCAACCCCTGTGAAGAAGGAGGGGGAGCCCAGAGTATTTTATTTTTGGGCAGCACACCGTATTTCAGTGAAGAGTTTGCTTCTCCAACTGCCCTATTAAATTGAAAAGTGTCTCTCCGCAGCACGAGAGCTCTCCACTAAGGCCCACACCAAAGCCTTTGTTCTGTCTGGCCTGTCCGACCATGGCCGACGTGCAGTTTCGCCTGCCTCTTGACTCCTTCCTTCTTCCCTCCCTCCAATCGCCGCTTGAATGTGATCCTCCCTCTCCCGCCACTGCACGATTGCTGCATCTTCTTCAACAATTACTTTTAGATAAGCATTGCTGCTAGTTCTGCATTGGCTGCGTGCCTCGCTTCTCCTACCCTTTTCCTTCTAACTGCGTAGGTTACCTTCCTGTTTCACCCCCTCCTTGACTCGTTTTATTTACATACTGCCCATTGCAGTCCCATTCTGTGCACCTTGTTTTCCCTCGGATCCTGATACTTTGTGTTGTGTACGTAGTACAACGTTGTGCGCATGCGCGACCTCACGGGGTTCGC